>NC_135577.1:40438500-41110500 GCF_965152235.1 Eretmochelys imbricata
CTAAGAAATGTTAAGTTCAGAGTACTCATGCAAACACATCCCGATATTAAGGATGGTACAAAAACATTCCCCAAGGATAACAGAAACACACTGACCCCTCCTAAAAGATAAGGTCAGGATGACAGTACGTAACTTGTTTGTACTGGTATATAAAGATGTATCTCAGAGGGAGTGTCTTTGGCCAGCCTTGGAGGCAGTGGAAAGTCCCACCACGGACTGAGCTGCATCCACTGTCATAGGCATACATGTCTTAGTATCCTCTTAGAGTGCCAGGTGCTATTACTGTGCTTCATCAACAATAATCCTCGCTGGGTGCCTTCGTACTTTAAAAGATCTTGTGATCATTGGGCGGTTCACTCGAGGTCTGCTGTGCCAACGGTCTGCGCAGAGCTGGGACAGCACACAGGGAGAACATACACATGCACCAAATATCTAACCACAAGTTGTGCAACTGTTACACCAGATATGTGATTTTGTTACTTGCCTGTTTTCAGCTGGAAGTGGTATGCAGGTAATGGATTCCATGGCAAGGCCAGTACAGCAACAGACTGAAGATTTGGCACATGCTGCTTTATGTCCGCTGTGGTGTTGCTAATACCATAAGCAATGAGAATTTCAGTAACAACAGCAGGTATAAAAACCAACCTCCCCTTCGTAACGTAGTAACCAACTGTCACATTGTTTGATTGTTCCAGAATTTCAACCTAAAACACACAGGGAAAATGTCTTTTTAATTTCCATTTTAACTACTATGCTATTGGATTTTTTCATTCTGAATGGGATTTCCTAGAGGTTTTGTATGCAATCTCCTTTAGGGCAGGAGGGAAGCAGGTGGTGCAATATACAGTAATTTTAATTTTGAATCTAAAATCTAAAGTTCCCATCCTGAAAACCCTGATACACAAGTAACTTCACACACAAAAAGTTCCACTAAGTTCTCATGTGTGTGTCAATGTTTGCAGGCTCAGGACCAAAAGAGTGTAAGGGTAAAATTCTTTACTGCCTGACCCCCCCTTAATTTCACTTGGGGCTCTGTTCTGTGTACTCAGAGCTCTCTCAACAGGCAAAGCTATCATTGTGATCACCAGAAGTTCTGGGCATAGATCAACTACAGAATGAGCACAACAGTGAGCCACAGCAAAGAACAGGAATAGAGAGAAAAATTTTGCCCCAAGAACATACAATTTCTTGGGTTGTTAGGCTCAAAACTTGTCCTTAGCACTACATCAAGTGGGGATCCTCCATTAAAGGGGAGAGGAACACAACCCAGAAGGAGAGGAGTAACAGTACAGCTGCTCTGCAGCCTGTATAGCCATCATGGGGTACAAGCTCACTACTGCCATCTTCCCCTGCTGACTTAGCATGAGAAAGGGAAAGGAGAAATTTGTAGAGTTATAGCTCAACAACAAAACTGGACTTTCCACAATTTATTCAAATAGGATGATTTTTGTCCTTCCTCCATCATTTTTATCAATGTTCCCTTTTTGTGTCTTTACTCACAGCCAATATGCCGTAAGCAGAGCTGTGCAAAGAACCTCTGTTTACAGCAATGGGAGCTCCGTCCCTCACTTTATACAGAATATGGCTCTAGCAATCTATTTCATTCTGGGCTTACATTCCAGATAACCCAGAATTTCATGTCATTTAGATGGAAAGTAAGGAACATGCCACTCATTTATTTTAGTAGAAATTGTTTACTCCCAACTGCAGGGTTTTTTTGTCACTGTAGAAGCGAATGTATCAGGTACTAGGCTTCCAAACTGGATGGATTGACAGCAGTGATAACCCATTTACTGGTCTTGCTGTTGCAGCTGATCCGTATTAAGCTGTGGAAGCACTTGGCTCACTACATGGCTATACTCATTCCTGGCTTTCAAGAGGAAGAACCTGCTGCTGTGAGTAGCCATCTCCCACAATGTGCCAAAGAGACAACTGCCTCTCTTCCCCCTTTTTACCTTTTAAAATAAAATGACAGCCATCATAAAAGTGACCCTAAAATTGTTAGAGCCCACATAGTGTTTGGGCCACCCCTGCCTTTCTTCCATGGGAAAGCTACAAAAAGCCCTGCACTTTCCTCCAAGACAGATTGCCACCTCTGTAATGCACCCAATTTCTGCAAATAAAATTCCCCACCTTGACTTGCCCACAAAGCAGTCCAATAAAGCTGCAGCCAATTTATAAAAAATAAATACTGGTAAGTCAGGGGCTTTCATAGAAAAGACAGTTTTATTTCTGGTTTAAAGAAGATTAATAGAAATGTTGTATCTTCAGAACAAGAAAAACCTGTCTGAAAATGACAAAGAAATACTGTATACGCTCGTATTTAAAGTTAGCCTGCTAAACGCAGCTACAGAGTTATACAACAAGCCGTTACATCAGACTTATAGAAAAACAAGTTAAATAAATTCTAACCATAAAAAGGAGAAATACGTGCTAAAGTATAACTTTGTTCCTTGAAATGCTGAATTGCCATTTGGAGTTAATCATACCGGTGAAGTTCTCAGATGCTTGGAGAACTGTATTATTTAAAGACCAAAATAAATTCTCCAAAACATAACAGTTTGCCACTAACTGGACGCACAGTCAAAACAGTCTGTTGTTATTAAACAGTAATGATGTTTTGAAAGTTTTTGGAGAAAAATGTTTCCTTCTCTATCTGTCACTGGCAATAAAATTTAAAAGCCTCAGAATGTGTAATTCTAATCCCCCCCCCCCTTTTTTTTTTTTTAAAGCTCCAAACACCAGTTTTCTGTTTTTTTGTTTTTGTGCGGGGGCAGGCCTTGATGAGGTGAAAGAGAAGGGGAAAAAATTGGGTAAACTATGGGGTTAAATATGCTCACTACTGCATAGCCAAAATCAAGCCTGCCATGTGCCATGCATCTTGTCTCTCCCACATTTGGCAGCCCTGAGATTTCTCACATCCAGCAGGGTTGCAGGAAGGGCCTGCTGGCCATCAAGGGCCATTGCAGCACCTGCTGAGCAACAAGTCAGACAGCCTCTACTTCACATCATACTGCTCCCTCTGCTAGAGCCAAGTCGATAAGGAACAGTTGGGAAGAGAAGGCGATTACTCCCTCAATCTTCCAGTAGTTAATACCATCCTTAGATTATCTAGAACCAGTTCATGGACTGAATTCCATTCAGTACACAATTCCATCAAAAGGTACCTGGCTCTGCGTATCACAAATGCAAACTACTCAGTTTTGTGGGTCTTGGAGGCCTTATTCCTTTTTGTTTGAATTGGGTCTAATGGAAATGAGATGAGATACAGGAGTTAGAAACTAGGATGCCCTTAATTCATATTATTAAAAACACACAAAACCCCCACAAAAACAACATCTTTCACAAACTACTAATATTCAGTACAAAAGTTCTTCTGGGGGGGGGCGGGGGGGAGACTTATTTTACTATATGCTAACTAAGCTTGCTTACTTGAGCATTGACATTTTGGTTGAAAGCTTGTCTCAATGCCTGGGTGAGTCCTTTTGTCACATTCTCTTTTAAGGAACTGCTGATCAGCAGCCTTCTTGTGTTCAGGAACAGAACTGTTGAACAACACCAAGTTAAACATTAGTTTGAAACATCAATGTGCTGTTTGCTTGAGGGTTGGTTTATTTTTTCTTCTAATTTTGATCACAGTCATTCGAAACTCAAAGACTATCCATAAGAAGCTATGCTGTGCATCAGGTACACGGAAGTTCAGTACTGCAGGGGCTAGACACAACCCGATTTCTCAAGTCCTCAGTGTACAAGGCCTATTTGGGGGGGATCACGGACTAACAGTTGCAGTAATATTTTAAAACACTGAGTTACCAGCATGCTGCTGTTCTGAGGAGAGTACTCTATAACCAGACTATCTGAAGACAGACTGATGAAGCATTCTAACACAGCTGATGTGGCATTGCCTCACAGGGCTCATGGTACAGGAAGGTTCAGGGAGGACTGTGTGGTCGAATATGCACTGCACATTTTCATAAAGAGAACAAATTAATATTTTTACTTCTCAAAAGTGGAAACAAACAAATAAAAATGGCATTTCATATCCACTGTTACTTTCATTATAGAAATTGTCCGAACTTTTGTTTTTTGCTCTGGGGCAAAGACTGGGTCATTTACCCATGGCATCTTTGTAGCATAATTTGCAGACAGACTAAGGGCTAGTCTACACTAGAAGCACTACATCGATGCAGCTACTCCAATGCACTTGCGCCACTTTAGCACATCTGGTGAAGATGCTGACGGGAGAGTATATGCATAGCTTTAGAGGGGAGATGGCATCGAAGGCTGATAACAGAGGACGTTCATTAGCATCCGCACTCCCTCCTAGAGAAGGTACATACAATGCCGCAAAAGCACATACACAATTGTATTTTAATACATTGTGTCCCAAAAGTATCAAACCTACTTCAATAAGGTTTAGCTTAATTCAATAAAATTTATCTAAATTCCATAAGATTGTTCAAGATATTACAGGATATTGTCATTTTGTCACAGCTGCTGCCCATGTCGTGTTAGTGCAGCAGATATTTAGGGGCCTCAGACATAGGAAAAAGGATATAATATATCCAAGAGAGGATCATTTCCAGATTTCACTCTCCCAAGCCCCTCTCATGCCTGTATAAATTGACATATCCTTTTATCTATACCTCCCCCTTCCTTTTGTAACTCTCAAAGCTAAGCATCTAATGTGGTGATACACTATGCCAGTGGTTCTCAATCAGGGGTACATAGAGGTCTTCCATGGATACATCAACTCATCTCTATATATTTGTCTAGTTTTACAACAGGCTATATAAAAAGCACTAGCAAAGTCAGGACAAACTAAAATTTCATACAATGACTTGTTTATACTGCTCTATATACTATACACTGAAATTAAATATTTATATTCCAATCAATTTATTTTATAATTACATGGAAAAAATTAGAATGTAAGCAATTTTTCAGTAATAGCGTGTGGTGAAACTTTTGTATTTTTATGCCTGAGTTGGTAAGCAAGTAGTTTTTAAGTGAGGTGAAACTTGGGGTACACAAGACAAATCAGACTCCTGAAAGGGGTACAGGAGTCTGGAAAGGTTGATAACTACTGCACTACACCACCAGCATAAGTCCCTTATACTGGCAAAAAATTATTTCTAAAGACCCATTCAATTGACTGTTCTTAGGAGTGGCCTTACCTTAAGTTTAAGAAACCAAGATTAGAGCAATGACAAGTGGTGCTATTATCAAAATTTAGTATGTCAACATGTGACAATAAAATATTTTGAAAACGTATGATATGAAATGCTTTTTTGAGGCACTGTTATGATATAAACATCGCTTTGAAATTCTTCTGTACATAGGAGTTTACAGAATGACATGCCATTCCATATCAGAACAAAAGTCTATCTAGTATATTAACCTGCTTCAATCTGTTACCTCTGCCTGGCACTGCAGAGGAAGGAACAAACTATCATAATGTGCTTGACCACCGTGCAGCTCATGCCCTGGAGCATGGGATTTGGATACCTCCTTTGAGCATGTATACAGTAGAATGTAAAAGTATATATATAAATCTATTATCTATATTTACTAACCTCACCATAACCTATCTATTTGGCTTGTTAGTGTAGTCATCCCCATTGTATTTAATCCCCACATTAATCATTACAGCCCTTAAGTTATTTAGTAAACTAACCAGTATTTAAACAACTTTTCTATTTATGATGAACTATACTTCATACAAAACGGATGTATTTCTAATCAAACAAGCTGAATATAGATCCATACCTGATTTAACCATAAGGTTACTGGACAGCTGGCATTCCGGAGGGGGAACTGTTGTCACATTAGCAAAAGTTGCAATTGCAGTTGTAGGAGCAGCAGAATTGTTTTCCACTGGAGCAGGGGGGAGCCTAGTTGTTTTCGCTGATGCTGTAATAGATGTCAAAGCTGCTGTAATTGTCAGTGGATATGCAGTTGATGTTTTGGTGATTTCTGAGCTTGTAAATTTCTTGGTGTCAAGTACTGTGGTTTCTATCTGTCTTTGTGTGTGTGTTGTGGATGTCAGTGTGGAAGCTGTGACTGTGCTAACTTTATTGGTTAGAAACATAACGGTGTGGGGGCGTGATGTAGGTGTGTGTCTTGGTGCAAACGGAAAGTTTGTATGTGTTTCTACTGTTGATGTCATTTTTGAGGCACTGTTATTTTTTGCTAGTGTTGATATCAACGTGCTTAATGCTGTCACAGACAGCAAGGGTGCATTTTCACTGCCTAGAGAAAACAAGGATGAAGTTGGCGCAGATTTTCCTGTTACTGATTTTGCTTCTGAAGTTGCTACTGTAGGTATTGCACCTGCCGACACTGAAGGTAGCACTGTAATGACAGAATGGGTAAAGTTGGTTGTTGGCAAAAAAGCAGAGGTTATATGTGTGGGTGATGCATGGACAGAAGTTATGATGACTGACTGCAAAGCATTGGTGGTATGTGTTTGCGATGGGGTGCCATTGGTAGCTTCATTAGGTACAGCAACTGTAATTAGAATATCACCTGTACCATTTGCATGCCACCTTTCTGTACTAAACGTAGCTTGTTTTTGAATAACACTAGTCAAGTGACTCGGTGGTTCTGAAACAGAGCTGTTTGTAAAGTCTGTCAAATTTCCAGAAGACAAGTATTTTTCTGGAGTTAGAATAGATATCAGTGTTGAGCTTGAAGATTGTTTGGCTATTGGAAAGGAAGAAATTGTTGGTTGTGTACCACTGATAGAACTAATTTCATTATTAGCTGAGACAATCAAATTGTCAGTGAATTGAGAAGCCAGTGGTCGCTCAGATGGTGTTGTGTATAAGGCTTTTGTTGATGAAGAGATATTGTCACCATGGATTGTCTGAGATTTCAGAGTGCTATAAGCAGTACTTGTATCATCAGTTGCAAAATCCTTCACTGGAGGCAAATACAGATGGGGGGATACTTCAAAGTTTGCAGTGAAGTTAGTGTCCCTGAGAGTGAGGAATTCAGTAACATTTTGAGTTGTGTCAGTATCTTTTTTTGACTGGGCTGCAGGTAGTGCTGTAGTGGTAGCCTGGGGCGAATACTGAACACTAGACCTTTCCAGGGCAGATGAACGTATGTTAAATTGTGTGAAATTAGGAGACTTAATTTCAGTCAAAGGTGAAGTTGAAACATTTTGATTAGATTTTGCAGATGTAGACGTTTCTAAAGTTACAGAGATAGAAGCAGTTTGTTTGTTTGTAACATCATTTATTTGCTGTTGCAGACCTGAAATTGTTGAATATGGGGCGTGATACCCAGTTTCTAATGAAGAAGTGCTTGGAGAAACTTCCATTATTGGAATGTTGGTTGTTTCTTTTACTGACAGAACACTAACACCAGCTGAAGTAAGCACGGCTGTAGTAGTCCATTCAGAAGCTGAAGCACTGATTATAGGTATAGGTATCTTTGTGGTATCTAAACTGCTTTCAGAGGCAGCATTTGAAATATTAGAGAAAGCTGACGCTGGGCTGTGTGGAGCTTCTGTTGCTGGAACAAATGATGGCAATGCATATAATTCTGAAGGCACAATAGTGGTCCATGGTTTTGTATCATCTGTGGTTGAAACTTCATCAGTGGTAAGATCAGATTTATTTAAAGCTTGTAGAGGGGCATATTCTATATGTGGAGTGACAATGGTGAATGTTTCTGAATTTGTTTCTTCATTTTCTGTTAAGTCTACAGCTGGACTTTCTCCATTAATAGCTGAAAGCTGTGAAGTTGTAGAATTATGAATAGCAGGTGTATCTTTAATAGTGAGCACAGATTTTGAAAGGCCTGTATTGGGAGTGGGTAATGATACTGCAGATGTAGTAACAGAACTGATGACTTCTGTTTTCAAAATACTTTCAGGCAGCACTGTTCCTGTTGTGCGCTTGCTGGGTCGAGTTTCTGGAGAAACTCTGGAATGCTGAGATCCGTAAAAAAGGACATTGTTAGAATCTATGTTGGTGTATACTTTGGCTGTACTACCTGTTTCGAAAGACTGATGGGGTGCCTCTCTAACTAAAGAGCCATCAGAAGGTTGCAAAGTATGTTCAAAATCACTTGATAATACCACTGTATTGGCCTCAAAAACTGTATCAGTCACCTCTTTTCCAACAGCTTGACTGATTGACACTGCTGAGCGAAAGGACGAAATATTTATTAGAGGGAACACAGAAGTGTTCTCATAGGCTGGTGTTGAGTTTGTTGCATTGTTAGTATGTGCTATAATATTAAAGGTATGATTTGTCACAGTTATTAAGGAAGATTCTTTATCTGTTGAATAAGGAAGTGTGTTTTTTCTGAAAAGAAAGTCTGATATACTTGTAGGTGCTGGTGGTGGAACTACTGCATTGCTGGTGCTTATTGCATCTGGAATAAATGTTCTTGGCACAGTAAAGGAAGACCTATTTTCTGTTGAATGGGAGAGTCCCACTGGATTATTAGAAGCTGGTGATAAAAATATTGCCTTGGTAGAACCCGACATGGCATTAGTTGATGTTGAAGACTGATGACTCGTCACTTTTGGTAATGCAGATATAGTGCCCACGGTATGAAAGAATGAAGTACTAACCATTGGAATCTCTGATTTACTATTAAAAGCTGGTGACGATGCATCTGGGCTGACGTCATTCTCTCTGTCAGTCACCACTGCCTTGAATGGCAGATTGGTGGGTATTGCTCCAGAAGAAGACACGTTATCTGTTGAGTGAGACAATGAAGTTCTTTCAGTAGGAAACCATGACACAGTTTCAGAAGCTATTGGTAGGAAAGACTGAGAGGAAATTACTGACAGAGAAGTTGGAGAGTGTGCAGAAAGTAGGGAGGTACTTTCTGAGGGTGACACTCTTCCCATTGTCTTTGTGGAATGTATCATTGTTGATCCAAAGCTATTAAGTGATGTGGTACCCGTGACCTCTTTGGGACCCCTTCTGGATAATGTGTGATTCAATGTACTGGAATTTACAGCAGTGACTGTGCTTGGTGGATTATCTCTGCTTGCACTAAAATGAGAGTCAGTTGAATCTATGTGGAAGGAACTTTCAGTATCTGTGGATAAAGGCACTTTGGTGGGTAGTACAGTCAACTTAGAAAAGATAATGGTATGAGGTGATTGTATTACCAATGAAGAAAATGATGGTGATGGAACAGTTGCAAGAATGTCTGATCCTGATGTGGTTTCTTTTGAAATGGAGGGTGTTTCTAATGATGTTAGCTGAGATGGTACAGCAGTACTTGAATGTGTCATTGATGGTTTTGTGGACAATGTGGCAAACATACTGATTTGAGGCAAACCTGATACAACAGCTGTTTCATTTACATCTTGAGAGGATGACCTCACTGGTGATTCAGCTGAAACCTCGGAAGGCTCCTGGGATGCACTATTTCCGCTGCCTTGGTAAAGAGTGGGCGAAAAATTAGTTTGATCCATAGTTCTGGCGCCAGTCAGTGTTGTTTTTATTTTCTGAAGCAAGTTTGCATTCTCCAATGTCTGTCTCATTGACATGTCAGCCACTGAGGAAGACTTAATTTCTGTTGAAGGCCATGTTGGTGAAAATATAGATCTCCAGTGAGCAGGAGACTCTGTAGAAGGGGCAACATTTATTTGGTGTTGTTTGGTACCTGTAAAAAATAATTAAAATGAATATTTTGCAAAAAATGTGTTATCTTGATACACTACGCCAGTGAATCTGAATAGAAAATGTTTAATCCTAGGTAAATGACTTATTTCTCTGTGTTGGAAGGACATAATGAATGAACCATCAGAGAAAGTTAAAAAATATGAACATGAGAAGTGCAATGTGAGTAAAACATAACTCTCTAATTGTTTCATTATACAGAAAAATTAAAGATAACGCCAAGCTTTACTTACAGTGATAATACAAAATAATTACTAATATTGCTCATAAATTAGGATGGCTTAACCTAATAGGAAGATAAGTTGTTGCACCCGAGACAACTTCTGATGTTATCATCTTCATACTGTGTCAAAATATTATATGCAATGTAGTTGTAACCGTGTTGGTCCCAGAATATTAGAGACACAAGGTGGGTGAGACAATATCTTTTAATGGACTGGCTTCTGCTGGTGAGAGAGAAGCTCAAATGCTCGTCTCTCTCACCAACAAAAGCTGGTCCAATAAAAGATATTACCTCAACCACCTTGCCGCTCAAAATATTAGGGATTAGAAGCAGCTATACAGAGGGAATGGATTCTGACAACCAAACATCACTGATTTAGCATACTGTACACTATGGGAATAGAGTCAAAATTGGTTGGGTTCCTCTATGAAGCATCTGTACATGGTCATCTTGCCAGCTATAATAACGTGTGTAATTATAGGCAGAAAGGCAAGAAAATACAACAGGAATGAAATTGATTAGGGGGGGATTAAAAACAAATGAGGAAATTAAACTCCTTATTTGATATGTGCAGATGTATAAAACATCTCCAGCACCAATTTATTTAGCATTCTACACCTTATTGTTCCTAAGCTTTGTTTTCTTAAAATGATTACACAGTACGCTTAAAAATCACAATTCAGAAAACCTTACATTCTTTTTATTTTAATTATGACTCAATCAAGATTAAAATTAACATTTTGTTGTTGTTTTTCATGAGATAATCAATCAACTAAAGCTTATCATTGTCCTCTTCCATTTCACTGTGAGCCAGATTGTGGCCCAGCCTATGTACCCAGTCCATAAGAGGAAGCAGACCCCGCCCCTGCAATGGGCGTGGGTAATTATACTACAGATGTAACAAAACTGATGCTTTCCCTGCACATACATACACATTGCTATGCGACTTCAACCAATGTTGGAGTAGATGCTACAGACCTCCTACTCCCCCTTAGAATCATAGAATCATAGAATATCAGGGTTGGAAGGGACCCCAGAAGTCATCTAGTCCAACCCCCTGCTCGAAGCAGGACCAATTCCCAGTTAAATCATCCCAGCCAGGGCTTTGTCAAGCCTGACCTTAAAAACCTCTAAGGAAGGAGATTCCACCACCTCCCTAGGTAACGCATTCCAATGTTTCACCACCCTCTTAGTGAAAAAGTTTTTCCTAATATCCAATCTAAACCTCCCCCACTGCAACGTGAGACCATTACTCCTCGTTCTGTCATCTGCTACCATTGAGAACAGTCTAGAGCCATCCTCTTTGGAACCCCCTTTCAGGTAGTTGAAAGCAGCTATCAAATCCCTCCTCATTCTTCTTTTCTGCAGGCTAAACAATCCCAGCTCCCTCAGCCTCTCCTCATAAGTCATGTGTTCTAGACCCCTAATCATTTTTGTTGCCCTTCGCTGGACTCTCTCCAATTTATCCACATCCTTCTTGTAGTGTGGGGCCCAAAACTGGACACAGTACTCCAGATGAGGCCTCACCAATGTCGAATAGAGGGGAACAATCACGTCCCTCGATCTGCTCGCTATGCCCCTACTTATACATCCCAAAATGCCATTGGCCTTCTTGGCAACAAGGGCACACTGCTGACTCATATCCAGCTTCTCGTCCACTGTCACCCCTAGGTCCTTTTCCGCAGAACTGCTGCCTAGCCATTCGGTCCCTAGGCAGCAGTTCTGAAACTAAAGTTTATAAGTGGTTTCAAGTTCCCTTGAAACCACTTATAAACTTGAAGTGATAGCTTGTAATTTTAACAGTTTTCAATACTTTGCACCACTCAGTCAAGTGGGTAGGAAGTAGGCAGGGCATTGGCTCAGCCTCCCAATAAGCCTGTCAGTGCAGCTGAGCCAGCCTGGGAAGAGGTAACCTACTACCAGTAGGGGCCAGTGCAGATCATGACTCCACTGGAATAAGCAAGGAACATGGAAGATATCATGCCAGTCTGAGGCCACTTACTGGGGATTGATGCTGCTGCGATTGATGCAGTGAGGGTCAATTTAGCAGGTCTAGCGAAGACCCACTAAATCGACCTCAGAGTGCTCTCTGGTCAATTCCAATACTCCACCAGAAGAAGAGTAAGGTAAGTCAACAGGAGAGCATCTCCCGTCAACACAGCACGGTGCAGACACTGCAGTAAGTTGACCTAAGCTACATCGACTCCAACTATGTTATTCACGTAACTGGAGTAGCATAACATAGGTCGATTTTCCCCTGTAGTGTAGACAAGGCCTTAGGCTCAATTCCTTCTCTGTGCAGCATCTGTGCTGCACATTGTTCTGTACACATACACACAGGTCAGAATAGATGATCGAAGTGGTTCCTACTGGTCTTAAATCTGTGATTCTATTACTCTAGTCCTGTATTTGGGCTCCAACCCACCATATACACAGATTTTCCATTCAAAACACTTTAACTACAGATACGCACAAGTGGCTGACAAAGTACTGCAGAGTGAAAGGTAGTTCAGATTAGTTTATTACTAACTCAATATTATTGTTTGCCATATAGCAAACATCTTAATGTGAAAATTAAATGCAGAGTCCAAACTATTTTGAAACAGTATTTTCATTTAGCATTAACACACTGTAGTTAAGCTAATATCAAGTCCAACTAGCATTTTCACATTACAGGGATTAAAGACCTTTCCTCTTACTATATTGTTTAAGAATTGTATTGGATCATGATGAGAAATGGCTTTGTTGCAACATATGCTGAGAATAAAGCATCCAGATACAAATTATTTTAGGGAAGGAGCATACTTAATTGGAATGAAAGAAAGAGGAGAATATTATGCACCAAAATGAAACCCTCAGATATTTCCTAAATATAGGCAGAAAAATATTATATAGGGGGAAATTAGTTTAAATTATTGTACTTACAATGGGCTAGATTGTGCTCTTCAGTACAGTCCTGTATCGGAGGTATTACATAAACCACACAACCTCCCAGGGGGAGCCCTGAGAAGCAATGTGACTCACACAGCCCTATGTCTACAATACAGATGTTACACCCATTGTTCTCCCCTCAATTGATTGAAAAATACCTTGCATCCACTCACAAAAGGGCTTCCACCAACTATTGGGGAAGCAACAATCACAAGTGACAAGACTGAAATGCCTGCAAGCTGCATGGAAACTTTTAAAAAACACCATAATAGAGGCTCAAATTAAATGTATATCCCAAATTAAAGAGACTAATAAGAGGACTAAGAAATTGGCACCATGCCTAAACAACGGAGTAAAAGAAGTGGTTAGAGGCAAAAAGACATCCTTTAAAAAAAAAAAAAAAAAAAGCATGAACTCTGGCAAGTCAAGTGTAGGAGTACAATTAGGCAGGCCAAAAAAAAATTTGAAGAGCAAATAACAAAAGACTCAAAAACTAACAGAAAAAATATTTTAAGTATATCAGAAGAAGGAAGCCTGCCAAACAATCACTGTGGCTCCTGGATGATTGAGGTGCTAAAGGAGCACTCAAGGAAGACAAGGCTGTTTCAGAGAAGCTAAGGGCTTGTCTATACTGGCACTTCACAGCGATGCAACTTTCTTGCTCAGGGGTGTGAACCCCCCCCCCCCCCGCACCCCAAGTGCTGCAAGTTTCAGCGCTGTAAAGTGCCAGCATAGACAGTGCACCAGGGCTGGTAGCTACGCCCCTTGTGGAGGTGGCTTTTGTAGAGCAGTGGGAGAGCTCCTTCATCAAAAACTCTTAAGCAAAATAAGCAATCATGAGATAAGAGAGAAGGTCCTTTCTTGGATCAGTAACTGGTTAAAAGTCAGGAAACAAAGGGTAGGAATAAATGGTCAGTTTTCGTAGTGGGGAGAGGTAAGTAGAGGTGTCCCCAGAGATTTGTACTGAGACCAGTGCTGCTCAACATATTCATAAATGATCTGGAAAAAGAGGTAAATAGTGAGATGGCAAATGAGGATACAAAATTACACAAGATAGTTAGGGCCAAAGCAGACTGCGAAGAGTTTCAAGGGGATCTCACAAGACTAGGTCACTGGGCAACAAAATGACAGCTGAAATTCAATGTTCATAAATGCAAAGTAGTGCATATTGGAAAACATAATTCCAACTGTACATGCAAAATGATGGGGTCTAAATTAGCTGTTACCACTCAAGAAAGAGGTCTTGGAGTCACTGTGGACAGTTCTCTGAAAACATCCACTCAATGCACAACAGTAGTCAAAAAAGTGAACAGAATGTTAGGAATCATCAGGAAAGGAATAGATAATAAGACAGAAATATATCATATTGCCTTTATATAAATCCATGGTACACCCATACCATTACTACTATGTGCAGTTCTGGTTGTCCCATCTCAAAAAAAAAAATACATTAGAAATGGAAAAAGTACAGAGAAGGGCAACAAACATGATTAAGGGTCTGGAACAACATCCATATGAGGAGAAATTAAAAAGACTGGGACTATTCAGCTTGGAAAAGAGGCAACTAAGGGGGGAGATATATGATAGAGGTCTATAAAATCATGGTGTGGAGAAAGTGAATAAGGAAGTGTTATTTACCCCTTCACAACACAAGAGCTAGGGTTGCCCAATGAAATTAATAGGCAGCAGGTTTAACACAAACATTAGGAAGTACTTCTTCACACAATGCACAGTCAACCTGTAGAACTCATGCCACCCTTAGCCATGCAATACAACCAAGTAAATCAAATCAATTCAGGGCTCTAATGCCTAATGCTCTAAGACCCCCCCAAACAAAAAAACAGGGGAAAAACACTTGCACATTTACAATAGTTAGGGCAGGGGTTTCACCTGGTTCTGAAGCACTAATTATAAGTCAATAGCAAAGTACATGGTTCTGTACAATACATCCCTACAAAATTAGCATCTGGATTAGTTTAGCACCAACAAAGTGAAGTTTCATTTATATAGGATTGCTATTGTATGAAGAAAACACAAAATTAATTGCCAAATGTTAATCATAGAACTAGGAACTGAAGGGAATTGCTACACAAACCACTGAGGTCCTACATAAGTAACATACATTTACATCAAATTTTTGCAATCTACCACTTCTGCTCTTACACATGATTACCCAGCCACATTTATTAGCATTCGGTAATATTCTTTGACTAGATCATTAGAGGAAGGAAGAAACTTGAAGGACTGAGCTGTCTAGTTTTCAGGATTAGCTTCTAGTAATTCCTATGATAAACAGGATTATTCAGTTAATAACACCATTCACAGCACCAAGAAGGTATCCAGGACTGACCTCTGGGCCAAAAATCATAATCAGGCTTTCCGCATTAACCAATAAGGTCCAGGAGCCTTGCACCTATGATGGAGTGATTTTAGCAGTGTCATTTCTGAGACAGAGGCAAGTAGATAGGGCAGCAGTAGTAGCAAGAGGAGCTAGGCAAACAGAGGAATCGTGATCAGCTAGAATATGGCTATGCCAGCCAACCTCGGGGTGGAACTACCTCTGGATGCTAACCACACCCAGTGAATGAGATGCTATTTTATAGGGGAAAGAATGGAGTGGTGGGCTGGAAATGACGTTGCAGAGCCAGCTCAGGAGTATCAGCCTGCATGAAAAGGCTTGCAGCACAATAGGTACTGTCAAGGCCAGGTTGTGGGAAACCAGATCTAGTGGTCAGACCACAATAAGGAGTTGAGAATCAGCTGGGTCAGGATACCAAGAGATCTGAAGCAGGAGACAAACTGGAGATCAGAACCACAAGCTGATAACCAGAGTCAGGCGGAGTCAGGATACCAGGAGGTCAGAGGCAAAAGACAAACTAGAGCTCAGAATCACAAGTCAGAGTGCAGGAGCCAATCTGGGACAGGATGCTGGGAAGTCAAGCTGGGGGAGCAGGAGTAGGAGCAGGAAGTACAACACTGTCCAGAGCAGGGTGGATCCCAGTTCTTTGGACAGCTTCCTGTTCCCTTTGCTGGCTTAAGTACAGGCAGAAGGCCTATTGGCTGCCCTGGGACTCCCCCAATAGGATATCAGGGATGGAGCCTCAAACTGGGGCTGGGTTCATGGATCCTGGGTCAGCGGTTGTCAGCAGGCTGCCAACTGGAGGACTGAAGTGTGGTTGTTTCTGTGGACTGAGGTTCAAGGCCCGTGTTTCATGACAAGTACACTGCAACACTTTGGTCTCTATGCTGCTGTTCCTGTTGTTTGTGGCTCAACGAGTTACATGTCTTGAACATTACTAGCCACTGTGACAAAGTTCCTGCTCTACCTTGGTGGGTCTTGCGCTTATTGGCGGATTTGCTCGCCTTGGAGCCCTCAGCTTGGCCGTTTTTTTGAACCCACAGTCCAGGTCGACTCCTCCTGTGCCTGACCAGGAGTTGGGAGGATTTGGTGGGAACCCGGGCCTGCCCTCTACTCCGGGTTCCAGCCCAGGGCCCTGTGGAATGCAGCTGTCTAGAGTGCCTCCTGGAACAGCTGTGCGACAGCTACAACTCCCTGGGCTACTTCCCCATGGCCTCCTCCCAACACCTTCTTTATCCTCACCATAGGACCTTCTGGTGTCTGATAATGCTTGTACTCCTCAGTCCTCCAACAGTCCGCATTCTCACTCTCAGCTCCTAGTGCCTCTTGCTCCAGCTCCTCACATGCACACCGCAAACTGAAGTGAGCTCCTTTTTAAAACCCAGGTGCCCTGATTAGCCTGCCTTAATTGATTCTAGCAGCTTCTTGATTGGCTGCAGGTGTTCTAATCAGCCTGTCTTAATTGTCTCCAGAAGGTTCCTGATTGTTCTGGAAACTTCCCTGTTACCTTACCTAGGGAAAAGGAACCTACTTAGCCTGGGGCTAATATATCTGCCTTCTATTACTCTCCTGTACCCATCTGGCCCGACCCTGTCACACCACCAAAACAGTTGCAGTGGCTGTGTGAAGTACAGAGTGTGTTCTTTAATGGTGTATCCTGTACAATACAGAAACTGTTGTCTGACATTAGAAATACATTTAGGAGACCTTAAAAAGCAACTATGGGGTGCCTTCTTTCCAAACCTTTAGCTCCAGTTCAGCAAACCACTTAAGCATGTAATTAACTTGAAGTCCCATTGACTTCAATGGAATTTTAGCATGCACTTTGCTGAATAAGGATAGACTCAAACACATGCTTAAAATTAAGCACGTGTTTAAGTGCTTTGCTGAATCAGGGCTTTAGCCAGTCTGTGGTTTAAAATTGCTTTAAATGACCTCAAAATTCATCATTGCCCAGTCTGTTACACCACTAACAAATTGTACTAACTGACTATTGGTACACATACTGTAACAGAACCCAGAGCCAAAGCCTTCTGCATGGTTTACATTATACAAGACTCACCTACTGCTTTCTGAAGTGAGTCCTAGAGGGAAACATGGAGAGAGAGATTTATTTTTTTTCTGCAGGCTTTGCTTTCTAGAACATCAGAATACATCAACATCAATCCACGTATGATCTGTAACATTCTCTCTCTCGTCCTCTGTTCCTTCACACTTGAAGGTCATCATTCTCATCAGCAGCATACAAGAGATACTGTAGACTCAAGATAGTGTCAAACTGACATTATCACAGTTTGACACATAGAGGAAAGCATGGCATAACTTAGAGTAGCAAAAAACAAATAAGAATGTCATCTGCTATGGAGTCATCTGCTGTTTCTCTTCCACAACTCACAGCTACCCAGCTCCAGTCCTTTTCTCCTCACTTTAAAGTAAAGTATTTTTCTATGCCAGCTGATAATTTTTCTTTTACATCCTTTGGTGAACAAAATCCCCCAGGCATCCACACTCATTCTGTGAGGTTTACAGAACTACTTACCAGGTGTTCTTTAGGCAGATTCAAAAGACTGTCACATTACTGCTGTGAAATTTCTTATGATTCCATCTGGCTACCAGTGCATTTCTAGAAACGTCTCCCACTCTCACATAACTTGCCATCTTCCATTAGCAAGCAGCTGGGGTACTCGGAAAGTGAGAGAATCCTCCCATTATGTGAAGTTTAATCTCAAATTCATGTACATTTGGGCAATCCCTTTCCTAGTTGAGAATGGATGGATTAACATAAGCACCTACCGTTCTGAGATCAAATAATAAGAAAGATATAAAATGTGTATGTGAGTGGTGGGCAGAACATACCAAAACGGGACACAAAGAAACAGCTGCAGAGATGAGGAAGGAGAAGCAAAGAAGCAAAAATGAGGGGAGACCAACAAATAAAAATGCATACAGGTTGCAGCAACACTTCCTTTGGAGGCCCCTGCCGTATGTTTAGTAGCAATTGGAGAGGAGAGGACCAAATCCCATCTTTGTCTATAACATAACTACACCTATAACTGGCCTTGGGGGAACCTGGAATACTTGTTATCACTGCAGATATAGAAGGAGCATAAATGACTATACTTCTTGAAGTATAGTACGACACATATATCAAAGCTGTGTGAAAAGTTTGGAAGACTTGTGTGTAAGGGGACAGAGTTATGGAAGGCTAAGAAAGCATGCAGGAAAAGCTTGAACCTAATACTCAGGAGATCAGTGCACACATTTGGAGACAGAGCACTGCGAAAGAAAGATAACCTTAGCTGTAGTCTTTTTTAATGGAGAAGATTTGGAAAAAATAGGTGACAAGGGGACCAATAAAAATGTGGTTGCGGGAGAGCAGACAGGAAATTACTGGAGCATGGTTAAGTTTTTGGCAGTGGGGACAGATAGGAAAGGAAGAAACAACGTGGCAGGATTTCGCAAGGGCCTAGATGTGAGGGAAATGGAGTGGAAGAGTGTCAGCAATGGCAGAGAAAGTGGGAGAGTAGAGGATTTGGAGGTGGAGCTGATAAACTCAGTTGTAGCCATGTTGAATTCAATGTGGTGAGAAGACATCCAGGCAGAGATATAAGAAGTGGGTGGAGAAGAGGGACTAGATAGAGGGTGAAAGCTCAGGAAGAGGACAGGTAAAATAGAGAGTGTAATGCAGCTGAACCCTTAGGTGGTCTTGCTCTCTCCTAGAAGGAGAGACTAGAGAAAGAGTGGAGAGGGCTAAGGAATAAATCCCTGCAGCACCACAGCAGACAAAGAGATGGGAAAAAGAGATGAAGCTATTGGAACAAATATTCAAAGATTGGCGAAAAAGCAAACAGGAGAACCAAGAAAAAATAGCATCTCAGAAGCTCAGGGAAGACATTTTGAATAGCAGTGAATATTCAACACTATCAAAGAGAAGCAGAGATATAAAAATTATTAATTAAGGGCAGAATGTATTTAGTAGCAGGGTGAGAGCAGGCATAATGACTATCAACATGCATTTGATATTAAAATGCAGATAAATAACAGCCAGAAAAGTATAAGTACATGGTGAGGTTTAAGCAAGATCCTAACGAGGCAAAGGCATTGAGTTGTAGCATGAACACACAAGTTGTGGTGTGCTGCCTACTGGAACATTAAATCTTTCACAGGCTATCTCAGGAAGCAAGGAGACCAGAACCAAGACACATGAAGGAACAGACATGGCCTGACAGGACATGCATGCATGAGTTGCAGTGGTAGCAACTGGAGACAGCTTCAGTAAATCCACTGAAACTAAAATTCCTTCCACATTTACAACTTCTGTTTCAGATTAACAGCTTCTGAAAATGCAGATTAGCACAACTAATTACAGTGGTAAAGTGTCTGCCCAGGAGAGAATGTGACCTTTACAATCTACCAGCAACTCTAGCACTTGGCAAAAGCAGCTAAAGAGCAAATTGAACTGAATATGAAATTAAAAACTCTGTCTTGAGAACTCTGTACTCACTTAAATTACACACTGAGCCATAGTTTGTACATTTCATTAGTTATTTATCCTATTTAGGATGACCTTTTGTTCTACCATACTTCAGGCTATTGACTTACTGCCTTCTTCTTAGGGCTAAAACCCACTTAGCAGTGAACTCATTAAAACATCCATTATTGATTAATAAACTTTTTCATTTCGGGTAACAGGAAATATTTCAAAATGTGCCAAGGCAGGAAAGAGAGAAAGCAATCAATTTCAGAGGAAGTTATGCCTTTTCACCTATACAAACAAACGCAGGGCTCAATCATGAGCCCTCCTGTGACCTGCATAGAGAAGTAAGAGCTCATAAGGAGCCTTCTTACCTTCGGTCCCCACCCAGACCATGAGTGGCCACTCTCTCTTCTACACAGGTGGTTTGGCAGGGTTGGGAAGTGTGTGAAGCTTTGACTCTGCCCCCTACTGCACCAGTTCCTATACCACAGCTGATGCAGACAGGAAAGTAACCTGGGTCATCAAAAAGGATGTTGAAATTATGTCTCCCTGGAAAAAGGGGGAAACTCCAGGACCACGGTCTGGTTCCTGCCCCGCTCCTGAGGCAGTGCATGTAAGCACTGCCCCTTATACAGACTGGATTCTGAGGTTTCAGTCCAACCCACAGTAAAGGTGACTATATTGAAAAAAGGTTACAACCAACAAAAACGCATGTGTGTCTGCCATGTCCATAAAACCTTGTATTTCTGTACAGCGTTTAGATCAAGCCACCACATATGCAAATTGCACACTTACAGAGCTGAGGTTTGAAAACTTGGCCCTATTTGCTTTATGATGCTAGAAGCCAGGGAATATGAAAAAAACTAGTTGCAGAACACATGTTCTACACTAGATCAGGTAAGGAATGGCTTAAGTCCCTGCTCCACGCTAGAGAACCTACCTATTCAGTCTGTCAATTAGAGAGAGACTCCGTCTCCCATAAACTCATCAGAGCAGGCTTTTAAGCAAGAGGAGGAAATAGCTTGGTGTCTCTCATAAAGAACATTTTCTCTTTTCTTCCAGTCTAGGACAGAACTGAGCCTGGAGACTCTCAGAACCAGCCAGACTGAGAGGTCGGGAGAAACTGGGGAATAGACTGCTTCATCCCTGCCAGAGTACTGCACCCCTCAGAAAAGACTGTTTGCATTTTCTATTGATTTACAATGACTGAAAGGATCCTGCCAGGCTCCTTGGCAGTAGATTCTACACAATGATCCAGTTCTGAGGATAGCCTTCTGAGGATAGTTTTACCACTCTGGAAACCAAATGGAACAGAGAGGTTCCATGCCGGGAGACTGCTGCATGAAATGGTGTTATAGTTTTTCTTTTGTGCCATTTTTTCCTTTTATTCTGTGGCTCAACACCACAGCCCCAGGATGGCCTTTTACAAGTCCCTGTAAGAAAACTACCAAATACAGTATGCAAGTTCAATATCTGACACCCCATTTTTCAAATTTAAAAAACCCCAAAACACCAATTCTTCATTGGGTAGACATATCTATTAATAAGACAAGGAACAGCTCAGTGTTTCAGTCATTTGGAGTCTGGACTTCTTCAGGGGGTGTGATAATCCTGGAATAAACTTAAATGACTTAAACCAGATTTCCACTTTTATTGAAGAGAGTTACTTTCCAATGTATATTCAGGTCATCAAGATTTATTTATTCATCTTTACTAACTATATCTACTTGAAGCTCTAAATGCAATACAAAATATACTTAAAGTAGTTTTTAATAAAATATCAATAATACATATCAAAATAAGGCACTAAAATAAGGACTTTCGCCCACAGATCATAAAAGAAAAAGACCTCAGCTCTTCTACAATATCTTCCCAACCTAAGACAACTTCCCTAAGCAAGCATCTTCTATCCACCAATCAGCCCTTCTCTTCCCTTTCCCAAGAAAAGCCTAGGAGATCAAGTAGGTGTTCCAGCATGTCCTGAAGGTCACCATATCCCAGCTCTGGTTAACTACGGAAGGCAGTGAACTCCAAACCAAGGACTCCTCTCAGAGAATGCCAGTTCTGTCCTGTTTATACAAGGAGAGGCCTGTTTGCTTGAATGCCTCAGATGATCTCAACTGTCACGGTAACACACAAAAACAATCAGCGTCTCAGCTCTGATCTACATTACAGGGTCTACACTATGGGGTTAGGTCAAATTTAGCCGCGTTAGGTTGATTTTAAAATGAATGTGTCTACACAACCAACCCCGTTCCATCGACCTAAAGGGCTCTTAAAATTGACTTCTGTACTTCTCCCCGGCGAGGGGAGTAGTGCTAAAATCGACCTTGCTGGGTCGAATTTGGGGTAGTGCAAACGCAATTTGACGGTATTGGCCTCCGGGAGCTATCCCAGAGTGCTCCAATGTGACTGCTCTGGACATCACTTTGAACTCCGATGCACTAGCCAGTTCACAGGAAAAGCCCCACCAGGAAATTCTGAATTTCATTTCCTGTTTGGTCAGCGTGGTGAGCTCAGCAGCACAGGTGACCATGCAGTCCCCCCAGAATCACAAACGAGCTTCAGCATGGACCAAAAGGGAGACACAGGATCTGATTGCTGTATGAGGAAAGGATCTATGCAGGCAGAACTCTGATCAAAAAGAAGAAATGCTAATATATAATGCCAAAATTGTACAGGGCATGGTAGAAAGAGGCTACAACAGGGACACACAGCAGTGCTGCGTGAAAGTTAAGGAGCTCAGGCGAGCCTACCAAAAGATAAAGGAGGCAAACGGTCACTCTAGGTCAGAGCCCCATACATGCCGCTTCTATGATCAGGAGCATGGCATTCTGTGGGGGGGGGACACCCTACCACTACCGTACCACTGTCCGTGGACACCTGCAAGGGGCAAGTCTCACGCAACAGGGAAGATGATTCTGCAGAAGAGGAAGAGGAGGAGGAGGAGAATGCACAGCAGGCACGCGGTGAATCCATTCTCCCCAGCAGCCAGGACCTTTTCACCACCCTGGAGCCAACACCCTCCCAAGGTGGGATCCCTGACCCTGA
Source organism: Eretmochelys imbricata (assembly GCF_965152235.1). NCBI lineage: Eukaryota > Metazoa > Chordata > Testudines > Cheloniidae > Eretmochelys > Eretmochelys imbricata. The sequence goes on from NC_135577.1 coordinate 40,461,198, forward strand.
AGCTGGAGAAGGCACCTCTGGTGAGTGCATATTTGTAACTACAGTACAGGGTTTAAAAGCAATAGTGTTTAATGTTTGATTTGCCCTGAAGAATTGGGATGCATTCGCAGCCAGTACAGCTACTGGAAAAGTCTGTTAACGTGTCTGCGGATGGAGTGGGAATCCTCCAGGGACATAAAATCATGGAATCATAGAATATCAGGGTTGGAAGGGACCTCAGGAAGTCATCTAGTCCAACCCCCTGCTCAAAGCAGGACCAATCCCCAACTAAATCATCCCAGCCAGGGCTTTGTCAAGCCTGACCTTAAAAACTTCTAAGGAAGGAGATTCCACCACCTCCCTAGGTAACACATTCCAGTGTTTCACCACCCTCCTAGTGAAGCTCTCCTAGAGGTACTCTGAAAGCCCTTGCAGAAGGTTTCTGGGGAGGGCTGCCTTATTTCATCCTCCACATTAGGACACTTTACCACGCCAAGCCAGTAGCAAGTCGTCTGGAATCATTGCAGGAAAAAGCATAGCATCGAATGGTCCTGGGTTTTGGTCGCATTCAAGCAACATTCGGTCTTTATCTTTCTGTGTTAGCCTCAGGAGAGTGATATCATTCATAATCACCTGGTTGAAATAGTGGAATTTTTGTAAGGGAACAGTAAAAGGACCCCATTCATGCTGGGCTGTTTGCGCTTGGCTAAAAGGGATCATTCCAGAGAATAGCCACGCGGCAGAGGGAGGGGTGAAAGGATCATCCCAGAGAATAGCCACGCGGCGGGGGCAGGGGTGAAGGGATCATCCCAGAGAATAGCCATGTGGAGGGGTGGGGGGAAATGTGTGCTGCACATCCACCCGAAAACCACAGCCCCTCCTTTTAAATGTGAAACCCAACTGGCATTGCTTGCGATGGGAAACGATGGTGCTGCAGTTTGAAATCATTCCCACATGTTATGAAGGCGGAAGAAACCAACCCCGTGTACCAAAAGGCTTACCATGGCTGCCTGGAAACCGAATTCCGTTGTCCAGCCATGTGTGATGTGTCACCATACTGGCAGGCACTCAATATAAAAGGCAAAATGCGACCTTGTACCTAAAGCACATGTGCTGTCCACTGTGAATTGCTTGATTCACTGTGAAACAGTGTCCCTTTTGTTCTCAGAAACGTATCATCTTAAATTTTACTCTCCCTTTTTATCTTCCCCCAGGTGCAAATATTTCTATGCTCCCCCTATGATCTCCGTCCCTGAGGTTATCGCAGATTAGAAGGCGAAAAAAACGCACTTGCAATGACATGTTTTCCAAGCTCCGGTAGTCCTTCTGCACTGATAGGGCACAGCTTAATGCATAGAGGCATTCAGTGGCAGAGGCCAGGAAAGCATTAAGTGAGCATGAAGAGCAGAGGCAGGAGGCGATGCTGAGGCTAATGGGGGAGCAAATGGACATGATGAAGCGTCTCTTGGAGCTGCAGAAAAGCCAGCAAGAGCACAGACCCCCGCTGCATCCATTGCATAACCGCCTGTCCTCCTCCCCAAGTTCTATATTCTCCTCACCCAGACACCCAAGAACATGGGGTGGGGGGAGGTGCCGGGTACCTAGCCACTCCACTCCAGAGGATGGCCCAAGCAACAGAAGGCTGTCATTCAAACAGTTTTGATTTGTAGTGTGACTACAATAAGCAATGTGGCCTTGGTCTTCCCTCTTCCTGCACCCCACCCCATCCGGGCTACCTTGTCAGTTTTCTCACTTTTTTTTTTAATTAATAAAGAAAGAATGCATGGCTTCAAAACAAAAGTTACTTTATTTCCTTTGCCAGCTGTGATTGAAGGGGGGGAGGATGGTTGGCTTACAGGAAATTAAAATCAACAAAGGGGGAAGGTTTGCAGCAAGAAGAAACACACACAGCTGTCACACCGTAGCCTGGCCAGTCATAAAACTGGTTTTCAAAGCCTCTCAGATGTGCAGCGTGCCTAGCTGTGCTCTTCTAATCACCCTGCTGTCTAGCTGCTCAAAATTGGCCGCCAGGCAATTTGCCTCAATCTCCCACCCCACCATAAACGTCTCCCCCTTACTCTCACAGATATTATGGAGCACACAGCAAGCAGCAATAACAATGGGAATGTTAGTTGCACTGAGGTCTGACCTAGTCAGCAAACAGCGCCAGCGAGCTTTTAAACATCCAAAGACACATTCTACCACCATTCTGCACTTGCTCAGCCTATAGTTGAACTGCTCCTTACTACTGTCCAAGCTGTCTGTGTAAGGCTTCATGAGCCATGGGAGCAAGGGGTAAGCTGGTTAACTATTGGCATTTCAACATTCCCAACGGTGATTTTCTGGTCTGGGAAGTAAGTCCCTTCTTGCAACTGCTCAAACAGCCCAGAGTTCCTAAAGATGCAAGTGTCATGCACCTTTCCTGGCTATCCCACATTGATGTCGGTGAAACGTCCCTTGTGATCCACCAGTGCTTGCAGCACATTGAGAAGTACCCCTTATGGTTTACGTACTGGTTGGCAAGGTGGTCCGGTGCCACGATAGGGATATGTGTTCCGTCTATTGCCCCACCACAGTTAGGGAACCCCACTGCAGCAAAGCCAACTAGTATGACCTGCACATTTCCCAGAGTCACTACCCTTGAGAGCAGAACATCAGTGATTGCATTGGCTACTTGGATCACAGCAGTCCCCACAGTAGACTTGCCCACTCCAAATTGATTCCCGACTGACCAGTAGCGGTCAGGCGTTGCAAGCTTCCACAGGTCTATCGTCACATGCTTCTCAACTGTCAGGGCAGCTCTCATCTTGGTATTCCTGCGCTTCAGGGCAGGGGGAAGCAACTCACAAAGTTCAAGGAAAGTGGCCTTACGCATGCGAAAGTTCTGTAGCCACTGTGAATCATCTCATACCTGCAACACTATGCAGTCCCACCAGTCTGTGCTTGTTTGCTGGGCCCAGAATCAGCATTCCACTGTATCAACCAGCCCCACTGCTGCCATGATGTCCCAATTGCCAGAGCTCATGTTTTCAGGAACATCTGTGTCCACGTCCTCATCACAATCGTCCTCGTGCTGGTGTCTCTTAGCCCAGTTCTGCACAGACTCCAGGATAATGCGTGAGGTGTTTACAATGCTCACAACAGCAGCAGTGAGCTGAGCGGGCTCCATGCTTGCCATGGTATGGCATCTGCACGGGTAACCCAGGAAAAAAGGTGCAAAACGATTGTCTTCCGTTGCTTTCATGGAGGGAGAGAGGGAGAAAGGGAGAGAGGAAGGGGCGACTGACAACATGTCCCCAAAACCACCCTCGACAATGTTTTTGCCCCATCAGGCATTGGGCGCTTAACCCAGAATTCCTATGGGCTGCGGAGACTGCAGGAACTGTGGGATCACTACCCACAGTGCACTGCTCCATAAGTCGATGCTAGCCACAGTATTGAGGACACACTCCACCGACTTAATGCGCTTAGTGGGAACATACACAATTGACTGTATAAAATCGATTTCTAAAAATTGACTTCTATAAAATCAACCTAATTTCATAGTGTAGACATACCCTCAGATAGCTAAGACCCAAACCATAGAGTGCTCTAAAGGTCTAAATCAACACCACAGATTGACTGGAAATCAGTTGGTAACCAGTGCAGACCATGGAGCAAATGTAACGTGGTCTCTTTAAACCTGTTTTACATGGTAAGCACTGCATTCTGCACAAGCTGTAATATCTGAATGGTTTGAAGATACAATCCCCATGCAGAGCACATTGCAATGATCTAATTTTGAGCTGACAAAGGCATAGATAATGGTGTGGAGCTCTCTGCATGTGAAGGGAAGAGATACAACCTCTTTTGACACATTCCACCTATAGGAAGTGCTCCTGACAGCTTCTCCTTACTTGGGAGTCCAGCAAGATGCCCAGGCAATGAATTATGGACACAGAGGATGGAAATATCCTGTTAACCATGAGTGCCGATATAATTTCGGCTATTTTCTCCATTTGCTTAAATCCTACAAGTTTATCTCAGTCACGTTTAGGTACAGCCTATGCCACACAGCCAATTCAATTACATTTTATTGACTCACATATGACATATGTCTTTTGCTAATACAAAAAGAAAAACATACACAATCTAAAACAGCAGCAACAGCGATATAATACTCAGAATGTCACTCAGAACCTAATAAAATCTCCCTCCTTTGGCACAACGTAGAAAAGGGCAAAAATTGCCACCAATTTGCTTATTACCAAGGATTGAGAAAAAACTAAAAACCTTATTATTTTGTATACAAAAGAGGTAAAATCTAGCATTCTCAGAAGCTGGAAAATTCTACAATGCAAATGATAATGAGGTAGATCTTCCAATGCTCCAGATTTACATGGGCAAAAATGAAGATGTGAAGGAACTTTTGCATATCTACCTTTAAGGATAGCAGTTTCCATGATTTGGAGTCTTAACTGAATATATGCCTGACATAAAAAAAATGATTTGATTACTCATTCAAATGTGGTTCAAAAACATGAGCCCTCTTCAAAGTAGAAAACCAAAAGGCAAACGTAGAATCATGAATCATAGCTAGATGTTCTTGCTGGATAGTATCACTCGCTCTCTGTTTGAGTAATTGGTTATGTTGATTAGAAGATATCAACAATAATGAGTAATAGAAAAAACCATCCTAGCTATAACAAACAGAAGGGTCTTTTACAATGGAAATAAGGAGTACATGGATTGTTCCTCCGTCTCCTGGAGGTAAAGAGGGGGCAATGAATAATCTGGAAGAGTACAGATCTTACACCAAAATTTAAGAAAAGAACTACAACAAGCTCTGCTACTTACAGAAGGAACACCCACCTTTGCATGTAAAAATAAGGCAGGGGGGAATTTGAAAGAATTAAAAGTCCCCTCAAATATTATTTTGAACAATCTCTTAGGCTGAAATTTGGCCACTAAACCAAACTTCAGCCCCATAGAGTGTCTGCACTATTGTTTTAGCATTAAAAACTCTTAGCACTGGAGCAACTCTGTTCCCACCATAGAAGTGGGTAAAATAGGACACCCCTGGAGCAGAGCCAAGGGCCTTTTATTTAAAATCTTAATACAGGGACCAGCAGCCTGAATGATGAAACTTTATCCCTAGTTAAGTAAAAGCACACACTTGTTCTACAGAGTGGCCTTCTACCTGCCACACAATTTGTGGAGAGTTCTTTCCAAAGGTCATGACCTGGTCTTGAATGTTACAATAAGAGGAAAAAATGAGAAGTGACGGTGGCCTCTTGGAGTTTGCGATAAAACAACCAGATCATTGGTGTATAACACCACCACAATAAATCTACCCCGAATTTGCAGCAGAGAAAAATTATCTTCCTTTAAAACATCCACCACATTATTAATAAATAGATTAACAAGAAGGCATCCCTGGCATGCTCCCGTGGAAACAGGAAAACCTTAGTGCATTCTCCATTGTCTTTACTTCTTACCCTAGCCATATTACCCTGGTGTAGAGTCTCCAAAATGTACAAGTCTTAGATCAATACCCATCCTTCTTGATTTCACCCAAAGTTTATCTCAGTTAATAGAATCAAATGCTATTTTTAAATCTATGAAACAAGCAATCTAGTACCCTTAACCAAAGTATATTTATAAACCATATAGAATAAAATAAAACAAGTATCAGTTGTAACTCTACCAGCCTAAAGTTGGATTGTTCTTTATGTAACAAATTAGCTTCTGAAACCAGTATTTCAAGTTTAGAAATCGGAAATAAATTCCCTGTCACATCTAACAGACTAATAGGTCTATATGATGCAAGATTCTTTCTATCCCCCTTTTTAAAAATAGGAACTATTATACTGGACTTCCAGACAGATTGAATCCATCCAATATGATTAATGACAGTAAATAATTAAGGCCAAGATTAAGATACTGCTGAAAAACTTCAATGGGGAGAAAATCTTCCTCTGGAGATTTTTCCTTCATTGGGCTAAAATGAAGGATTATATGTCACTGTCTGTTACTGAAGGTCAGAGTGGTAAATCAAAGAGAGGCTTCCTGATTGCATCAACTATGGTAGAATTAGATTTTAAAAAACTGTTTGGGGGAAATCAGTAATGACCTGGCCAAAATGTACTATCCAGGCTTCATTAATATGGGGTTCCTCAGCTGGAGTACATATACCAGAGCAGAAGGCCACCATCTTCCAAAACACAGAAGAATTTTTTGCGTTAGCTGCTGCTTCAAAATCCTTCCACAAGGATCTAAGATAGTCTTGGTTTTTGTGACATAATAAACCTTTATATCTTTTTCTGACAGCTACTAAATTCTGAAGACAATTAGGAGGGGGATTGCATCTTACCCTAACAGCTATATACACGAGAGCAGATTTCTCCTGCACATTGTCCACATCAAATTGTCAGATAATTCTCACCATGTCCCAGTCGCCATCAGACACTCGATAAATTATTCTGCAACACCTTAAAGATCAGAGAAGACTGAAATATACAGCTGGGTGACATTTTGCAGACACTGCAACTCCTACTTCCTCACCAACCCCCATTAGCAATACCAAATACACAGTGAAGAAGACGAGGAAAGATGGAATCCTGTGGAACCCCTAGTTAGGAATACCTTCAGAACTGATGAGTACTTGCTCACTCCCACCCTTTTCAGATTTCTGAGGAAAGGAACAGACAATCAAAAGTGAATCCTCCATTCATAACTAGTTTCTGTGGTTGTGTCAAAAATACTTCTATAGTAATGGTAGCAAGATGCTGACAGGTCTAAAAAGAATTAGCAGATACCTGATCTTCATCCATCATCAGGGTGCAATCATCAACACCAGCAATCTAGTTTCTGTAGAACATTCAGGTCTAAAACCTAACTGGCTGGAGTGAAATCATTTTCATAATCCTCACCAAATTTATTACAAGGCAAAGATTGCATACGTTGAACAAGGTTTTAACAATTACTTTTTTATGAGAACCTGAAACCTCGCCTTTGCTTAGGAAGGCACTGAGAATTACTTCCATTAATGACCCAAATTACTTCCCGTTGGCTGTTATCAGCTGCTTCATATATACCCAGCAAAACTCAGAGAAGACTGAATTTGTCCTTCTAGAAATGAACTCCACTTCTACTGAGGCAGTAAGCACAGTCCAGTTCTAAGTTATCTTACCCACAAAATAGTTAGAAAACTCATCACCGTGAGAATTACAACAGAATACCAGGTTCAGACAGCCACAGTTAATCGAGTTGTCTATCACAGGAAACAGCTCCACTGATCAGAACTTTGCAGATACTATGGTGGAGGCACAGGAATACTTCTTGGCCTCCTGCAGAGCCATGGCATAAGATTCTGATAATGTTTAAGACCCAGCCAATCCAATTCAGACTTGCGCCACAAGTACTCAGGCTGTTTTCCCACTTACTTCGTTAGTCACAGGTCATCTGGATATCCAAGTGGCACAAGTGTGAAGCCGAGAAAGAGAATATTTAGGAGCTGCAATATCAATGGCCATCGAAAAAGTCTTCTAATAGATACCGCTGTCAGAGATGAACTATATGACTTCAGGAATTTTAATCCATGTTCTTCAACCAAGTTTTTATTTTCAAGTTTGGTTGATTAAATTATTAACATAACTTCTAAGGAGCACCAACACATGAATGAAAAATATTAATTATGTTAATGTTAACTGCTGTGAAGGCTCAAATTTACTTCCAAAGGTACTTTAATTTACAGCATTCTAAATTACACACAGACAGACCATATAATGGTGACATCCACAGGATAAATAGCATTATCATGCATCTTTGACCACTTCATCTTGATTCTGCCCTTCTAATCATACTACTCTCGGACTACTGCTAACATTCCAAACCTGTGAAATGATCCAAAGAGCCACTAGTTAAAAATAAAAACATCCATAAAGCTATTTCTCTCTCTCTCCCCGCCCCAACCCCCAATATTAAATTTTCTCTCTGATTTCCAGTAGTACGAGGTGCAGGCTGATCAATATTCACTCCTGGACTAGTGATAATATAAGGTCTAATATATCATCAGCAGTCAGAATTAGAAAAAGAAAGTTCATACCAGTGGAAGGAAGAGATCCCCGGCTTTCCAAAGGAATGCACAGAACTTGCGTTTAGCCTTGAAATGTCCTGAGATATTGAACCTTAACATCATGACATTATTATAAATGTACAAGCTATTTGAGGTCATCTTAGAGGTTGCTAAAATGTATTAGTTATATTTTTTTTATCCCAGTACAGTTGTACTCATGGTGTTAAGGGAACACAGACTTTAGGGATGGAGGGATATGAAAAATGCTACCAACAGAAATCATAAATATTCTCTAAGGCATTTTAAAAATAGGTTTCCTGCAAAAATATGTGGCATATCCAGAATACATGACAATGTGATACAAAGATTTTAGTGGCATTTGCTTTGGTGAGCTGCATAACTTATTTACTGGCGTCACCACTTGTGAGTAATGCTGCCATTCCAGATGCATGTTGATGACCATTATGCATCTGTCTGTGGCCCCCATCTGGCAGAGACTTATACATAAGCTTACCTTTACACACTGCATACAGCTAAACAAATGCACCGTTGTTGTTTTTTTTGTAGGATCAGGGCCTACTTATGCCAATAAATACACATACATACACACACACACACACACACACACAAACACCACACACCATATGCTCACATCCTCAGCTGAAATCCACAATTCTCTGTTAACTTGAGCATAAACGGATAGTGAAGGGTTTGAAAAACTGACTTCATTAGAGCAACACCAATTTACACTAGCTCAAAATCTAACCGAGCGTGAGTGAGAGAGAGAGAGATCTAAAGGAGCCATCAAAATATACCCTATTTTGTAGTTTTCTTAATATAATTTATTTGTTGGAACTCACAAAAAAGTTTACATTAATTCAAGGTATTGAATTATGTATTTTAGGGAGAGTTAAAAAACAAAATAATTAGATTTTAGAAAAGAGATGAGATCTCCTGAAAGCAGAATTCAGATGCAGTACGGTATATTAAAATGGGTCATTATGATCAAGTGGAACTGCACTCACCTTGGAGATTTTCTTTGATTACAACTGTCACTAGCTACAGAAACTGTTGGAAAATAGGGTTTCCCTCCCTATGGAAAATGTTGACTATTCATTGAAAAGATTAAAACTCGAAAACTAACAATTCTTTTGTTCTCACTAATGAAAAATCTAAAAATTTTGGCCATAAATTACCAAAAAATAAATAAATACGTTTTGACCAAAACCTACCAAATCTGAAAAAGGTTTTGGCTGAAAAAAAATCAGTTTTCTGACCAAAAAACCCGCAAATTGCTGAGGAAAGCAGACACTTTCTGCAAAAATTTTCATTTAGTGAAAAACCCAATTTTCCATGGAAAATATGTTTTGATGGAAAACCTATCTTATAAGCTATGTTGCATTGTCACATTTTTCTGCATGCAATGATCAGTGTAGTGTTATAGTGTGTTATGAGTATTTTTTACATTTTTTCTCTCATACATACAGTTTTCCATTTCAATAAGTATAAAGAACCAGGAACTGCCAATGAGACTACATTTGCAGCCAAATACGCAATATGAGCAGTATTTCATTTAAATTTTCACCTGTACCACCAGCCACCTATTAGCTGTGGTTGACAGAAGCGTCAATTGAAACCAGCAAACAGTTCTCTTCAGGTTTTCCTTCACCCTGTCATCATCTCCTATTTAGCCCAGACACAAGGTGGATGATATTCAGGAGAGCACAACATGCATGCAAAGCCTTCAGGGCTGTCATCAATGACACTTCAGGAACTGACAGGCTCATGTGGGTTATACAAAATGCCATCCTTCCCAAGGGGTTAAATATGTTTCTTTTGTGACACACTGAGTTCCAGTAGGATACAACTGGGTGTGGAGAGAAAGATAGAGGATAAACTAGAGGATAAAAGACAATACACAGAGCCAAAGTGAAACTCCATACCCTTGAAGTTGAGGAAATAGTTTTGCCACTAGCAATTACAGCTGCATCATCTGCATAAATGCTTGTTATGTTCAGAGAGCAGATGTTCAGTGGGATCATTAGTAAATATAGGAAGTAAATGTGGGTTGAAAGCAGAGCTTCATTTAACATAATATTTTAGGGTAATAGCAGCTAATCATATTGAATGCAGAATCTTCAATAATGGCTATTATCTTTGCGCCCTCTAAATATATATGTGTGTTTCCACCACCCGATTTTTACTTGGGTGTCAAATTATTCTGAGAAGATAAGGGAAATGGCTAACTTCAAAAGTGTGATTTTTTTTGCTTCTCTAAAGTGCAGCATTTTTTTTAGGGGCAATGCTCCTCTGACCCAGATATTTTGCCTTAGCATTTTACTTACCCATTAACATTTGTAACCAAACATTTACATAGGCTTTTAAAAAACATGTTGTACTAACCTTTGCTAAATAAACATCAGTTCAGAAATCAAAAGGATACATAAAGAGGCTTCATTTGTATGATTTTGAGTGTTGCTAATTCTCATTATTTTATCCCAAGTCTTGTCTTTGGTGTTTTTCATGTTTTTGTTTTTTTTTTTAACGTTTGGCGTTGGTAAGACTAGAAGTAGCCCCAAAGTGTGAATGTACATTAAAGGATTTTTTGTTGCTACCTATAATAAGTACTTAGACACCTTAGGAACTGAAAATGTGGCATCTCCTTGATTTTTCACAAGTAGTTTCAAATCCCAGATGGTGCAGCCTTTAATTTATATGCAGAGAAGAAATGGGTTTTCTTGAACAAAGGTTCCTGAAGCATCGTACTGTTTGCATAAAGCAGGCACAGTTAACACACAGCAATCAAGTACAAGACCAAGCAGAAGCCACTGAAATAATCCCTCCTAAAATCACACACATTATCCTTGTACTGAACCAAAATAAAATTGTGCTCTCTTTTGAGCTTGCTAAAACAGCTTTCAAAAGGATGAACCAGCTGTAAAATCAGTTTTCATTTCAATCATGTTTTCCAACAAACTCCAAAATAAAAATCTGACTTAAAAAAGACACTTCTGACTATTTAAACTAAATGCATTTTAATTAAAATTCCAAAAAAGAAGCAAAAAGGTTTAGAATTGACTAGCCCTTCAAAGTTCTGTTTAATATTTTTAAGACTTGTAACCCAAATGCATGGTTAGATTTCTTTTACACAGCTACATTAAAATGGCTGTTTTAAATGAGGTTTTGAGATAACCAAGAGAGCAGTTAATTCTCCCTTTGGAAAGGGCATGATTGCAGAGCTATCATGTAATATACATGGAGGTGGTACGTGTATAGGGAGTGACACCTCCCGTATGGCCTTTAGGTGTATTTGTGGCACCTTTTCCAGCATATTATGCAAATGACAAAATGAGGTGTACAAACACAAATTTTCACACGGGGCTGGAGGATGAGCCTGTCCCACACTCAGCAGTGGTGGCTACTGTCCCACAGGGCTGGGCCCAGGTGTTGTGTGGCGCTGCAGCTCCATGCACGATGGTTGCAGCACCACTCACTCAAATTTGGCCTGTCCAGGCCTCCTTTATGACAGAGGGTAGGCCAGGCCAAACCTGAGTGACGCTGTAACCGTGTGCACAAGGTCATAACACCTGGAGAGGGGAGCTGAGTCAGTGAGAAGTGGGCTCACTCTCCAGCCCATCACCAATAAACTCATCTCCCCACTAGTTGCAAAATCTGGCTCCACTTCTGAATGCACAGAGTGAATATTTGACTCTGTAATAAAGTCCATCTGTCACATGTACAGTATACATGAAAAAGGGATTTCCCCGTGCCTTATGCTGTCCTGTGTTCTTTACTGAGAATGTCCACATTTTGTAGATTCTATCTGCAATCAAGGACAAAACAGTGAAGACTGAAGGAATGCATTGTTTATTCTGTACAGTGCCTCCTGCCGTGTGTTCTAGTAGAGCCCTACTGTTAATGCTTTGTAAGCATAAAAGCCACACTTCTAAAAATCAAAGGCATCTCAGATTATCTCATTAATAGAAAACTTGTTCTTCTGGAGAAAATGTCAGCTTACTCTACATAATTCATTTTATTTCCTATTTGAACTGCTTCTGTAAGGGTGCATTTCAAATAAAGACAACTAAGTTACAATCTGAATTGAACCTAATTCAGTCTGAAATCCTATTCTGGGGTTCAGTTTTGTGCTATGGTACCTGTCTTTAACCATCTTGGACTCAGGAGTCAGAATTTACTAAATCTAAAGAAATTTGCTGCTTAACTCCAAAATACATTAAGGTTAAAGTAGCAGATTCATAGGTCTGCCAGCATCAAAGAGGTAACAAACATAAAATAAACAGAAATGTGGAACTCTTTCCACATGAATGAATGGGTCTAAGTACATGAGCTCTCTTTAAAGAAAGAATCCTTGAAACCTGTGGGATTCTTAGGTTACAAAGATTCTTTCCTGAACTTGCTTGATCGGACAAGTGGGTAAGTAATGGGTACAGTTCAAGGAGCTGCTTTTTCATTTCCTGATTTTTTAAACTATTATTATTATTTTAGGGCAGAAATCATAAACTGAATGGAAGACCGGCTGATATGCTGTTTTAGCTTCTTCTCTAATTCACATATACCAACTTGTGACAAGCTGCCATTTTAAATCACATCTTTTCCAAAAATCTTTTCGTTTATTTAATACTACCCTTTGAATTCTGCTTCTTACACATACTGAAGCAAAGAAGTGAATCCTCCAGAAAAAAGAAACCACTGCTATGAGGGGCAACTCCAATTTCAGAGGACAACAAAAGATATTACTGAGGTCAAACCAGTGTGACAAAGCAATGACTAAATTCCTCCTGAGCACAAATCAAACTGCAGTTTTGTTATAACCTGAAGTAGCCATTTAAGATGAAGTGGAATATATTCTACAATTAAAAATGACATCTTAATGAACTATGCATATTAACTAGGCTAATCGTAAAGCTCATTGTCTGCATCATTACAGTAATAACTATAGATCAAGCTAGAAAGTGGTGTGTAAATGTTTGGAAATGTTTTTCATTTCCTTTGACTTTCACTGTGCTTTGTATGGCAGTGAAATAGATTATTAACCTTCACTTTTAGGTCTTCTCTCGGCAGCCCAAAAGAGGTAATAGCTTGCCTTTATAGTAGTGTGTCAGCTCTTTCACCTTCTCACTTCTTGAAAACTCACTGTAAATGCTATCTGACATGACACCGTTACCATCAGTAATAAAATCAGCAATCCCTATTAACAGAGCAGGAGAGGCTAAAAGCAAACAGGGGAAATCTGGTCAATGTAAGTTAAATAACTGTCCAATCAAACGGAAATTAACATATTAGCAGTCTCCAATTAAAACCTGCGTGGAAAAGATGAACATATGCAAATATATGACATTTGTTTCTATATGTGTGAAAGAAATGGTAAGCATTGGTGAACTAGGTAGCTCAGAAGGTTGGTAATGAGTTATGAAGCTTGTGACTTTATCATTAATAGTCTGAATCCAGCCTGGGTTAATAGTGACTAAAATTAATTATCTGATGAGTATTTAGAGGCCTATATGGAGGATGGATTCAGTCCATGCCTAGCAAGCAAGCATCTAGATTGCAAAAATCACTACATAAATCACTACATGACACCCCCACTGGCAGTTTCAAGAAATAGGTCAAGACTGAATGGACGTGGGGATTAACCTAACTTCACATCACTAGAGGTCTTCCATTTCATTTTTGGGGCATTTTATGATGAAAGGACACATGGCAGGCAAGTTAATGCTGTGTTAAGGAGAGATTTTAGAGGAAAGGCCTATTTGGGGAAATATTACTACAGTACTAGGACAAGATAACTAGAATTCAAACAAGTGTACAAGCATTTTCTATGGGACCAATTGGTATTGTTTAGCATCTCATTATACAAAAATATAGTTTGTAAAATATGTATGTATGTAAGCAACTGAACAATTCCGAATATAAACACTTTCCCATGTATTTATAAACCAGGCATTTCTCTTCTTTGGTTGCATTTCTCATGCTTTGGGAATACCACCTTGACAAAGAATTTGGGATTGAAGCTGAAGAGCCATACAACATAATCCTGCAGTCAAGAACTTTAAGTGTTGTGTATACACTGAGGTGCACAAAGGATATAAAGCGAGAGGCCAAATTTAAGCCAATATTCCCAAAACTGTTATAGACTAAAGAACTTTACAACCATTTGTGACTTCAAAAGAAAGAATATAAATGAGCGGAACTGAAATGCAACTGGAATTGTCAACACTTGTGAAAACGGCTGCATAGGCCAAATCTCAGTGAAAGGAAAGGGACTGAGAATGAAGGAAGCTTACTGAGATCTGGAGATAGAGCTCAGATAATTGTTTCTGCTTTTTTGTTCTTTTTCCTATTTTGCGGGTTTGGCTCTGCTTTCACCTCCAAATTACTTATTCTTATTGTGGTGAATGATCTGAGAGACACTAACTAAGGGGACTTTGGATCAAGCCCTAAACTGAGAAAGTTTGCACCCATGTATTTCTAAGATCCCTGCCCAATCAAGGAAATTAAGGCAGCATTTTTAAATTAGGTAGCCTAAAGTTTGGTACCTAAATCCATATGTAGGCGCCTAAATAAAAGTGGCCCTATTTTCACGTGCTGAGTAAGGCTAAGATTTTGTCATGGTTATTTTTAGTAAAAGTCACAGATAGGTCATGAGCAATGAACAAAAATTAATGGAAGCCATGACCTGTCTGTGACTTTTGCTGCTGCAGCTCCATGGTTTCCCCCACCACGGTGGTGGCTGGGAGCAAGGTCCACCCTCCTCCCGTGGCAGCTGGAAGCTGCAGGGTGACCATATTTCCTAAAGAGAAAATGGGACATCCCCAGCCACTTGTCAGAGCCCCCTCCCACCCCGCCCCTGTGTGAGGCTGTCGCCCACCACTGGAACCCTGAGGAGGGCCCCCTGCGGAGGCTGTCGACCTTCGCTGAAACCCTGATGGGGACCTGCTGGCTGCCAGCTCCAGCCCCACAGTCCCTGGGGCTTCCCTGAGTTCTTGATCTCCATGTCATAAATGTAGCCTGAGTGCTGAGCATCTGCAACTCTGACTGACTTCAATGAAGGCTGTGGGTCCTCAACACATGAAAAATCAGGCTACTTTGATTTTGATGTCTAAACAGGGTGCCTAACTATAGATAACCAAGTTTAACTATTTTGGTGTGACACTTTAACATGAAGGAGAGATAATAAGTGTAGACCAGTAGTGTTTCCAAATATCTATTTAGCTGGTGTATCTGAGAAAAGGAGCATTCTATTTGGGAGAGCACTGCCTCTTTTGACTATTAATCAGTTCAGGGTTGGCACCCACATAAAGACTCCCTCACAACACATTAGTAAACTAGAGAAATAGAATTTTTCTGGTGACAACAGGACATTTTCCTATGCGCTGGGTGAAAGTTATGCTCTTGTTTGTGGTCGGATGTTGTCCTTAGTGCCACAAGTAGTTTTACCTGAAATAATGGTATATGCTAGGACATGGATGGGAGTAAAATCTGATATTTATAATGGGACCTTAAAAGAGCAATTTTATTATAGTGAATTTCACATGCATTGATAGCAGAATTTTATTTTAAACATACAATGGGTATTAACTATGCAGACTAATATACCCGAACCAAAAATAAATAAGTGTAAATAAATAATTAAATCAGGGGTGGTCAGCCTGAACCTGAGAAGGAGCCAGAATTTACCAATGTACATTGCCAAAGAGCCACAGTAATAAGTCAGCAGCCCCCCATCAGCTCCCCGCCCCCAGTGCCTCCCACCACCAGCAGCACCTTCCCCCTCCCTCCCTGCACCTCCCGATCAGCTGTTTCATGGCGTGTAGGAGGCTCTGGGAGGAAAGGGGAGGAGGGGGAGGAGCGGGGGCACAATAGGCTCAGGGGAGGGGGTGGGAAGGGGTGGAGTGGGGGCAGGGCCTGTGGCAGAGCCAGGGGTTGAGCAGTGAGCACCCTCCGGCACACTGGAAAGTTGGCACCTGTAGCTCCAGCCCCAGAGTCGGTGCCTGTACAAGGAGCCGCATATTAACTTCTGAGCCACAGGTCAGCCACCCCTGAATTAAAAAGTTACAATAATAGAGTCAGGTGGAAATAAAGATTTAGATCCACATAGAGGTTATCCTTGCAGCTCACTGATCTCATCCCAGCTGTATCACTACACGAAGGAGAAACCATAAAACAATGTAGCTAGTCTCAATAACAGGACTACTATCAGTAATAAAAATAACTGACCATTCTGAGATTTGGCTTGTATCAGGTAAGGCAATCCATAAAATCAGTCCCCAAAAGTCAGAGATACAGCATATTGAATATTCATATTATGGGCAAACTCAAAACTACCTGTAACACAGAGTTGTATATTTTACATTTTTTAGATTTCATAATTTACTCTGATACCTGGGGATATACATTGCTCCAGAAGATGAACCAGGAGAGAAATATTAAACTGGTTGGACTACCAGACAACTTAACACAAGGCTTATGAAGACTTCATTGCTATCCAGTAAAAACGTTCATAGAAATCAAAGCAGGAATATAAATTACTGACTTTAAATTTAGCAACCTCGAAACTCACAAAGACCTACAGTCAGAGATAAGACACAGAGATGTAATTTTAGATTGCGGTGCTGTCACAACCACCAGCTTGATATTGCTCCAAAAAAGAAAAAAAAATCTGCAAAACATCAGCTTTGAGTCGGAAGAGACAGTTCTAGTGACATACTTGAGTATGAATGAATCAGTTGATTTCCTCACCTCATTGTGACGGTATAGACATTCCCTGTTCTGAGAGAGGCAACAGTAGGCATGTGACATGAGCAAATGAAGAGGAGTCTTCAGTCACAGAATACAGTTGATAATGACAACAGTCTGCCTACACGGAACAATTGCTTATGAGAGCAAGCTGAAGTCATTCTTGAATGTAAGCTCAGTAAATTGTTAATGGTTACTAAAGAGAGCAAGCAGCTGGTTGCACAAAAATCCCACAAAAATAAGATTCACTGCCAAGAGCAAGGGGCAGCATTACAACAAAAAGATGGTGCTTCTTCCAGATGGTGTTGTGAACAGTGCTACTCAACTTAGTGACTTTCCAAATTAAAGCTTCCGATTCCAAAAGAAATTACTAGGATCCTTGACAGAAAACCAAATCAAATACTCCCTAAGAAGGCTTTAAAAACATGCAACAGGCCAAAGGGGACACATTTTTCCTTTACAGGAACTATCTTTTTTCCAGTACAGTAATTCAATGTAGACGATATATTTCTGACTGCTAACATGCTCTCTCTCATACATATAACAGAAAGATAGAAATGGATCTAATCCAAAACTCCTCCCATCCCAAATCCCCAGCTGAATCTAGCCTTGTAATTTTGAGTGCAGGTCAGACCTAAAAAGCCAGAAAGAGCCTGGCTTTTTGATCCCGTTTGGATGCAGCCATGTCAACCAATTTCACATGATTCTGCCATTTTGCTAAAATGTCATGAGCTTTTAGTACTCTCTGAACAATCCTGAAGCCTAGCACGGGCTGAGCCTCAAGCCTAAAGTCCAAACATGAGTCAAATCCTGTTCCAATCACTGCCTTCTGATTCCATCTCGAGAGACACCTATGGGCTATATATTCACATATGAAAGAAAGAGAACAGAGATAGAGAGAAATTACGCCTTGTCTAAATAGGCCTTTTCCTTGTCTCTAGACTCTGTGAATGTGTTTGTGTTTTTATGGATATAACCAAGGACTTGATTGTTTCATATCTGTCCCAATTATCAGGTTGAACAGAACCCAAGGAGCACCTTTACCTCACATAAGGTATTTCTACTGAGATAAGACCTCCTAGGAAATTTAGAACTGAGGTAGGAATTACTTGGGAGAAAATTAAAGGCAATAGTTTTAAAAAATTAAAGCCTTAAGAGAAGCAAAGACATAAAAGTAAAGTGTATTAGGACTGCCAAATCACCTGAAAATTCACTACTCATACAATTAAATGACAGTTGTCTCAAAGCACAAATGATTTGAAGTTGAAGAGAAACATCTCCTGTGATTATATCATATTGTTAAACAGAACCCTAAGGAGGTCAGAGGTTCTTTCCTGACGCAAGCAATATCATAAGCAGAAGGCATTTTCTCTGTGGACTAGAGCTGGGTATATAGTGCACAAAAAGGACCATTCAGTTGAGTTTTTAAATGAATTTGTTTAAGTCAGATCCTTGCCCTTTCTGGATTTGTTTTTTTGTTCGTTGTGTGTTGTTGTTTTTTTACCAACATCCACACTGTTAAGTTTACTAGCATGAATGTTTACAGAAAGTGTACCTCAGAGTCATAGGGACAAACAATCAGAGACATCAAAGTTCACATTTGCAAGCACAAATATTTGCTCTAGGTGTGCTCCTGTGTTCCTCCATCTACCAGGGTGAAGAAACAAGACCATTGTGACTTCTCTGACCAATCACTATTAACCAACATAGCTGAGATAGCAAGCAATACTCATAGAAAACTATTCCTGGTCAAGCCATAAAGTAAAAAAAAATGGTGCAAAAACTGCATTGAATAATTCTGAACCAATACATATGAGGAAAACTCAATCTGCTCATAGATCTTCCACAAGCAGGAAGAGGCTGCATATTGTCAAATAATGTATTGCTCCTATTATTCACATGGCTCGGTGGTATCTAAACCATGACCCTCAAGGCTCTAAACTGTAGCCCTGGAGCATGACTGGGTGACAATGAAAATGGTCTGTTTGTCTGTGAATTGAAACTTTGTCCCAGGGCCTGTAAGTTTTACACTAGTGTTTGAATCAGCACCACACTTAAGGGGAGGATGCGGAGGGCACTGCCTCCCCAAATGACACCCACTGATTCCCTTGCAGCCCCAGGAGCAGCTATGGTGTGAGCTGGGAGTCCTCCAAGTCCCTTCCCTGCTGCAGCTGTTCAGCAGCTTCCCCTACTATCCAGCTGCTGCATTGCAGGGAAGCCTGGAGAGTAGCTCTGACTGCTCCATTGCCTGCTTCCCTGCTGGGCTGAGGGAGCCTCTTGGAGGCTTATGTGGGCACCCTCCTCCACACAGCCAACCAGCACAACTCAGAAGAGGAGGGAAAAAGAGGAGAGCTGAGAACGAGCCAGAAGTTGTGGCTCCATGATTGTCTGCAGATTAGAGCACTCTAAAGTGCGCCAATAGGCTATGGTCTCCAAGGGACCATGAAGCAGCTGGGGATAGCCAGAGTACAGTCTACTCCAACCATACCCCTTCCCTGCAGGCTGTGGATAAAGAAAGGGAGAGATGTAGGGGCTGGTGATTCCTGTTCTATACCCCCTAGGGATTTCTCTGCAAGGGATCTGTGGCTTTTGGAAATAATACATCTGGCCCTGACACTGCAAGTATTGCACACCACTGATCCAGTAATACTGAGGATTACATTTCTCATTCCCTGGAGGAAGGCTATACCAGCTGAAAGACAGGCTCCATTTTCACTTGACTTGAAATTAAGACAAATTATATAAATATTTGAAGCTTTTTACTTGTAAGAATGCAGAGTGGAGATGTCTATTTAATACTGGATAAGTATTTTGCCTCACTGACTAACATTTATTTCATTTTCACATTTGATCAAAATTAAAACTATATGAATCTAAATAAAGATTAATTACTTTCTTCATTCCTCATTGAACAATGCTGTATTCACTGACATGTGATACTTAATACCATCCATAGGATGTATTCAGAAATGTGATGAAAATCTAAATGACCAAAATTTTCATTGGGAATTAAAGGATATAAAGCATCTTTTAGTCTCAAAAATTAAAACTTTAAAGTCAAAATTGTTCTTCAGTCATTTTTCATTTCTTATGAACCATCCAGCTTTACAATTCCCAACAGTGAGCTTCTTTTACTACAATAAATATTTCAAACAATATATAAACACATAAAAATGTTGACAATGGCAAAAATCTATTTTGGTGACTGAACACAATGCACTAACAAAGTCATTTAATAACAGCAGCCATGGGATCTAAGCATTTTAAAGTGATATAACGAGACTGTGTTGCTATAAAGGGTAATTTACAGGTATAACACTTAGCTAGAAGCCAAATTACTTTTAATATCACGTATGCATATGTGTAAGAAAGAGAATGTTACAGGAATTAAAAAGAAAGGCATTAGTACTGGCAGAACAATCCAGGCTTTATTGAAATTCTTTTCAATTGTGTGGGGGGGGGGGGGAGGAGTTGTGTTCTTTCCTGGCAGTATAATTTTCTTGTCATCTATGTATAGTTTTGCACATCATGGGTGCAAAGACACTAGTTGACCTAAGCAGATAATTCAATTAGGTTAGTGAAAGCGGCTTCACTTAACAGATGACCTGCTTTCTTCTTGCTCAACCTTTTTAAAAAAAATAAATAAATACATAAGCACCTGCCAACCTGCTGTAAACACTGCGAACATAATTCCTTGCTGCCTTGCACCACATGGTATCATTTAAACCTATATGAAGTGACTGTAACATACTACTTATCTGGGTCTCCTTTACACTCAGGCCGTTTTACATCAGTCTAGTCATGTGAAGGGGCTTTAAAGTGTATGACTCCCACTTCAGAGCCCTTTTATAATGCCAGAGCCACTTAAAGTGGCCCTTGTGCAAATGAGAATTGGGCTATGCCATTCTGATCTGGTGGCCTTTTAAACTGACTTTGCACAGGTGTAAATGATTACATAAGGAGCAAGAGTGGAGACTCAAGCTCACTATGAGTGATCAGAGTGGAGCTCTGTAGCCTCACATTTCTCTGCAATTTCACTGCAACCTAGCTAATATTAGAGGGATTTGACATTATATTTAAAAATCTCAGACACTACCACCGGCAGACACAAAACTCACTTGTTCTGCCTGCCAACCATCTAATGAAAGCAGGCAAACCCCCTCAACCCCATAGTTGAAGTAGACAAGTGGGCAACATACCCCCTTTATCATAACAGAAACTAACATTCTCATGAATTTCCCCAGTCACTGACCTAGATTTTCAAAAGTGACTACTGATGTTGAGAGCCTCAATATTTGAGGGCACAACTCCAGGTGCCTTAAAAGAGAATGATTTTCAGCAAGTCCTGAGCACTTACCCTCTGGAAATCAGACCCCTTTAAGGTATCTCAAGTTGGGCATCCAAAATCACTAACCACTTTTGAAAATTTTGGCCGTCAGCTTTCCACAGTGGAATAAATCTAAATGAGAATTCTATGGAGGTTCAAAGAAACCCAGCTGGTACCATCTACAAGAGCTATGGAAGGAAGTCTCTTGAGTACCAGCAAAGAGACAACTTAGATTTCTGGATTCAGGGAGGGTAAGGTAATTTTAAAAAATCTAATTTGGAAGGTCATCTTGACTGCAAGCTTTTTCTTACCCCTCTTAGCTAGTGGGAGGGTCACCTCAACCCTCCGTTTGTGACTGTCAAATGGAAAGGGATACGCAAAAGCTAATAACGAAAAATATTACAAGCACATATTCACACATTGCCGAGGCTGGAAAAATCCATGATGAAGATTTTGTATTCATCAGATGAAAGTACTGCAGATGGACAAAGTAATGAATAGATTATGCAGAACAGTTTTCTGATCGGAAACATTGTACCAATGCCTAGCACAACACAATAAATCCAATCTCAGTGAGAAGACAGAACTAACACTGTAATGTATGCAGTACAATGATTGTGACTGTCAACATCAGAATGTCTGAGATACCTCAGTGCAATTACACAAAGTGCCAAGGAACTCCTTCAGAAATGTTAATTAGTTGTACGTGCACACCATTATTCAGGCAAACTATGTTCAGTACGGCACAGCATAGGCACAAACAAAGACATTAGTTATGATGAGCTAGAACCAGAACCAGCCTTATGGTTGCTATGAAGCTCAACGACATAGGTCCCCTGATTAGCAGGTAACTGGAACTGTAAATAAGAATCTTAGTTTTCTGCTTTTCTTTATTCCCCTCTGAATATATTGTATCTTTAAAAGCATAAACCAATATAAACCGATTGCTACAGGTTAAAGGATTGCCACTCATTTTTCAAAATGATCTCAGGTTATTCACTCTTTCCCCAATAGTCCCTCACGCCTGCCTTTGCAATATATGAAAAACCTGCTTTTTTTGGAAGCATCTCAGATAAGTTTGCAGTATGGCCTACCTCAACTATTCAAAAAGCATGCGTCCAGTCCCCAACAATCCAGAGATTGGCTTAAAAATGAGATTTAAAACATAAGTGTTTTATTTGCCTTCTGTTTTGTAGAACTTTTAGAGTTCATGTTTTAAAGCTTTCCTTCACAACCATGAGGGCTAGAAACTTTTTTTTAAATTAAATAAAATTGCAATTTTTCCCATGATCACTCAGGGGCTGGGGTTTTAAGTAAAAATAACCAACATAGTGAGAGTTGCAATAATATTCTGAGAGGTGTAAGGTGAGGTTGGGAATAGGGGGTCGGCGTGCAGGGCATGCTTGGGGCAAAGGGCTGCGGCCAGGGGAAGAGGCCCCTCTCCCCTTGTCTGGCCCTGCTGCGGTGGGGAGAGGGCTGGAGAGAGTCCTCTCTCCCCACTGCAATCCCGGGGCAGCCTGCACCCCAAACCCCTTATTTCTGTCCCCACTCCAGAGCCCACACCCCCAGATGGAGTCCTCACCCCCACACACCCAATCCTCTGCCCCAGCCCTGAGCCCACTCCCACACTCCGAACCCCTCGGGCCCACCCCTGCCACACATCACCTCCATATTGGTGTACATAGAATCATAGAATATCAGGATTGGAAGGGACCTCAGGAAGTCATCTAGTCCAACCCCCTGCTCAAAGCAGGACCAATCCCCAATTTTTGGCCCAGATCCCTAAATGGCCCCCTCAAGGATTGAACTCACAATCCTGGGTTTAGCAGGCCAATGCTCAAACCACTGAGCCATCCCTCCCCCCCATAACAAAGTTTATTCTGCACATGGATGAAAAAATTAGAGGGAACATTGGTGGTGAGCTCTTGCAGCTGCCACTGATTTCACTGTGAGCTGTGGCTGCTCAGTGCTTCTGAAAGGAAAGCAACTTCTATGTAGGTGGCTAACGACGAAATTTGCAGTATAAAGTTTAAGTGCCACGTTTGTAAATTTTGGTCATATTGCCCAAAAGTATACTGGTTGCTTTAAATGTTTATACATCTAAATAATTGAAAACTTCAACAGCAGAAGGCCAGAACTTAGTATGTTGCATCCCTGTGCATACCCCTAGAAAATATTTAGGTCAGCAGACTGTGATTTCAACTTTTTTGTATGTATGCGGTATTAAAGATTTATCAAGTACCTTGCTCTTTGACTTCTGAAACACACACATTCTCAAAGGAAAAGTTTAGTTCTGTAAGCTACTTGGAAGATAATTTTATAAACATCTAATAGGTCCTTGGCATTTACAAGCTGTTAGACATGCAACCAGGAGTCTTTTCCGTAAGAGTATGGATTATTTGTCCTTTGTGAGCCAACCCAGAAGAAAAAAAAAAAAAACAGCTCTGGAACTGGTAATATTATGCAGCTTTTGTCAAAGATTGACCTGTATGTTTTTCATAAAACATAGCCCTGAACATTTTGCTATTTATCTTGAGCAAAGTAAAATTAAGCATAGAAGTATCATTGATATTTGGAGGAAATACAGAAGTGAAAACCCACACGACCCTACTGAATAAAGATAGAACCATCTTAAGAGATCTGCTTTCCGTGTGTACTGAAAATCATATCCGTCTTCCATAGTAATAAAAAGGTTTTACTACCTTTATTTTTACTCTGGTTTGGCCCTACAGATTCAACACATCTGTGGAAGAGGGAGATGGAGTCCATTTTTGCAGGTGCAGTCTCAACCAAATTCTTAATGAAATTCTAACTAAAGGGCCAAATTCTGCCTCATGGAAAGGGATTAAGAAACAAATACTTCTTGATAAATATAGACTAAATATAACTTGTGGGGCAGGAGAACTGGTTAAAAAAAATTTGTGAACTAGATCCCTATTAGAATGTCAAGATTTTGAGCAGTGCAGTTTCGTCTATACCCGTCTTTGCATGAAGCTAGAGAATGCATCAGTCTTTACAGTAATGCTCTAAATTGATTTACTGCCAGCTGAAGCATTAATAAAAGCACACACATTGAAAGATGTAGCTGGTTTTCAACATACATAGTGTTAAGAGTTGTTTCTAGTACTTCTTCTCTACAATGGAGTCTTACAATAAACTCACAATAGGCTAGATTGTGACATTACAATATGCCTAATGCAGTCCAGGAGGGAGTTTGTGACTCAACCTTCTCTGTGGAGGGAATAAACTGTATCCACCAGCACATAGGCCCCCCAATACTTTGGCAGAGCTATAGTGCTGGGTGCACTGGGGGGAAGGGGAGTGATGACAAGGCTGCATTCCTGCACACACCTGTGCGGGGGGGGAGGGGGGGAGAAGAAGTAGCAGCTCTGCAGAGTCTACTTCCCCTCTTGTGCTACTAATGCACCCCTAATATTGCTGCACCACTGCACTAGCCAAGCCATGATTCAGATCAAACAAGGCAACCACTGAGCTGAGAAGAGTGTTAAGAAAATCGAAAGCTCCTCAATTCCCACCAAGCCCGTTATTGAAAATGTTCCTCCTCACTCCCCTGGCTGTGTGTATATTATTTGTGAGTGTCTTCATACAGTTCCAACCACGGCCCTGACTGTCCCACAGACACTACTGCAGAACGTCAGTATTTCTTCTTCTTACTGTTACACAGCTGTATCAATGGGAGACAGGAGAACATTACTTTTGAATTCCTTTCTTCTTGTTCCCAACCGAATCACTTCAAAACTCCACACGTGAAGATCACACCATGCCCATGGATGCATGATTCATTATAACTGTAAAACTTCTGCCTGTGATTTCTAACTAAAGCATTGACATGAACAAGCTTTTTAGGGAGCTTCCATTGTTCCCCCACTGAAAGCACATACCACACAGTATCATAACTGTTAAATGCAACCTCCACAAACAAACCTATGTCTTTGTTCCCTGTCAGAGTGGCAACTTCTAGCAAACAATACACCAATGTCCTATTTTTTGTAACTGCGATTTCTAGAGAGGTGGTAGACACCTCTCTTTTCAATATTGTGGTTGCTCTGTTCAACAAATTCTTCCATTTTCCTCAGCAGAACAGAATTAAATAAGGTAATTTATCATCATATTTCAATGTAAAACATCTTCAATTTGTATGGTCATTTCAGATACAATGCACTTTATAAAGGAGGGCGGTATCATTATATCCATTTGACAAACAGGGACACAGAGACATTCAAAAGTGAAGTCATTTGCTCAGGATCACACAGATGACCAGTGGCATAGTCACAAATAGATCCCAGGTCTTTTGAGTCACAGTCTAGTACTCTAGCTGCTAGAAGCTCCCTGGTTCTCCTCACACTTGCTTATCACAAATACTGTACATTCAAGCAAGCATGAGGAGTTAAAACTCAGAAGAAAGACCAAAAAAAGTTTTAATCTTTTATGTTTTAAATCTTACGTTTTGGAATGTTCATGATTGGGGGGTAGGATGGGTCTGATGAGTTTTGTACTTTTTGAGATTGTCAGTATTGTTTCAACTCAAACATTCTTATAAAAGATGAGGAGGGCAACTTAATAAAAGTGCAAGTGAAGCATATGGAAACTCAGCATTTTGATTATACCAGATCCAGCTTTGTGCAACAGTCTGGTTGATCAAGCTTTCTGGTACACGCACATGTTATTTCCATCCACTAGTTATAGAGAAATCAGGAGAGTGAAAGGCTTGCTTGACTTTCTGAAGTGACTGAATTGCTAAGTAAGGGCAGTAAGAGCCTGAATGGTGGATGCTACCTACTGAATGGCAAGTAAAGCTCAGGATAGCAGTTTTAGCCATGCATTCACTGTTTTACCTTCCCTTCGCAAACATTAGTATGTGGGTAGAACTGCTAAGCGGGACAGTGGAGTGCATGTACTGTAAATCCCAGCAAGGTGTGATGCTATTTCACAAAGGGATTCCTTATCTTTATG
Source organism: Eretmochelys imbricata (assembly GCF_965152235.1). NCBI lineage: Eukaryota > Metazoa > Chordata > Testudines > Cheloniidae > Eretmochelys > Eretmochelys imbricata. The sequence goes on from NC_135577.1 coordinate 40,487,291, forward strand.
CTCTTTAGAATGGAACACACCAAAACCCCACCACCACCTCACGGACATTTAACATGATATCCAAAAGGTTATATGAGGATGCATTTTTGGTTTACTATGTAATACAGCATGAACACATTCAAGATAATCTTGATTTTTAGTCCTCTGTATTGCTTATAGTGATGTGCCCGGCCCTATGTGATGTGTAGAAATAAATACTGTGCCTTATCCTTGACTTGTCCATCTACAGGCACGAACAGGAGTCCAGTATAATATGAAGTAATACAGCGCACATAATGTAGAGTGCAACCTTTAGAGGTGGACTATTTCCAGGAACAACTATTTTGAGAAGTATTTGAAGGAGGGCACTTAGGGCCCAACCCAAAGTCCATCAGAGTCAATGGAAATTAGATCAGACCCTTAGCAGACAATAATTGGTAAGCTGCCCCAAAGATGTGGGAATGACATGAAAAGGGAATGAAACTGTGCTGCCTAGAGAGCAGGAGAGAGCCTAGTGATAAGAAAAGAGATTTAGACAGGGTTATGGTGCGTAGAGTCTTGAAAATGAATGTAAGTGTCTCGAACTTGGTGCCAAGGAAATTTGAAGCCACTGTAGGCATTTGAGTAAGTGTGGGAGGATAGCAGATAAGGGTAGCTGATCTTGGCACCACAGAGCTAGATCTTTAGCCTGTGAAAATAGTTGTAGCACCATCAACTTGAGTGGAGCTGTGTTGTTTTACACCAATTGGGGATCTGGCCCCCAGACTTTTAAAGGACATTTGATAGCCTGCACTTTGAGTTACTGGCATGGCATTTCAGACTAGAGAAATACTCGGTTCACAGTAGAAATTTGTTGTGCAGTGTGAGCTGTTCAGAGAGACAAAGAAATGTGTATGAAATGAAAGTTGTGAGGGAGTATGCTGCTTGCTGTGTGTGGAAACTGATTGATTAATGAGAGCAGGTGTAGATGAAAAGAATACTGAAATCCTTTGTCTCTAGAGCCAGGCAAATTGCCTGACCTTGATTTCATTGATGACATACTATTGATTTTAACACCAACAGAAAATTTTCAGCAGAGAATAGATGAATAAAATAATGCCAAGAAAACCAACACAACAAATGTTATCTTTGTATTAGTAGTAAGCATGGAAGTAGCAGGTGGGGGGGGGGGGGCGCGGGGGAAGGAATTATCTATGAGGTGCCAACTTACCTGTGAAAGGAAACTCTAATAAGACAAAATTGGATGAAGGGAGGGAGAGAGAACTGGTGTAGTGGACCCCAATCAGCCAGCATATCCCAGGGCATAGGCTCCTGCAGGCAGAAAGCTGACCAAAAGTATCAGTCTTTCACTATGAGGTATGTTTTCCCATCCTTTAATCATTCTTATGGCTCTTTGTTGAACTCTCTCCTGTTTATCAACATCCTTCTTGAACTGGACACAGTATTCCAACAGCAGTCTCACCAGAGTCACTGCTTTCCAGGTTGCGGTCTGAGAGGCCATACAGAATTAAGATGCTAAAATAACATAATTGATGATTTCACGAAATTAGGAAAGATCATGGAGGCCCAATCCTGCTCTCACTGAAGTCAATACAAGCTTATGGACTGAACCTGTAAGCATTTACACAGGTGAGTTTCTTTACCCACATGAATAGTCCCATCAAAGTAAATGGGGCACTCTCATGAGTACAGTTATTCATATAGGGTCTGATCCAAAGACCATTTAAGTCCATGGGTAGCTCTCCATTGACTTCAGTGAGAAATGGCCCATAGTTACAAACATATAATTAACAAATCTGTGCCAATCAACACCTTAATCACTTGCTTGTGTATTATAGCCCCCACACAGACACTTTATCTGTTTTTATGTCTTTTAAATTGTACGTTCCTCAGAGCAGTGATTGTCTAGGTCTGTACAGCTCCCAGCAAAACTGGGCCCCAATCTAGCACAAAACTGTCTGCACACAGTTTACCAGTCATTCTCACAGATGTCCCTAAAGGTGGATGTGATGTAGACATGAAAGGTCACAGTGCAAAATGATAAAATGCACATTGACCATATTTTCCCTCAAATAAAAACTGTCATTTTTTTAATTCAACTTTTAACAATATATGATATTTCATGCATATACCAGTACAAATGCATTCACAGACATTTTACAGATTGTTAGACCTTGGGACAAACACCTCTAAGCAAACCCCTTAGATGAACGAGGAAATACAACAGACAGGGAAAAAAAAGAACTTGTTACAAGTGAAAAACTACAATGAGTCAAAATCCATGGATCCTTCCCCTAAACCAATCAAGCATAATAAATGGTGATGGGCTATTCTCTATGCCAGGGGTTCTCAAACTGTGGGTTGGGACCCCAAAGTGGGTTGTGACTCCATTTTAATGGGGTTGCCAGGGCTGGTGTTAGACATGCTGGGTCCGGGACCAAAGCCTGAGCCCCACTGCCTGGGGCCAAAGCCCAATAGCTTCAGCTGTGGGTGGCAGGGCTCAGATTAGAGGCCCCTCTCCTAGGGCTGAAGCCATGGGGCTTTGGGACCTGCCCCCCATCTGGGGCGATGCAGCTCAGACTTTGGCTTTGGTCCTCCCCACGAGGGTGGTGGGACTCGGATTTTGGCCCCCCCAGCCCAGGGCGGTGGGCTCCGATGGGCTCAGGCTTTGGTCCCCACTCCTGGGGTTGTGTTGTAATTTTTGTTGTCAAAAGGGGGTCATGGTGCAATGAAGTTTGAGAACCCCTGCTCTATACCACACTAAACTGCCTGGTATTGTTCTGGTGTGTGCAAGATGACATGGCAAAATAAAATGGATTAAAAACTACCTACAATACCTCTCAGGAATGCCAGGAAATATTAAATATTTTGTTGATGGAAGCTGTGCTTTTCTAGGGGGGAAAAAACCACTGTTTGGGCATGTGATTGATTATTGTGCATCTTCACATTTCTCTGTGAAGCCACAAAGACGCGTTGACAATGTTTTGCATTTTCTCTCCTTAAAATTCTGAGAAACTCAAGGACAAACTAACCTAGATAACACAGACTTAACTGTTCCTATCATGATGTCATTGCATTTGTCTATTGCACACTGAACTAAAAAAACAGTAGCAATTACCAAGTAGAAAATCCATTAGGATAGTTAAGGAGTAGAGATGCATTGTTTTACAATGAGTCTAGATATGACACTCGTAATGCTAGATATCAGAACAAAGGGGAATGTGGACATTTATGTTCTTTACTTAGGCAGGGGTAGGCATGCAGTGACTCGCAAGCTTCACTAGTCCAAACAGTCCTGAAATGGTCCACATTTCATTAATGAGATGACCAAAGCTCCCCTTCATCATTGCATCATACAGCAACCTTTCTGGAGAGATGGTATTGCAGCTACATCTCCCTTTAAAGGGGGGAGGAGTCCCTATCACAGATGGAGTTTCATGGGAAAGCATATAAAGGAGTATCTCGGTGGGACTGATGAGGGGACAATGAGCATCTCCACCCAATATGAGGCCAATCACTCCCCATGTCCAAGCCTGCCCTATCTGCACACTAACTGTGTGGGATGGGTGAAGGAGTGTAGGGACAATGTCATGGAGGCAATTGAGACCTTATTCCATATGGATTTTGGGAACACACTCTGGGCCATGATATGATAGATAACTAGACACTAATTTCAGCAAGCTATTTTCTCCAGTGGCCAAGTCCTGGAGTCCCTACTTAATCCTTATTCAAGCCATAGTCCCACAGATGTTAAGAAAGATTTTACTTGAGTGTGACCCAGTTAATGATTTAGGGATTTGGCCCATTGTATTTAGTCCAGAATCTACTGTTGTCTATGACAGTGGTGCTCAACCTTCCCAAACTACTGTACCCCTTGTAGGAGTCTGATTTGTCTTGCATACCCCCAAGTTTCACCTCACTTAAAAACTACTTACAAAATCAGACATAAAAATACAAAAGTGTCACAGCACACTATTATTGAAAAATTGCTTACATTCTCATTTTTACCATATAATTATAAACCAATTGGAATATAAATATTGTACTCACATTTCAGTGTATACTATACAGCAGTATAAACAAGTCATTGTATGAAATTTTAGTTTGTACTGAGTTCGCTAGTGCTTTTTATGTAGCCTGTGTAAAACTAGGCAAATGTCTAGTTGAGTTGATGTACCCCCTGGAAGACCTCTAAGTATCCCCAGGGGTATATGTATGCTTGGTTGAGAACCATGTATGAGAAGGAAGGCAGCCCATGAAAGAATCTGAATCCTAAGAAGTGTTCCACAATGTGAAAAAGATTATGAACCCGAGGAACAGGCCACAGGCATTAAAAGGTTTGTAATGACTGTGCAAAGCTTAATCAAAACAGAAGCCAATGTGAGCAAACTTGAGCCAGCATTGCCGAGGTTTCACTCGGCTTTAAAACATTCTGACAAAGGGAAAGGTCGTGGCATACAGGAGTAAATGTTAAAAATATACACTGCACAGGAAATCTGATTTGTATCCACTCTTGATATCCTGCCAATTGTTTTAAATACTCCCCCTTCCTACACCCATCTTGCCCCTGGTCATTAATTCCCTTCAGGGAAAGATGCTTTTTCTACGCACAGACCTAAAGTATATTATATATCTATTGTACCTGTCATCTGATGATCTGGAAGTTTTTCAAATATTAGTTATCCTAACAAAAACCCCAGAAGGTAATGTACTATTATTAACCCTTTTTTAAAGATGAGGAAGGAAACTGAGACACAGAAGATAAATGACTTGCCCAAGGACACACAGCAAGACAGTAGCAGAGTTGAGAACGGAAGTCAAAACTCTTGATTCACAGCCCTGTGCTTGAGCAACTACACAGTGCTTTCTCCCTTTCATGTTTTCAGACACTTACATATACAAGTGTTTTGCTCATTATTAATATATCACATTTTTAAGAAACTATATTAACATGCTCTTGCAAAGTTAAACCCTCTAAAGTTAGGAAATGGACCCTTGGCATATGCATTATAATACAATCTTTAATTACATGATCACGTACTATTTTTCCCCAGATCCCGTGCCGCATTCAGTGCACAGGATGGACAGTAATCAGGGAATGAGATAGCTGTTCAATTTCTTTTTTATCATCCTCATTCAATGTGTGACCCCTATTAGTATTTATTAATGAGGTTTTGTATTGTGCTCATCACTAGTATCTGAGATTAACATATGTTCATGAATTTGTCTTCACACACCTGTGTCAGAAAAGGAAAGTTTTCAAAGACAGGGAGCTCAGGCACAACAAAATTAAGACTAAAATTTGCAAAAGTCTCCACTAATTTTGGATACTGAACGTGAGCCTCTGCTGGCCTGATTTTTCAGAGTACATAACAATATATAGCACTTTATATGTTCTAAGATCGGTATACATGGAGATTAGCTAATTTTTACAACACCCCTGTGAAACAGGTGGGTAAGTGTTAAGATCCCATTTTATAGATGGAAAAACTGAAACGGAAAGGGAAAATGTCTTGCCCAAAGTGACAGGATTCAAATATAGGACCAGAGTAGCAGCCACGTTAGTCTGTATCAGCAAAAAGAACAGGAGTACTTTGTTATGTTATTATGTACTTATGTTATTTGTTATGCTCAAATAAATTTGTTAGTCTCTCAGGTGCCACAAGTACTCCTGTTCTTTTTGCAAATATAGGACCAACACTGTACTCATTCCTCCTGACCATGCTTCCTTAGTTGCAGAGGTATTGAACATCCAAAGAGCCTACTGAATTAGCTGCAGCCGTGAACTCCTGCATATCAAACCCCCAGTGTCTGAAGTCAGGCACTGAGAAAATTAGGAAGACAGTTAGTGGCCACCTATAAACATTTTGGTTTAAATGACTTGCTCAGCATCACATAAGAACTCTTATGGTGGAACCAGGAATGAAATCCACTTCTCCAGGAAAGCATTCTATTGCATGAAACCATGAGACCATAGTTTCTCTTCCTGCAATCCCTGCCTTATTCACTACATGCCTTCCAAATTCTGCAACAAATGAGGCAGGGGTCCTGTGGGGGAAAAAAATAGTATAATCATTTAATTAAAGACTATCACAATACATATGCAGAAGGGGTCAATTTAAGGCTGCACAAGCAATCTTAATTATGCCATTTCCTAACTTTTCAGTGCTTGATTTTTCAAGCTAAGTAATATATTTTAATGCATATTTCTATATGCAATTTCCTAAGTTGTTTTCTTTTTAAAACCCAGCAAATTCTATGTGGGCAACTGTAAAACCACCTTCTGCCCCATTGTCTCCAGGGTTTGAATCCTGGACTTTCAGCATGGTAGCTCAGATCTCTACCACTTGAGCGAAACAATTAATTAGAATAGCCAAGTCTAGGAACAAGCTCTTGACAGCCATTAGCAGAAGATCTCTAACACTGTCTAAAGGAACTTCATTTTAAAGGGAGTATAGCTGAGTATTTAGATTAGGCCTGTTCTTCCTAAGAAGCAGTGTAACAAAGTGGTAGAGAGCGGAGTCTGCCATATTAGAGAGCAGGGTTCTATTCAGCTTTTGTAACTTTTCAGTGACGCAAGAGGACCTGCTCAGCCATAAAGGATGATGGAAAGGCACAATTATTAACAACAGTCAGCACAGCAGAAGAAGTGAGTCTCACATACATGGCCTCCTGGTTCCCAAACGGGATACATTTGGTCTCTTCCCTTCCAGAGGTACTGGGGGAGTGGGGGGCACTAACAGAATGTCAAGGGTTTTGGCAACAAGCCAATAACTTTAATGAGCAAGACCACATTAAGAAATAATAATTTTCAATAGCTCATAATTTAGTCAAATCTAAATGGACTTACATGGAGCTGTGACCCTCAGACAACCTCCCTGCCAAATTTTAAATTCCTACTGTAAATCATTGAGGTGCTAGAGTTCTCCCAAAAAAAGTCTTAAGAATTACTATCATGGAAAGTGTCAGGCAGCCTAAATATGGGGGTTGCTGCCACTCCCCTCTAGTTAAAATTGTTAATAGTATTTTTCCCCCATCTTACTGTTAGAATGAGTAGAGGCAATCCTTTATTTTCTGTAACAGCAGTTACTGACTGGCCTTGAATAGCTGAAACAAATCCATTTAAAAAAATCAGAATTTGTGTTTTCCTTTTTTCTTGTTCAGTGACAAATTTGTTGTTGAGCAAAGATCTAAACCGCTAAGAGATGATTTTAGTCCAGAGGAAAATCAGACAAATAATATTTTGGGATTTTTAACAGATTGGTAGGCTTTAACACACACAAACGAGCTTTAATGCACCTCAGATAATCTGTTTCTAGTCTGGTCCCAGTTACAGAAAAATCAGAACTTTCTAAAGAAGCTTGGTTTGATATGCAGACTTTAGACTTTTTAATATCAAATTAGGAGGTGTGGTTGTAATTCTTCACTTCCAAGACCATATTCTGTCCTTGGATGCAAATGCAGAGTTTCCAATGCAATACTAGCGTACAAAGTAAATATTAGACAACTTGTTTATAAAGCGCCACTGGGACCTGAAAAGCTATTATGGATCCTATCCTGCAAGACCATTATGTAACTGGTACAGCTAAATTCTAATTTAGATCTCACACTGGTTTTACACTGCTATAACTAACACCTTCGATTTCAGTGGAGTTACTCTGGTTTTCATGGTGAAAACAAGACCAGAGTTTATGGGAGAAGAAATTCTGCTTTCACATATCTGAGCATGGTTCTCGTTGTATTCAAATGAGTCAGATTCTCAGATGGAGTAAATCAGTGTGGCTCCATTGAAGTCAATGCCAATTTACACCACGTGAAGGATCTTGATTTATGCATTTGATTCTATTCCAAAGAGAATTAGAAAATTAGTTGTAAAATGATGTCTCTTTCCCAACAAACTGGGCACAAGTAACAAAATCATTAAAGTGCTAAATAGCAGGTGACCATTAAGCATTTTGGTTCTGTTATGGTGCTTCATGCACTGAGGACAGCTACTACATTACAAAGTGGGGGAGAGGGATAGCTCAGTGAGCATTGGCCTGCTAAACCCAGGGTTGTGAGTTCAATCCTTGAGGGGGCCATTTAGGGATCTGGGGCAAAAATTGGGGATTGGTCCTGCTTTGAGCAGGGGGTTAGACTAGATGACCTCCTGAGGTCCCTTCCAACCCTGATATTCTATTCTATAATTTGAGTATTAATGGCTAATTTGCAAATTCTCCTTGGAATAGAATCAAATGCTTAAAATCAAGGAAAGTAAATCACTAGGATTAAGTACTAATGACAGGTTTCACAGTAACATCCGTGTTAGTCTGTATTCGCAAAAAGAAAAGGAGGACTTGTGGCACCTTAGAGACTAACCAATTTATTTGAGCATAAGCTTTCGTGAGCTACAGCTCGCTTCCTTGGATGAAGTGAGCTGTAGCTCACGAAAGCTTATGCTCAAATAAATTGGTTAGTCTCTAAGGTGCCACAAGTACTCCTTTTCTTTTTAAGTACTAATGGTAGTATTTAAGTGATACAGCTTGGTGTCCAATGCAGTCATGGTCACTTACAGCTAAGAAGCACGGAAAAGTGTAATTTCCACTAAAAAGGAAGCTGCTCATTTTCACAGGAGAAGGAAGCAGTTATGGGCTGGAACAGAGGGAGAGGAGGCAGAACAGATGGAGCTGGATGGAACGTAGGTGGTTTGTACCAGCAGGATTTTTTTTTAAGTGATTCGTTGCGATTACTAGGAGTCAGAACTATGTATCCACACATTTCATGTAAGTTGTTTCTCATTTTTTAAAGTAACAGTTGAAGTATTACCAACATGACAGATAGATCCCTAAAACAAATCTTATTAGATGGATGACAGTAAAATATGGGGAAAATTCTGGACTTAGATTAATAAACTGACAAAAGGGCCATATTGTTAGCTGACATCTGACGACAGATCTAATAGCTGAAAGACTCAAAATGAATGTCACTTGAAAAGAAGTTGACACATGATGGTTGAAAAAGACCAGAGATAGCAGGAATATATTTTTAAGAGTATCTCAGAGATATTCCGTGAAACCTCTAAACATATGTGAAAATATTGCTTATAAAACTATTAAAATATTTACCATAAAATTGTAAATGTAACGAGCAAAATCAAATTTTGAAGGAGCCTGGCCTCTAAAATCAAGGTTCCAATTTTACATGTACAGTTTTTTAGGGCTACAAATTGGGTTGCATTTGTGTATGCAGAGTGAGTAGATATTTACCTGATTTTTTGCCTGTTAAATTGAAGTATGCCCAAATTGTACTCCAATGTTAGAGGCCATTTTTAAAAATAAACTTCAAAAATCTCATTTAAACCCACAAATGTCAAGACATTCTTACCTCAGGTTTTTCATAGCATGCCTTGTGCTCAGATGCAGTAATGTATAACCCACTAACATTTTCATATTAGGATTGTATAAACCTGAGATTCAATAATAAAAATGCTGTCAATTCCTTGACTATAGAGGCAAGGACAGTGTCACAATCATCATTGCTTGATTCCAAATAATATCAATTTAATTATGTAATGGTTGTCTGAGGGTTTGTCTACATGGGGTATTGTTGTTTTTTTGGCCCTACGCTATTTAACATTTTAATGATCTGGAAGAAAACATAAAATAATCACTAATACAGTTTGAAGATGACACAAAAATTGAGGGAGGGGTGAATAATGAAGAGGACGGGTTGTTGATATAGAACAATTTAGATTGCTTAGTAAACTGGGCACCAGCAAATAATATGTGTTTTAATACCACTAAATGTAAATTTATACATTTGGGAAAAAAGAATGTAGGCCATACTTACAAGATGGGGGCCTTTAACCTGGGAAGCAGTGACTCTGAAAGAGCTCTGGAAATCGTGGTGGATAATTTGCTGAACGTGAGCCCCCAATGTGACTCTGTGGCCAAAGAGCTACTGTTCTCCTGGAATGCATTAACAGGGGAATCTCAAATAGAACTATCGGGGTTATTTTACCTCTATATTTGGCACTGGTGTGACCGCTGCTGGAATATTGTATCCATTTCTGGTGCCCATAATTCAAGAAGGATGTTGATGAATTTGAGAGGGTTCTGAGAAGAGCAATGAGAATCATTAGAAAACATGCCCTATGGTAATAGACTCAAGGAGCTCAATCTATTTAGCTTAACAAAGAGACGGTTAAGGGGTGACCTGATTACAGTCTATAACTATTTACATGGGGAACAAATATTTAATAATGGGGCTCTTCAATGGAGCTGAGAAATGTATAACATGATCCAATGGCTAGAAGTTGAAGTTAGACAAATTCAGACTGGAAATAAGGTATAAATAGTTAGCAGTGAGAGTAACTAACCATTGGAACAATTTACCAAGGGCTGTGGTGGATTCTCTATCACTGACCATTTTAAATCAAGATTGGATGTTTTTCTAAAAGATCTGCTCTAGGAATTATTTCGGGGAAGTTCTAGGGCCTGTGTTATAGAAGCAATCAGAGTAGATGATCACAATGGTCCCTTCTGGCCTTTGAATCTCTGAACCTATGAAACTGGATCAAATTGATTTAATCAGTTTTGAAAATGCTTGCATATACATGATGCTTGGGAGCTCTAGAGTCTTCCAAAGTGGACCAGGTTTGCTTCTAATTCAGTTAGTTTGGTCTTCTGTTTGTGTGCACACAATTGCTGTGCACTAATTTTTGCATGCTACCAAAAGCTATCCCAGTGTTTTGCAGGCTGACCTTTACTGACCTGTCCATTTACTCGTGTGTCCTCCCAGCCTCATTATCAATTTTGCAGGATGACCCTTCCCCCTTTAAAAGATGGCACAGAGCCAGATTTTTCCCCTGTGCTCCTAGCTCCCAGTGTGTCATTATTCTGGCAATATAACTGTGATAACACTTCAGAAGCCCCACAACATGCCTCACACAGTTGCTTGGAAATTCACTGAAACCCTGGATCTCTTGCCATCTGAGGAAAAGTACCAGTTCAGGAAACTCTTGTGGCTAGCCACAGGAGTAAGGACCTTTCTGTGGACATTGCAAATCAGTGCCAGATAAAGCACAAGCGACTCAGGGGAAAGTACATTGAAATGAGGGACAAAAGGAGACAATCCAATAGGGGACATTCATGGGTATACAGATCATAAGACCAGAGGGACCATTGTGATCATCTAGTCTGACCTCCTATGTAACACAGTAGACCACGGAACTTCCCCAAAATAAATCGTAGAGCACATCTTTTAGAAAGACTGTCAAATCTTGTTTTTAAAATTGTCAATGAACTGGAAAGGATTCTCCAGAACTATAGTATGACCCGTCCCAGACACCGTTCAGAGCCTGCTGCTCCTCTCCAAACCACCAACAATGACTGGCGAGACCCCTGGAGGATGAGCAGGAGGATACCTGAGAGGAGCTGTCCTCTAACAGCCAGAATCTTACTGGGACTCGGGAACGTGGCTTCGGCCAACTGGAAAGCTAGCCCCAGTCCTGCCTTGCTATAATGGACCCCAATTCTTACCCTGAACTGGCTAAGCTTGAGTCCCAGCCAGAAACCCAATCTCAGATTGAAGAGTCAAATCATCTGGAGAGAACTCAGGCATGTAAGGACCTATCTTTACAAATTATTATTATTGTTGGCAGATGTGAGTTAGGAGTTGCCACCTCGCTCCCCACACCGCTTCATGCAGCTTCAAAATGGCACCCATGAGCATGGCACAGTCACAGTCTTAACCCTGCCCACTTCTGCTCCAGATTCAAATAATGAAAACATTCATTTGTGCTAAACTCAACAGTTTGAGACAGTGCTTACAGGATAATAAATGTTAGTTTTTGTAGTTTACAAGGTATAAGGACATTACTGCTCCCTGCTGAGGTACAAATGCCCTGTAACACGCATTGTAGCTGACAATCATTGTCGGATGCTATCTGTTCTTCTCTGCATTTTCTCCATGCCTGCAGAGGAGATATAGCAGAACATAAGCCTCAGAAATAGCTTGATTTTGTTTTGCACCTTATAGGAATAGCTGCATGCCCGATATTGCAGCCCCTTCTGCTCCTGAAGCACTTCTTGTGGAGGAACAACCTGGTGAATAACTTCACAGCCTATCTGCTGATCTGCCTTTTGCCTTTTTGAATAACACCAGTCTCTTCCTCCTAGTCAGCTGCCTCAACCTAACGTCACTGAGAGTGAGGACAGTGTCGATGGGATGTAGCAGGGATTACTGTCCATGCCCCTCATAACCTCCAATACTATAGAAATGCCTCCATCACACAAACAAAACTGCAAAAACAAAACCTAGGGGTGGTGTAGTTGGAGCTAACAGCATGAAAGCAGACACAGTAGACTGAAATCCAAATGCAGCCAGGACTATCTCTGGGATATGAACAACAAACAACTACTTTTCTCCCTTACTCCCATAGCCACAGCACTTGCAACAGCCAAACCATCAAGGACAGGGCCTGTATCTACTGAAGACAGGCTGGTCAACCATATAGGGAGAAAAATGAAGACTCAGGACAAGATGTTTGCAGAACTCATGGCAAAGTCAGAAAGGAAAACCCGGCTGGCTGAAAAATGGAGGCTGTACATGAGGACCCAGAGGGAGAAAGAAATGCAGCTCTCCCAGGAGATTTTGGCTGTGGCCAAGGACAGCATTGCTATGGCAAAGGAGAGCATGGAAAAAAAGAGAGATGCAGAGGCAACTCATGGACACTATCATGAGTCTGAATGCCCCCCTGCAAAACATGTTCCTGATAGGTCAGCAGGCCCTGCAGTCTTGTAATTTGGGACCCAGCCATGTCCTTCAGCTCCTTGACAATGCTGGCTGCTGAGACTGGCAACCATTCCTTTCCCATAGAAGTACTCTCAGCGGCTCCCATTCACCTCTCAACTCTGACCTCTGGGCACAGAGAACACTTACACCTTGGAATCAAGCTCTTTTGAGCCCTCCAATGCCTGTGAGAATTTTGAGCTCAACCCCAAAACTCATGTGGACAAGAAGAGACCAGGCATATACTCACCTTTAACTTTATGCTCCACTTCCCCTCCACAAATTATTGTATTTGCAATGTTCTTATTGTTGCACTTTGAGTTTTCTTTGCACTGTTGCAGTAACTAAAGGTTTGTGAATAGATGGTTACTTAAGAAGACTGGAAATTTATTTCACTAACCAAATACAAAAATATTATTTTTCTATTCATTTCATTAAAATATTATTGTTTTTATTGTTCTTTCATAATAAACTTACAATATAATAATTTACAATACATCTATTATGAGTCATCACTGCATTTAACACAGCAAATCCCTTTTAGATAAAATAAAAGCTGAAATAATTCATTGGATTTTACAAAAGCATATAGGGAAAGTTCAACTTCAACCACCCCCATACAATACCCCCATGGTCCCAATGTCTGCATCCCAATGCTCATGGGCTAACGTGTTCAGGCATGAGGCTCAAAATACAAACAACAGGCATCCCTGACAGCAGTCCCCTGGTATTTGCTTTCTCTATGGGGTGCCTTGAGGTTTGCTTGAACCACCAAACAAGTCTCCGCACTCCAGCCTCCCACCCATCGGTAAGGCTTTCCCCTTTGCTCTCACAAATATTGCACAAATACAACATGCAGTTATAACGGTTGGAACATTTTTTCCTGGTACTTCCAACCTATTCCATAAGCAGCAGCATCTGCCTTTCAAACAGCCCAGATGCACACTTTACTATCATTCTGCAATTACTCAGGCGATAGGTCAAATGTTCCTTCCTTCTGTCCATGCCTTCATTAGCCAGGACATCAGGTGATAAGCCAGATCTCCCAAAGTAACCAGACCAACCTTCACACCAATAATGTCCACATTATTTCTCCACTGATTTAAACAATACTGAGTTTGGAAAGATCCTAGCGTCAGGGACCCTTCCAGACCACCCTGCATGTATGTCTGTAAACCTGCCACAGGGGCCAGCCAGTCCTTGGAGCGCCATGGAGAAATCTTCCTTCCTGTGTATAAATTCTGCACCCTGGCCAGGTTGGGGGAGAAAAATGGGAAATCATAGGCACCTGGGTTCCACCAACAGCCCCAATAAGTTTGAGCACCCCATCCATGCAAACCCATCAATAATCTCCTGAGCATGACCCACTTCAAAGGCACTTTATCAATGGCAGAGCAGACTTGCACGGAAATGGCCTCAACAGTTGATCTCCCCACACCAAATTGCTTGGCTACAGACCAGTAACATTCTGGGGTGGCCAGCTTCCAGATGGCAATGGTAACTCATTTCTCCATGGGTATGGGATAGTATTTGTTGGCATACTGTTGCTGAAGCTCCAGGATCAGTTCTGCACAGATGATAAAAAAAGGTAGCCTTTCCCATCCTGAAGCACTCTCACCATCGCTGGCTGTCCCAGCTCTGCAGCATGATCCTCTCCTATCAATCCATGCTGGTTTCCTGGGCCCAGAAACAGTGCTGAATGCTGCTCTGACCCAGGAACTGTTTGTCTTGTTACAACAGCTCGGCGTCCTTCACCTCATCCTGCTGCCATGGCTGCAGAGTATGCTCCTGCTACCAGAGGAGCAGCTGCTGCTGCCATAGACTAGTCTCCTGTTTCCATGTCATCTGTTTGGTGGTGAGATGGGCAAAATCCAGTGCCAAATTCATCCAGCTATGAGTGCCATAATACAAGCAGCCCATGCATAGTCTCACTTGTCACCATAGCAATGCGGAGCATTGTTGGGTCCATGCTGGCCAACAGCCTTTGGAAAATGGCATGAGCCAGCCCCAAAAAGGGTGAGGAAACATGGGGTTTTTTTAAGAAAATTGAACCCACCTGGTTTCCCACGATTCACAGTAAAAACAATTGCAGGATGCATGCTGCTCAGCAGGAAAAGGACCATGGGATACCTCTGGAGACTCAGCAAACTGCCTTCACATATTCACACCATGTGAACTGAAAATGCCCTGGGGCTGGCGATTTAAAGAAGCCCAGAGCTCCGGACACCGCTGCCGCGGTCTGGAGTCCCAGGCCCTTTAAATCGCCACTGGAGCCCCGGGCAGTGCGGGCCAGGTGGCCTGGAACGGTTGGCTAGGGGATGCTGACGCCCCAGTCCAGCCCCTTCTGCCCGAGGCCCCGCCCCTTCCAGAGCCAGCCCCAGCCCCGTACCGGTAAGTGACTGGAGTTATTTTCACCCCTACTAACAACTGAGCTAAAATTAATAAAGAAGGTCTTTGTATACTGGTGCTTTAATCTCTGCCTCTGTTGTCAGATTTATAAAATGGGTATAATAATGGTCATTTACCATGCAGGGGTCTTGTTAGAATTAATTTAATATTTGTAAAGGTTCATTGAGTTCCTTAGATACACATGACCTGCATGTGTCCCTGAGAAAGCTCTGCTAGAATAGATAGAAGAGTTAAATATTTCACATATAAAAAATAATGTATCCATTGGGTATTAAAGACGGTTTGTCAAATAGGTCGGCTGCCCTATGAATTTGAACACCTTCCCTGGGTTTGTTAATAATAAAATACACATAGTGGCAGAGAAAAAAGAAAAACCTACATCTGAAGGATATTCAGCTTGGGATTTGATCACAAAGAAAGCTGAGAAAATTTTACCAGCACAAAATTCAGTTCAATCATGATTTAATTTTCCTAGAGGGGTTTTTGTATGTCTCCCTGGCCCAGGTGACCAATAAATCAGTAAATGCTTCAATACAGTTTCCTGATAAACAATTTAAGGCAATGAGTAAGCCAATAAACAAACACATCCCTTAGAAAATTCAGCTGCATGAGATACAGTTTTACAGCCGCTACTAAAGGTCTGATCCAAACAATCAAAACTCCTGTCAGCCTATGAGACCAAAAAAAACAAAACAAAAAAATCTAGACTGTGCAGGAGGGCTCTGAGAGATCTCTAGTGCTGCTGGCCACCTGGGGTTAACAAGCAGGATCTTTCCTTTGGGATTTTTACACATGATCATCTGTATACCCAAAAAACAAGCCCATGTGTAAATCAGCTCTTTGAAAAAAGAAAAGGAGTACTTGTGGCACCTTAGAGACTAACCAATTTATTTGAGCATGAGCTTTCGTGAGCTACAGCTCACTTCATCAGATGCATACCGTGGAAACTGCAGCAGACTTTATATATACACAGAGAATATATAAAGTCTGCTGCAGTTTCCACGGTATGCATCTGATGAAGTGAGCTGTAGCTCACGAAAGCTCATGCTCAAATAAATTGGTTAGTCTCTAAGGTGCCACAAGTACTCCTTTTCTTTTTGCGAATACAGACTAACACGGCTGTTACTCTGAAACCAGCTCTTTGAAGTGCCTTATTACACCAACCTCACTGGTCTTTAACCAAAGGCTGTAGAAACCATCAACCAAGTGAAGCTTTTCAAACATCCGTTTTCAGTTCTGCCCTTGATGCTGCGAATGAAGCGGTGGCGTTCATTGCTTTGGGTGGCAAAAAAAAAAAGGCAAAAATGTTACCATGAAAGGCCCAGAATAATTCACTTCACAGCATTTGGGACAGATCTTAGCCAAGCTGCAGTCATTTGTTTTAAGAACTGAAATCATTACTAAATAAAAGCATAGGTTGAAATTGAATTTTCAAAGCAGTTTTGAAAGGGAAATATTTCCCTTCCCCCGTAATGGGATTTTCTTGGTGAGAGCTGCTACGCGACGGACGGGTCTGCTCAGAAGGAGCAGGCTCACGGCACAGATTAAGCAGCGGGGAATATGACTCCCATTAAAGTAAGTAATGGAAAGGCAATGTTCTGTTTCCATGTATCAGGAGAGCTGGGAAATCTCCACCCTCACTGCAGAAAGCTCCCTATGCTTCCAGGGATCTGCTGAAAGCTGCTGCCTGCTCTCTATCCTCAGCTGTGGCTGCACTAGGGGCTGCTGACTTTAGGAGCATAGAGTGAAGGAAGAGACACCCACCTGCCCAGCCGGAGGTGAGCAGGCAGAAGTGGTATCTTTTGCCAGTCATCAGCACAGGTAATAAATGGACACAGGCACTGGAAAAGGAGGTAGGGGGAGGGTAAGAGACACCAGGGGATTGATGGGGAAACAGGATGCAACACCGGTGATTTGGGAGGCATGAGGAGACGGACAGGGACACCAGAGACTTGGGAGTAGAGGTGTGTGAAATTCAGAATTTCCATCCCATGGGAAAGTCAGATATTTCAACATTTGCATTTGTCCCAACTTGGGACGAAAAGTTGAAATACCGAACTCTTCTGCAGAATGAAATAATCAAAAAATGTCAATTTGGAAATGTCAAAATGAAATGTTTTGAATCAGTTCAACATTAAACTGCATTTTTCTATCGTGGCATATTGTAGCATAGGAGTTGTAGGTTGCGAGTCTGATGCTCCCATTCTCTCTTATGGGCCAGACACCCTAGCCCGACTACATCTCCAGTCATATGACTCCCATGATGCACCACAAAAAATGGTCAGAGAGTCCATGCTGCGTCATAGGAGATGTAATCCTCCAGAGGCCATATTGCATCACAAATGTAGTCTTCCAGGGGTCCCAGCCCAGGGGAATGGGGCTCTGAACCACAACTCCCATGAGGCAATGCATCACAATAGGGAAATGCCATTTAATGTTGAACTGACTCAAAATGTGTTGGGTCAGTTCAACAATCTGAGATAGTCCAATTCAGGTCAAACCCATGTGAAACAAAATATTTCAATTTGATTTTCCCAATGGAAAACTGAAAATTTTAGGGAAAATTGACATTCTCCTGAAAAATTTCAATTTTGCAGAAACTGTATTTTTTGTCAAAATAATTCCAATGGAAAAATTCCCAACCAGCTCTACTTGGGAGTACATAGGGGTAAAGAAAAAATGGATGTGGGTTAGGGTGGTCATTTTGGGTGGGTGGCAAAAGCATGTTTGAATTTGTGTGAGGACTCATCCAAAGATTGTTAAACTCCTGGGCAATGCTGGACGTCAGTATGGAGAGGTGCTGAAATCACTGAGTTGCCTTCTCAGCAATGCAACCTGTTTACTTGAATCACTCTCATAATAATTTCCTGAATCCCTCTGACCTTTAACCATATTCTTTTAAACAAGCTCAAACAGAACAAATACCAATAGTGGCACAATAACATAATTATACTGACTCCGAATAAGACTAGAATGGCAGAAAGACGCTATTTCAAAATACAGCTTAAAGAAACCCCTCCCCTTTAAAAAAAAAAAACCTTCAAGTACCAACATGATGCCAAAAGGAACAGGAAAACAAACAGGTATGAAATATACTTGTAAACATTTACTGAAAGACAAATCCCAAAAGTTTTCCCCTAAAATAAAAGTAAATAATTTAAGAACTGGGTACCAGTTCATTGCTGTATATTAAAATATGAAAAGGTCATGTCTTTAGTTGAAACAATGGTGTTTTAGCTAAAATCCTAGTTTATATTTAAAGCTCAGAATGAAATAATATACTTCTTTCAATAGTCTTTTTTAAATGTCCTCAGAATGGTCAAATGGAAATAATTCAACTTTAATTTCTATGATAGTAACATATGAAGCAGAACTAAAAAAGCAACTGTTTACATAAAAACTTCTTTTGGAATTGTGCAGAATTGAAATTCCCATCTATTTCTAATAGTTTATGTTATGTCTTTCTATTTTGTACTGCTCTGTTATCGAGGTTTGCCAAGGCCAGTGATAGCAAAGTTATTACAATGTCAGTAAATGTTAATGAGCAGTACAGTTTTAATAAAATGCTCTTTATATGGGGAAAGTATGCAATTTCTTGGTTGGGAAGAATAGCCACAGGCAAAATGAATATGCTGCCAAGGATATATTTCTTCCTTCAAAATCATTCTGTGATTATCCCAAAACCCTAGCAGACGTACAGAGGATGTTGTTAAAATTTATATGAAATAGGAACAGACTGAGAGTGAGAACAGATACCTTGTACAGACCCGTTAAATAATCCAGATATTAACTCAAATCACAAACCAGAGATCTTCAAAGATTGTTAAAGCCATGGAATAAACATGGTTGGTCAGCAATTCAGTAGAGACATTTTCTAAATTATTTAGAGACCTAAACTAACCTTAACTGGCCCACTCTTCCCTAGTATCAAGACTTCCAAGTCAGACATTATGTTTCTCAACTTTCTAGAAAAATTGTTTTATGAAGAAAGCTACCATTAATAGACGCAATGGTCAATTAGGTTAATCAACATCTGGTCATTAGGAAACAATAAAATTATAAATAATTTATATCAATCTTTGCAGACAGCTTTCCTAATGAAAAAGCATCCATATATGACATACTGGGGAAAGGATGTGAATTGACAAATTACCCCAGTGGATTGGGGTTTGATCTAGAAAAGAGAACCAGCAACCTCAGTCTGTACATTGACAGAAGAAAATTTACTATTTCAGTGAACCTCACACCAGTCAGGTTATACTTTGTAATGTTGGAGAAACTGTGGTGAAAGAGATTTTATGCATATATGGTAGACATGTCCAATCATTAAAGCAGTGGGACGAATCCATACCCAAATATCACAAATTATTGGAAATAATGATCCTTCGGTAATCCTCCTGGGGCTTCCTAGTGGGAATGGTCACACAAAAGGAAATGAAGAATTAATCTCTGATTTGCTAGCCACTGCTAGCCTCCCACTGGAAAAAGAAAAATACCATAAAGGAATGGTTCAAAAAAATATGGGAGATTGAGGGGTTGTGGAAAAATTAACACACCAATTATGTACTCAGCTTAAAAGACAGAGGACAGATAGATATTTAGATATGTGGTTACCTTTTATTCAATACTCAGAAAAAATACATTTACCTGCAAAAAAAAGAAAAACAGAAAAGCACATCTAGCCAATTTTTTGATAATATTGATAGCCATGCCTCGTCTGTTAAATAGGTGTGCAACTGTGCCTCAGAGGGTCACAACTGAGGATACCAAATTCAGGATGAACTGCTGAAAAATAGGGCAGATACATCCCCCAGAGGATATAGCAAACCAGCAACAAAAGTAAACTTCTGTTCCACCACCACGGGCTAACAAGAAGTTATAAAAACAGTTTCCTTGGACATCCCAGTCCTTGCAGTACTACCGAAAACACTGGATTTAAAGGTGAGTGGTTCTTTACAACCAGACTCATCAATAAACAGTTCTTCTGATCCCAAAGGACCAGCCACACACCCCGGTCAATATATAACTTAGATTTACTCCAAAATCACACTGATGCCAATCCTTTAGTATCTAAAATCTAAAGGTTTATTCATAAAAAGAAAGAGAAAAGTGTAGAGTTAAAACTGGTTAAAGGAATCAAATGCATACAGTAATTTGCAAAGTTCTTGATTCAGGGTTGTAGTGGTAATGGAATAAACTGCTGGCTTAATAAGTCTCTGGTTGCCTCCAAATCATTAGAAGGTCCTCAATTCCCTGGTTAGAATGCTCCCATTGGTATAAGTTCATAGTCCAGAGATTTGAGCAGGACAGAGGCCAAATGGAGGGGTTTCCAGGGCCATTTGTATCGTCTGCCATATGGAGGAAACCCATTGTTTCAAACAAAAAACTCAGCACTGGTTAGGGTGACCAGATCCCAAGTGTGAAAAATCAGGACAGTGTGGGGAGTAATTGGCACCTATATAAGACAAAGCCCCGAATATTGGGACTGTCCCTACAAAATCAGGACATCTGGTCACCCTAGCACCGATAGTGGAGTATCACAGGTGACCAGTACTGATGAAGTATTTTTTTTGCCAAGAGTAGGGACTGGTCATAGTAAGTCACACTGGTACCCAGCAGTAACTTTATGGTTAAAGGTCAGTTGGTGATTACATTATGCCACTGTATTAGGTAGTACACCACACTGGCTAACAACAAGATAAGAACAGTACCTAATATTTACTACCTAATATGTTCAAAGCATTTTCTAGATGTTAATGAAGTGATTTTTAAAAATGCCTAAATGAGTTAGGAGCCCAACTCCGATTGAAAACCATTAGGAGTTGGGTGTCTAGCTCTGCAAGGCAACTGAAAATCATACCATAAGTAAATAATTCTCACAACACCTCTGTGAGGGAGGTGGGTAAGCATTATTACCCACTTTACAGATGGAGGAAAGAGTGGCAAAAAGGTTAAGTGACTGCTCAAAGCCACACAGCAAGTTAATGGCAGAGCCAAGATTAGAACTCAGTTCTTCCTAACCCTTGCTAACACCTCTAAATCACCCTGCTTCAAGAGACAATTGCAGGGAACTAATACAAAGAAATATAAGATACCTGTATACGTAACATAACGAAGTTAAGATGGTGCTGTCTTTCTCTATATGAACTAGCGAGGAGAGAACCTCAAAAGTTCAGCTCAAAGAAGCAGCCAAAAATGTGGATATCAAATTTTGTATCCACAATTTAAATGTCTCCCTTCTCCTTTTGTACTCCACTTCCCTCTCCCCACTCTCTCTACTCTACTTCCTTCACAAGCAAACATATCCTTCCTTTTCCTACTTCTCTCATCCCACTATTCCACATCCTCAATCAGAGGTGATGATGGTAGGGTGTCCTCAGGTCTGAGGTTGTGTACTGAACTCTGGTGACTGCTTTATTTAAACATTGTGCTTTCTGGAGGTTCTTCTGAGTCAGACACACCACAGAATGCATTGCCTCCCCTCTGACACCTGGAAAACCATGCAAGTCATAAGCTATGATAGCAGCCAACCCAGCAGATATTTCTTCAGATCCCAGGATGGATTTTAGCAAAGTTGATTCCAACAGAGACCATGGATGTGGTGAAGTAATAA
This sequence comes from Eretmochelys imbricata, assembly GCF_965152235.1. Lineage (NCBI taxonomy): Eukaryota > Metazoa > Chordata > Testudines > Cheloniidae > Eretmochelys > Eretmochelys imbricata. Next base: position 40,509,063 of record NC_135577.1, read on the forward strand.
TATTTTTGTACCCTAAACATAACGTTCAGGGAGGGATTTGGGGGAAGGTCTCAATTTTTACATCCTGGTTCTGGCATCCTTAATGTCAATAAGACAATAGAGGAAATAGGTACAAACATCTGTGTAAAGTAATACTGAGAGCCTGACAGACCGACAAAGGCAAAAAAAATCACTAACATTACTCCATACTGTAGGTAGTGCGTATGTTATATAAAAGAAAAAGCCCGTGCTGAGACCCTTATAGTCTGAATTAACAGGAGGAGTCAAAAGGAATTATGGGTCAGCTTCATCTGTGAATTTCCAGCTTTGTACTTCCCCTCTTCCCCACCCCCAATCTTTCCAACATTGGATTTTATGCAGTATACGTGCAAAGGAGAATCTTTTAGGTTTCCCAAGCTCTTCTAGAAATGCATTGCAATTTTGTGCTGTGCTGTTCCATTGATCGTTTGAATGCATCAGACTTCCTTAGGTAATTATTATTCAAATTCATAACAAAAATAAAAGCATTTTGCATACTGGAACACAAATGTACCCAAGATGACTGGAAAGGTTTCCCTAAAGGCTTTAAAGTGGTATTGTATTGTTAATGTTTAGGATTCACTTTGCTGATAGACATCTTCAGTGTTATCTGCAACTTATCCTAACGTGCCCTGACAGAACAGACCTTGAAAAAGACTCCTGGGCACAGTAAATTTCATTAAAGCAAAGAGAGAATCAATTATTTCTGTTTCTCCTTTTTTGTTAGATGGGGGAGGAAAAATTAAAGGATTCCTAATTCCATACAAAGGAAATCAATTAATTCAGAAGGGAGTGTGAGCAGAATTTTGTTTTTGTATTCCCTCTTGCCAGAACAAAATCACTTCAGTTGTATTAAAAATATAAATGATAAAAGAAGAAACAACCATATGTTAAACAAATGATATCAGTGAAATAAGCATCCAGATTCATACATATACAGATAAATATAGCAGGCCAGGGGTGGGGTTTGTTGTATTTTTGGGAGGTTTTCTGACAAATGGGAGGTAGGCAACAGAGGACAGAAACATTAACCTACTGAGTGGGATTACCTCCAGTCTTGAGCTAAGGGTGGGTAAATCCTTTCAGAGTTTATATAGGATGAACTGGAATGTGGTGGGTTGCAGCATTTGTGTTTCCTAAATCTCCTCACAAATTGCTGCAAAGGAGAGTTTGACCCTCTTTACTGATCCACATTCAATTAATCTGAATATTCACAATTCCAATTAGGAAAGATTTTGCACCAGAGTTGAGGGTGGTGCCAACTCTAGGGTTTCTAATGCTTTAGGAAAGCTGGAAAATGTAGACCCCTCATAACTACTCTCATAGTAAACATTCCCCAAGTACTTTGCTGACCTAAGCAAATGCCTGTTCTGCTGATATGAAAGAGGGGCAGCTCTGACTCCAGTGTGTCAAATGCTGTGCAGATAGATGTCATTGCATGTTTCCATTTTTACAACGATGCATTTTGTAAATGCTGACAAACAGCTCTTATTTAATTGTTGATAATATCTATTACACAACAGAACTTCCAAATAAGGGGTCTATCGGAATTTTGCCATTGATTTCACAGGTAGCAAGAGTAGGCCCTAAAACCAGTAAATCAAAGGACATCAAAGTCTTGAGTGAACAAGAACTTGTGTCACTTGATCCATAACAGCATCCTGGACAGAATGGGATTCAGACATTACACAAAAGATGTCAAGGAAGCCCTGTAGTTCTGTAGCACTACATTTATTGGACACCACAAGTGAATTGACTACCTCTCCTTCATGACAGCATCTTCTGGCAGAAAAGTGCTCCCCAACTAAATTAACTCTAGTCAACTTACTTCTACGGGGAAGGGCCAAAATTATCTTCTGATCTGAATTACTTCTCTTCCCTTTCCCTGCTCTGCACTGTACCCCTCACTACTTCCATCAGTCACAGATTGGGGCTGAAGTTGTGTAATTGATTTCTTTATTTCTGGGATTATCGTCTCCCCAGTCTGACCCATCCCAGTAGTTTCTCAATTTGGAAGTAGGGCATGATTTTATTTCTCATTATCTGCCCCAATGGGAGAGAGGTGAAGCACTGAAACAGCAAATACATACAACTTGGGATTTTTCATCTAAGAATTGTACACTTTTGGAAGAACTTCTTTGGGGGATGAAAGAGAAGGGTGTGGCTTGGCCCTCAAGTTCCTCAAACCATCTCCCGTATTGACACGAACCAAAGCAGCAGTTACAGATTCAAGGGAGATTTTAAGAAATTAAAGTTAGTGTAATGGTCTCAGAATAGTTCCTAAGGAATGTCTATCCCAATCAAAGAGCCACTATTTGGCTCAGTTATGCCTAATTAGACTATTTGGCACAGTTATGTCTAATTCAGCATTGGACCTAGAGCAGCAAGGGCTATTGTTTGTCGGGGACTCAGTGGAAATGATTACAGTATGTGGAAACTACTGTGCATGGCTGTATTATACTCAGTTCTGGCCAGTGATAATTCCATCAACTCTCATTTTCAAGAGCTTTTTTTTTTTTTAAACCTACAGTAAAATTAGAAACCCTTCAGAGGCCTATTTAAGGAGAAGCCTCAATTGGAACTGAAAGAGGAGAAAGATGAATTTTAAGCCACATGAGAGTCTAGAGTATTCTGTCCTCATGTCAAAATAAATATAGTTTGAGAGACTCTGGGTGCAAATAAAAAGGCATCTGGATCGGATTCCAGGATTTTATGTGCATGGTCAGCATCAGCTGTAATTTTCTCTATTAATGCCTAGAGTTGTTCTGACACATAGTACATGTAATTTTGATGCAGCGAACAAACTCAGCCAGCACTTCTGTTGGCATTAAGTGTTGTGTTGGCATCATTTGTAAAGAGCTGCTGTCTCCTGAGGAAAGAAAAAAACTGGAAGCAGGAGACCAGAGGGAGACTATTTCAAAGTGTTCAGATCAATATCTGGCAAGGAAGTCTGCAGGGTACAAATCCATTGCTACAAGTGGGTGTCTTTATGGACACTAGCATTTCTGCACTAATAGAAAAGAGAAAGAGAGAAGAATGCAGAAGCCGGGAGAAGTAATCCTAATGAAAGAGCAGATCTTAAATTAGCCTGAATGTACAGTATCAATAAAGAACAATATTTGGCTAAACTAACAAATATTTAGCACCAAAGCAGATGCTGTAGTTATAACAGGGTTAATATTCAGTGGTACTGAGAGACAACATAAAATGTCACTTCCTGCTGCCAATGGAAATAATGGCTTCAGGTTACTATAGCATGCCAACAAAATCATATGCCATGCCCACAGGGAAGATTATCCATGTTAACACTATAGTAAGAAAGCATGATTAAATCATCAAGGAACAAGTACATGAGTGATATTATGGAGAAAGTTTATGCTAGTGATTGCAGTGGTCTTGAATATATTTTAACCTCACAGTAACTCACGTCCTAATGATTAAATTGCACTACAGGGAGAAATCAGCAGGTGCTTTGACAGAAAGGTTAGAGAAACAACTCTGCTGGCAGCACTAGTTGGTGTATTATTCATAATTCTTTACTTCACCCCTCAGATAAACCAGAGTTTGACTTTATACACAGATGGTTATGATGACACCAGCCAAGGCCCATATAGTGCTCACATACACATTGCAGAGGCAGCCATGCACACTTTAACTCATCACACAAACCGACTGCAACTATCTGAAGAGTGAAGTCAGGGGTTGAAGCAAAACCTGGCTGCTCCAGATGAGGGACCAGACAGACAGCTAAGCTAAAAGAGCAACTCTGCTAACTCCAGCAACCAAAGATTGACACACAGGGCAAGTTTACACTACAGTGCCTACCTTGGCGCCGCTGCACCAATACAGCTGTGCTGCGGTAATGCGTCTGGTGAAGACTCGCTATGCCAACAGGAGAGCGTTCACCTGTTGACATAATTACTTCACCTCCACGAGAGGGGGAACCTATGTCGGCAGGAGAGCATCTTCCACTGACTTAGCAACGCTGTGGACAGCGCTTAAGTCAATGTAACTTGCGTCACTCGGGGGGGGGGGAGGTCTTTTTCACACCCCTGAATGACATAAGTTACATTGATTTAAGTGGCAGTGTAGACCTACCCACAAACTGAGTCCTCTAGGTCCTAGTCTTGGTTTTGTATTGTAATTACAAGATTAAAACTGTCTCCTTCATTTATTATCCAAATCGAAGATTAAATCCTCATTGGTACTGCTCAGCAGGGCTAGATAAGGCGTAAATAGCAGATCCACGCCTAGAGCTCTGGTTCCTGGAGTCCTGCGATTACATCAGTCTCAGCTTTCAATTAAAAACAATTAATCATAAAAATAATTCTAGCCCTCATGCTGGAAAGGAAAATCTTGAAAACATGAAGTGAGAGTAATCACTGCAACAATCATATGCCTGAGTCAGCAGATTGTCTGAAACACTAGCTTACAGATTGGTGAACTGCCTTATTCATCTCTATGGGGTACTGACTCCAAGACCCATTGGTCTGGAATCCCGAGCAGAGAACGCTCTGAGTGACAGGAGAAGAGTGTGACTGGACAAAGAGGAAAGGAGTTCCTGTTGCTCCCTGTTGCCAGCTGCCACCACCTCTTCTGGACTGGGGGTGGAGGGGCTGTATTTAAGCATGGGGCCGCAGGGGCAGAGCCACAAGGGGCTGTGGGTTGTGGCATACCTCGGGCTCCAGATTGCCTTATCCATTCCTGCTAACCACCTGCAACTTCTATTGGCAACTGCTCAGAAGCTCTCAGAGTTTGGCCTGTAGCCTTCAAGAATGTCCCAGAAGCCCCTTCATTTTCAGAATATATATCAACGCTTTTCTCAGTGAGCTCTTCGCTATATTTAAATCTAAACTGTTACAGTCTGTAGGATGAAGGCTTCAAGCAGAGGTGGAAAGAATTTTCTGTGACCAGTGTAACAAAGTGCTACAGCCATCTCTCAGGCAGAAAGGATCTACTGCTGAGAAACATGTTGAAAGATAGCAATAACTTGGTTTTTTTTCCTCACTCTTGATTTTGCTGATAGTGGTTTCTATGTGCTCTTGGTTCATTTTATGTAACGACCAATGCTGAAAATCATTAGGGAACAATTCAGTTGTGCTACATTAATGACGGACGTGATAAACAAGGTCTTATTTTATTGCTCCACTACAGTAGCTTATAAACATAACCTTCTAGAGTTAAATTGCCTTTCCCTTTAGTAACCTTAGCCAAATCAGGAAGTGCTGCCTTCCTCCAATACAATAAAAGTTTAATGGTTGATGCTGTGCATTGATACTTAAATGCACAAGGGACTAGGACTCTGCAGATACAGGGCCAAATTCTATCCTAGTGCACCTGCTGAGGGATTATGAACATTCCAATTAAATTAATGGGAGCTGTGCACATGCAATTAAGCGCTGAATTTGTGTGCTTCCCCTATTCATTAATTTGGCTGGCAGTCTAGAAAAAGCTATCCTTCTCGGGGCTAATCATCGATAACAGCTGTGTCCACTAGAGTAACATGGCACATTAGTATATGTGAGCCAGTGTTGCCATCCCCTGTCTCTCCTTCTCCAACTCCCCTCTTCACCTCCGTGCACAAAATATACCATCGAGGGAAGTTTGTGCTCATAGTTCAGCAGCTGAATGTTTCAGCACTGCCAGTCATGCTAGGTTGGGAGTAGGTGGGGAGATGAGAAACTGTCGGGGTACCACTGGTAACAATGGACAAGCTCACCCCTCCCACAGTAAGCCATATGGGAGAAGGGTTAAAGTGGAATCTCTTTAAGGGTCCCCCCTTATACAATCCCTCACCTGTTATTCCATTGAGGGCAGGCTTGGACCATCCATACACAACAAATCACAGGGCTTCCCCAAAACCTAGCGTATCCACAGGGACACATGTGGGACCTTCAGCGAGCCATCCATGCCAGCTCTGTGCCTTATGTGCCTCCCCCACCCCCCGCTTCCCACTTGCTCCCTTGCAGTGTGCCTCCAGCGGAGCTCCACTACCAAGGACTCCTACTGTCCAGAGGTGCACCAGGGATCCCCTCTAATACGCGTTCAGGATAGGCCCACGCCTGACATTGTATGGTTTTTTCCAAGGAGTCCTCATGCAGTCCTCGGGGTGGGTTGGTGTGGAACCTCAGGCTTCGCCCCACAAAGCATAGGGCTGCCCATTCCCCACCCCAGCCTGCTCCCGTGATAACCTCCATGCAGATCTCCCTCCTGCAGAGTGGGGTCCTAGGAAGGGATAATGATGCCATGGTCTGATGGGAAAGATCCACGTGTGGAGGATTCCATCTGCAGGTAGATCTTGGGGTGCAATCTGGTCCAATACACATTTTATGATTAGTGGGTGACATGCTTTAAAAATGAGAGAGGTACAATAATTGTATTGTAATTCTTACTCATAAGGGGGCAGCATTAAGGCTGTGCATGCAACCCAAATTGTAGCAGTGTGTGACTCCAGAGTGCTTAGCCATGCTAATGCAATGTTCTCTGAACACAGTTTTAGTATGGAACAGAAACTCAAGTGGAGCTACACTGTTATAAGTTTTCTTCCAACTGCCTCAGATTTTCCACTTCACTTTAATTCTGTGCCGTCACCCTGCAGAGAATCTGAAGTAGAAACGCACAAAACTCCTTCAAATAATTTTCACACAAATGTTTTTCTGTTTGTTTTTTATCTATTTCTAGCCAAATCAACCATTACACTTCCATCTGGATTTAAGAAAGAAGAGACAATGCTTAAAAATAGAGAGAAAGAGGAAGGAAGGGGAGAAAAAATAGGAACTTTCAACTATGACATATTAATAATACTAGTTTTTAATCTAGAGTTTTGTCTACAGAAGGCTGCATCTGCCAGCAAGGAACAATGTAGCTAGCAATATTTCAGGAATATATGGACCATGTTTCTGATTTCATATTTATCCCCTTTTCTCCCAGGATCTGGTCTCTGCCTTATACAAGTAAGCTCTGTACTTTTTGGAAGTCAGGCACCAGCTGCCATGTATGTTGTTGAACAGAAGCAAATCCATCCCTAGCTGGAGACCTGAAATTTCTAAAGTACTCTTTTTCTAAGTTCCAGACTCTAACCTTTCCAAAGGAGGCTCAAGAAAATCCACGGAAAAATGGGGATAATAAAAAGGAAGAGTTCACCATTGACAGAAGGGAACTGTGGGAGAGCCAGGTTTGGCACCAGTTATTTGGTATGACACAGCCAAAATGTGCCGATTCTTTGTTTTAGAGTAATATCAAATGAGGTTCAGGATTGAATGCCTGTTTATAGCATGGACAGCCATCACCCTTGGGATGGGAAAAAGGTGAAGCATTAAATGATTTAATTAAATTTTAAAGACACGCTAATTAAGAGCATTGGTTCGTTTCAGATCTGGATTTACAATTATGTCACTTTAAAAGCATGGCAGACTTGCTGGTCACCCACAAAGTCCCACGTAACACGTGAGAACTGCCGCCACAAAATTTCTACAGTGAGAGCAAGTAGTCCCCGCTAACTACTGACATTATCCTAAAATGGCTGCTTAAGCATTGCCTTATTACAAGAAAGTAGTCTTTAGTCCTTGCATCAATGCAAAGAATGCCTGTAGCTGATTTTACAGTGTCAAATGCTTATCTGGTTGTTTTAAAATCCCTAGGAGGGAGAGACTACAAATAAGTGGTAACAACCTGGAGAGTCCAATGGGAGATTGTTGCACTTTCCCCACAACAGAAAGGATGTGGACAAATTGGAGAGAGTCCAGTGAAGGGCAACGAAAATTATCAGGGGGTGGGGGCACATGACTTACAAAGAGAGGCTGAGGGAACTGGGCTTGTTTATTCTGCAGAAGAGAAGAGTGAGGGGGGGATTTGATAGCAGCCTTCAACTACCTGAAGGGGGGTTCCAAGGAGGATGGAGATCGGTTGTTCTCCATGGTGGCAGATGACAGAACAAGGAGCAATGGTCTCAAGTTGCAGTGGGCGAGGTCTAGGATGGATATTAGGAAACACTATTTCACGAGGAGGGTGGTAAAGCAATGGAATGGGTTACCTAGGGAGGTGGTGGTATCTCCATCCTTTTAAGGCCCGGCTTGACAAAGCCCTGGCTGGGGTGATTTAGTTGGTGTTGGTCCTACTTTGAGCAGGGGGTTGGACTAGATGATTTCCTGAGATCTCTTCCAACCCTAATATTCTATGATTCTAATACCCTCTTTTCCTCAGACCTGCCATTCCCTCACTACATATCTCTGTAAATTGTCATGAACCAGAGGCAATAGAAAAATTGTTTATGTTAAAGAAATTGATCCCATATCAAACAACGTACACCTGAGCAGGCTTCATCTCTCCACACAACTCAGAAGGGTGTTTCTGATTGCTGAGCCCCGCCTGTGGATGTTACAGCTGTGCATTCACTGGAACAAGGCAAGGAATGTTCTGAGACATAATTATGAGCAGTCAGACTTTGTGAGATGGCTATTTAGGCATTATAAGCCATGCTTGGATATTTCAGTAACCTGTCCATAGGCCAAGAATCATCATTAATCTCTGACGGAAAAGACACATGAGATCAAGATGCAAAATTTAGCCTATGAATATCCACAAAACAACAAGTACAACTGCATTTCTTCACCTGTAAAACAACTATCAGTAACAATCAAATTATCCCACATTTCTTTCCTTTGGAGAGTTCTGCTAAGAGTCACTGACAGGAATATCTGCCTTCATCCAAATTAACAGCATGCATTTTCATCACTCCCTGAGGCCAGCTGTCCTCCTCACCAGCATCCAAATCAGGTCTTGAACTCCTACTATTGAAATACAAAAGGTTAGTGCACTAACAGCCAGAACATTAGCGTACTGAGTTAGCCAACCAGCTTCAGTTCTGTTTCTTACTGAAGAAGCCAAGGAAACACCATGTACATTTTAAAATTAGATAATATGTGATGTTGCACCCCATAATGCTTTATGGGAATATGCTTATAGAATGTATATATGTCATAACTGGAATATGTTTTATGCTACATATGCCATGTAACATATCTCTGTTAAGGTTACGATCTGCTGAATATATTCATCCTATTTGTATGCATGTATCATATTTGTATTTGAGGTTATGAATATTGGCTATGTACTTGTTTAATTTTAAGTAGCCTCAGTGAAGCAGTTGGTCAGTTTTCTGAGAAAAGACTATTCTCGGTAAGTGCTCAATCAAGAAACACTTAAGCCAACAATGAACTTGGAGAAGCCAATCCACATCCGAGTTATCCCAGGAATGTGGCCTGGCTGGTAAGGAACTCAGTCATGCATGGGCATGTGACTTGCCCATGTGACTCCAAAACTCCATCTTGGAGCTGAATTCTGGATAGGAAAGAGGAGGGGGTCTCCACCCACAAGAGAAAGTCTATTTAAGCCCCTGGGAGACCCCTCCATTTTGTCATTAGCTGGCTCAAGAGATAGCCTCTCCATCCCCAAAGGCTACCTGAAAGAAACTGGAACAAAAGACAGTAACCACAGGGGTGTGAGTAATTGCTGGACCCAGACTAGAAGGAGGCTAGTCTGTAAAAAAAACAAAAAACAAAAAAAACCCACATCTCTGAGGGTGAGATTTCATCTGTAATCACTTTCTTACCATATTAGGTTTAGACTTGCATGTTTTATTTTATTTTGCTTGGTAATTCACTTTGTTCTGTCTGTTATTACTTGGAACCACTTAAATCCTACTTTTTGTATTTAATAAATTCACTTTTTACTTATTAATTAACCCAGAGTATTATTAATACTTGAGGGGGGGGGGCAAACAGCTGTGCATACCTCTCTATCAGTGTTATAGAGGGCGATCAATTTATGAGTTTATCCTGTATAAGCTTTATACAGGGTAAAATGGATTTATTTAGCGTTTGGACCCCACAGGAGCTGGGCATCTGAGTGTGGGAGACAGGAACACTTCTTAAGCTGTTTTCAGTTAAGCCTGCAGTTTGTGGGATATTGTTCAGATCTGGGTCTGGGTTTGTACAGGCTAGCATGTCTGGCACAAACCAGGCAGGGTTCTGAAGTCCCAAGCTACCAGGGAAAACAGGGTCAGAAGTAGTTTCAGCACATCAGTTGAGAGTCTCAAGAGGGTTTCTCTGATCCAACCCGTCACAAGAAGCATAAAACAATAACAGCTATAAATAAAAAGTACCATACATTCCTGCTACTGACTGTAAAATCTTATAAAGTATGCAAAATTCATTAACGGAAAATTCTACAGTTCTCAAAGCATTTGCTCCTGCAGGTGAGACTAATGGAACTTCTCATTCTCACATTCCTGAGAAATAAAATGGATACAGTGATTTACCATAACGTTCTGTTGTCCCTTCATCTCTTAAAAGTCAGTCATAGATTGCACATAAATCTGTCCTTTCAACTAAAATAATGAACACATTACCTTATGTCCATTTGGTTTTAATAAAAAGGTTTGGCACTTAAAAAAAAAAGTTAAGCAACAGCCTACTTGCAAAAAGTTGATGACAGAGGATATTTTTGTTTCATTTAGTTTTTAAGGAAAAGAGCTCTCTAGGGATCTATATGGTGCCCTGGTGCAGCAGAATTGCAATGACTATTCTTAACTTGAAAGGATTTTAATTTAGAAGTTTAACAGGACTGCATAAGATGAGACAATTCTTGTAATATGATGGACTTGGATAGACATTTCATATTGAAACAATTTATAACTGTACATTTAAATCACTTGCACAATATCAGTTATACAATTATTTGAGTGTGATACACTCTATTTAGATCTCATATGGTTTGCAGAGATGAAGCATAATATCTCATGAGTAGTCACCACTGACAGTAGAAACACGTGTTACAACAAGCAGGGAAAAAATGATCCGAGAATGACATCTTTGATAGCAGTCCATGTTCAGAGGCTAGTGGAAAGTGTATTGATTTACTCACCAAAACTACACAACAATTATGTTTAAATTCAAGAATTGTTTTGCCTATTTGGGAAGAGCACTAGATAATAATGAGCCAAATCCATGCACATCCTCACTCCATTGACTGTAGAGGAGTGACACCAGGGATGAACTTGTTCCAGAAAACTAGATTGCAACTCAATGCTCTTATGATCTCTTTTCTATAGAATTCCTAAACTAATCTATAGAATTCTATAGTTGGGGTGTAATTCTCTATTAAATTCTATGAGGTTTTAAGATCAATTTCCATATAACACCTTTGAATTGCTATAGATATAAATAAATTTGTTAGTCTCTAAGGTGCCACAAGTACTCCTTTTCTTTTTATAGAACCCCAGTGATTCTATTCTTATAAAATTCTATAGGACTGCTCCATAAGAGCTGAATTTTTCCCCAAAATTGTAGCTCAAAAGCAGCAGTTTCCTACTACTGACATTAAACATCAAAATTAAGTGCATTATTTTATCTATGTTTAGTGTTAACTAATTTCAGTCTTCTACACTAACTGCCCTGCTGTTGGGCACAAGTTCTGGTCTGCATTAGCATTAGTACAAGCTATAAGAAAATGTAGATGCCATTCAGATCAACATAACATTATGTTTTGTTTAAATTATTAGCCTAAACAATCTGAGCATACACATAACAAATCTTGATTGTTACCGTATTATTAGTTACATACTAGACATTTTCAACCTAAAACTAAATATCTATTGGACTATTAATAGCCAGCAAAAAAATTCTTCTTAATGGCTGATCAGAGCTTGTGCTTTGCTTTTGACACACTGACAAGCTTGATCAGTCAGGAACAATTAAGATCACAGCTGCAATTGCAGTGCTAACTCAGTAAAGACACAAAACCTCAGGAGAAGCATTTCCCTAACAAGGAAGGAGAGTGGTTTTATTGCAATGTTCATTATACCAGTGGATCAATCAATATCTCCTCATCACATATTCTTTAGTTATAAGTCATTTATATTAACAAAGCCAGAGATCTCTAACGAGAGACTCAGCTGTAAATATCATTTCAGGTTTAACTGTTTTTTGCCATATTCTCCCTTGACATAGTTTTCCTGCTCACCAATTTTTATTCCCCTCTAAAAGGGCTACTCATCGTGTAAAGTTGTTTTTGTAAATCCATATTTTTGCCTATAATACAAACTTTAAAATTAATGAAAGAGGAAGGATAGTTTTGCGGTTAAGCTACTGGACTGGGACTCAGAAGATCTGGATTGAATTCCTAGATCTTCTGGGAATATATAAGCCTCTGAAATATGACAATTCGCAAATGTTCAGTAAAGGCAGGTTAGAGTTTGGCAGCATTATTCTCCTAAGATTCTGTCTCCTCTGAAAATGCTGATCTTTCTGTAAATCTGGTCCCAGGAGCCTCCAGTAAGGCATCCAAAAAACAAGGAACATGCAATTAGTGACCACCTGTGAAAGTTGGTTTAAATGATTTGCCTATACCTTGCATAGGAAATATTTGGCAGAGGCAGAGATAGAATCTAGTTTTCCAGGGCAGCATTCAACTGCCTTAACCATGAGACCATTCTTTCTTTGCCTGCAATCCCCGGCCTCATCCCACACCTCATTCCACCTCTACACACCTTTCAACGTCTGCAATAAAGGAAGTAGGGGGCCACACAGACAACAGACTCCTTCCCTATGCAACACTGATTTATTCCCAGAGCAAGTCCATCCTCTGCACTAAATGAGGCAGGGTTCCCGTGGGAAAACCAGTATGTGATCATGTCACTAAAGACTGTATATTCATAATGAAGGCACACAAGGTGGCTGAATTAAGACTGCACAGGCAATCTTTATTATGGCATTACCTATCTTTTGAATAGTTGACTTTGAAAGCTCAGTAATATATTTTCATGTATATTTCTAAATGTAATTTCCTAGGTTTCTTTAAAAAGACAAAACATTTCTATGATGTGCAACTATAATACCACCCTTCTTTCTCCCCATTGTCTGCAAGGTTTGAGTCCTGAACTTTCAGCACTGTGGCTCAGAACTCTACAAATTGAGCTAAAGGATTAATTACAATAGCTGCTATTAGTTGACAGCCATAATACATAATACACAGTCTAAAGTAGTCATTTTAAAAGCAGCATAACTAAGTTCTTAAATCTGGCATACTCTTTCTAAGAGGAAGTGCAACAAAGTGGTGGAGAGTTAGGTTTGCCATATTAGAGAGCTAAATTCTAGTCCCAGCTTTTGTATTGAATTTCAGCCCCAATCTTATTCCTTGCATACCCTAAATTCTTATAAAATACTAATTGAAATGAAAAACTAGAAAACAGTTCTGTTAAAATAATATTTCTATGCAACAAAGGTATTCACTTGAAATGGTTTCTGATTCCACAATTATGAAACAGGTGAGAGAAAATGATTGATCCGATTGACTAATAAGATTTCCAAACCATGAGTGCAATCAGTGCAATTTACCACCAGCAGTAAATTGCACTGCGTATATTTATGGCTCAAAATTCAATAACCTCATCACTTAATTACCAACATAAATAATTTTAAAATATTTTATTTTCACTTCTATAATGGAGAGTTTTATTTAAACAACATAACAGGGTGTAAATAGTGTTCTTTTGATGTAATGTTAGGTATGTAAGTCCAAGGTGGACACAACCAGCATTCTAGACATAAAATAATTAAATACAATACATGTATTGGATTACTTTATTTTAATTAACTGTATTAATAGAAGGTTTAATAATTGCAATGAGACCAGCACAAGAATTGTATTCTATTAATTCATGCCTAATGGTGTTTGTAGCACCCAGCCTTGGGCCTCAATCCAAACATGTTAAGCCTTAATATAAAATCATTCCATCCTGGTTGTCATACAGAAACTCTACATTATGCATGCATGTATTTTACCTGGTGGGGAGGTTCTAGGCAAGGCTCTTCATTAAACTTAAGCCCTATATTCATCCTCTACAGGGGAGAAAGCTGTGAATGGTTTACTAAGGGTCAGCTCTGCTGCAGGCTAGTGCAAAAGTTGTTGTCATTGAGGATAAGGCAGGCAGGAGTCCCTGGGCCCATGGTTAAACAGATCCAGTGCCCTAACACATCATGTATTCCATCCTGTAAACATTAATAAAGGGTTTTAAAGATTAATGAAATAAAGGCTACCACTATATTCGAGTCATGAGTGTAACCAATACGTATTGCAATTTACATTAATACTACACTGAACACAGTGAAGACTAGAAAAAGAGATCACACTGACACTTTTGATAGTTACATCATCAAGCTCAAAGGGAATGCAACCACTTTACAACAGACATGACTTGTGTGATGCTGTGTATAATCTTCCATTTTGATTTGGAATGTTAAATCTTTATCAGCTTATTACACCAGGCTTAAACTATTCACACACCAATCTTTAAGTCCAAATCTTCAACAGCAGTTTGATGTAATGTTGAGTATAGATTTTTTTCCCCTCTGTTAGTTTAATTAAATTGTATAGTCTTGAAACATAAATAGAAATATAGGGCTAAAGCATTTTCCGAATCACCATATTATTGATGATACTCTATTCAAATGTGTTTTGGAACCCCTACTTCTGACAGAAACTGAATTATTTTTAAATGTAGTTGTCTGACACCATCAACTTAAAAGTATGCATTCTATAGCTTCAAAGCACTGAAAGAAACAACCCAGCAGAAGTGATTATGCTTCTTCATGATAAATCTGCAACCATCTGACCTTTACTGTGTTTGTAATCTCTATTCAGAATTCAGAAGGATCCCAAGAACTGGGTACACAGAAAAAAAAAATCCATTGAATACAATTCTAACAGGCCTGATAAAAGTTATTAGCTTGGTAGATAGAACACAGCCCCTTAAGGTACATTGGATCTGCCTACCATGTGTCAGGTGTGTTCCTAAAGAACCTCTCTTTAGGATGTTCCTATTATGTTTGCATGATAATTAGAGAAGGGCCCAAAGTCACCAGTTTGGATCCAATGGCCCCAATAATGTGATGCAAAAATTTTAACTAGAAGTTCAATGGTCCTGTTTAACAATGTTCCTGCTTAAAACCAGGAGTGTCTCCACTTGCAGAAAGGAAGGGGCGAGGAACTGAGAAATATATTTATTTCCTTACTTAAAGAAAATTGCTCTGATAACAAAGGACGGAGGCAACACTGCTTAGAAAACAAACTGGTGTTATGGTAAGTGCACTCACTGGATACAATGTAATTTTAAAATATATATATAAGTGAATATATTAACCCTGTAGCACATTGTTCCAGTACAGTCATTTGGAGAGCTGAAGTGGAGAGACCTAGGGAAGCTATTATTCCAAATGGTAGGCAATGCAATAGAGAAGCATAACAGCGGCAGATAGAATGAAAGGACAGAGATAATAATTGTAAGCTTTTTGGGCAGGCACTGTCTTTTTGTTCTCTGCTTGTACAGCATGTAGCACAATGGGTCCTGGTCCACAACTAGGGCTCCTAGACACTGCCAGGAAATATATAATCACCATCATGTGCTAGGTTACTGTATACAGAGGTAAAGAGAGACAGGGAGGCTGCAGCAAATCCAAGGCTTCTTGTTCTTGGTTTCGTGTTTGTAATGTCCCAGTGGCTCTGGATAATGTAAGAGCAAATAGGAGGATAAATGGAGGCTGCTGGGTACAAACACAAACGCCTTCAACCATTATCAACACAATCAACCAAGGAATCTGTTTTAAAAAAAACCCACAACACCACACATAAGAAACCTTGACTATGAATTTTTGGGACATTTCCCCCTAGTGTGAAAGGCACTCACCAAGCAGGGAACCATGAGCCACAACGCTGACATGCCCTGAAGAATTTTGTAAGGAAGATTCAACTAAAACCTTGACAAGAAGAAGTTGACCGTTGGCTCACTCATCCATTCCACAAAAACAATCAAAACACAGAAATGAACGCTGCACTATACCCTACCAAAAGTGACACAATTGCCTTGATAGTGAAGTGTTTAAAAAGCTCCACAGGCCCTCTGCCACGCTCATTGCCAAAAATGCGCTGACACTTCCAGTAACCAGGTTTGAGTTCAGCAGCAAGACACCCACGTTTTCAAACTGGCAAGACACGATGACGACACCGTAAGGTTTTAGTGTACAGCACCATTACCTCCTCCGTGATATGTCAGATCACTGAGCCATGAGATTCATGAAATGAAGTTGATGTTACTGGTGCATATTTTTCCAAATGTTTCAAATTTTACTAAAACATTTTTTGCAGGGGCAGAATGAGGGGGTGGAATCCTCTGGGACCTCCCAATCTCCTTCATAAAGGTTCCACAATGCACTGGAAATCTTTAAGGAGCAGATGCTGAAGAGGTACTTCATGGAGGTGTATATGTGAAGTAAATCAGTGGCAATGTAGCTGTGAGACAATGATGGGAGAAATGAAGGCGCAATATGGTGGAAATGCACTTGAAGTAGATGGAAACCCTACAGCTCAATCAGTTCAATCTAATATCCTGAATCACCACCTTGACATGATGTACCTCGTGGCCATACATTTCCAACTGAGGGTGGGAGGATAATCTTCCCTGGAAGCCCCTTAGTGAGAGATAAAATGCTTACATGCAGGAGAAAAAGAAGGAAAATTATATTCTACTGTAGGGTTTCTACACATTGATCCTGATTTACAAAGGCAATCAGCGGTAAAACTAACCTGCCTGTAGTGCCATGGGTGGCTTTCAAGTTGCATTCATATCAGGAGTGAATATAGTTTTGGGGACAGGAAGGAGGAAGGGGAGGAGGAGGGAGATTTGGTATTAGTTTCTCCCATATATTCTGAAGCTACAGTAATAGTTAATCAATAAACACATAAATGATGGAACAAGGAATCTTGTATCTGATAAAAAATTCATAAAAGCAGCAGATTGAAAGCTACCACTTTCAGATAAACATCTGCCAGCCTTGCAGAACCACAGGAAAGGGAAGGTGGAGAAATTACCTCTTTAAAAATATATATTTATTTAATACACTTGGGCCTACAGCAATTATAATAGCATTCAATTCTATATGTACAAGCAGACAACATGCATGTGAAAGGATTCTTCTGAACCATAAAAGATCATTTAGGCTGCCACTTGGAATTCATGCAAGGCTTAGGTCCAAGATACAGAAATAAGCAACAGTCTTTTTGCCCACGGGCAGTGCTGAATGAGCCAAATAGATTAGGTCAGCATTGTTAAACTAATGCAAAATGAAAGTGGTGTCATGTCAGCTATTTTTCACTGTTTTGTATTAGCATCATAATGTGTTAGTGAATTTGGTGTTTAGTTATAGAAGACAAATATTGATGATTTGATGTGAGCAAAAACTAATAGGATAACCTAAACTATGCTATCATTCAAACAGGACCACAGAGGTTAGTGCCTGAATACATCACATATATAATATTAAACACATACAACACTTGGGGTGAGCGTTGAAACATCTAACTTTTAGGTACCCAGAAAATCACTGGAATCCATAAAGCCTGAGTTAGGCGCCTAGCCTCCCTGTGCATGCAAAGGTGCCTGAGAATGGGATCCACAAAAGCCAGCACACTAGGAAAGGAGCCAGCTAAGCTAACCAATCGGAGAAGCTGATGAGAGGGGCATGTCCTATGCCCCACACCTCTCATGGAGTTCAGCACCTATTTCAGCTTGCAAATCAGAGCAGGAACCCTCTCCTGGAGTCAGGTAGCTAAGCAGCTCTCGCAACTCTGCACAAAATGGTCGAGGAAGGGAGACTCTGAGCACGCCTGCCAGATTGGACCTTACAGGTGAGATAGGCAAGGAGAGGCCCATCTTGCCCTGGTTTGAGGGTCACACTGGGCCATAGGCAGGAGACAGCTGTCCTTGCACCTACCTGAGGCAGCAGTGCACATGCTAAAAAGCAGAAACATCGGCCCCAAGGGAATTTTTACAGCAAAAATTTAGGCACAGAGTGATCTTAGGTCCCTGCAGGGTTGAGCAGCAACTGAGGAGGGGTTTTGTGGATTGCAGTGGTGCCTAAAACTCTGGGGTTTTGTCCCTTTGTGAATCTGGCCCTAAGTGCCTAAATTACTTTTGAATATGGGACTTGGGCACTTTTGACAATTTTATTCTTGATCTTTAGCCAAAAAGCTAAGAAGAAGAAAAGGGGATAGGAATAGGAAGGTGTAAAACTTCATCCAATGGACCATAAAAGCTGATTCAAGCCTCAGCTGTAATAGCATGCAACACATGCACACACAGTGCCCAGTGGTAGGGTACCCCCGTTGATTAAATCCCTGTAATGTCTGGCACAACAGTACCACAGTGGCATAATGTAATAGTCAATCACCTCCAGATAACTAGAGTTAAATCCTAGTTTAGCTCAGAAGGGAATGAGAGCTTACAGGCATCTTCTTACTCCTCACTTGTACCATAAGAAAACCAACACACAGACTCAGTGACTGCCAGTCTCTGTTGAGTAGAAGCCTATGAGGGAAATAAAAAGGGGACATGGGCAGAGAGGGATGAAGAAGTTTGTAAAGTACTTGCCCGACTGTTCTATGAGTCTGATACAACTCCCACTGATGTCATCTCATGGATTTCTATGACAGCTGCCGGGTGCTTAGCACTTCTGAAAATCAAGTCACTTGTTTAGGTGCCTAAATGTGGATTTATGAGCTCAACTCTAGACCTCCAGCTTTTAAAATCTGATTTTAATAAATGGCATAGACAAGCTGCACCATCATCTATTTCTTCACAACTCTCAAATTTTTCGAGCAGATTTTTCTGTCTCAGCCATGCCTATTTTTTCCTAGTTGCTATTTCCTTACAGCTATCAAATTAAAACTCATTGTATAACCTTATAAAAGTCCAGAAGTACCAAAACAACAGAGAAGCTGCTATCCTGCCAATCTGCTGACAGAGAGCCTGCTCCTGAAGTCCTTTTGCAAGCAAAACGCCAAATAAATTAGTGGAAATTTTGCCTGAGTGTGGATTGCAGGACTGTGTTCACAGAACCTGGTCCTGAAAATGGATCCAGCGACAGACCCTTCTATCCAATTAGTGAGGCTCCAGTGGGCACAAGGGTCCACCTGGGTGGATTCAGTTGCAGATTAGGCCCATGATTTATGAACATTATAGGGTTTCCAACCCTCCAAGATTGTCCTAGGGGTCTCCGGGAATTAAAGATTAATCTTTAATTAAAAATAATGTCATGTGATGAAATGTCCAGGAACTCATCCAACACAAGTTGGCAACCCTAATAAACAAGGAAGTGCTGCTCAGCACGAGAAGGTATGAGAAAGTCAGGAGACTTTCACAGTTAGTCTTCTGCTAAACATGGTTAAGTATATTTGGTTAATTTCAAATTGCTTTAATATAAATATTTAAATATCGTCCTAGTCACACCCTTCACCATAATAGAAATTATTTACCTTAAAGTTACACTGTATTAGGCCATGTCTACACTACAAAATTATGTCGACCTAACTTATGTCGGCATACAGCCACCAGTTATTAAATCACTAGTGTACGCTCCCACTTGGCTCCTAGTGTCGGCAATGTGTGTCCTCACCAGGAGCGCTTGTATTGTCAGTGTGGGGCATTGTGGAATGTCTCCTGAAAGCCAGTAACAGTCGATGTAAGAAATGCAGAGTCTTTATGACTTGTAGGCTCTAAAGTTTTACACTGTTTTATTTTTGAATGCAGGGGGTTTTTGTACATATTTCTACATTTGTAAGTTCAACTGTCAAGATAAAGAGATTGCACTACAGTACTTGTATTAGGTGACTTGAAAAATACTATTTCTTTTGTTTTTTACAGTTCAAATATTTGAAATAAAAATAATGTAAAGTGAGCACTATACACTTTGTATTCTGTGTTGTGACTGAAATCAATATATTTGAAAATGTAGAAAACATCCAAAAATATTTAAATAAATGGTATTCTATTATTGTTTAACAGTGCAATTAATCGTGCGATTAATTTTTTTAATCGCTTGACAGCCCTACTTTGAAGAGGTAACCAGTGCCTGCAGATATGCTATGTTTGTAGAGATTATCAGAATTATATTCATAATCACAATTTCATTATAACTAACATATCAAAAAGATATTAACTAATGTTTTTACGACAGTCATTTGAAACTTTTGTTGTGCATTGATAAATTACTTACTTAAGGCCAGTAATATTAAGATTCGGTACTTATAAAGAGCCAGTTTTCTATAAAGATTATTATTATGATCATTTCATAAAGAGACTGATTAAGGGAAGATACACATAACCTGTATAAGATCACTTTAAAGGGCTTCTGGGATTCACCACTGCTACAGGAGATAGAAGCTTTTGGATAGTACATCCAGGATGGTTTGGATTGTTCTGAATATCCCTCCCACAGGCTCTAAACTCATGCTCAAAACTCCCACTGACTTCAAATGGAATTTTGGGTTCATAAGGACCAGAGGGGGCTAGCCCCAAATGTATTCCTTATCTCTGGGTAATCTCATCTGCAAACACAAATTACACTACCATCTTTATGCTGATGACCCACAGTTCTCTACTCCAGGTCCATCTCCTGTTGAAACTAAAACCACAGCTTGTATCTCCGACATCTCCCCTTGGATGTTTAGCCAACGATCAGCGCAATCTCAGTAAGGCTAAAACAGAACTCTTAATCCTCTCTCTCTCCATTCCCACCCTCTCCGCTACCTCCTTTCTTGATCAATGTGGACAAACCACTATCCTGCCTGACTTGCAGGCCGGTAACCATTGTCTTTGACTTGGACCTCTCTCTAGCTCCTCACACCCAACTTATGTCTAAATCTTGCCAATTCTTTCTGCATAACACCTCTAAG
Organism: Eretmochelys imbricata; assembly: GCF_965152235.1. NCBI lineage: Eukaryota > Metazoa > Chordata > Testudines > Cheloniidae > Eretmochelys > Eretmochelys imbricata. The sequence continues at coordinate 40,529,865 of NC_135577.1, forward strand.
ATATGGCCTTTCCTATCCATTCACACAGCTAAAACTCTTGTCCTGGCTCTCATCATCTTCCATCTTGATTACTGCAACATCCTTCTCTGCGGCTTTGACAAATACAATCTTGCCCCGCTCAGATACATTCAGAACGATACTGCAAAAATAATTTCCCGAGCCCAGTGGTTCTCAACCAGGGGTACGTGTCCCCCTAGGGATATGCAGAAGTCTTTCAAGGAGTTCATCAACTCATCTAGATATTTGCCTAGTTTTACAACAGGCTACATAAAAAGAACTAGTGAAGTGAGTGCAAACTAAAATTTAATACAAACAATGGCTTGTTTATACTGCTCTATATACTATACGCTGAAATGTAAGTATGATATTTATAATCCAATTGATTTATTTTATAATTAGATGGTTAAAAATGAGAAAATAAGCAATTTTTCAGTAATAGCGTGCTGTGACTTTTTATGTCTGATTTGGTAAGCAAGTGGTTTTTAAGGGAGGTGAAACTTGGGAGTACGCATGACAACTCAGACTCTGAAAGGGGTACAGTAGTCTGGAAAGGTTGAGAGCCACTGCCCTTGCCCATTGCTTTGACCATGTCATCCCTCTCTTTGAATCTCTCCACTGGCTCCCCCTTCTCTGTCGCATCATACACAAACTGCTTATTTTCACTTTCAAGACCTTTCGCATTCAGTCCCCACCCAACCTATCATCTCTCATTTCCTATTGAGCTGTCAATACACAGTACTGGTTGGCCTATGATGCCAGCCTTCATCGGCCAGTTGTTAAGTTTCAAACAAGCACCTTCATGCTGTCTGCCATGCTGCCCTTCACACTTGGAAGGCAATCCCCATAAATAGCTGAAAAGCTACCTCATTATCCACCTTCAAATCCCTCCTTTTCCATCCTGCCTACAAAATCTTGACAATGGTTAGACTGCAGATGTGCTGTGGCCACTGCCTATCATGCTGACCAATACTGTCTCATTGTATCTCTGTACACACCCATCAGTCGGTATCCATCTGATGTCTCCTGTCTTCTACTTAGGCTATGTCTATACTGTACACCTTACCACGGCGCAGCTGTGCCACTGTAAGGTGCATAGTGTAGCTGCTCTTTGTCGCCGGGAGAGCTCTAAAACTTTTGTCGTTCAGGGGGGTATTTTTCACACATCTGAGCAACAAAAGTTTTAATGACGAAAGTGCCAGTGTAGACAAAGCCTTAGAGTGTAAGCTTCTTGGGACAAAGATGATCTATTTGTTATCTGTTTGAACAGTATCTAGCACAATGTAGGTCCTGATCCATGACTTGGGCTCCTAAGTGCTAATAAATATTAATTCAATAAAATGCTACATTTATGTTGATTGTATTAAATTCAGAATGAGCTATTAAAATAACTTGTAACAGATGACTATACTCTGATAGGCCTCAGGCACTGAATTCACATGGCAATTTTGTTTCATAACTTGAGCCCTACTTACTATTTACCATGGCTATTCTAATTATTTCCTGATACAGAACTAATGTAAAACTCAAATTAATGTTCTGAAAACTGTGACTCAACCAGCCTAAAAGACAACTATTAAATACTATTAGATAAACCTGTCAATTTATAAAGCCTTTCAAACATGTAATATACAACAAATTAGGTAAATGTATAAACAGGAAGCCATCAAAATGTGAATTCTTGACACTATAGAAAACAGGAGCTTCTTAGGGCCATAGTAGTCTAGCATAGTGTTGTACCTTTTCGACCCAAGTGGATGATCAAAGTTTGGGACCTCGGGAATGATCCAACTCAGAGTAGAAATTGATGATAAAGAAAACACCAGACTCTGATGCAATCTTGTTTATTTACAAGGAATGTACAAAGTTCTGCTTCTCCAAATGCAGGAGGGAACCAAGAACAGAGGCTAGCTTCTCTTCTTACACCTTCAAGAATTTTAGCCAGCACAAGAGACAAAAGTGCTCTCTTGACTTCTCACAGGGTCACACTGGGCTAACAGTCTTCTGCTTGGCATTCTTTCTCTGCTTCTCTCTTTCTATGCCAGTTTCTTATCTGCCCCCACTCCCCATCAGATTCTTTCACACCCACAGAGAGACACCCACCCACCTGGTCAGAACAATACCCAGAGGAACCCTCCACTACCTGGACATAGTTTCCGGTCAGACTCCATTGTGCCTTGTTTTAGGTGTGGCCCCTTAACTGTCCCTTACAGCAATTTTAAATGAAGGGCACATTCACGCATCAGTTTCAACAAGGTTTTAACTCAATGCATAATAAGTTTTAACCCAGTTCATTACAATATTAATATCCTTATAGAGACTTCTCAATGAAATGGTGCCTTGATAGAACATAACTGTTTCAGACCAGATCACTGTTTACTAAATGGATTTCAGAACTATTGGGCATTTCTTCCAAACAAGAAAAGGTGTGTGTTCACATTCAAATACCTAACTGGATGTAAAATCCTAATAGCACAAACCACACCAGGCAAGGTGTACAGTGCCAAATTCGCCTCGCTGCCTCATGATAAACTGTACAAGTGCCTGGTCTCCACTTCAGATTTTACAGCAAACTAACTATCTTGTGTAACTTACCTCACTGCAAAAAAATAACCGCCTCTTTTGTGCTAGTGAAAACAATTGAGAACTGTAGTGTTGTGGGTCTTTGAACAAACAGATTGTAAAGGTGTATTACTAAGTTATCATTGGTGGACCAATTCTGTGCACCATAAATCATTATGAAATTTTAGAGGCAAAGCGTGCAATAATGTGGTTTTTAAAGCTCTAGTTTACGGAGTGTAAATATTGCTTTCAACGCAGTGGGGATAAATGTTTATTAAAATAAATTAATTCTTTATCATTAAAGCTACGGATAAGCAAATCTATTCTTATCTCATAAACAGAAGCCATGTTTACTGTCAGATAAGAGAAAACAGGAACAACGCTTCTCACATACTTACGTGGCCCAGTAAGAATAACAATGCATTTGATTACACGCTGATATGGTATTAGAAAAATAGGTAGTCAGTCAATAGCAACCAAACTCTAAGCAGTAACAGCCCACAAATATATATACCCATAGCGTATGTGGCATACTTTTAGACACAGAAATATTACCAGCCAGCTAAAAGGCCTTGAATATATCAACAATTTGCTAGATATGAGTAATACATTTCCACTAGATGCACATTTCCTCCTCAATTGCACTGTTCACTAGTGAACAGTCACAGCTCACATTTCCTTCAATGGGAGCGGAGGACCCTGGAAAAATCAGGATACTAAACTTCTGTATGACTCAATTTACCCATCTCTTAAAATGGTAAGAATGTTTATGTAGGCTTCATTAGTGTTTGCAAAGTACTTTGAGATCCTCAGATGGAAAGTATTACAAAAGTGCAAATTACCATTATTACCGTTGAACCAGATGATTATTTCTACAAGCACTCAACATGAATGCTGCCATAGCTTCCTTATTTAGTCAGTTTACACTCACTTTACAGGGGTATACTCAGAGAGACAAGGACATAAATTCTCTTCTGCTAATTTGCATAAACCACTATAAATGTTTAACTGTGGCTTATTGACTTACTCCAGCTCTCATAGCAACCATGCTTGCTTGGTTACATATCTATATAGTTAGTGCCGTGCAAAAAGAAAATCTGGGAATTCAAGCTTTAATGGCAGCTTTAAATGTGACTCCCAACATCAAAATGAGATGTCACCCTGACAGCTTTTCATGTACTAACTTCGTTTATTGTAAAATATTAATAGCAACCAAATCTCAGGGAAGCTAAAGACAATGCATGGTCTTATTGCTAAGAGAACACATAATCCTTCAGCAGAGCGTTGACGAGGATTCCTGGAGGACCATTGCTAAAATCCCACCACCAAAGTGAAGGGATACGTGATTTCTCTACATCTGATGGAATTCAACTCCCTTCTTGGATATTGCTACATTTTTCCTGCTGGAGATGGCTTATCCCTGGAGCTCATAAAAGTACTGCTAAGAGCAATTTTTTGCCTTTATAATGGACCACATTGCACATATTTAAAAAAAAAAATCTCCAAGGGATGTTCTCCTCCCCCGACACCATGTCCTACTTAGGGTTGCCAACTTTCTACTTGCACAAAACTAAACATCCTTACCCCGCCCCTGCTCCGTCCCTTCTCAGAGGCCCTGCCCATGCACAGCCCCTTCTCTGAGGCCCCACCCCCTGCTCACTCCATCTCCCCCACCCTCACTCATTTTCTCATTTTTACCAGGCTGGCTCAGGGGGCTGAGGTGCAGGAAGGGGTGAGGGCTCTGGCTGGGGGTATGGGCTCTGGGGTGGGACCAGGGATGAGAGGTTTGGGGTGCAGGATGGGGCTCCAGGCTGGGGCTGAGGGGTCTGGAGTGCGGGAGGGGGCTCCAGGCTGGGGCAGAGGTTGGGGTGCGAGTCAGGGGTGCAGGCTCCAGATGGCGCTTACCTCAAGCACCTCCCAGAACCAGTGGCGTGTCTCCCCTCCAGCTCCTATGCGGAGACGTGGCCAGGTGGCTCTGCACGCTGCCCCGTCCACAGGTGCTGCCTCAGCAGCTCCCACTGCCCACAGTTCCCGGCCAATGGGAGCTGCAGGGGTGGCACTTGGGGCGGAAGCAGCATGCAGAGCCCCCGGCTGCCCCTACATGTAGGAGCAGGAAGTGGGACATGCCAGCTTTTTTCCGGGAGCTGCAAAGCGTGGAGGCTAGCAGGGAGCTTGCCAACCAAGCTGCGTGGAGCTGCCAACGGGACAGTCAACGGGTTCTGTTGTTGACTGGAGCTACCAGGATCCCTTTTCTACCAGGTGTTCCGGTCAAAAACCGGACACCTTGTGACCCTAGTTCACATACACACACACACACACACACCATTTCAAGTGACACACATTCAACCCTGTGCTACACTAGCAATATTCTCAGTATGTATTTCTAGAATCAAGTATAAACAATTCTAGTGAAGTGCACTCAATATATGTTCTGCATGATATTTCTCCTACCTTGGTTATAACAATCCAGTTTTGTTTAAATGGAGAAGCAAATGAATACATTCTCCTGTCACTCACCCACTCCTCTGAGTGCATGTGCTCCCCTGAGAGACAGAATTTATCACAGGTGAAGTGGGACCATTTTTGTGGGAGCCCATGCTATAATATTGACAGCACATCACTGCCTTTCTTCATTTCAAATAATCACCTTAGCTGAGGATTTGTGCTAGTATGACACCAGCAAAAAAATGGCAAACCTGCTACTGGGCATGAGAACAGGCCCCTGAAAATGTACAAATTATTATAACTCAGAGTATCAGTACATTATGCCCACAGGAACAATGACATCCTATTAAGATGTTATTTAATATGGGAATAGGATAATGAAAGTGCATTTATTTTTCTTTATATGATTTCTGGGTTGTATTTTCTTTTTTAAAAATAAAATCACAGAATAGCATTGCAGAGAACCAACGCACAGCGTGAAAGACGGAAGTTTCCTGGACGCTAAGTAGACATCAAATGAGGAAGTTGGCAAATGATGGATAAATCATTATTTTTAAAGCATTAACCTTGTGTTTAAAAGACAATATAGTGGCATTAATACTTAACACACATGGGAATGCTCAGGCATATACACTACTAGGAGCAGAAGTTAAGTTTAACTTCTTCAGCAGGTCAAATTTTGCTGTTCAGGGTAAGGTTCAGACACCAGGTGAAATTAAAGCAATCCGATCATTTAACCACAAGCCACACCAAAGGACCAATAGTAAAAGGTAGACAGACTTGAAAAAAGAGAGATGTATTGAAAAGAAAGTGGCTTAATGTGGCCAAAACTATCAGCCAAAGTTGTGGTTTGCTACTGGATGAAGGAAAATGAGATAAGCAGCATGCTTTTTACAGCAATTATTTTCCTGTGAAGACCACAGGAAAAGTGGTTACAAACAGACCATCAGTCAGAATTTTCATTAAAGAAGAAGCATGAATCATTTTATTTGTTTCTCTTCACTTTAAGTCAAAGAGCATCTGGATGGAAGATCTAAGAGATATGAGTCTAAAGAAGCGACCCCTTGAAGACCCATCAAACACAGGCACTTATTCATGGTATTTTTCCTTCTTCTAATAAGAAAAGTCCATGACATTAAAATTGTAATTACATAGCACTTTGACTGAAAAAGTTCCAGCTACTCTTCAAGCTGACAGCTCCAACCAGAGTGGAAACATGGACATCTGAACAGTGCATCAGTAAGTGTTATGTAATATAAATAATAAGTAATAAAGCTGACTTTTGTATACTGCTTTCTGGATGACAGTCTATCTAGTCTATTGAAATAATTGACCATTTCTTAGAAAATGCATACCTGGCTGTAAAGAGATCTGAATGACTCGTGTATAACAGTTACTCAACATTATGACTAATACTTACTGTATGCTACTTACCCAGTTCTCTTAATACCGAGACCTTGAAGACTCATTATTTGAATAATGATTGTATACAACACTTGTAAGCACCTTAGAAATACATATATCTATATTATATTTATATATGCATGTATGCCCGCCCTTTGGGATAGGGACTGTCTTCCATTATATCTAAATAATTCCACCCAGTACGTTTTCAACTGAATGGGTCCCTAATGCAGCACTCTAAACCCTAGTGTCATCGAAAACGATAAATTCTTTGTATTTAGAGTAAAATTAATCCCCATGCAACAACTGCATCAATTTCACGCTGGTGCTGCTCTTGCTGGCAGGGGCATTGTGGTTAGAAACGGATGCACAAGTGTGAGCATCCCGGAAGGACGGCCTTGGGAGAGAATTTTTAAAGGGAAAGTGAAGTGAGTGCGGAGGAAGAAGTGGGAGAGTGGCGCGGCCTCGTCTACACTACGAAGTTAGGTGAAGTTGTGCATGCACTTATACTTAAAATCGTCTCCCATCGGTTTAAGCCCCTTGTTACAGCAACACCATCTCCCAAGCGGCACTGAACCATGGTCAACACATGGAGATTGACACAATGCAAGTATAGACACTGCGTGACCTATATCAAGCCTAACAGTCCGCCAGCAGCGGTCTCACAATGCTCGACACTGACAGCTCCGGTCACAATTGTGAATTCCATGGACTGTGGGTCACACAGACAGGAAGCCACACACCCCTTTAAAAACCCTGCAAATTTGTGAAATGCCTTTTCCCTGAGTGGCCAGTGTGGCGAGTATACCCAGCAACACTCCCCTGTTGTGTGCAACTGCCCAACCGACCATGCTGGCAATACGCTCCAGAGGTGCTCTGGCCTGGAGTAGTCAGGAGATATTGGATGTCCCGGGCCTGTGGGGAGAAGAGGCTGTGTAGGCACAGCTATGGACCAGCTGCAGAACACTGACATGTGTGAGCAGATTGCACCGGGGGATGCAGAAAAAGGACACAACAGGAATCAGCAGCAGTACCACCTGAAAGCAAAGGAACTACTCCAGGCACAGGGTGAGGGAGACCAGCAGTCAATCTGGTGCCGAACCACAGACCTGCCACTTTTACAACCAGCTGCATGTCACACTCGGTGGAGACACCACCAACGCCCTGCTGCCCACAGTGGATCCCTCTGAGGGGCCCAAGACACAGACCCCTGCCATGAACAGCAAGGAGGAAGAGGAAAAGGAGTAGGATAGGGGACAGGTAATGGGGGTTCAGCTATACCGCAAGCCATGACCTGTCTGAGACTCCACCACAGTCCTATCAGGCCCAGCAGTTAAGCTCGGGGGAGCCCAATACAGGGGAAGGAACCCTGGGCAAGTGTGTGAACACATTTCCCATTACAGTGTTTAAATTTAGGGACGGCGTCCAACCCCAGCATAGCAGGACACAGCTATCAACTTTTCATTAATTTACTCATAGTGGAAGAAGTAGCGACACAACAAGGAGAGGCAGAGCTGTTGTTTGCTTTTCATTCCCATGTAGCGTTGGGGGAGGGGTGGGGGCGGGCATGCAGAGCAGTTTGTGATGAACACAGGGAGGTCCCCTGAATCCTCCTGAGAGATCTCAATGAAATTTTCATGGAAACACTCGGCAATCCTCTCCTGAATGTTTCTAGGGATGGCTGCCTTCTTCTTCCACAGTAGGGCACTTTCCTATACCACTCAGCGGCAGGCACCATTGCAGTACACAGGCTAGCAGCATACGGGCCCGGGTGGCTTTGGGACACCACAGCAGCTGTGCTCTCCTGTGCCTTTGTTACCTTCAGCAGCAAAATATCAGTTAAAAACACCACCGCCTGTGGAAAATAGTATCAGTGCTCAGTGCCACTATCCAGCACTCAGACCCATGGAAACAGAGGCCAAAATTGTATTGTTTCATGCAATTTCTGCCTCATTTCCCTTCCACCTAAGCCCCTTTTGGGTAGTACTCACCATGGCTGGGACTGGAGAGTGGTGCTGTGCAAAAGTGCTCCAAGGCTGCAGTGTCAATAAGCGTGTCGTGTTTAAAACTATAGGGAAGCAAGGAAAGGGAGTTTTGAATCTTAACTTTCGCTTTCCATTGTGACTATACTGACAATGATGCCTCCCTGTGTTTTTTCTGTAGCTGCTGCTGTGGCCTGGACGAGTTCCCCCCCTCCACACTTGCAGAACACCTGACCAGATAAGGAGGAAAAAGATGAGGACTCAAGATGACATGTTCAGCGAGATCTGGAAAGCCAGCGCCGCAATAGACCACGAACAGAGGGCCTGGAGGGTAAATATTTCAGAAAGAATGGAGAAAGAAAGAGCGGACAGATGAAAGGCCCAGGAATTCCAACAGGCAAAAGAGAGGGAGATGCACCAGGACATAATGGGGCTTCTCTGGCAGTAAACACAAATGCTGCAGACTCTTGTGGACTTACAGGTTGAACAAGCATGGACTCATCTCCCTTTTCAGTCAATCGAGAACTCCATTCTAGCACCTCCCTACAGCCCCACAACATCCCACGTGGCATCAGGGGCTGCATCCCTTCACCTGTCAATCCACTCCCGGGCCGGGATAGTATGGACAACCACAGCTTCACATACACTGACCTGTGAGACCCACAGTTGCTGTATGTGCAGCCAAAATGGACTGAAATGGACAGGAATGTTGTTTTCCCTTGTTTAGTTTTGTTCCATTAACTATTTCAGAAGTTCTTATTGTATTTGTTTTTTTAACTACACATAATTTCTATGCACTGGTTTTGGTATGCAATAAAAATCTATTTTTGGGAACATAGTTTACCTTTATTATTTCACCGCATGATACAGAATGCCTAGCACTACTGAAAGCACACACAATTTGTTATTGTGCAGGCAACAGAGCTCATGGGATCAGTGACACTGTAATAATTATAAAAGTACAGCAAGCACCACATAACTGATAGGTGCATTAACAAACAGTGTGATACTAATACATGTGTAGCAAGCATCATACAATTCCTAACAGTCCCCAAAACTTAAGAGCAGGCTCAGTATAGTTCACCAAACTGGGTGACTGGTTAAGTGACCTTTCAAGGCTTCCCTGAGCTGTCTAGTTGTGTGATGAGCTCTTCTAATAGTCCTTGTGTCTGGCTATTCAAGCTCAGCAGACAGTTGCTCCACCTCTGCCATGGTGCAAGTTGTGCCCCTTTGCCTCACAGATATTATGCAGTACACAACAAGCAGCTATAACCACTGGAATATTTTTCTCACTGAGATCCAGTCTCATGAGTAAACAATGCCAGCATTCCGTTGGTGTGCCAAAAACACATTCAACTGTCATTCAGCACCTCCTGAGCTGGTGGGTGAATCTTTCCTTGGTGACATTGAGGTCGCCGGTGTACGGCTTCATGAGCTGGGAAAACAACAGCTAGGTTGGGTCGCCCAGGATCATTACTGGCATTTCACAACTTCACCAACTGTAGTCTGCCAGTTGGTAAAGAATATCCCTGCTTGTAGTGATATACTAACTGTGACAGCTTTATGTCAACATAACTTGGATTAACCAAAGTTTGTTGTATAGATACAGCCTCAATGGCACCTACAGAACAAACCCACATGTTCACAGAAAAGGTATTAACTTTCCCACTCTTACTACATGGAGGATGAGAGCTACCTGCTCTGAATGCAAGGATTTGCAGCGTAGAAGGGCTAGGACGGTCATTGTAGGAAATTAGTTAATTTCCACAGCACACCATAAAGAGTGATGTGTTGTGGGGAGACAGGAATCAAATCTGGCAGAACGTGTCAAAAAAATAGTCTCCAGAAAGAGGACTGGGGCTGAAGGCAGAACATGATGGGATTCTCTCTTCCCTTCTGGAGTCTGGCTGATGTGAGCCATCCCTTTACCTTGGGTTAAAGAAGTTCTGCAGTATTTGTGTTTGGCCCTGAAAGGAGCAGGATACTTTTTACATCTACCTGATTAGGAATTGCCATACTGGATCAGACCAGTGGCCCATCCAGGCCAGTAGCCTGCCAGTGACCATGGCCAGCACCAGATGTTTCAGAGTAAGATGGAAGAAACCCTGCTTTAGGCAGTTATGAGATAATCTGCCCCCAGGAAAAGATTGGCTGATGCCCTGACTAAGGGGGTTTATATCCCTCATATATCTTATATCCCATTTAGTATTTATTCTGGTTATCCATATAGGAATGTAGAAATTGCCAGACTGGATCAGACCTGAGGGTAGGGTTGCCAACCTTCTACATGCACAAAAGAGAACACCCTTGCCCCGCCCCTCCTCCAAGACCCCACCCTCACTCACTCGCTCAGGGGGTTGAGGTGTGGGAGGGGGTCAGAGTGTGGGAGAGGGTCAGGGCTCCGGCTGGGGGTGCAAACCCTAGAGTGGGGCCAGGGATGAGGGGTTTGGGGTGGAGGAGGGGATTCCAGGCTGGGGGGGTGAAGCTGAGGGGTTTGGAGTATGGGAGGGGGCGCAGGGCTGAGGCTGCGGGTTCTGGGGTGGGGCCAGAAATGGGGGGTTCAGGATGTGGATGGGGACTCTGGGCTGAGGCAAGGGGTTGGGGTGCAGGGGGGGTGAGGGCTGTTGTGTGGGGCCAGGGATGAGGGATTTGGGGTACAGGAGGGGGCTCTGAACTGGGGCTGAGGGGTTGGGAGTGCAGGAGGCGGCTCCAGGCTGGGGGTTGGGATGTGGGGATGTGTGAGGGCTCCGGCTGGGGATGAGAGCTTTGGGTTGCAGGAGGGTGCTCCGGGCTCGAAACAGGGGGTTCGGAGAACGGGAGGGGATCAGGGCTTGGGCAAGGGGTTGGGGTGCAGGGGGAGGGCTCCAGGGTGGGGCTCGGGATGAGGGATTTGGGGTTCAGGGTGGAGCTCTGGGCCAGGGCCAGGGGTTCAGAGGGCAGGAGGGGGTCAGGGCTGGGGGAGGGGGTGCAGGCTCCGGGGTAGGGCTGGGGATGAGAAGTTTGGGATCCAGAAGAGTGCTCCGGGCTGGGATCAAGGGGTTCGGAGTGCAGGAGGGGGATCAGGGCTGGGTCAGGGGGTTGGGGTGCAGGAGCGGGGTCAGGATTGCAGGCTCCAGGCAGTGCTTACCTCAAAAAGCTCCCAGAAGCAGCAGCATGTCCCCCCTCTGGTTCCTTCGTGGAGGCACAGCCAGGCAACTCTGCACACTGCCCCGTCTACAGGTGCCACCCCCGCAGCTTCTATTGGCTGCGGTTCCAGGCCAATGGGAGCTGCAAAGCCAGTGCTTGGGGCAGGGGCAGTGTGCGGAGACCCCTGGCTGCTCCTAAGCATAGTAACCAGAATGGGGACATGCCGCTCCTTCTGGGAGCCACACGGAGCCACAGCAAGCAGGGAGCCTGCCTTAGCCCCGCTCTGCCACCGACCGGACTTTTAGCGGCCCAGTCAGCAATGCTGACTGGAGCTGCCAGGGTCCATTTTCGACCAGGCATTCCAGCCAAAAACTGGACACCTGGCAACCCTACCTGAGGGCTGTCTAGCCCAGTGGTTCTCAACCAGGAGTCCAGGGCCACCTGGGGGGCCGCAAACAAGTTTCAGGGGGTCCGCCAAGCATGGCTGGCATTAGATTCGCTAGGGCCCAGTGCAGAAAGCCGAAGTCCCACCATGCGGGATTGCAGCCTGGGACCCCGAGCCCTGCCACCTGGGGCTGGAGCCAAAGCCTGAGTAACTTAGCTTCGTGTTGCCCCCTATGGTGTGGGGCCCCGGATAGTTGCCCTCCTTGATACCCCCTAACACCAGCCCTGGCTTTTATATGCAGAAAACTGTTGTTATGACACAGCTGGGCCATGGAATTTTTATAGCATATTCAGGGGGCCTCCGAAAGAAAAAGGTTGAGAACCCCTGTTCGAGCCCACTTTCCTGTCTCTGACGATGGCCGGTACCAGACACTGCAAAGGAGGGTGTAAGAACTCCGCAGTAACCAGATCTAAACCCCCCACCTCCTCCAATAAATCTCATCCTGATCTGTAATAGCTAGAGACTGGTTTAAGCCCTGAAACATGAGATTTAATATGCCCCAAAATTTTATCATTAATTATGGAAACACTGGATATGCTTGTTATCCATATAAATGTCTAATACCTTTCTCAATCTTGTTATATACATCGTTTGACAGAGTTTTTGAAGAGGACTTCCCAAAATTATGAGAGCGTGGAACAGAGCTTTGCTTTGCTTTTCTTTCTTTTTTTTTTTTTAAAGTAGGTGGCATGCTAGCAGAATAATATCAGAAAAATTATTTAACGCTGCTGGGGGATTGTATTCAGGCACCTAAGGCTTTGTATAGGTGCATTTTTTATTTTTCAAATAAAAATAACTGAGGGCAATTATTATTATTAATATTGCAGCAGCACCCAAATGCCCCAATAAGAATCACTGTACGGATATGGAAGTAAGCACTGTACAAATATGTACAAGGATACAATCCCTGCCCCCCAAAAAACTTGCCTTCTGTTTTCCAGTATAGCATCCCATACTACGTCTACACTCCACTGACTAATGCCAAATCTCTTCTTTCTCCAACTGGTGTGTCAGAGATAACCCTACCCCACGCTCTTTGTAAAACCCCAGGTGTCTACCTGGTTCCCACTCTCTGTGCTGAATAGGAAGGCTGATACAAAATTTTAAACTATTTTCTCCATTGAGTATACTTTTGTTTGTAAAACAGCAATGAGTTTAGTTCTCCTCAGTAGTTAATGGGTTCATGAACAATATTTGTACTGAGGTATTTATGCAGTGTGGCGATTCAATGATACAACCATGACAGCCAGAATAAGAGATTCTGGGTCATTCAGATTTAGTTACATTTACATTATTTTGGACAGTTGAACCCTGAATAGATTCCCTGTGTGTAATGGTATTATTAGCTGAGCTGGCTCCAGCTTTGAAAACACCTCTGCTGGTACGTATTTTGTACATATCCTGAGTTATGGAAGCCTGTATATTGATTGTCATTCATTGGTGTTTTTTAAGTCTATTACTTATGTTACTGTCATTATACACTTCAGATATCTTTGGGGAAAAGACGGTTTGATTTTCAGAGGTGCTGGGCATCTACAACTCCAGCTGAAATCTGCTGTGGACTCTCAACAGCTCTGAAAATCAGCCTTTAACCATTTACTACAAGCAGAAAAACCTCTCATCCAAAATGTTTCTGATATTCGATCAAAGAAATACACTGAAACCTACAGTAGCACAGAAGCATAATCAGACTGCAATATGCTAAAATTAAATTAAATTTAAACAGACCACTGTTTGCTAAAAACCAAATGAAAAGGAGAGTTTTGAAGATTCCCTCATACTGCCTCTGGAATCTCCAGTTTAAAGACCACAGTTCTTAGAACATCCTGCAATCATGGAAAGTGATAAAGCTGTGCATCATTCCATTTTCTAACTAGCCATGACTCTTATAAAAATTCAGTCCTATACTAGCGATACATCCATCTGCCCCAGCAGTTCATTAGATTAAAAGGAAACTATACAAAGAAAGGACCAGTTAAATTTATAATGGTTTCTTTTAAATCAGCTTCTCAGCACTTCAGTGACATATAAAATAACAAGCTAGCTCCTTTTGTTCTTTTCAAAACAAAGAACCACTATTTGATAATTAACTGTTCAAGGATAAACTAGTTTTTCCAGCTCTTTTCTTACCATTTTTGCTTTAGCAACCTTTACATTTATTTTAGAAAACCCTGTTCAAAAAAGTACTTATTTCATTGTTTAAAGAAACTGTGAAAAAGTAATACATCTTATTTTTTCATAACTTTGCTAGAAACGTAAAAATTTTTCATTTTAATTTCATATAAATATATAAATTAATTTGTAATGAGCCACTGCCTTTTAAAAATTTGTTCTACACCATTCACAATTTGCACTTCATAACAAAACAACTTCCCTGTGCTACTCTTAGCAAATGACCATCAAAGGGTTTCCTTTCATGAATACAGATCCTTTGAAGCCATTTAAATTAGCTAGCTAAAGATTTTTCATTTATTTCCATACAAACAAGCATTGTAATGATAGTCTAGGTTCTCTATAAGGTGGAACACCACCAAATAATCCTGCTAGATTTTGCTAACTGACCTTCAGATGGCTTTTTTTGGTTTGCTTTAGAAATTTTACATTTCATTGTACAGGTACATTGTTTCCAGGTGTGCGGCCTGTAAATAAAGTGGCAGGCAATCTTACGTTCAGTCATCCTGAAAGAAAATGCACATGTGTATAAGGAAGGCAGTGAAGATTTTCAGCAGCAGGACTAATCAATGAATCATAACCCAGTCACCAAACTACGAACAACAGCACACACGAACAGGCCAGACACTGGATCTCTGAAAATTTATACTGTGACAACGAATACACTTTTTCCACCATATTCTCAGATACAGAAATAGGACACACTGATTAAAAAGTAGTGGGGAAATGTCACACCTCTGTAAAAACATTCACTGAATAGGGTTGCCAGGCGTCATTTTCGACCGGAATGCCTGGTCGAAAAGGGACCCTGGCGGCTCCAGTCAGCATTGCTGACCGGTCCGCTAAAAGTCCGGTCGGTGGTGTGGCGGGGCTGGCAGGCTCCCTGCCTGTCCTGGCTCTGTATGGTTCCCAGAAGTGGCAGCATGTCCGACTCGTAGGCACAGGGGCGGCCACAAGCACTCGGTGCGCTGTCCCCACCCGGGCACCAGCTCTGCAACTCCCATTGGCCAGAAACTGTGGCCAATGGGAGCTGCGGGGGTAGCACCTGTGGGTGCGGGCAGCATGCAGAGCCCCCTGGCCCCTCCATCTAGGAGCCAGAGGGGGGGACATACCTCCACTTCGGGGAGCCATGTAGAGCGAGGGAGCCTGCCTTAGCCCCGCTGCGCCGCAGACCGGGAACTGCCTGAGGTAAGCACCACCCAGCCACAGCTCATGCCCCAAAACCTTTCCTGCACCCCAAACCCCTGCCCAGGTTGGAACCCCCTCCCACACCCGAATGCCCTCCCGGAGCCCACACCCTGAACCTCCTCCTGCACCCCAACCCCCTGCCCCAAGTCAGAACCCCCTTCCACACACCAAACCCCTGCCCAGGGTTGGAACCCCCTCCTACATCCAAACTCCCTCCTGGAGCCCACATCCCCAACCTCCTCTCCCAGCCCTGAGCCCCCTCCTCCAGCCCACACCTCTCATCCCTGGCCCCACCCCAGAGCCCTCACCCCTTCCTGCACCCCCAGCCCGGTGAAAGTGAGTGAGGGTGGGGGGACAGCAAGCGACAGAGGGAGGGGGGGATGGAGTGAGCAGGGGGAAGGGCAAGGGTGTTCTCTTTTGTGTTATTAGAAAGTTGGCAACCCTGTCACTGAAGCATTAACAGATACAAATGCTCATTCTATTACACCGAATGTATAAACAAGTGAGTTAGAGAGACCAGGTGGGTGAGGTAATATCTTTTACTAGACCACATTCTGTTGGTAAAAGAGAGAACCTTCTGAGCTTACACAGAGCTCTTCTTCGGGTGACCTAAACTTCAGGTTTTTCGGATCTAAAGAGCAGCTCTGTGTAAGATCAAAAGCTTGTCTCTCTCACCAACAGAAAGTGGTCCAGTAAAAGATATTACTTCACGCACCTGGTCTCTCTAATATCCTGGGACCAACACAGCTACATCGACACTGCATAAACAGGAGAGTGGCGAGTAGGAGTAGGGAGGTGATTTTTACCTCTGTATATGGCACTGGTGAGACCAATATTGGAACAGTGCATACAGTTTTGGTGTCCATATTTTACAAAGGATGTTGAAAACTGGAGAAGGGGCAAAAAAGAACCATACAACTAATTCGTTGGCTGGAGAAAATATTTTACAGTGACAGACTTAAAGAGCTCAATCTGTTTAGTTTATCAAAAAGAAGATTGAGAGGTAACTTGATTACAATATAGAAGTACCTCCACAAGGAGAAAACAACAGGTACTAAAGGGCTCTTTAATGTAGTGGTGAAAGCCATAACAAGAACAAGTGGCTGGAAGCTGAAGCCAAATAAATTCAAATTAGAAATCAGGCACAACTTTTTAACTGTGAGGGTGATTAACTGCTGAAATAAACTACCAGTGAAAGAGGTGAATTCTGTATCTCTTTCTGTCTTCACATCAAGACTGGACACCTTTCTAGAGGACATGCTTTAATCAAACACAAGTTATTGGGCTTAATACGGCGGTAATTAGGTGAAATGTAATGGTTTGCGATAGACAAGAGATCAAACTAGATGATTTAATGATCTCTTCTGGCTTTAAACTCTACAAATGTCTGAATATTTACTAACGCAGAATAATAGATGTTCCCATAATTATACTTATGGGTACATTTAAGCTAAATAAAAACACACATGAAAAAAATAATTAGTTAATATTCTAAACTTCTCTTCCTCCCTCTCGCACTTTGGTAGACTAGACTTATGTGAAGCTGCTTTGCATTCTGCTTAGGTACACATTCATTTAGGGCCTTCACCAAAGTCTATTGAAATCAACAGGAGGTTTCCCTTAGAAAACAACACTGGTATATTGAAGATGGGTGAAGAAATAATGGACAAGATATTATACATGGCATCCCCAGAGCTATAATAATATGTGTATGAAAAAGTCTGGAAATAGTTTGCAGCTGCTAAGAGTTGAGGGGATTTTTTAGTCTAGCTCCAAGTCTTCTTTCATTTGTCCCCACCACCCTCTGGCTCCCACAATCCCAGAGGGAATTTCACTGGTTTGACTATAAGGAATATAAAAACTATGTGTTTGTTCCATTTTTCTATACACACTGTTATAACTCATTTCTAGCACAAAGTCCAAAGAACACACCATAAGCAGACTTTCATCTTTAGTTTCTGAAATAGCTCTCCAGTTTAGGAGAAGAAAATGAAACTGACGCTCATTGGGCTAGTGCTAATGGGTCATCTAAAAGCATGATCTGTGTTCATGGATATACTTCAGATACCTACCAGCATGTTACTTACATCTCAGATTTTAAGAGCATTCAGTTCTTCAACTGTAAAAGAAGGATAATACTCCCACCTCATAAGGGTGTTGTGAGGATACAATCCATTAATGATTGTAAGATGCTCAAATAATACAGCGTTGAGGGCCCTAGGAGTAGGTACAGCTGGCTCAGACACTGGCTGCTGGAACGTGGGTGTAGCTGAAGTAGTGTTCCAATATTCAGAAGCAGCAGCACGCTCTTCTAAGGGAAGATGAGAAGTGAGGGCCCCAACTCATGGTGGCAGCACCAACTGCTCCCCTCAGGTGCATACACAGCAGTCTTTGAGCTTTAATAAGGAGAAACGTCTATCTGCTAAGTTGTCTTTTTACCCAAGCAGGTGGTATTACTTCAGTAGAATCCTACTACTTCTGTCCTAGCCAAATCTATTTAACACAGACTGTTTGGTTAAGTGGAAATTAGTTTGGAGTTCTTTTGTTCTTCCTCCTCCTCTGAGAAAAGGCCTGCAAAAACTTCTACTCAGTATGAAAATATTATTTACTCAACTTTTTGAAAAACTATTTATGGAAGAAATAGCTGTCTCATCCTTGGAAAGTGTCCCTTAATAATTCCAGAGACATTCTGTAAGACCCATTGTTCCAAGAACACAACCCCTTAACACACAGGAACCAAGAAAACTAACCACGGCTTTAGACTACAGAAATTGCTCTTTCTATCTCCCATCTATTGCCTTAATGAATACCTGAATATGGAATTTTTCCTCTGAGTTGTATTAGCTGAGGAGACCAAGATGTGTGTCCATCCACAGCCTGTTAGAGATGTTCCTTCCTCTTGCCAGAGAGCAAGTGTCAATGAGAGCAATAGGAAGTGTTTCCAGTATGTGGTCAAACTGAGCCACTATAGGTGCTTATGACTGCAAGCAAAATGTGGATCAGTCCAACCAGTGCAGTGTTTCCTCCCTGAATAACTCTAAAACAACAGCTCTCAGAAGATTGCAATGTCCCCATTCATTTCAGTGATAGGTTGACTCTGAAGCCTAACATAGAATTATAGAGTTTAAGGCCAGACAATAAGGTAAATGTTGGCACTGTTAACTGTTTCAGTCCTCATCATTTCAACAGAAACATCCAGCTCCTGAGGGAATAGAATGAGTAGACAGTATTCTCTGCCACCATCAGTCTGACCCCAAGCATAAGATAATGGGGGCTTTCAAAGCACAGCACTGTGGAAAATTAAGAGAATTCAGAATACTAAGTCCAGCATATTACTGGAGGTGCCAAAAAAGCACTTCCCCAAAGTCAGTTAGAAGTAGAGGCATTAATAAAGTAAACATCGACATACCTTAAACATGTAACCCTAGTTTACAATATAATTCACTTGTCCTACCTGACATAGGATGTGGTATCATACAACCTATTTAGATATTAATTTATTTGAGATATCTCAAATCCTCCATCCCCACACAAACATCAAGACTAAACTAGCTTTGCACCAATTAATATGTGTTCATTTCGGACAGGCAGTGATTACAAATGGCTACACAAATGCTATGACAGCCGACAGGGCTCTCAATCTACAAGGACCAGGTTTACGTACTATGTATACATCAATCATGCCTTCTAATGCACCCATATAAAGCAGCACAATTCCCAGAGATGTACAGACCCTTCCGCATGCTCTCCATGTCCTACTTCCTCCATCCCATGCAGCAGAACCACAGTGGTTCTACTGTGTTTTGGCTAAAATGAGCCAAAACTTGAGACTTTGCGAATAACAATTCATTGGTTAATTTCCAACTTCATTTGTCTTGTTTATTTTCCGAGGGCAAACATTTACATACATTTTGTTCTATCTGAATTATCAAAACCATTAAACGTCATCCATCAGGAAAAGAAATTAGTAGTTTAATGCTCATGAAAAATGCTGGATTGATATGTCTACAGAATGAAGAGAAAAAGGATAGTATGGCCAGTGACACTGCAAGCTTCTCATAGTACCTCATTAATGTGTGTCAGCTCTGCACTGGAAAAACCACCTTAGCATTTAGAAAGTAGCTCATTCACCATGCACATTAAATCCTTGGCACGCTCACTGAGGCTAGCAGCAAAGGTGCCATTTTTGATGGCAGTTTTTGTGCTGTGAACACCCATCTACCAGAACTTTGACTGAGATATACTTACGATATGCCACTTTGGGCAGTGATCTCATAAGTTACTCAGTACTCAGACAGAAGACATGCATAGAAAACCCCAGATCTATGGAGAATAGTGCTGGCAATTCACCAGGTGACACTGTGCTCTCCGAGTCATTGAACAAAAGCTCCAGCTAGTATTAAGGGGCACTGCACTGAATGTGCCGTTATTATTTATGCAATTATTGTTACTTATGGTAGGGCCCCATTGGGTTAATGCTCTGCAAACACAAGAGAAGATATGGCCTTTCCCATGACAAGCTCACCATCTAAACTGAACAGACTAACTATCAGCAAAATGTAAAAGGCAACACTTTTTAGTTTCCATTTTTTTTCACGTTCCCCAAGCCCACCAGCTGCAACCCCTCTATCCAAATGCTCCAGCCAGTGTGCTCCACCACTGCAGACCAATAGGTCCTTCTTCCAGGCTAGATAGCTCCAGCTGTTCTTCCTTGCCACCTCACACTGCAGAGTAGGTGGTGAAGCCCCTTCCCTGCAGTGGGTGCCCTGGGTTGGAAGCTGGCCTGTGGTCTCTCCTGTCCCTCTGCAGTCCTTGCAAACAGCTCCAGATGCTCTCCCACCTGAGCTTACCTACACACAAGAGAGCTTTGGATCTGTTGCTTTCTCTAAGGCTTTGTATCTGGCTGATGAATCTTTCCCATATGCTCAGGGTTTAGCTGATCGCCATATTTGGGGTCGGGAAGGAATTTTCCTCCAGGGCAGATTGGAAGAGGCCCTGGAGGTTTTTCGCCTTCCTCTGTAGCGTGGGGCATGGGTCACTTGCTGGAGGATTCTCTGCTCCTTGAAGTCTTTAAACCACAATTTGAGGACTTCAATAGCACAGACATAGGTCAGAGGTTTATTGCAGGAGTGGTGGGTGAAATTCTGTGGCCTGCGTTGTGCAGGAGGTCAGACTAGATGATCATAATGGTCCCTTCTGACCTAAATATCTATGGAAAAGAAAAAAAAAAAAACACTGGGGCCCGGTTGTGTTTGGCTCTGTACAAGCACAGAGGTAGAAAGACTGATCCTGTAAGGAGCTCCTTGCAGGGGAATTAGTTCATGTCACATTTTCTACCAAGGTCAGTGGACACATGTATTTTTGGTAGCTGTAATCCCCCATCACCAACCTTCAGGACATAACCACTATTTAAAAATCAACTCCACTTTCACAAAAGTTCTTCTTTATGAATTGCTCAGGACCTCAGGGCAACCATAGACCATATTCTCTTTCCCCTCCATGAACAAAGCACACTTCTTTGCCTTCACACACAATAGGCCATACACAAACCATACATTAAAACAACAACAACAACAACATATTGTGCAAATTCCCCCCCGCGGAGAAGCCTGGAGAAGGAATAACACATAACAAATAATAGTTACATTGCTTACTGCACCATTGGAAGTCACTCAGATAACACAGTGATGGGCCTAGTATAAGAACCGATACAACCACTGAAGTCAATGGTTAGTGGTTGAGCCAGTTACACCAGCAGATAATTTGGCTGCACATATTTACAGTAGATTCAATCTGTTTCACAACCTATATCTAAATGGAAAGCAGAAGCTTTTATGCTGATGAAAATTCAAATTCAACACCATGACAATAAAATAAATTAATCAGAAGTCCATATAAATATAAGGATGCTGTATTTGTAACTTCAGTCAAAGCTCTACATGAATGTTACTAACTACAATAGGTTTAATTATGTTCCAACTGCTTCATTTCAAAATTATGTATCATTCCTATCTACACTAGATAAAAAATTGGTCAGTATTTTTCACTTCCTGTATTATGCTGCTGTTACGTAGTTTTGCTATGTGCTATTTAGCAAATTATCAGCTTTTTATTCCACTATTGGCAATGTGATTCATATATAGTTTTGCAAATGTTTTGGTAGTCTTCTTAATGAAATACTACACATAAAGGTAAGCTCATTATCATTTCACAAAGGTGATCAAGGAGCCATCATACTGTAAATACTTTTGTTCACTACTAACCAGAATAAATGATGTAGAGACCTTAAGAAGAAAAAAGCATTATATCCCATTGCCTTCCCCAAATTAAAAATTCAGTTATGAAAGTGGATCTATTTCATTTTATAATTTTGACTTAATATGAGAGTTAATATGAAATGTAGACTGAGTTGTCAAGTACGATGCTTATAGATTAAAAGAAAAATGTCTAGTCCCCTGATCCTGTGCCCACTATTACCAACAGGAGAGTGGGTTTGTTGGGGGGGAAGGGGGAGAGAAAACCTGGATTTGTGCTGGAAATGGCCCACCTTGATTACCATACACATTGTAAGTGATCACTTTAGATAAGCTATTACCAGCAGGAGAGTAGGGTGGGGGGAGAGAAAACCTTTTGTAGTGATAAACACCCATTTTTTCATGGTTTGTGTGTATAAAAACATCTTCTGTATTTTCCACAGTATGCATCCGATGAAGTGAGCTGTAGCTCATGAAAGCTTATGCTAAAATAAATTGGTTAGTCTCTAAGGTGCCACAAGTACCCCCTTTCTTTTTTTAAAGAATAATTTATCTTATATAAATAAATCAAACTACAGTATTTGTAAATTCAGAGCAAGTAAAGTACGAAGCATTGGTTTTTTTAAACTCACAATTTGTAAATTAGAATCTGTATTACATTATAGCCATACCCTACATCAATTGCACACAATTACCGTACATTCATTCTAAAAGCATCTAGATATGAGAGCTCTATATCAAAGAAACTGAATTACCTCTTAGTTAGCCAACTACAGTATTCATTTTACCATTTATCTGCAAACATGAAACAGCAATAGAAATACAATAAGCAACAAGAGATTTGTCAAAAATAGGGCAGTGTATACATTTGTGTTCTTTTTTAAAGCTAGGGCACTAATTTAGCCTTATATTGGTACTAGTCTATTTCTATTGTATTAGCATAGCCTTAGATTTACACTTCTTGGCATCTAAAATGTTAGTATGATACATCTAATTATCACTCAATACACATGCCCACTGCTCTTTCCAAACAGTAACTATTCTTGTATTGAGGTCAACTAGTAAAATTATTACTATCAAAACTAAAGACAATATAGAATGGACTTCCAAAACAGTCAAGGAAATAAGAAAAATATAACCTAGACATACTTAGAATTCTACATTGCATTTGAGATTTTACACTGAGATCTCATAAGAACCTGCCCTCCCCAGCAAAAAAAATGCCCACAAAGGAAATGATCCTGTAGTTTAACAAAAGCCTCTTGCAGTCTCTCTTTCCCTGCCAGGTACAAGAGCTAATAGAAGCAGACTATCCCGCAGGAAAAGAGGATGATATTAGTCTTGTGTTGGCCAAAAAGGACCAGAGAGCTCCTTATGTTGTAGGACTTCTACAAAAAAGAAGAAAAACAGCTAGAATGCCTCTCTTCCATTATATTTAACCTCTGCTGGAAGGGGGAGGCAATCTGGATTTTACACGCTAACATATTACAAAGCATATGTTGGACTTCAGTTATCAGTTTATCTCACCATTACCAAACAATGTATTATAGACATATACTAAATATAACACACCCCTTTGCCATTGCAGTGAAGTACGGCGAATATGCAGGTAGCTGTAACTTTTATTTAATCAAACCCGAACCGCCCTGCAAACCCATCCCCTCCCAATGAATGGTACTGTCTTCCGAAGGCAGGTTTCTGACACTGCAGTAGCTTGTAACAAAAATATGGATATGCACCCTGCAGCCACCTCCGTGTAAGAAACCAGCCCCCCGGCCCCTCAGAAAGAGAGTGGTCCCTGCTCAGTGCATTCACCACTCCGGAGAGGACTCAAAGATCACTGCGTGTTCCTTACCCTGCTCAGCCTGGACACTCTGGAAAAGGGCTAGGATCACCCCAATCAGCATGACAGCCCTGGAGATGGCCCCGTGGCCGGTAGGTGGCTGGGAGCTCCGCCGATTAGGGCATCCTAGGGCTCTGCCAGCAGCCCAAGGCAGAGAGGCGGCAAAAAGGTCCCCCAGCTGCCCGGCATGCTCACACCTCTGATCGGCCCCCTCCGCGCCGAGAGCCATTTGTGGGGCTCACACATCAATGCCGCTCCCTGCTTCCAGAAGCGCCCGGGAGTCCCCCGCCCCACGGCTCACGGAGCTCCGCTGGCCATGGCCCCCCGGCCCCGGGGGAGGGTGCAGGAGAGGGCGCCGCGCCGCCGCCGCCGCCGCCACCTTACAGCCGGCGCAGGGACTGCGAGGAGCGGCTGAGGCTGGGGGACCCCATGGCGCCCGCGCCTCTCCCCGGCCGGGGGACGCGCTGCCGCTGGCCGCCCACGCTGGGCTCCGGGGGGCGCGGCGCCGGTGCCCCCTCGCCGGCTGCTCCGCTCCGGCTCGCGCTCCGCGGCTGGGGCGCGCGTGCAGCTGAGCCAGGCAAGGGCGCCGCCGCGACAAAGGAATCACGTAGCAGGCAGCCGCCTCCCCCCTCCCTCCACTCCAGCCCCGCTCCCGAGCGCGGGGAGCTGAGCAGCGGAGGCGGCGCTGCCGGGGCGAGGGGGACCCCTTCTGGGCGCCTCAGCCACCGGGAACCCGGCCCCGGGGGTGTCTCCCGCCCCGCCCCGCTGTGCAGCGTGGAGCACCGGGGTCCCGCCCTGGCAAGGATTATTCGGGCACAGCGCGCTCTGGCCCGCCAGCGTGTTTCCCCTGACGCCCAGGACCAGTTCCCTCGGAGCGGGTCCCCCTTTCTCTGTGCGGCCTCAGAGCCCTTGCCCAAGGGGGCGGAGGGCACAGCACGCTGGGGTGAATCAGCCAAGGGCCTCCCATAGCTCTGTGCTGAGAAGAGGTCTGTGTGCTATTGCCCACGCAGAGGCCCTGGCGTTACAAACTTCGGGGAGGGTTAGCAGTGCGGCGAGCCTGCTGTGGTGTCCTCCGCTTCATGGAGAGTGGTGCTCAGGGTTGTGAGGTGGTGGTGGCCGGTAAACTCAGAGGCCAGCGAGCCAAGTCTATGAAGTTTGTGGATGGCCTGATGATCCACAGTGGAGACCCTGTAAACGACTCTGTCGACACAGCTGTGCGCCACCTCCTCCTCAGGCAGGGTATGCGGGGTATTAAAGTAAAGATTATGGTGCCTTGAGACCCAGGTGGGAAGCCTGGACCCAAGAAACCCCTGCCAGACCATGTCAGCATGGTGGAGCCCAAGGAAGAGATCTTACCCACCACACCCATCTCGGAGCAGAAAGGTGGCAAACCAGAACAGCCAGCCATGTCTCAGCCAGTTCCCACTGCATAATGGGATTTTTCAATACTTGGAAGGAGAAGGTGGACTGTGGCCCATGAGAGGATCTTAATAAAATCATAAAAGACATAGCTTCTCCTCCACCCTGCTGGAACTGTTGAGCTGTGACTATCCCCCTCCCGCCTCATGAGTTTTGGGGTATTGTCCTACAGGCAGCAATGCTACTTCCACCTCTCTCTTCAATGAGTGACCATTTTAAATTAAAACAGCACAAAGAAATGAGTCAGAGATTGTTAGTCTACTTGCAACCATGCCCTGCCCTATAACTTAAGGGGGGCATAAGGAAGAGGTTACAGCTGACCGTCTCAGCAAAGCCCACAGCCTGTTAAAGCCCAAATGTGAGAGAGTAGCCTTTAATACAACAAAAAATACACAAGAACCTGAAAATGATGTGGGTACAAGCACAGGGCCAGAGGAATGAAAGGGGCACCTACCCCAACTTTTTTTTTATCCTATTGACATCCCACTCATGGCAGTTTCAGTACATATGCCTGGTCTTTCTCATAACCTTTTTTATTATGTGAAGGCACCAGGATGCAGGGGTCTTTTATTTTTTAACATATGAATTAAGCTATATTAATTCAAATACCATTCCTCTGGCAGTGATATAAAGTTGGCAGGAATCTAAAAGTTACTACAATGGATGGGAGTTCATTGGCCTCTGTGGAACTAATTGAGGGCTTCAATCTAATGGTCATGTGTCAAAAGCACAAATACAACCACCACCAATATCAGTCTTGGAACAAGTAATGAAAGGGGATAGACACTGAACTAGTAAACTCACCCCTTAAAGGGTCTCTCCAAGTCACTGATGTCATTAAATGGAATAGTGGGGTTCTACTGCTGTTCTGGAGACAGAGGGCTTCAGAAATGATGGCTCTTATTGAAGGCAATGTGAGTTTTGCCATTGACTTCAATAGGGCCAGGATTTCACGCTCAGTCTCCTGTGCTGCCAATCTTTCATCAGAACAAAATTCACACACAAATGCAAAATATCTATGAGGGACTAGACATCAGCCAGGGCTGTACTCATTTAAGGTGCCTTGTACTTCAGACTGCAAAATCTGCTATTCTCTATCCAGGCCAGGAAGAACTGGGTGTGCTGAGAAGTCAGGACTCAAAACCTGAAGGTGAGAGAGCACCTCAAATCACTATGACAGACACCAACTTATCTGAAGCAAGAAGAAGTAGCAGCATAAAAATCAGAAAAGTGTAAGGAAGCAAACACATATAGCAGGGCTGACTTACAGCGCAGCATGGCGGAAACATTCCCCCCCCCCGCGCACCGCTGTAAACAAAGGGAGGATGACTCCTGGTTCTACAGCTCTTTGCTCTGTGAGGCTAGGGAATTCCTTTCCCCTCTCTTCCGCCCCTCTCCCCCCCAATCAGTAGCCCCTTTCCCTCAGCCACCTGCTAAGCCTCCTCCCCCAGAACATTTTCTCCCCATTCAGTGGCACACCTGGCTAAAGTTGGAAATTGAAAAGCCTAAATATTTCATCTGGGCTGCTTAGGGTTCAAACTTTCTCTTTAGCACGACCAAAAAAAAAAAAGAAAGAAAAAAAAAAACTAAGAAGAAATGTTTTTCTTGAAATCAGTAAATAATATATTCCTGGACAGAAGGGACTTCAGTCAACAGTGGGGTGCAGAAATTCCAGAACCATCTTCTTACAGCATAACTAAACAGAACCGCTCATTATTCCTTCTCTCCTCAGTTCCACTTCACCCCACAACTGAGCCTGGAGCATCCCACAAACACTAGAGCAGTGTTACTCAGACTGAGACTCAGGAACACTGTCTCCTGGGCGGTGGCCTCCAATGCCAGGAAGAAGAGGACTTTCACATACCTCTTGGAGGCCACCATTCTGGCCGGGGGCCCTACCACCTGTGCCAATGCCTGCACATCAGTTTTGACGTGGGGCAAGGTGACCACCAGGTAAGGTGACCCACATGTCCCGATTTTATAGCAACAGTTCCAATATTTGGGATTTTTTTATATATAGGCACCTATTACCCCACACACCCCCTGTCCTGATTTTTCACACTTTCTATCTGGTCTCCCTACCACCAGGAGGCAACAGACACAGTGCTTCCTTGTCAGGTTGGTGAAGGGACCCTGGCCACCATTGATATTGGAAGAGGAGGCAGCAGCAGTAGGAGGAGCGGTTGTGGCAGATAGCGATGAGGCAGTAGGTGGGGCCTTGACCACCTGGGCATAAACTCTAGTGGCTGAAGAGTGAGCAACCCTAGAAGGGAAGGACGCTCGCTGGTAGAAGAGACATCAAGGGGAGGGGGAGCTGCAGTGGTAGCAACTGTCACCACAAAAGGAGCCTTCTAGGTAGAGCACTAGATCTTTTTTCTGCCCCCCTTTCTGCCAGCCGAGGGGTCCCTTGGTGATGGCAGGAGTTTTTGCAGCAAAGACCCGTCCTGTGCCTTCTGTGCCAGTCCACTTGGGGTGCTGGTAGTACCAGAAGTGGTGATAGTGGTGGTAGCTGCAGGGACAGATGGGGGAGAAAGCGGACGTGGCAGCAATGGCAGGGATTCCCCCTCCTTCAGTCTCCCCCTGTCTCCCAGACAAAGCTGTGGGAGTGGAAGGTTCACCTGGTATGGCCAAGTCAGGGTCTGCCACCGAGTGCAGGTGACAGGACTAGACCCTGGAGGGGAGGGTAGAAATGTTAAAGGGAAGGGTGAAGGTAGGGAAAATGGAGGCTGATCCCTCCTCCCTAATAGGCTATATATGGGGGAGAAAGAGGCAAACAAAATAAAGCAAGGAGGGTGTGGGGCATAATAGGCAGTGTTCAGGGAGGTGGGGGGCACTGACTACTCTGGCTGCACTTGGTGAGAGGCAGCTGTAAGTGTGAGACGGATGCAGGGAATAGAGAATGACACAATTTGGTGAGGAGAAATCACAAGTGCTGGGAAGCTCAGGTGTATGGAGGAAACAGGACAGGACTGGGCACAGCAGAGAACAAACAGCCAGGGAAGGGGGCAGTGAACAAACAGCAAAAAGTGCAGGGACTGGGAAAGAGAGTACAAAACAATGAGGGGAGAGTCTGGGAGGGGCAGGTACTAGACAGCAAGAGGAGGGGGCCCCAGGAAGAGCAGGTAACCAAATATTAAGGGGGAACGGGACTCAGGCAGGGCCAGTACCAAGCAGCATATGGAGAAGGTGGCCCAGGCGGGGTAGGTAACAATGTGGCAAGGGGAGGACTGCTCCCCAGGGCAGGAAACAATAAGGAGGAAACCCTGGGTGGGGCAAGGGAAGCAGCTAACAACAAAGAGGGGGCAGCGGAGACAGGTAGCCAGTTGGGGAGAAGCCAGATGAAAGTGGGGGAGGATTGCAAACACCAAGGGGTGGGGCAGGTGGGCAATCAGAAGCAGGTTGGACACCAGTTTACTGCAAACTGGGAGGAAGGGAAGGGGAGGAAGCCCAAGGTTGAGTACATTCACCCATGTATGCTTGCAATAACGTCTCCATTGCAAGAGTTCCAGGGTAGGCAGGTGGAGGCAAGCCAGCTGGCTAACAGGTCAGCAAGCAGATGGTCTTTAGGGGCAGTAGGTAGAATGGGCCTCATTCCATGGGGGGAGGGCTCCACACCACTCCCCTTTTCCCCAGCAACAGTAACAGCAGTAGGGGTAGCTCAACTAGTAGCAGCCAAAGCGGCAATGGCTAGCCCTCTCCTTCAGGCTGTGTGGAGGGGAATGCAGTTTCCTGGGTACCAGCCTGCTTCTTTGGCTGCTGTAGACCAGCTCTCTCCTCAGCTTATTGGCCCACTGAGCCTTATAATTAAATCTGTCCCTGACACAGAGGGGAACAAGCAGTGCTGTCAGCAGGTAGTGTGAGTGAATGGTAAGGAGGCTAGAACAGCGATTCTCAATAGGGGTACGCAGAGGTCTTCCGTAGGGTATGGCAACACATCTTTATTTGCCTAGTTTTACAACAGGCTACATAAAAAGCACTAGTGCAGTCAGTACAAAAAACTAAAATTTCATACAATTTGTTTATACTGCCCTATACGCTATACACTGAAATGTAAGTACAATGTTTATATTCCAATTGATTTTTTTTATAATTATATGGTAAAAAATGAGTACGCAATTTTTCAGTAATGACATGCTGTGAAATTTTTATATTTTTTGTTTGTTGTAAGCAAGTCATTTTTAGGTGAGGTGAAACTTGGGGTACATAAGACAAAGAAGCTTCTTGAAAGGGGTACAACAGTTTAGAAAGGTTGAGAGCCACTGGGCTACAGGCTAAGAGGCCTGCCCTAATACAGTGGTATCTATGGTGAGCGTGGAACAAGATGAAAGATACTTTGGGGGGAAATCATGACCATTCTTATTCCAAGGTCCTGGAAGTAGAATTGCTTCCTAAATGGGGAAAACAGTACTTGAAGTAAAGGAAAGTACTATTTTCTCCTTGTTACAATAATATGTTTAAAAAACAGAAGGAAAGAGGAGTTCTCTTTGTTAAATGTTCACAAGGGAGGGAAAATAGATCCCAGCTATGGGAACCTGCAGCTGCAAATCCCCAGATCCTTGCAATACTGATAAGTGAAATTACATATTTGTTTTACTAATTTGGTACCGTTGAAGTGGTAAGGTATGTCTACACTGAGAAGTTGTCGACAAAACTTTTGTCTTTCATGGGTACTTAAAAAAGCCCCTCCGGGAAAGACAGTTTTGCCGACGCAAGTGGCAACGCTTTACTGCCGACAAAGCTAATGCCGCTTGGGGGGGTTGGAAGTATTTTGTCGACAAAAATGCCGACAAAGAGCATTTACACATGCTGACTTTTAGTGACAAGGCTGTGTCGACACAGCCTTGTCGCTAAAAGCTGCGTGGTGTAGATAACCCCTTAGTTGTATTATGCAATAGCTAATGTGTCCCATTTGTGCTATTTTACTCAATTTTTCCTCAAATCACTAATTCATCTTATCCAGAATTAGCTTCCATCTGGTGACTATTAGTAATTATCCACACAGAAAAGATGAAAGTTGAATGGTTCTTACAGGTATGTATGCTGTAATGGCTAGTTCACTCATTACTGCAGGGGTTAGCTCTAGCAGATGTATTTAGTGCAGTGCCCTCTAGTGGTACCCTGTGTATAGTGCCTTCTACTAGATAACTTGCCTAGTTTGCTCTTTATGTTAATTTGATTATTTCTAACTTTTGGTAATGAAAATCTGCAATAAAATGTATATGAGGCACACGTGCACCTGAAGTGGAGCACCCATAAAAAACCTCAAGAAGAAGAGTTAGTACCATACAATAGAACCTCACAGTTACCAACACCTCGGGAATGGAGGTTGTTCATAACTCTGACATGTTCGTAACTCTGAACAAAATGTTATGGTTGGTCTTTCAAAAGTTTACTGAACACTGACTTAATACAGCTTTGAAATTTTAGTATGCAGAAGAAAAATGCTGTTTTTGATCATCTTAATTTAAATGAAACAAGCACAAAACCAGTTTCCTTACCTTGTCAAATCTATTTTTTTAAACTTTTCCTTTAGTTTTTAGTAGTGTGCATTTAACACAGTACTGTATTTGCTTTTTTTTCCGGTCTCTAGTGCTGCCTGATTGCATACTTCTGGTTTCAAATGAGGTGTGTGGTTGACCAGTCAGTTCGTAACTCTGGTGTTTGTACCTCTGAGGTTCCACTGTAAACCAGTAACAGGTAAGAATTTTGCAATTTTAGCTGTGTACATCTCTCTCCCATTGTGGACTCAGAAACAAGGCCAAAGTCCTAACATCCTAATTTAGAATAACTAGAGTGGGTCAGATTGGGGTAAAATGTTACCTGATCATTTCTGTTATGGAAGTAACAGATTTTTCATTCTGGATCATATCCCACCCAAACTGTGATTTATAGGAAGTAGTGAGCAGTGAAGATCAGGATTATTGAAGGGGAAAATGATCACTAAAAAGCAAAAACAGATACCCTCCTTCCTCAAAAAATAAAAATAAAAAACCAGCTTTTGGAGACTACTATATGCAACACCTTCTTACCAAAGGACATATTTGCAGAGGACAGGAATTCTAATTTGTAGTCTTTGGCTGCTCTACAAATTTTTTATGTTGTAGCTGCTGCATTTTCCATGCCTTGCCATTGATTGCTTTTTCCTTCTGGGATTCATTTGTTAAGCCTGGTTTACACTAGGAAATTAGGTAGGTATAACTGTTGCTCAGGTATGTGAAAAATCCACCCCCCTTGAATGATTCACTTCCGGTGTAGACAACAATAGGGAGACAGGAGAATTCTCCCATCATCCTTCCTACCGCCTCTGGGGGAGATGGATTACCTACACTGATGGGAGAAGTCCATCCGTTGTCAGAGGTAGTGTCTTCACTGAACCACTACAGCACTAGCACTGCAGCATTTTAAGCATAGACAAGCCTTCAGATTCCTTTTATGCTTCAGTCACACTGCACTTCATCTAGCTATGGACAATGTAGATACCCTAGGAACTGAACGCTTCAGGTGAAAGGATACAAACTTGGAAGTTAAACATTTCATTGATTGCATTCATTTGAGGTATATTTTCAGTGTGCTGCATCTATCTAGATTGTGCTATAGCTTCTTTTTAGGGAGGTGAGAAGGACTACCTAAAACGAATGGGTGGTGGCAGAGAGCTGCTCTTCACGTTGATTACAAAGCTGTGGGACTGCAGCATGTCCAGATGTTGACCTCGTTGTTTCTCAGGATGATGTCCCTATGAGAGTTTTATCAGGAAAGGGCTATAGGTGTGCTGCCAGGAATATGAACCTTATATTACTACATGTTTATGAAAACCCTGAGATCTTGTACTGGAAACCTCAGCAGACAGTGGTGATATGGGCATATGGAAATATGACAATAAGCATCTGGTAGGTCCAAAATGTCAGCAAGTATCTCTGGAGATATTACTGCTACAAATTTGTACTATAGCTTTCATCCTGAATTTTGTTCTCCTCATCCAGCTGTTTAATCATTTGAACTTTAGTACTTTAGTCCTGCAGTTCCTTTCTGTATGATGAATAATATAAAATACAGATTCTGAAAATATTTCTTCTTGGGGATTGAGTTCTGTTATCTGGAAGGATAAAAGATATACATTTGCCAGCATGATGACTTAGGGAGGAGGGATAGCTCAGTTGTTTGAGCATTGGCCTGCTAAACTCAGGATTGTGAGTTCAATCCTTGAGGGGGCCATTTAGGGATCTGGGGCAAAAATTGGGGATTGGTCCTTCTCTGAGCAGGGGGTTGGACTAGATGACCTCCTGAGGTCCCTTCCAACCCTGATATTCTATGATTCTATGACTTCATGATAAGATCCCTCACCCTTAGGGAGGAGCAGTGAGTAACTGTAAAGAACTGTTTCCTGAACCCACTTGTCCTGGGTCTATTTGACTTCATTGTTGGGGAAAAAGAGATTCAGCCTCCTAGACATCTCCGTTGCTGCAGGCATATTTGTCTATTCTTTGGTTCCATGGCCTCTCTTTGCCATCTCTGGCTGCTGTAGGACTGAAAAAGCCCTTCTGTTGGGGGTGATAGCTTATCTCTTCTGGTCCTTGGAAGGAGATGGGAGGGAGTGTTATAACTTAGGCACACACACAAAGAGCTGCTTTGACTGGCAGACTGTATTTGAATTCTGATTTCAAAGAGGAGGGATATCCATACTTCTTGTTTCATCCTGGAAAGGGCTTTGCAAGTCCACCCTGAGGGCAGAGAGGGTTTGGAGTCTTAGTTGTCTTAACAGGCAAAATAACCAAATAAGTCCGTGGGGCTGATACATGGGGACTCTTAGGCTGACAGCCTTTGTACATATTGTCAAGCTCGAACTACAATTAGTTCCATTTGGCTGAAGATTGTTATAGTAAAATAAATGTTTTTCATGGAAATCAGCACATAGTTTAATACAGTCTTGCATTAGATCCTATCTGGAGCCCTAGCACACCACAACATGGAGGTGGGGATCCTGTGGCTCGACTCCTCCCCGTTAGTGATGGCTGGGGACCTACTCTTCTCCCAGAGAGGCAGGGGTAGTGGCATGAAGCCCCATTTTGCCTCTCATGCAGCAGGAGGAATGTGGGGGGGGGCAGAAAAGAAATTTAGCACTTACCCCAGTAGGTGGAGTATATCTGCTTGAGTGGATATGAGGGCCGGGCTCAATGCACTCTTCTGCTGCCACATGCAGATATCTTTGTTGGGGTGGTAGTGGTGGGCCACCCCCAAAACAACGGATCTTGGAGTTAATACTCTCTCGAGATGCTTGGAAGTGCTCATAGTTAATGTCTCTGGCTGTCTGCACATGCAGGCATTGGTCGTATTTGGTTCACATTTTCAGACTTTCCCCTCACAACCACAAGAGTCAGAAACATACTGTTTTTTAAATAAAGCAAAGCTTTGACATTTGAATATATCAGAATCTAAGAGCTAGAGCCCTACATACTGGTTTTATCGTGTCTTAATCTGGCCTTGAAATGATGTCGTGAAAAATAAAAGCTGCCAACAATATTTATTTGCTGCAATATATATTTTAATCCAAAGTGAATCTCAACAGTAATACACCATAAATTCTTATTTTGACACTCACCAAAATAGTCACCTGGAAAACCCGCTTTTTGTGACAAAGTACAGAAGGCTTGGTCACATTTAAATCACTGAGAACTAGAGAGAAATACTATCGCAAACTGTAAGAGACATTACATCCATAAAAATTTTTCCCAGTCCTCGTATTGTAATATTGCACAGTGCAATTGCTACATGGCAAACTAGTGTAGCATAGAAACCAAAAGCAAAAAACAAACAAAAAAAAACAAAAAACAAAAAGCCACAAGTCTACAAATTGTTAAACAGTAACAATTCAAACTTAATAATCAAGTCTATATCCTTGGGTATTTCTAAAACAATCTTCCTACAGCTTGCAGTGTGATTTAACTTTTACTTAACACAAACCAAGTTAAAATTAGAAATGCAGAAAATTTAAAAATTTAAACCAAAAGAATTAGTTAATACAGTAGCATATCTGATTAATAAAAACACTCTGAATTAAAGTTAAAAACTGAATACAAGAAATTCATATAAAATAATTCACAAATTAAAATAGTATGCAAATATGCAATTCTGTAGTCATGCAGTGTTTTATTTAAAAAAGGCATTAAAACAATCTGATGTGTATATGCTTCACTGATGAGGGATGACTGTTTCCACAGATTTAGGCACCAATCCTGAAAGCAGTTCTATACAGATGGACCTTGGACACCTGCACAAAATCCCACTGAAGTCAACTGGACTCCACATGGGTGCAGAAGCTTATTGCAGGATCGGTACCACACAAACATTTCATTATTCAGAATTTAGGTTGTGGCAGAATCCCAAATATTTAGTTCTTTGAAATTCAAACACATTTCTATTCTTACAATATATAAAGAGCAGCAGGCTTAATTTGGGGCACATTTACAGTACATTTTTCTTGTGAATTTATAGGATAATATTGTCCCATACAGGTAAACGTATCAATTTAACAAGCATATTAGCTTTACATCCTAAGTACAGTAAAAAGTACAGTAAATATATTAAAGCAATGGAGATTCCCATGGCCCCAAATAAAGAACACTGTAATTTTTGTTATCATAATACAAAAGTAAATGAATCCTTTTGTGCTGGTGGTTCTTGGTGTGTCCACTGCCTGCAATGGAGGTAACACCAAGAGAACTCAATTCCCAACACCAAGGTGTTAACTGAGGATAGGAATCTGCTAGAACAGATAGTACAAGTTTGAAGTGTTAAGGTGTATGACAAATTTACTTGAATATTTTCTTGACTCCATATATTTAGGCTTTATATATGTGCTGATAAGATTTCAAATTAATCAGGCTACTCTTAGTTTCTAATGTATACTTTACATATACATTTATATTTGTAAAAAAGGCATAGAGTTGGTTACTAAAAACACTGAATCTTGTGGGAAAAGTTACGTTTCTTTTGCAGTGTGATTAAAAATGTACTGCTGGTATTGGTTTATGATATAACACTGTTGTATTTCAGTTTTTGTTATTTTTTAAAAAACAACATCAAATATAGGCACAGTTATTTCATTTGGACATTCATTAAATAAAACACTGCTTGTATTAAATGGAGTAAAGAAAAAATCTACCAGTTATTAGCTTATTGACAGAGTTAAACAAATACTTTGCACTCTTATTCCAGTCAATGCTGCAAATATTGTATTCCAGAATATTTTTTGTTTAAAAAAAAGTTAAGTCAAGCCTGCAAGTTACAGCTTCTTAAGTGTCTACATAATGCAATATGAAAACATAAAAAATTAAGTTACATCCATCCATCCACTTATATGCAGTGATGAGCCCAAAGTTAATGGAGATTAAATACTGATGCAAATAACACCCCAAAATAACATATTCAATTAAACTTCCATCATTTACAATATAGTAGTTACGACACTCCAAACGTAAAAGCAAAATAAAAATCAAAACCCCCACTTCTATTTCATGTAATTAGACTTATACAGAAATTAGAAGGCTAAGAAAGAACTAGTTAATCAACTAATTTCACAGCTATCTGAAGTGGCAATCATGATATAGCAGCTTATCTATGATACATTCAAGATAATGATACAATTTATTACTTACCCATAAGCTAACACACAGCCTGTTTAATACCTTCTTTAAATCCCATCTCTACACTACAGTATACTTGAGGTCTATGAAAAAAGTAGCTACCTTTTATAGAAAATGGATGATTAAGTCTTTGGTGCTGCAAAAGCAACTTCATTTGAACAAAAACAAAAAACAAAAAAGACAAAACTTTCTAGGAAAGAAACTGCAAAAAGCATGTAATTTACGTCCCTGACGGAATGTATTAAATAAGCAAACACCCCAACAAGCTAAAACAAATACTATAATGAAAAAGGCTAAAATCTCTCCCATGCATAAATGAAAATTGCACACAAAGAACTCACATCTTTTCAAGCTTCAATAGTAAATATTCTGCTACTAATTAAATACTGCATGGTTTGCTCAAGCTAAGATGAAATCACATCATGAATCAATGAGCATTTTGCTTTTTCTTTCATAATCTAGTCAAAGTCATGCCTACTGCACCTCTAAACATATTAAATCCAATTAGACAAACACTTTGAAAATATACTACTTAGATTGTATTGCAGTTCCATTTAACAGTATAAAATACTGTTTTGTGTTTATCACTACAAGCTACTGAATTGACTTTTCTTAAGCACTACTAAATTCTTCTCTTGAAGCTAGATCATTCTGAAAAAATCAGACAGCAGAATTCAGCTACAGCAAAACATGCTGCCTCCTTGACAACGAAAAACACCCAATACTAAAATCATACCACACAAAACCCCAAATGAGCATTACTCTATCAAAAAATCAGAATATCTGAATTTTAAGTGCTGCAGTCTTCAACATGTATATATAAGTAATAACATTAACAACCTCAAATATTTAAGGCACTATGTGTGGGAACAGTTTACAATGCAGATGAGAGTATTAGGACAACAACATTTAAGAGCAATGTCTAGGCAACTCTTCTTTGCCCATGCAAAAGACACATGCAATGTGAAGAACAGCTCAACTTTTTAGATAAGTGACTCAACATTTAAACACCAAGATACACAATACAAACATTTTACTTGTACACTGTACTGCTGACATATGTGCATCTGTTGCTCTAAATCTGTACACTGAATGGCTTCCCAAATGTAGACGTGTCTTGCACTAGTTAGAAGGCAATTTTATAAAAAATAGAAGGAGCAAAACTGGAATTCTGCTCCGGTAAGTCACCTGTCTGGAGTTACTATATAAGAAGATAATATGACCAAAGATACAAGTTATACCAAATGTGCAAAACACATTAAAAGTGAGTTTTGTTTTGTTATTTAAAGCTCAAGGTTGTTTAAATTGCACCCAAATCTACATGATTCAAAAAATAATTCTCTTGTTGTGCCATGGCTAATATTTATTAAATACCATGTTTCTTCTTAAATCAAACATTTATCATTGAGCTTCCTATACATACTGTACTCGAGTTCTCACATAAATGGATACTGGCTGAGTTTTGTTGGACTTAGTGGAAATCCTGTGTAAGCAGGTGATGCTGCAATGTAAGAATGTGGTGGAAAAATAGGTTTGTACTGAGTCTGATGAATGGTTGGGGAAGGTAAAAGACGGGGATTTATGCCCACTGGGACTTGGTGAACAATGCCACTGGGATGAGATATATTGTAGGTTGGATGCTGCAATATAGGTCTTGAGGTACATGATGAGGCTAGGAGGTGGGCTACAGGTGCTGCAGTATTAAGGGGTGCAGATGATGGATACGGAAGAATAGCAGGCTGTCCTCCAAGGTGTGTACTTCCAGCTAAATGTGCATGCACCGTACTGTGATTTGGACTTCCATGTGGAAGGGAGAACGGATGACTGGCAACACCAGCTGGAATGTATGTCTGCTGTCTTCGATGACTGTAGTTTCCATTCCACTCCTGAGGCCCAGATCCAAAGTGCTGAACCTGTCCACAAAGAGAAATTGCTATGTGTTAATTTTGCAGTACAGCTAGAGTATGAACTCAAACTGGAGAAATGTTTAAAATTAATAAACTTAAATTCTGTGAAGAAATATAAAGGAATAATCAAATGAACAAATACAGAAAGTGGAAAATACTAGCTATTGAAATAGTACCACGAACAGGAAATTTGAAGGGAATAGTAGATGTATAAACTGAACACAAGTCAATGCAGTCCTCTTGCAAGAAAAGGACAAAATGGTATGCTGTTTTAACACAAGAACCATATATCACACAAGCAAGGTGATTATTCCACTCTGCTCAGTTGTGGCTTGTACACCTGGCGAACTGCACTCATTATGGGCACCACAATAAAGGCACAACTAGTGGAAACAGGAGAGAAAATTTAGAGGAGAGCAGGAAAAAAATGAGGAATGGTTTGAAAAGTATGTGACACAACTAGGTCTAGACTAGTGACCCATAGAAGATGTGCTAATTGTTTACAACTATTAGAGAGAGACTATTAGTCTCATTAAATAAGAAGGATAGAACAAGTAGTAGTGGGCTTCAACTACAGCAGGGAAAATTCAGAGAAAGTTTAGTCATCATCGTAAAGCCCTGCAGTGGAACTGTGTCTGTCAAAAAGGTGGAGGAATTTGCAATCTTTGGCAGTGGTCAAAGTTAGAATAAGCTGATCATATTAGGGTTAGTTTAGGATTAATTAAATCAATCCTTCCATGATGATGCAGGAGGATGTACTAGATGACCCAGAGATCCTTTCCAATCTGAATTATTCTAAGTAATAATCAATAAGCCTCCTATCTGTATATGGCAGACTTTAACATTTTGTTTTAATATTTACTATAATCAGATGAGCAGGGTTTTGTTTTTAAATGCACTGCCCCTCCAAATAGCTAGATGTTATTTCAAAAGAGTTTTGTTAATGTAGCTACTGCCCAGAATCTGGGGATGAGCGACAGGGGATGGATCACTTGATGATTACCTGTTCTGTTCATTCCCTCTGGACCACCTGGCATTGGCCACAGTCAGAAAACAGGATACTCAGCTAGATGGACAATTGGTCTGACCCAGTATGGCTGTTCTTATGCCCAAAGTAAAATAATTAAAATAACTTAAATTTAGTAAATGTAGTTTTCTATATTATGTATGGGCTAGATCCTGGGGTGCAGCAGAGAGATACTTGGTGTAGCACTAAGGAGGTAGTAAATTGGCTTTGTAGCTCTTGATCCTTGGACCAACCTCAAGGCTGTTGTAAATTACACCCACTACCCAGGACCACACAAAGTGTTTCTGGCTGCTGAAGAACTTCTGGAGAAATGGAGATTAGTTACCTGTAACTGGAGGTTCTTTGAGATGTGTGATCCCTAGCTTTATTCCACATGTGGTGCATGTGCACCATGCGCAAAAGTCCAGAGATTTTTAGTAAGGAGTGTCCGTTGGTCCACACATGTACAGTTTGTTCTCCTCTGAACTGAGTGCATAAGGGGTCATGCAGACTGATGCCTCTCCAGTTCCTTGTCATCACAAATCCAGATATAATCTGCAGCAGAGGGGATGGAGGGCAGACAATGGAATACAGCTAGGGATCACACGTCTCAAAGAACTAACCTCCATTTCTTCTTGGAGTGATGGTTCCTATGTGTAGTCCACAGGTGGGAGATCAGCAAGCAGTAGTCAAAATGGAGATGGGTACGAGGACACAGAAGTGATGGCTGATTGTAACATTGCTGTCCCAACAGCTGTATCTGCAGTAGAAGATGAACCAAAGCATGAACTTTTGTGAAGGTGTGCAAGGAGCTCCAGCTGCTCTTCATATCTCTAGCAGATGCAGCAGAAGTTGCCTCCACGCTGGTGGAGTGAAACCTCATCCACTCCGGGGAAGGAATGTGGGCTAGTTGGTAGCCAAGAATAACGCAGCCAGAGATCCATTTAGAAAGTTTCTGCACAGGTATAGCTTGACCCCTTGATCTCTCTGCTGTGAAAACAAATAGTTTAGGTGTCTTTCTCATAGCTTTTGTTCTTTGTAGATAAAAGGCCAGTGCCCTTCCGACACCCAAAGAACGTATATTCCTCTCTTCATCAGAAGCTTGCGATTTGAAAAAAATACAACCCACCAATGGTAAATGGATGGTTTGACTCATGGGAAACTCTGAATTTACTTTAGGGATGAATTTCGGGTGGTGGCACAGTGAGACCTTTTCTTTATGGAGGGTAGTATATGGCGGGTCTGCTATGTGTGCTCCCAGCTTTACTGACTCTTCTGGCTGATATTAGGGAGACTAGGAAGGGAACTTTCATTGAGAGACGGGACATAAAACCTGAGGCTAAAGGTTCAAAGTTAGGTCTGGTGAGAGATGAAAGAATGAAGTTGAGGTCCCACTAGAGTGTGAGCTTCACCATTGATGGGAAGGATCGAAGAAGCCCCTGCAAAAATTTAGTGGCTGTAGGATGAGTGAAGATAGTATGGCTGTCAACAGCAGAATGAAAAGCATTGATTGCTGCCAAATGAAACCAAAGGAAACTAAAACAGATACCCAGTGTCTTATGGGTAAGTAGATACTCAAGAATAGCAGGGATTCCAGCAGATTCTGGAGATTGGCATTGTTAAGCCCAAGAAGAGAAATGCTTCTATTTAGCTAAACAACATCTTCTGCTAAAATCTTTCCTGCTTTGATTGAGAATGGATTGCACCCTTTCAGAACATGAATGCTCTACATCCGATGCCCATCCAAATACCAGGCCTTGAGTTACAGCAGTTTCGGGTTGTGGTGCCTGCAGGTGCCTTTGTGTTGCATTAGCAGGTCTGGAAATGGGGAGATGATTATGGGCAGATGAGCTGAGAGTTTCAGAAGATCCATGAATCAGAACTGTCTTAGTTGGGAACAATAAGGATGACTCAAGCATTGTCATGATGAATTTTCCATAGCACCTGTGATTTTAATGGGATGGGAGGGAAGGCAAATCTGAGGTGAACCCTCCAAAGTAACAGATGGGCGTCTGCCTTTGAGCCCGTTCTTAGTGCTCCCATAAAGCAATACAGGGGAAATTTCCTGTTAACATGTAAAGCAAAGAGGTCGCAAGACGGCATTCCCCACTGGATGAAGACCTTGTTCAGGACCAAATTGTGAATCTCCCATTCACGGTCTGCAGCAGAACGCCTGCTGAGAATGTCTGCTAGGGAGTTCTGCTCACCTAGTGAATGTGCTGCTGAAAGGGTTATGTGATGGCTGCTGCATCAGTTCCAGAGGTTCACTGGATGTACACACACAAGGAGTAATATCATTCCCGCCTGCTTGTTTATTCAGAGGACAGACCCATTATTTGGATATGCCCGGATTGGATGAGTGGGAGGAAGGCACTGCAGTTCTGACGGACTGCTCTCAATTCTAGTAAATTGATATGAATTCTGGACTCCTGAAGATTCCAGGTCCTTGTGCAGTATGATCATCCATATGAGTTCCCCAACCTAAAAGGGTGGTATCAATAATGAT
The DNA here is from genome assembly GCF_965152235.1 of Eretmochelys imbricata. NCBI lineage: Eukaryota > Metazoa > Chordata > Testudines > Cheloniidae > Eretmochelys > Eretmochelys imbricata. The sequence goes on from NC_135577.1 coordinate 40,570,761, forward strand.
ACTTGCATTGAGTGTCAGTGTGAGGAAAGAGATCCCCATCCATACTTTCTCCACGAGATGAGAGTCCGGGAACTTGGACACAATAGTCACTTTGGCACAGATATTGCCCTTCTCTGGTGAGTAAATGGACAGAAGCCAGCTTTGCAGACAATGAAGATAGATGGCATCATGTGTGCATAAGGTCATGTGGCTGAGGAGAGAACAGGCAAGTTTTGACTGCAGTCTGTGGCCTGAAGGTGACCTGGTTTATGAGAGTGCCCAAGGCATGCAATCTCTAATAGATAGATAGGCTCTTGCTGTGGTCAAGTCCAAGGTCGCTCCTATGAAGTTTATGGACCTTGTGGGGGTTAATGTGGACTTCTCATGATTGACACAAACGCCTAGAAAAGGAAGTAGATGAAACAGGAAATGGACTGCCAATGAGACTTCCTCATATGACTTGCCTGTTGGAGCCAGATATTGAGGTATGGAAAGACGATGAACCCATTTCTTCTCATTCAAGCTGTCACCACTGAAAATTTTTTTGTAAAGACCCTGGGTGCTGTGGCTAGCCCAAATGGAATGACCCTGAACTGGCAGTGATCTTGACTGAAGAGGAACCTCCTGTGGGATGCGTGAATATCTATGTGAATGTACGAGTTTTTCACGTCGAGATCTGTGCAATCTCTTCCAGACATGAAATTATTGACACCAACGTGACCATGCAGAATTTTAATTTTGGGGGTAAATATAGTTAGTTGGTGTAGTTTGAGAATGGGTCTCCATCTCCTGTTCTTTTTGGAACTAAAAAGTATGGAGAGTACAATCCTTTCCCCTAATGCTGAGGTGGAACTTTTTCTATAGCTCTCCAATGGAGAAGGGAATCCCCTTCTTACAAAGAATTTCCTCATGAGACTGATCCCTCAAAAGGAACTTGGAAGGAGGTTTGTGGGTAGGAGTTGACGTACTCAATCACATAGTTGCAATGAGTACTTTCCAGTACCCATTTTTTTGCTATTAGAGCCCTCCAGCTGCAGGCAAATTGGGTAAAGTGGCCTCCAAAAAACTGAGTGGGGGCGGGATGATGTGGCATCAATAAAGGGACATGGGTCTCACCAGATCTGTCTCAAGAAATTCCTTAGTTGAGGGTTAGAGTGAGGTGTGGCAGTGGACGTTGCAGGAAACTGTGGATCTTGTATGATATATTTGGTGAATCCCAGGGACACTGATAGCAAAAAGGCTGAGAAGATGGTCTTGCTCTGTAACTCTGCCTAAGATGCTTTCTCTTACAAACAGGTATAGATGCCCAGTGAACAAAGAGTTGTCCTTGGGTTTTTGAGGGAGTGGAGAGACTTATCTGTCTCATGGAACAGATTAACTGTATCGAAGGGCAGATTTGAATGGTGTACACTGCACCTCCCTATGAAAATCTGAGCATTGTAACCAAGAATCTTTCAACAAGGGCCGTAGCCATCCCCCTGGGCACAGTATCTGCAGCATCTAGTGCAGCTTAGAGGGAAGTCTTGGTCACCAATTTGCCATGATCAATTAAGGACTGGAGTGGGCTCCGTTTTCCTGAGGAAGCTTGTCTTTAAAATCTAAAAGCTTTGTATAATTGGTGAAATTGTGTTTAGCCAGAACAACCCGGTAATTTGAAATCCTGAATTAAAGAGAGGTGGAGATGAAGATCTTTCTTCCCAGGAGATCGAGCCATTTGCCATCCTTGTCTGAGGAAGTAGTTTTTAGGAATTGCAGCCTGGATCTCTTGGTAGCCACTTGTACCACCAAGGAGTTAGGCAGTGGGAGTGAGAATAGAAACTCTCCTGCCTAGGATGGAACAAAGCAGTGATTCTCAGCCCTCTTTGGGGTGGTAGCACAAGAAGCAGGAACAGACCACACCCTTTTTGCTGCATCCATGATGGTCTTCTTGATCAGGAGGGCCACACACCTGGGGCCAAAGGGTGCAAAATCTCCAGTAATCTACAGTGGTGCTCCTGAACTTCTTCAAGATGTATCTGCAGCTCATACACCACTCTCTGCAGGAGTTTCTGATATTGCATGACATAGCCAGACAGAGAGAGCAAAGATGGGATAACTGCTTGATCTGGGGAAGACAATGAAATTGCTCCCAGAATCATCAGATCTCATTCACCTTCCTCCTGCCAATACTCTGATGGAGACTAGTTGAGGTTGGCCAGGAGATGGTAAATAAGGCTCATGTACTGATCCTGGGTGCCAAGGGTAAGGATCCCAAGGGCCCCAGATGTGCCGGGACAAGGGATCAACCAGTAGGGGAGGACCCCATGGCATTGCTCTGTCTCTTAGCAAGTCATGTCTGGCTGGAGGATGGAACCCCAATCTCCTAGTGCTTCTGTCCCAGGCCATCCTCTGTCTGGTAAAGTAGAGACCCCTGTGGAGCTTCTGATCCATTGGATTACTAGTGGAACCGAGGGTACCAATGGTCAGGCTCACTAGTGGGAGAGGAGGGCAGCCCTGCAACTTCAGACTAGCTTTGTCCTCTGCGGTAACTATGTCTCTGAGTAAAGGCAGACCAGAGAGGAGGGATGAGTGAGGGTAGTGGAGAGCGAAAGTGCCCTCCGGGGAGACATAGGTCGCTGACTGCCCTTGGGTGCAAGGTGAGCTCATTGGTGGAGCGGTCAGCTCTAGTGCTTCTCTGGTCACAGTGGAAGTCGGGTCCCTCCAGGGCTGTGATAGTTTTGTCACTGAGTCTGATCTGAATATTGAAGGGAGTGGCCATGGAAGTTTGTTGTACATTTTAGATGTACGAATCAGTACCAGAATCAACAGATCTGTGCCTCTTTGTGCCACTTTCTCTTGCCAGAGTTTTACTCGGGTCTATAGCCTTAGTATCCATGGCAAGGGATCTCTTACCTTTGAAGGGGTCAGGGAAGGATCTTTGCTCTTGACAGTAGGCTTGGATAAAGGAGGTTTGTCTCAATACTTAAAAGAGTGCCCCTTACTCTCACAAAAAGAAAAGGAGGACTTGTGGCACCTTAGAGACTAACAAATTTATTTGAGCATAAGCTTTTGTGAGCTACAGCTCACTTCATCGGATGTAGCTCATGAAAGCTTATGCTCAAATAAATTTGTTAGTCTCTAAGGTGCCACAAGTCCTCCTTTTCTTTTTGCGGATACAGACTAACATGGCTGCTACTCTGAAACCTGTCATTACTCTCACAAGAATCCTTCTCCTTAGGCTTGAAAGTCTTAGCCTCAACTCTGGAGCTCATGCTCAGAGGGGTGCACCTGCTGGAGGCCAACATACTGGGTGATCTCCCCGGTCCACATCTGATTGGGGTCTCATGGCCTGCTCCATCCGATTTTTAAGTCTTAGCTCCTAACCCTCATGAGTTCTGGGAGGGAAGAAGGAGTGGCAAATGCTGCATTTGGCTCAGATGTGAACCTTGCCTAGCCAGTAGAGGCAACGCTGGTGTTCGTCACTCACAGAAAACGAGCAGGGACAGGAAAAACAATTCTTGAACCCTGGGACTATGGGCATAATCCTAGCCTTCTGGGAGAATTTCCCCAGAGTGAGATAAAAAACAACTAACTACAGGTCATACTAACAGATTAAAATACCAAAAACTATTTATAATTTATTTACAGAATGACGCAGTTGGGGAAGAAGCCAGACACACAGAAGATTCTTACTCAGGTGATGCCGCAGTAAGAAGGAACTGGAGAAACCCCACTATTTACCCTCCGTTCAGAGCATGAGGAGATCAACTGTGCATGTGCAGACCAATGGACACTGCTTACTAAAAATCTCTGAACTCATGTGCATGGTGCCAATGTATACCATGTGTGGAATACAGATAAGGACCTCACATCTTTAAGAACCATGTACACGTGTGGAATACACATAGGGACCATCACTTGAAGAACATGTGCCTTTTTTCTCAGCTATGCTCACAACATACCAGGGAAATAGTGAATTACAACTGGATGCATCATCTCTACTACATTCTGGGATTCCCCTCAACTAACAGAATTCTCAGCTGGACAGATACGCTGGGTTTCCAGTTCCAGTTCAACAAGGCTGAAAATATGGCCCTACACTTAACTCCATGGTACAAATATTTTACCATTTGGAAGGAGGAAAAGTGGTCAAATATATATGATCATGTCTCAGGCTTTCTACTAAACTTAATGTAGATCGTAATAATTTTCCCAGTGCTGTTTTTCCGTCATCTTTACAAACTCATCTGTTCAATCACTACCAAGGCTGCTAATTTAGGGACAAAGAAGAAGATATTTCTGACTTGCACAATAGGCTAGAGAAGCCCATTTTTCAGGACTTCAGCAGCTTGACTGCAGACGTTGGGCATATTTTTTACTGACTTGAGACCTGATTTTTCGAACATGTGGAGGACCCACAGCTCCCGTTTAGGTCAGTGCTGCGGGTGTCCAGCATGTTTTAAAATCAGGCCCTCAAACCTTAAGACAGTGACACAGTTTTGAGCTGTGAATGAATGCACATACCTGACTGAAATTTATAGGTTGCTGATGGAATGCTGATGTAAATTTTTGCTGACGGTTACCCACAGCAGGAGGCTGGTTTACTCTTCCAGGGATAGATCGGCGTTTTATCAGCGGCTGGCATGTGTTATCTGGCAAGATATAAACAGGACATAGTTTTGCCTTTGGACAAATAAAATCAAATACTAGTACCAAGGCAAAACTTCAATTCTTTCAACTATTCAAATAGGCAATAGTTGTAAACCAATAAACTAAGAAACTTTGAAAACATTTTAAAAATTAATTTATGATTAAGATTTAATAATTTAGGTAAAATACATGATTAAATAAGAGAGAGGTAGCTTAAATCTTATGTTTGGTGCATATACCTATTGAATAGGCTGCTCAAATTTCTGACTTACCCATTATTATAAAAGAGAAGACCAACTAAATTAGTTTACCTGTATTCACCATCTGCTCATCTAAATTTAATCTGTTTTCTATTCTTATTGGTGGCACCACAACAGCGCAGACAGCGGGTTTGGTTTCTGCGTTAACCGAGTTTCTGGTTTCTGTATTTTGATTGGTGTTGTCTACAAAACTGCTTTCTACAAATGGACTGTCATGTCCTGAAGAGTCTGAGGCTGGGGAACCATCCACAGTATCACAGCCACTCTCTTGTTCATCATCTGACATACTATTAAAAAAATAAATATTGCATAATAAGCAGAGTGTTCTTCCATTAGCGTTCTTGTAATGTATGACAAAAAGATATTTACACAAAATGTTTAAAAATAAAAAAACGCAGAGAAAAACATAACTAAAATGTAAATTTTAAGTGTCTAAAGTTAAAACCACACAAGCTGGGAATTCAGATGGAAGCTAAAAGTCTAAACTCATCTTCCAGCCTTAAATGACAAGTTGTGGAAAGGATATGGTCACAGTTACTTTGCTAAAAGAAATTAGCGAGAGTTATGGTGAGTTGCACATTAACCTTGCTCTAATAAATCACCCTAATCCATATTAAGTTTTAAATTATATTCCCACCACACATATGCACACTAATTACCTCATTTTCTTCCTAATTCAAAGAATAAAAGCCTCGCCATGGTTATCATGCCATAAGAAGAGGAGGACATACTTTATGCTTCTAAAAACAAGACACAGGCCTAGGGAGATTGTATAAGTGTCTACCTAGCACAAAGAGATGCATAATTACATGTGAGGAATCAGGAGAACACTGCTGGCACAGTAGCTAGTTATTGTTGGATTAGCCTCTAGATATAGGTGGTTACATATACAGGTGTAGCCAAGCACATAGGTTTGACAGATTATTTCTGACAGTATTTAGGGTAAGAGGAAAAGCAAAGCCCCATTCTCAAACGACAGTCTACAGAACAGAGGTTCTCAAACTGTGGTCCATGGACCACCAGTGGTCTGCGAGCTCCATTCAGGTGGTCCGCAGATAGTTCCCTCTAAGGTGCACACCTGGGTGGCCGCACACGAGAGAATGAAGGGCCACGCCTGCGCATCTCCACTAAATTAGGTACCTGGACCCTGGAGAAGACGCACATGTAAGGTGAATGGTGGCCTTGGGGGGACGAGGAGGCAGTGGGGTGAGAAGAGGGGGTGGGGGGAATTTGGGATGTGCAGGGCTGCGGCCACCAGAGAAAGAGGTGACTTTCCCCAGCTTTTGGGTTGCAGCTGCTGGGGAGAGACCACCCTCCTTCCCAGCCTCATCTCTGTGGCTGCTGTGGTGAGGGAGAAACCCCCGCCTCCTTCCCAGCCCCAGCTCGGGGGCTGCCGCGGCAGGGGAGAGAGGGCAAATCCATCGTATCAGAAAGGTAAGATTACTGATATGAAAATATGAGTTGTGTGCTTTTATTTGTAGAACAGAAAAAGTTTATAATTTTTTTTATATAGTGCTTTTATCCAAAGCACTTTACAATAGTTAGCTAATGGTTCAAACAACATTTGGAAAGATCATTAAGTGGTCCGCTGAGACCCTCAGCAATTTTCAATGGTCTGTGAAAAAAAAAGTTTGAGAACCACTGCCATAGAACATTTGCTGGTGGGCCATGGAGTATACGCTGATCAACTGATGCATACCCCTCGTCTTTAAAAAATGTTCCTCTTGAAGCAGCTGGTAAGGAGAGGAGGTGGAAATGCCAACCTCTATAATGGTGGGTGAAAAGGGGTTAGAGATAGATACCAATCAGAGAAGAAGTGTCAGTAGGACAAGACCCAGGAATGGCTAAGCAAGACCACAACCAACAGTGGAATCAAAGCCAGGTACTTCATGGAGAGTAGGGGAGATCAAGCAGTGAGGCACTGGGGAAAGGAAACTAACTTTGTTTTAAAAGTTAACTGTAAATGTAAAAATTCACACAAATATTTGTACTACAATGGTGCCTGGAGTCCCCAAATGCATTTGGGACCCACTGTGCAAGGCACTGTGCCAACACATGGTAGGAGACATTCCCTGCCTCAAAGAGCTTTACGATCTAAATAAGTCATAAGGGTTTGTGAGTAAATTAATCTAGGTGCGCATATAGCACCCATCTGCATGGTAGCTGGATGTGTTCATCACTGAGAGGAGATGTGCCCAAGATCATTTCTTTTTAAGAAGTCGTCTAGGAAAACACGAGAATGCTGATCTACAGAATAAGGCACTGATCCGGCAAAGCACTTAAATACATGCTTAACTTTAAACACCTGAGCAATTCCTAACCTTAAGTCTGTTCCCTTGTGTGTGTGCATTATGATATATTTTTTAATTACATGATCACTCCTACCCCTGCTCCCTGCCATGTCTTCCCCCAGAGCACCCGGCTCACTCAGCACACAGGATGGAGCACACTCTAGGAGTGCATCAGAGTTGCACAGTGAGGCTCTGCAGGCCCCCTGTATCATTTGTTATGGAAGTCAGAAGGTGTATATAAGTGAAAAGAGGTGTGGGATGAGGCAGGGGATTGCAGGAAAAAAAGAATGGTCTCATGGTTAAGGCTGTTGAATGCTGCCCTAGAAAACTGAATTCTATCCCTGTCTCTACTACATAAGTTCCTACACAAGGATAGGCAAGTCACTTAAACCAAACTTTTAACAGGTGGTCACTAATTGCATGTTTCTTGTTTTCTGGGTACCTGACTGGAAGACCCTGGGGTCTGATTTGCAGAACTGCTGAGCACCACTCACAGCTGCAGCTAAATCAGTGAGAACTGTGCTTTGAACATATAAAGTGCTCTATAATGCTAAGTACTTTGAAAACGTCAGGACCTAGGTGTCAATCCAGGCACCCAAAATCAGTGGAAACTTTTGACCTTGTATATCATCTCCTTACCTCATAGGGGTGTTATGAAGATAAACTAATGTTTGTGAAACATTCAGATACTATAGTGATGAGTGTGTCACAGAAGGGGCCATGAAAAAATTAATAATTTTGTCTTCAGAGCAGGGTTTAAATAGTGAAGTAAGGAAGGCATGTGGCCAAACACTGAAGGAGAAAACAAAATATTCAATAGCTGCTCACAAATTGAGCACCATCCATTCTGTGCATTGCATGAAGCAGGTACTATGGAAAAAACAGTATGTGATCATGTAATTAAAAGACTGTACTATAACGGATGTGCACAAAGGGCTGAATTAAGGTTGTTTAATTTTGGCATTTCCCAACGTTTTAGTGTGTGACCTTGCAATCAATGTTCTTCTAATGGAGTTTTTTGTGTGTATTTTTTTTTTTTTTTTTTTTTACATACTGTATGAATTATTGCCATTCAGTTTAACACTATGAAACCATTCAATGAGATGAACACAATTTATCAGGAACAATTAATAAACTAGCTGTGATATATAAATAATATATATCATTAACATACATATAAATCTCTTAGAATGACATAATTTTTTCAAAACATAAGTTAGCCTGTGAAAGAGAGAAATCTGGCAATGTAAAAATACAATGAACTAAAAATGTCAGGAGTTTCACTAAAAGCAGACTTCCACTGTATCCTGGAAATAACATAGCTTTGTACCTGTTGCGTCTCTTGCAAGGCGATGGACTAGACTGGCCAGAGGAGCTGGTGCTCAAAGTGCTGTCAGGGCTGCTTAACGAACATACACGATCAATATTCATAGTGCTCTGGCAGGCTTCACAATCTAGGCTACCTTTACATCTGAAGCAAAGAAAAATAATTAAGACAAAAAATAAATACTGCCTGTCATTTGGCAGGTCATTCATTCCTTCTACACACAGCAAACCTTAAAGTAATACAGACAGATCTTTAATATGTCATTTAGTACTACATTGGAAAGGGAATGGGGCCTATCACCCAAAAGATAAAAAGCAGTGATTCTTATTCCTGTTTAGTGTTCCATTCGTACACAATCTAAAGTTTTTTGGGGTCCCTTTGGAAATTTTGACTGAAATTTTTAAATTCTGAAGCCTAAAGTAAGGCTCCTGAATCCACAGTTAGGCATTTAAGTTCAAAAAATTAAAAGTTCGGAATCTATGAATACCCATTCAGGTATTCCTGCAGATATACAACACCTTTGAAAAATTAGGTCATTTTTATTTTGGTGCCTAAATGTGAATTAGGAACCTTAGGCACTCAAAGTAAAAAAAAATTGGCCATAGTCCAGACCAAATCTTGCAGTCTTTACTCAAGTAAGTCTTCGGCTGGCTCCACTGATTTGATTTACGAACAACTGTAGGCTATGGCCCTAAATAATTTATATATATATATATTTAAAAAAAAAAAAAAAAAACACCTCTGTACCATCTCTGCCATAGAAGTAGCTGATTCTTCTCACACTCCCCACAACATGCAATGAAAATGAAATGTGACATAAGTGGGGAAGTGTGGGTGCAAGCATGAAAAAGATTTTTAAAGCAGTCCTGGGTATTTAGACACACATCTTCTATTAGAATTAATTTAAGCTGTGTGGCACCCTGGACTGCCTTGAAAAACATCAACCAAATGTGTGTGTATGTAAACCAACACACACACACGAGTGCCTACATATTCAATTTGTTGTACACTACCACTAGGTTTGGCAGGATTTGATTTAAACAGATGTTAGTAAACATCGATTTCAGCTAACACTGAAATCAATAACAAAAAAAAATCCATTGGTAAGGATTCGGTGTCACTGGCCCTGCGGTAGCACACAGAGCCATCTGCAACCCTGCTGTTGCAGGAGTGAGCAAGTGGGCCCATGACAGCAGAACTGGAGAGGGCTTCTTGGACAGCCAAGGGTCTGGCAACATCAGATCCTGGCAGGCACAATGTGTAAGGAAGGCTGTGGACCTGATGGGTCAGAGCAAAGACCCTCTCCCCCAGCCAGGGTTGCGAGCAGGAGGACAAGCCCCCAGCCATGGGGGAGGTCACCCTGCTGCTGCATCTCTCTGTCCCTGGATAGGAGCCATTCAGTAATGGGGTGGCCTTCCCCACGGCCGCGGGCTCGTCCTTCTCGCATCCCTTGCTGGAGGTCTCTGCTTTGACCCACCAGGGCCACAGACTTCCCCTGACCTTGTGCCTGCGTGAATCTGGTGTTGCCAGCCCTGCGACTGTGCAGGAATCCTCTGCAGCTCCACTGTCACAGCCCTACTTGCTCACCAGCCAGGAGTGCAGGGGCCCTCCCTGGGCAGGAATGGTCAGGAACAGGGTGGCCTCCCCCAAAGCCAGAGGCTCATTGTTCAACTTGCAGCACTGGATGGGAGCAGTCTCTACTCTGCCGGTCCAAGACTGCAGCCTCCATGCACCTTGCACCTGGGTGTCTCTGGCCCCTTGGCCACGCAGAGAGCTCCTTGCAGTCCCACTGTCAGTTCTGCACTAACCCCAATCCTACCCCCCCTTAACTCCCCGCAACTGTAAATATAAAAATAGTTAATATTGATTTTTATCATTTTCCCTACCCCAATTTTTGACAAAACTTGCAAAAAAAACCCCAAAACCCAAATATTGCCAAGCCTAACTACCGCTACTGAACATAAATGCTGATATACATACAAACCTTATTTGCACTCAATTTACACATGGAAGTATTTTATATGTTTAATCTATGGTTTGCATGCACAAGCAATGTGCAAAAATTATATGAATTAATTTTACATAAACTGTACACATATGACAATCATATTTTGAAGATATGGCCCTAAATTTTTATCTTCTACTTGCCTGTTTACCAGTTTCAGATTCACAGCCTGAACAATCAGATGACATTAGGCTTCCTCAAACTTATGTTTAAGGAAAAGCCATAATTCACAGCCATACGGAATGTAAGTGCATTCAAACAAAACTGACCTCTTTTCTTTGATTCACAGTAATTTAATATGGAATAATTTATTTCATAACTTATAGAAAAATCATTTTAGGATGAAATTTCTAATGCCTATACTCAACTTCCAATTTCATACACAGATACATGTAATGCTACAGAGGTGGGTACGTATGAAAAGTGCAAGCCAATATTAAGAAATAAAATCAATAAACATGCTATACCTAAGAGTAGTCAATTTTCAAACTTTAACTACTTATCTACTGTTATAACAAGAATTCTAAACATTAAGTCCCTGTTATGAATGCACTGCTTGCATAGCTATGCAAAGCAGAATTTTACAAGTAGCCTTCAGTTTCCAAATAAGATACTGCCATGGAGTTGCCTTTTGTACCAAAAAGTTGGAAGCACATTGACTGCCATTGTGTCTAAAATCAAATATTGACTACACACAATAGCTGAACTAGAGGATATTGCTGGAATCACTGCACGTTTCTTAATATAGGTAACAGTTTAGTAAAACTAGACTTATTTAAGCTCTTACTCTCTTAGTGAATGCCTTTGTCCTGTATCGTCTTCATCCGTGTCACTACTGATGGTGATCACACTGACTGCTGGACTTGGAGAATCTGCAATGATGATAGCCTGGCGCTGTTTGTTTGAAATAGATGAATCAGGGTCCTGCCTGACAGATGTTTTGCAACAGTTCCTCTCCTGTCCTTCTGAGTTATGATTGTCCTGTGCTTCTATACAACTTACTCTCTTGACAGACTTCACATTAATTATCTTTGGAGATATAAATGCTGAATTTTGGATATTGGTATTTTGTAACACATTACTCCTGTGAAGAAGACACCTCGTTAGACAGTTAGTAGAATCTTTGTAACATACTTGGAAACTTAATTCTATTCTCCTCCCCACAACTTAAAAAAGCCAAGTAGATTAAAACATCATTGTTGTACATCCATGAATAAAAATAAACAGTAAAACATAAAGCAGTGAAGATATAGGTAAATATATTGCATATATGGTAATTCATAACGATGGCAAATTTTCCACGTAAGTATTGCAAATAGCAAGCAGGTGTTCTGGATGTTGCAACGTAAGGTCTAAGGCTGGATTTACTGGTGAAATGTAATACAATATGCTGAAAGCCCCATTCTCTTATAAAGGAAAGAAGGAATGAAGAAATGCTAGCTTGGACACTACAGACATTTCAGTCCTTATTCATTGGAAAGATTCTCACTGACATCAATGGGCTTTGAATGACACCTTGCCTTAGCAAACACTAGAAAAGGAGTCCAGTAGTATAACCACTACCATAATTGTTCTTTATAGCCTTGGTTTCTCCATTACTAAAACATCCCATACCTTTGCAAACCACTTCTGTAGTGATGGGGCACATTTTCTCCAGTGAGCAGCAAAAGAGTTTCTCGCTGCCAGCAAAAGACAGACTATTCTTAATACTAGTCTAGCCATATTATGACCACTATTATATAACTTCTATTTATTTTTAATTCTTTGATGAATCCTCATTCACACAGAATTAGAAGCATCTAATTAGGACTAGCTCAATATATTTTTAAACCCTTACCAAAGGCCATTTAAGCACATATGTAGACAAAGCTGCTACTATCCCAGGCAGAGAGTAGATCAAAGGTAAAAAAAAAAAGTTTATTTCCATTTCATGTCTCCCATCCTGTTTACCAAAATGCTTCAGAGAAATTGATGAAGCAGCTAGCTAGGTGTTTATTTTCAAAAGGGGCAACAGAACAGTTTGAGCACAGTCACTGACCTTAGTGAGCATGCATTATTCATATCTCTCTCATCCACTGTACAAAGGTTGTGAAACTATGACCTCACAATCTACACCAAATTAAAAAAAAAAAAAAAAAAAACCTATTTCACCAACCTGTTCTGGCAGAGTTTATTTCTTTTGGTAGCTGCAGGTTGTGGCCAGACAACATGTGCAATGCCCACACTAATTGGCTGAGTGGCAGACAAAGTTATTTGATTTAAGAGAGGCTGTGGCATCACTGAATTGTAATGGCTGCCATGAGGAATCACTTTCCTAAGGAGAGAAGAGGGGAGTTATTAGCTGTAAACTTTTCAACTCAAATCCATATTCTTTGTTACGCAAAAGTCCTAAAAAAAGGTGTACAAAATTGTTTGGACCTACCCCCAGTCTCCAAATCTTTGTGGACCAGCCACAGGATCAGAGGCTAGAGTTGCAGTAGAAGGAGCCACAGGTGTTATTTGTTGCCAAGCAGGAATCAATATTTGCTGAGTTTGATTAGACCATGGCTGTTGTGAAGTAAAGCAGATTTCATTAAGTGGTAAATGACTAGTATTTATATTAGCTTCTTAAAACTCAGCATAAATCCAAAAAAGTGATTGAAACGGGACACTTTAAGGACATATCGAACACAATCTTTACAAATATAAGATTTCTTAAGTGCGTAGTAATATAAAATTTTTAATAGCCATTTTTAAAATACACAATTCCAAATGAACCAACCTGAGAAAGGACTCCTGCTCGTATCTGTAGTGGCTGTATAGTAGGGGCCTGTGTCACCAATGGAACGGTATTATCTACCCTTAATGAGTAACCAGTAGGCTTACCATGGTTTGTAGGAATTCCTAATGGGAAAAGGAAAAACAAATGAATCATACAAGCTTTAAACAAAATATTATTATGATATAACTAGAGCAAAATAAAAACACTGATGAGGAGAATTTTAATCAGACAACTCATTTTTCTTGCTATGCTTATAATTTAGTCGTACCACTGATTTAGACTGGATTAATCAATGTGAATTATCTTAGGTCTGGTCTACACTACGAGTTTATGTCGGATTTAGCAGCATTAAATCCGAATTAACCCTGCACCCAACGAAGCCATCCACACAACGAAGCCATTTTTTTGACATAAAGGGCTCTTAAAACCGATTTCTGTACTCCTCCCCAACGAGGGGATTAATGCTGAAATCGACATCACCATTTCGAATTAGGGTTAGTGTGAACGCAATTCGAAGATATTGGCCTCCGAGAGCTATCCCACAGCGCACCATTGTGACCGCTCTGGACAGCACTCTGAACTCGGATGCACTGGCCAAGTGTACAGGAAAAGCCCTGGGAACTTCTGAATCTCATTTTCCTGTTTGGCCAGGTGAGCTCATCAGCACAGGTGACCATGCAGTCCCAGAATCGAAAAAGAGCTCCCGCATGGACCGAACGGGAGGTACTGGATCTGATCGCTGTATGGGGAGAGGAATCTGTGCTATCAGAACTACGTTCCAAAAGATGAAATGCCAAAACATTTCAAAAAATCTCAGAGGCCTCGAGGGACAGAGTCTATATCAGGGACGCAACACAGTGCCACATGAAACTTAAAGCGCTCAGACAAGCGTACCAGAAAACCAAAGAATCAAACAGATGCTCTGGGACAGAGCCCCAGACATGCCGCTTCTACGCTGAGCTGCATGCAATTCTAGGGGGGGCCGGCCACGACTACCCCACCCCTGTCCGTGGACTCCGATGATGGGGTACTCTCCGTCATGGCTGAGGATTTTGCAGATGGGGAAGATGAGGAGGAGGACGAGCTTGGGGAGAGCACACAGCACACCGTTCTCCCTGACAGCCAGAATCTTTTTATCATCCTGACTGAAATACCCTCCCAACCCAACGAAGCCAGAGAAGGGACCTCTGGTGAGTGTATCTTTTTAAATATAATACATGTTATAAAAGCAAGCATTTTTTAATGATTAAGTAGCCCTGAGGACTTGGGATGCATTCGTGGCCAGTACAGCTACTGGAAAAGTCTGTTAACGTGTCTGGGGATGGAGCTGAAATCCTCCAGGGACATCTCCATGAAGCTCTCCTGGAGGTACTCTAAAAGCCTCTGCAGAAGGTTTCTGGGGAGAGCAGCCTTATTCCGTCCTCCCTGGTAGGACACTTTACCACGCCATGCTAGTAGCAAGTAATCTGGTATCATTGCATGACAAAGCCTGGCAGTGTATGGTCCCGGTGTTTGCTGGCATTCAAGCAACATCCGTTCTTTATCTCTCTGTGTTATCCTCAGGAGAGGGATATCATTCATGGTAACCTGGTTGAAATAGGGGAATTTGATTAAGGGGACATTCAGAGGTGCCCATTCCTACTGGGCTGTTTGCCTGTGGCTGAAAAGAAATCCTCCCTGCAGTTAGCCACATGGTGGGGGGGGATATTGGCGCTGAGCTGTTCGCGTTTGGCTAGCAGGTATCTTCCCTGATACCAGCCAGGCGGTGGGGGGAGGGGAAAAGCGATCATCCCAGAATATTGGATGGGGGGGAGGGGGTTAGTTTGGTTTCTGCTGCTGCACATTAACAGGAAAGCTGCAGCAGTAGATGGCCAACTCGACGGGCTTTGCTTGGTATGGGAAAGGAGGGGGCTGCTGTTATGAAGGTTGCAGAAGCCGAAAGACTATGGCTTACCATGGCCGCCTGCAAGCCGAATTCTGTTGCCTGGCCCTGCGTGTGTGATCTCTAACACCAAAGCCACAGGCACTCAATATAAGATGCAAAATGTGACCTTGTACCAAAATCACATGTGCTATGTAATGTGAATAGTGTTGTTCACCGTGAAAGAGTACAGCCATTGTTCTGTAAAATGTATCTTTTTAAATACTTCACTCCCTTTTTTTCCTCCAGCAGCTGCAAATGTTTCAAGCCTCCCTCCTCCGTCCCAGAGGCTCTCTCAGATAAGGCGGCGAAAAAAACGCACGCGCGATGAAATGTTGTCTGAGCTCATGCAGTCGTCCGGCACTGACAGAGCTGTGTGGAGGGACACAATAGAGTACAGGACAGTGGCCGATGAACATGAGGAGAGGTGACGGCAGAAAGATCAGAGGAGGTATGAGGAAACGCTGGGGCTACTGCGGGATCAAACGAACATGCTCCGGCGTCTGGTGGAGGTTCATGAACGGCAGCAGGATCACAGACTGCCGCTGCAGCCCCTGCTTAACTGCCCTCCCTCCTCCCCAAGTTCCATAGCCGCCTCACCCAGATGCCCAAGAATGCGGCGGGGGGGAGGCTCCAGGCACCCAACCACTCCACCCCAGTGGACAGCCCAAGCAACAGAAGGCTGGCATTCAACAAGTTTTAAAGTGGCCTTTTCCTTCCCTCCTACCCTCCTCCCACACCCCACCCGGGCTACCTTGTGAGTTATCTCCCTATTTTTATAATCAATTAATAAAGAATACATGTTTTTTAAACGATAGTGAAGTTATTTCCTTTGCAAGCAAGCGGTGATCGAAGGCGGGAGAGCGGGTGGCTTACAGGGAATTAGAGTCAACCAAGGGGGCGGGTTTTCATCAAGGAGAAACAAACAGAAGTGTCACACTGTACGCTGGCCAGTCATGAAACTGGTTTTCAAAGCTTCTCTGATATGCACCGCTTCCTGCTGTGCTCTTCTAACTGCCTTGGTGTCTGGCTGCGTTTATTCAGTGGCCAGGCGATTTGCATCAACCTCCCACCCCGCCATAAAGTCTCCCCCTTACTCTCACAGAGATTGTGGAGCACAGAACAAGCAGCAATAACAATGGGAATATTGGTTTTGCCAAGGTCTGAGCGAGTCAGTAAACTGCGCCAGTGACCCTTTAAACGTCCAAATGCACACACTACCACCATTCTGCACTTGCTCAGCCTATAGTTGAACAGCTCCTGACTACTGTCCAGGCTGCCTGTGTACAGCTTCATGAGCCAGGGCATTAAGGGGTAGGCTGGGTCCCCAAGGATAACTATAGGCATTTCAACACCCCAACAGTTATTTTCTGGACTGGGAAGTAAATCCCTTCCTGCAGCCATTTAAACAGACCAGAGTTCCTGAAGACACGAGCGTCATGAACCTTTCCCGGCCAACCCACGTTGATGTTGGTGAAATTTCCCTTGTGACCCACCAGTGCTTGCAGCACCATTGAAAAGTACCCCTTGCGGTTTATGTACTGGCTGCCCTCGTGGTCCAGTCCCAAGATAGGGATATGCGTTCCGTCAATAGCCCCACCACAGTTAGGGAATCTCATTGCAGCAAAGCCATCTAGTATGACCTGCACATTTCTCAGAGTCACTACCTTTGATAGCAGCAGCTCAGTGATTGCGTTGGCTACTTGCATCACAACAACCCCCACAGTAGATTTGCTCACTCCAAATTGATTACCAACTGACTGGTAGCTGTCTGGCGTTGCAAGCTTCCACAGGGCTATTGCCACTCACTTGGGAACTGTGAGGGCTGCTCTCATCTTGGTATTCTTGTGCTTCAGCGCAGGGGAAAGCAAGTCACAAAGTTCCATGAAAGTGCCCTTAAGCATGCGAAAGTTTCGGAGCCACTGGGAATCATCCCAGACCTGCAACACTATGCGGTCCTACCACTCTCTGCTTGTTTCCTGGGCTCAGAATCGGTGTTCCACAGCATAAGCCTGTCCCACTGACACCATGATCTCCAAATTGCGGGGGAACATGGTTTTAGAGAAAAGCGTGTTCATGTCCTCAACACTGCGCTGCCGTCGCCTCCTCGCCTGGTTTTTCAGGTGCTGGTTCTGCATACACTGCACGATAATGTGCAAGGTGTTTACAGGTTTCAGAGTAGCAGCCGTGTTAGTCTGTATTCGCAAAAAGAAAAGGAGTACTTGTGGCACCTTAGAGACTAACCAATTTATATGAGCATAAGCTTTCGTGAGCTACAGCTCACTTCATAACTGCTGTGGTGAGCTGAACGGGCTCTATGCTTGCTGTGCTATGGCGTCTGCTCCTGCTTGGGCAATCCAGGGAAAAGGGCGTGAAACGATTGTTTGCCATTGCTCTGGTGGAGGGCGGGGCAACTGAAAACATGGCTTACCGGGTTGGCTTACAGGGAATTAAAATCAACAAAGGGGGTGGCTTTGCAAGAAACAGAATGGCCCCCCCTCAAGGATAGAACTCAAAACCGGGTTTAGCAGGCCATTGATTTCACGGAGGGAGGGAGGAGAAAATGAATACAAAACAAATCTGGTCTATTTCTTGTTTTGATCCATTTCATCTATCTTTATACATCTTGCTGGCAGCAGACTGTGTAGTACGACCACTAGCCATCGTCATCTCCTGGGTGCTCGGCAGAAGACGGTGCAGTATGACGACTAGCCATCATCTTCTGCTGGCTGCAGGTTAAAAGACAGTGCACTGCCGGTACGACTCAATTGCCACGAGATGAAACTTAAAAGGGAAATGACCTGGCTGAGTCACTCCCATGTTTGCCCAGGCACCCCTGACCTCATCGAGGTTGGTTAAAGGAGCACCCTGGACTACGTCGACGACGGCTACCAGTCATACTGCACTGTCTGCTGCCAAAAGTCATACTGCACTGTCTGTTGCTGTGTAGCAACACAGTACCACATCTGCCAGCACCCAGGAGGCATACGCTGACGGTTAGCTGAGCGGGCTCCATGCTTGCCGTGGTATGGCGTCTGCACAGGTAACTCAAGAAAAAAGGCACAAAACGATTGTCTGCCCTTGCTTTCATGGAGGGAGGGAGGGAAGGGGGGCCTGACGATATGTACCCAGAACCACCTGCGACAATGATTTAGCCCCATCAGGCACTGAGATTTCTACCCAGAATTCAAATGGGCAGTGGAGACTGCGGGAACTGTGGGATAGCCACCCACAGTGCAACGCTCCGGAAGTCGACGGTTGCCTCAGTACTGTGGACACACTCCGCCGACTACATGCACTTAGAGCATTTGTGTGGGGACTCATACAATCGACTGTACACAAACGCTTTCTACAAAACCGACTTCTACAAATTCGACCTA
Organism: Eretmochelys imbricata; assembly: GCF_965152235.1. Lineage (NCBI taxonomy): Eukaryota > Metazoa > Chordata > Testudines > Cheloniidae > Eretmochelys > Eretmochelys imbricata. The sequence continues at coordinate 40,589,314 of NC_135577.1, forward strand.
ATTTCGTAGTGTAGACAAGGCCTTAGGAGATTTTGTTTCAGTACCTATCTGTTCAAGTGTGTGTTACTGTAATTTGTGTAATCACTATGAGAACACATTCTATAGAAAGAACCAATTATATTTTATCCTCAGCAGAATGACTCATGCTAAAAGCTTTCTACAATGCTGAGAGTTTTACTATCTATTACAAATTTCTTCAGTTGCAGGGCAGCCAAGGAAAAACAACATTGGGGGAGGGTCAATGGCTAACTTCACTGCTCCTCACGGAGGCCTATGGAACTCAATCACTTCCTACCTACTAACATTTTCTTTCCACAAGGTGTCCTTATCAATTCCTCTAGCTCTTAACAGTGATGCCTGTAAGGAAGCCACATACATGGACCCCTTCTGTCCACAGATGGCGCATGAGTCTTTCGTTTGGGAAGGCTACTCCAGGATCACTGGAAGTACCCTAAAAGTGGGGGGCCACCGGTATGCAGACTGCCCTCCGCCCTGAGGCTCCACCCCACCCCACCTCTTCCCACCCCACTCCACTTCTTCCCCCCGAGGCCCTGCCCTCTTCCAGCCCCTAATCTACCTCTTCCCCCAAGGTCCCGCCCACCGCTCACTCCCCTCACCTCCTCCCACATCACTTGCCTTGAAAGCAGGAAAAAAAGTGGAGGTGACCCACATTTGCCCCCTGCATGGCCAGCCTTTTTTATTTTGGGGAGGGTAAGTCTCCTCAAGCCTCTTATACATGCCACCCATGCATCTGTCTGGTTTTAGGATCTTCTGTGGGGAACCAGTATTTGATTCTCCCTACAATCCATAAAATCTTTCCAGCAGAGCCCATGACAGCCAACCCACAACCTGCTTCTCTTGTGTGTGTTCTGGCACTGTGAACTGACGCACACCTGAAATATTACAGCAAGAACAGTCCAGGAAAGACACCCTCTCTAATGTTCTATGAGTGTTTTAATGGCTTGTCATCCCTACTGGGCTTTACCAGATTCAGACAGTCACAGATAAAAAATGGTGCAATGTTTAAGCCACGCAATAATTTTCAGATGACCTAACAATATAAATAGGGAGGGGGGCAGTAGTTTTTTATTTTTTCAACAGCATTTTCTAATAGAACAGCTTTCTTTCACTGCAGGTTCTACTGTCAATGAGAATATACTAATTTTGACTTCTGGTCTTGCCTTTTACATGACACACACTGCAGTCAATTACTAAGCCATACACATATGGGTGACAGGAAACTACTGCCTAAGATTATACATTCATTTATGCATTAGGAGGTTGTTTTTATCTTTTATTTCAATGGATTGAACATCTTTGAACATGCCACATTGCTATACTAAGTTGTAACTGTTTGATGAAAGGCTTGGAATTTAAAAAACTTTGTTGAGTAATTTCTTCCATCCAACCATATAGACCAGCAGCACCTTAATTCTTCCAAGAGCAGCAAGACTCAGCACTTAGGATATTCTACACAGAAGCCAAACAGGGAATGATGAACAGCACCAAATATTGTTAACATTTCTCTCCCATCACCTCCCCACCAAAAACTCAGCTTGTCACAGTATGTTTGTTCTCCCCCATTCAAGCTATGACTAAATTAGGACTCTAATTCAGCAGTTCAGCACACTACTAAGAGCAGGCAATGGAATCCAAAGACAACTATTTTTTCCTGTACTGTCTCCTTTTCAATATCCTATTTATTAGGTATTACTAAAATAGTAACATGCATCTTAAAAAAAAAGGTACCATTAGCAGAGAATAAATTACTTACCTATAATTAGTATACTCAGAAGGAAATAATCTGTGCATAAAGTTATATGTTTGGCTCAAATAGTCTATAACATTTTGGGCTGGTGTACTCAAAGCTTTCAGAAAGTTCTGAAACCCAGGATAGAGGCAACAGCTATGAATAACATAGTTGGTAACACCGGCTGGCTCTATCTTTATCTTAAGAAAGGGTAAGTTTTCTTGGGTTCTGAATTTAAGTAAAAAGGCTTTTCCTCAGCCTATGTCTATTAGGGTCTCTATGACTTCCAGTTGGTGAGAGAGAATTAAGCGGGATTTAGCATAATTTACAAAGAACTCCTTAACACCTGCAGCTGTCATAATGATTTCATTTTCCCTTTCAAAGACTGGCCATTTTCCAACAAGAACACATGCCCTCTCAATATAGGTGCATTGCAGCAATGGGTAACCTCTTCAGAGAAAAAACAAAGATGAAAGAATACAACCAAACTGAAATCCAACACCCAAGTGTCACCTAAACTGTCTTCTCTTCTCCATAGTTGACAGTGACTTGAGATGAGAAAGACAGTTCTTGTCAAAACAGTTTATATCTGATGGGTTGATGTTAAAAAATACAAACAGCAAAAACCAGAGTCTCTTCCCATAAATATCTACTGTCAGATTCCAGATACTGTCTGATACAAGTCCTTCAAACAATAAAACCTCTGTTTACATGAGGTGCATGTGCTTGTTTAGGGGAATAAAGCCTAATCTATGTTCTTATATACATGTAGAAAGGTACACATCCCTGTGGTATTCCAGCTGTTTTCTAGTCTGCCTCAGAGGAAGTACTTGTATGCTAACATTGTCACCTCATCGGCTATCAATCATTTCCAATAACTGGGTATTAGGCATTATCTGAAGATTTCTTTTCAGGAATTCCAAAACATCTATCTCAAATGGATGTTACAGAATTATTGTAAGGAAAGGTTCTGCCAACTTGTTATCTCCTTCCCTTAAGGACAGTGCAATTTAACCAATATCCCCAAAGGTAAGGTGGAATAAATTTTATTGATGGTGCTGCCTGTAGGTGCATATCAAATGCTTAATTTTGGTGTTCATGTGATAACTGTAAATGGTGTTTTAGCTAAAGATAAGAATAAATTACTAAACTTAAAACTGATTGGTTCCTCTTCATCTCCCACTTCTATATTTTTTCTCTATAAAAATCCATTTTCCTTTTCATGTCCTGTTTGATTTCCCCTCCCCCTTCCTTTTTGTTGTTTTCTGTCCTCTTCTTCTGTATCTCTCTTGCCCGTCCCCTTCAGCACTTCTCCTATTGCTTTCCTTCCAGGACCCATCTTACCACACTGTTCTAAGACCCCTATCCATTGCTCACACTTACAGAGATATGCCTCAGAGCATGAAGTTTCCACAAGGTCCACTACCCCAATTCCACTGCTACTCCATGCTCCCAAAGATAGATTCCTGAAGAGCATAACGAATCTTCTGGGATAGCCAGTTTCCTTCACCAGGCCCTGCATGGGCTGCAGGATTTTCTGGCCTGAAAAACCATAAGCCTTAAGAGTCTGGAATTGCACATGCCAAAATATCATGCAGATGCATGAATCATTTGGGACTTGGACTCTCAGACTCCTGTGGGCTACAGTCATAATTCAGCTTTTAAAACATTATTGGAGTATTTGGCTAAAGATGAGTATCAGAATTATGATAAAATTCTGACCTAAAGCTGAAATTTAGAACCATCATAAAGCTAATACAGAAGAAATCAAGGAATCAGTTATGTGCTCTAGACCCGAATTTAAGGTTCTCATAGTAAAAGAAAAATTCATTCTGAGGGGGAACTGGACACAGATCCTTACATCTAAGTCACTGGCTCAGATCAGGCTTAGAGTGACTGTTCCTACCATTTTTCAGACTATTTTGCCAAAAGTAAAGCATTCTGCACTGAATATTTAGGTTTCATACTTGTTTGGGCGGCTACCAAGTACAGTGGTGTCCAACATTTGACTCAAGATTCCAAGTTGCCCTGAGGGCAACTCTGTTAAGATTTGTATTTAATTATGAATTAAAAATATATTCTGTGAATTGTAATTTTTAATCTGAAATATTTGGAAGATCTAGATGGGTTCCCTACCAAGCTGTGGAAGCCCCTAAGACAGCAGGATAGGTGCTCAACTGGCTTTGCCAGAGTCTAAGGAAGCACCAGCAAAGGACGGCCCCCTTCTCCTCCACAATTACCCAATGATAGCCTAAAAGAGGAGAACCAACCACCAGTTTTAACTCCCTGATCCTATTATCCAGCCCAGGTTAGAGCTAGAGGTTGCTCAACTTGTGCAAGCTGGCTACTATCCCCACGAGATCATGAGCCAGAGAGTAGCATGCTCAAGGTACTCTTCTTCTCCACCTGACCCATCCTATGTGCCAGGAGTGATGGGGGAGGCATAGGAGCTCTATGCATACTGGAGATTCTCCCACAGTGGGAATTCCTTGCAAGGAGACTTGGGGGTGGGCTTCTGCTGCGTCTGTGCTGCCCGAGTAGCATAATGGGAACACAACAGGGCAGAGAACCTGCCACAAAGCATAGTTGTGGCCACCTGACCTTTTTGAAACAGTATGTTCAGGCTGCAATGGTCAGATGCAACTGTCCTAATTCATCATAATGACACACAGTAATTGTAGGATCCAGCAGAGCGGTAATTACTCAGGGTAATTATACATGCTGTCTCCATGGATCTCCAACATTCCTAACTGAAACCCCAAGAGATTTCTCCCTATTTTGCCCAAACTTTAAACCTATTTCACACATGCACAGCCTTAAGATCCCATGCTGTGATCATCCTCATTTAAGATGGGGACTGCACAGGACTGCTTTGGATCTAGACCCTGTCATTCTTTTCAACTGGTAAGCAGGTTGCTGTTTGACATAAACAACACTCTACCCACACCAAAAGTACACTGTTCATGTTAGACTGGGGACAGAAATCAAATCTTGTTCTCTGACATTACAGAGCACAGTATCACATTATTATTTACATCTATGCAGACATATCTAAAAACAAGAAAGTATTTCAGATTTGTGCTAGAAGCATAGCAGTTCCAGTTCATAGCAATACCTTTTGGCCTGGTGCTAGGATCTCTAGTTTTAAGAAGACAACATCTGCCCTGGAATCCCACAGGTAAAATGAGTGAATGAGCTCCTAAACTGCTGTAAGGAGAAAAAACTGACAATTGGATGTTAGGACATGGTATACAGACCTTCCTTTGGGCTGCCTTAATAAGTGGTTTCTGCAACTTTTGAAAGCTTTGAGAGAACTCTAAATCATGTATGCTTAGAGTCACATATAACCAAAGTTGAGTATATGTAACAACATTTACCTTCACAAAAATGAACTTTATGAACTACACTATATTTTATGTCTTAACATCTGCTATCCCACCAAACATGAAGGCATAAATGTAAAAGGTCAGAAAATTTAGCAGGTCTCTCTCAAAAAAGATGTATGTGCTTTGCACTATAACGGTCTCAGTCAAATCTAGTCTGAACAGAGACCATGCTCTGCTAGTCTTTCTCACATCATAAGTTAAAATATCTCAGCTTGATCTATTCTACATATTACACTTCAAAAGTACAACAGGGCAGTGGCAAAAAGCTAGCAAAACATTTTGGAGAGGCTAATAAATTCTTGTCTTAGCATTCAATTTCATTCAGAGGGCTGTGGATTAAAATATGAGGAAAATTCACCTAGAAATGCAATGGTAGGACTCCCATTATCCAGATAGATTGATTTAATCAGAAATATTTCCAGTTTCAGTCTGGGGAGTTTTTTTAATAGCAGAACTGTAAATTTCTCAGACAAAGTTTATAGTGAAATACAGACAATTAACGACTCCAGTAACAGCTGCTGCTTTTCAAAATTCAGAAAATGAAACAATTTCAGTTAATCCTACCTTGGATAGTTGGGGGACATATAATCAATGCCTGCTGAAAAGCATCATTGCAACCAAACTGAGCAGTTCCTGCCTGCAGTGGTATTCCATGATGTAAAACTGAATGGGCAGATGCAGTTAATGCCTGAAACAATAAATTTAGCATGGATGACCACATTAAATGAATGTATATTTTATTATCATCTCTCTCTCTCACACACACACAAATACAGAGCAAATAATTATTAATTAATTCCACTGAAATAGAAAAAAGAAAAGGAGTACTTGTGGCACCTTAGAGACTAACCAATTTATTTGAGGATAAGCTTTCGTGAGCTACAGCTCACTTCATCGGAAAGCTTATGCTCAAATAAATTGGTTAGTCTCTAAGGTGCCACAAGTACTCTTTTTCTTTTTGCAAATACAGACTAACACGGCTGCTACTCTGAAAACTGAAATTGAAGTTTCAAAACATTTCAGATGAAGAAATACCATTTGACCACTCGAGGGCACTGTAATAAAGCAAACCACTTTCAGGATGACAAGTCAAAACCTAAACGTTTTTGAAATCAGGCTTAGAAAACTAACTTTTTCAAACTGAACAAAAAGTGAACAACTCTAGAAAGGGGGAATAAAATGTACATAAGATTTTGCAGCTATTGTCAAATATGATGATTCCTGGATCATATTTTGAAATCAAAATGAGAAACTAAATTAATAGAGCTAATAGCCAAAAATTCTTACCTGACTCCTCACTGTGCCAATTTTGGTGAAGTTTGCTGTCAGATTAGTAGCTCTGCCTGAGGCAACTGGTCTTATAAGTGGTGTTTTATTGCAATTACTTATGTCATATGAGTTTGATCTGTATTTGCAGACATCCATGATATGGAAACAAGATTTCACTCTGTTAAAAGAAGAGAATTTTTTTATTTAAAATTTCCATTTTAAAAAGTATAAATTAATTAATTCCACTGGAGGAAGGAGAAATGGTTCGGAAAACACAATTTCATGATTAACATAATCCTGCATCTTTGAAGGAAGTTAGACTAGATGACCCTTGCGATCCCTTCTAACCCTATGATTTTACGATTCTGTAAGGCAAGATACAGCTAGAATTATGCTTATGAGCATCTCTTCTCTAAAAACCCAAAATTCTTACAATTAATGGTAAACCTATTGAATCTATGGTTTAATATCAAGAAAGATAAACTGTAACTATTTTCTGCTTCTAGTGTCTAACAGTATTGCTGAGTATCTGCTAATAATTGGGGTATGTACCAAAAGAAGGTGATGGATTAGACCAGGGTTTCCTCAAACTTCATTGCACCGCGACCCCCTTCTGACAGCAAAAATTACTACAAGACCACAGGAAGGTCAAAGCCTGAGCCCGCCTGCCCTGGGGAAGGTGCCAAAGTTTGAGGGCTTCAGCCCTGGGCAGTGGGGTTTGGGCTTTGGCTTCAGCCCCAGGCCCCAGCAAGTTTAACGACAGCCCTGGTGACCCGTGACCTACTTTGGGGTCCCGCCCACAGTTTGAGAACCGCTGGATTAGACATATGAAAAGTTCTCTCCTTTGTTAGACTTCTGTGTATCTATTTTATTTATCTATTTATTTATTGTTCAAGTATCTATTTCTAGCATTTTAAAAATACTTTAATTGGGCTTGGGAATTAGGGCCTGATTCTATTAAATTCTGAACACCAATTCTATGAGAACAGAGGGTATTCAGTTCTTTTTAGAATCAGGCCCTAAGACTATTGGTGCCTCAGCATGGGGAATTTTGTATTCTAGGCATCTCAACACTATACATACTTAGCATTCTATAAGTTTTAAGCAACAGAATATATATATATATATATATACACACACACACACACACACACACCATCCCACACACATCAATTTGACTGTACAGCACTGTTGTAGGTCTAACACAACACTGTTTTATTATTACTGTATATAACATACTGGTTGCTATGTGGAAAATCTAGGAGATGCTTCATGGTAACAAAGGGATGGTTCAGTGTCTCAGCTGGAGTAATTCTTAAATCAGCATCAATCAGCAACATTTTCTTCAACAGACTGACAAATTCTCTTCTATCTGCCTTCTCTGCCAATAGATCACTTCCTTCCAGATCCATCACCATGTTCACCTGGCATGGAACAATTTTTTAAAAAGTCAGATAAAACAAACATGCATACTGATAATACTTCCTTTGGTTCCTTTCATTAAATTTTTCCACTTCAAAAAACTAACATGTATTGCTTTTAAAAAGTAGGGCCAAGTGAAATATTTGGAATTTATTAGCTTGTCCAAACATGTTTATCTTGGGGCTAATGAATCTGACCCAACAAACACCTTTCAAGATTTTACTGTATAAATAACTGCTCTTCTGACAGTACCTGCGCACCTAACATCTATTGAAAGCCTTATACCACCTATCATTCCAAATTTGGGATTTGAAATTTAACAGTCTGTTTAGGAGGTGGAGATTAGAATCCTTGAAAAAGAAACCCAGTTATCAGTAGTACTGGTGCCCGCACCTGCCTCAAATCATCATCCCTGGAAGTGTTTTCTTTCAACTGATACATTTTTAATCAGTGATGCTCACTCAGATTAGGGAACCCATGTGCCTGACATACGAGACAGATGAGATTCTCTGTCTGCTTCCATGCCAATGGAAGTCTCTCAGAACTAAGTGGAAGATTTTGCCAACCTCTGAAAATGGAGGAATAAAAGATTCAAAGTAACAAAAACCACCAGATCCTCTTACTTATTTTTGCCTTGAAAGTGGAAAATACTAAATAAATGTTAAGTATTACTCTTTTTTTTAAGGTTGAGCTGTGAGAACAGAGCTAGTACATGAAGAAGACAATTTCAAATGTGTATAGTAACACCAGTCCTGAAATGGAATTGAGTATTTTCTCAGGATGTCAAAGAAGAAAGAGGGGGAGGAGATTTCCTTTTATTAGTGATTAAGGCATATAAAGCAGTAGAAGTATAAGGATGCAGTTTAGTTAAAAACAAAAGGGTTTGGGAAGCTGTCAGTGTCTCTAGAAAAAGGATGAAGACAAATGATACTTTTACTATAAACAAAAACCTAGATATAAGAATCATTTTACCTAGATTGGTAGATGTTACAGTAGAATATGGAATATACTGCACACTATTTAAGATCTTTTTCACCAGGACAAATGTAACTGCACAACAATCACAGAACAACAAAAGAAGACGAGATCTATGCACCAAGGAACTTAGACAGGCATAGATGGACTGTTTCCACAGAAGCACACTAGGCAGGTATGGATGAATGGAAAACATTCCCAGAATGTACTCTAATTCACAAAATCTAACTGATAAAAGTTTAAAAATAAATCATTGTGCATCTCTCAGCTGTATTGCTTGCAAAGGAAAAATACTTGAGAACTCACATGCACTATATCATCCAAACTGTTGAAAATATACTTTCTGGCCTCTTTAGACTTCATCCCTGTCTCTGTCTCATGCTCTTCCAGTGTCTTAAAAGGGAAAAAAACAAACACTCCGTCAATTAAAAGGACACTGTAAGTATAAAATATTTACTGTTAGTAATCACACTTTAGACAATTGAGAGACTTTAATTTGACATTTATTTCACTGTTATGCTTTTTGCTGACTTTTTGTATTTCAGTCAGTTTAGACAACAAAAATAGCCAATTTCACCTCCTGGCTCTTCTGAATAATCACAATGCTATACTACAGTATCTGGTTTGCAAACAACTCAGGAAATAGTGAACATCTAACAAAAACATGCTTTATGAAAACTACCACTAACTTTTGGAACTAAACTAGGTGACAGTATCACTTTAAATAGAATCATGCCCCTTTCAATTTCTCTCTTCTTACAGGGTTGTTGTTTCTGTTTTGTTTTCAAGTACATTTTATTTGTTCAGAGCTACAGTGACAGAGAAAGTATCTGAAATATTAAAACATCATAAACAAATAAGGCCTAAAGGACAAGTATATACACCAAGACAGTAGCATAATGAAACTAAATACCTTACTCCTCACTTTCTATTATAATTTCCACCAAAATAAGTAAATAAAACAAAGCAACACCTGAGTCCCACTCTCATCCTGCAGTAGGGACTCTTGCATGATCCCAAAAGAAAAAAACACCACTATTTAAAAGTACATTAAAGAGAAGCTTCCTCAGCATATTATCTAGACTAGATTCAGCAATGTTTTTCTAACAATCTGGAAAATAGTTCAGCTGTGCTCTCCATACATCAAAACAATTTCCCTTTCCTCTCCCTCCAAAGAGTAGATTGTTTAGTCTGGTATGGGAGATTTAACAATCTTAATATCCAGAGACAGAAGGGTGACTTGTCTTGTATCCAACATAAAAAGATACATTCTCTAGCCAATAAAAGCCCCATTCACCTCCATTCATACTGAAAGAGATCAGATGGAAGTTAAAGTGAGATCCAACAGAAATATCAAAGTTGGAGACCAGGAATAACCACACTAAAGCACTTAAAGCTCTAACATAACCTGGGTCCAAAAGGCATTAATTTGTCGACAATTGCACCAACAGTACACCCAGTTAGCAATCCTCACTTTTCATTTTAAACATACTAAGCAAAATAAACCAAACAACTTACTATGGAATGATATTTTATTTTGCTACTATTGCTTCAGAATTTCATGACCATTCACCAAGATTTAACTCCATTTGTTATCTGTACTTGGCTCTTTACTCAATACTGCCTAAGCCTTTGTGGGTCCCACTCCAGAGATAACATGGGAGCTACTTAATTCTTTATACAGCAGAGAAATTAAACCACATAGGTCTGGGCGGTTGTCTTCACATACAGCGCTACAGTGCAGCTACACTGATATAGTACTTTAGTAAAGACGCTACTACGCTGAAGGGAGAGCTTCTCCCATTGGGGAGGAGGATTAGCTATGCCGACAGGTAGTAGCTATGTTGAAGGGAGAAGATCTCTCGTTGACATAACCCTGCTTATGAGAGGGATTAGGTCATTATAACTACATCACCTGTAGGTGTGGATTTTTCACACCCCAGAGCAATGCAGATATACCAATATAGGTTTGTAGAGTAGGGCTGGCCTAACATTACTTAGATAGAAGACATAATTCTATCTTAGTTTTGCAAATTTGTGAATAAGATCTCCATGTTATAAATAAGAAACCTTAATTTGGCCTATGTGGCGTATGTATGCATTATACTATTTTTTCAATTATTTAATACTTTTACCTTTAACCTCCAACCAGAATATGGTGCATCTGTTTCTCTACAGAAAAATCTTGCAGTTTTCGTTCCCATGTTCAACAACTGCTCTCCTGGCAAACCTTGAGTCTGCGAAATGTAACGAATCTGGAGGAGGAAAAAGTAGAAGGAACTTAACTTTTTGTTTTCAAATCATGATCTACAAAGATAGAAACTTGCACTTCGTCATTTCCCACACTAAAAAATGCAAAGAGGAATAAGAGTGGGCAAACAACTCTTACACAGGAGAGAATCGGTACTTTAAAAAGTTGTGTATTGCTCTCTCCAGGTATTAGCAGGAGAAAACCCTAAATATCCAAGGTTTCAGAGTAGCAGCCATGTTAGTCTGTGTCCACAAAAAGAACGGGAGTACTTGTGGAACATATAGTAAGAAGATATATATATACATACAGAGAAGGTGGAAGTTGCTATACAAACTGTAAGAGGCTAATTAATTAAGACGAGCTATTATCAGCAGGAGAAAAAAAAACAAAAAACACTTTTGTAGTGATAATCAAGATGGCCCATTTGTCAACTGTTCCATTCTGTGCAGCCAATGAAGTGGGCTGTAGCCCAAGAAAGCTTATGCTCAAATAAATTTGTTAGTCTCTAAGATGCCACAAGTACTCCTGTTCTTTTTGCTAAATACCCAAGCATCTAAACTAGTATAGTTAAACAAGGACATAATTTTGGTCAGCAATGAGTCTTTTATTTACATTACTTACTGGTTCAAAACTACTGCAAACTCTGCAATAATCATGACTCCATATGTATGGAATGCTCTCCGGGGGCAGTTTCACAAAGTCACCATCCTCCCCTCATTCAAATCCTTATTAAGAGCTGAACTGAGGCCTTACAGATAAGCTCAGGAAAGATGTTTGTTCCATTCAGAAGAGGACAGAATGACATGAATACTCAGTTTTCCCCTTAGAATGAACATACAAGGCACTATTCTTCTAATAATTCAAAAATCATATTTGAAACCAAGTGATGCATGGGGTCCCAGCACAAGTAACATTTTACAGTGGGATGGGTTCGGTGTATGCCACAGTTCTTTCAAAAGGTATTAAAAGAATTTCCACACAGTTTAATGACAAGACCATATATATCCACAGTGAAAAGAAGAGTTAATTTTTTGTTCCATTTTCTCCGAACATTCTGATGATTGACATTTTGCAAATGTGCTATATAAAAATGTTAGACCCCTTTTGATACAGGTATTAACTCCCCACATTCCAGCCAAATTTCATTTGGTTACTCACATTCTACCCACCTAAAATTGTCCCTGTGTTTTCAGTTAGATACAGTATTCTTTGGAAGTTTTTCACTTCCTTTATACGTTGTTGTGCTCTGTTACATAGTGAATATGTGTTTCACTCCAAAGAAGGCTGCATTTCAGCAGTGAGTGAAATTTCAGGATATTGTTTGTCAAGTACTTTGGAATCCTTCACTATCTAGGGCCTGATCCAACATCCATTTAGAACAATGGGAGTATCTCTGTTGACTTCAGTGGACATTGTATCAGGTCTATAACTAACTGTCTACACCAAGATGTTTTACTGTAACAAGCCATTTACAACACACACTTTGCTTCTCTACAAAAGAAAAAGGACACTAAACTTTCTAAACTACTACATGCCACAAGAGGCCACAGCAATGGTTCCCTCAACCCACCCAGCAATATTGTTAACCTATCCAACTATACCCTTAGCCCAGCAGAAGCAGCTGTCCTATCTCGGGGCCTCTCCTTCTGCCCCTCCACCCCCACGAACATGATACAGTTCTGTGGTGACCTAGAATCCTATTTTCGACGTCTCCGACTCAAGGAATATTTCCAACACACCTCTGAACAACATACTAATCCACAGAGACCTCCCTACCAACACGACATAAAGAAGGATTCTAGGTGGACTCCTCCTGAAGGTCGAGACAGCAGACTGGACTTCTACATAGAATGCTTCCGCCGACGTGCATGGGCTGAAATTGTGGAAAAGCAGCATCACTTGCCCCACAACCTCAGCCGTGCAGAACACAATGCCATCCACAGCCTCAGAAACAACTCTGGCATCATAATCAAAAAGGCTGACAAAGGAGATGCTGTTGTCAACATGAATACGTCGGAATATGAACAAGAGGCTGCTCGGCAGCTCTCCAACACCACTTTCTACAAGCCATTACCCTCTGATCCCACTGAGAGTTACCAAAAGAAATTACAGCATTTGCTCAAGAAACTCCCTGAAAAAGCACAAGATCAAATCCGCACAGACACACCCCTGGAACCCCGACCTGGGATATTCTATCTACTACCCAAGATCCATAAACCTGGAAATCCTGGGCACCCCATCATCTCAGGCATTGGCACCCTAACAGCAGGATTGTCTGGCTATGTAGACTCCCTCCTCAGGCCCTACGCACTCCCAGCTACCTTCGAGACACCACTGACTTCCTGAGGAAACTACAATCCATCGGTGATCTTCCTGATAACACCATCCTGGCCACTATGGATGTAGAAGCCCTCTATACCAACATTCCACACAAAGATGGACTACAAGCCGTCAAGAACACTATCCCTGATAATGTCACGGCTAACCTGGTGGCTGAACTTTGTGACTTTGTCCTTACCCATAACTATTTTACATTTGGGGACAATGTATACCTTCAAATCAGCGGCACTGCTATGGGTACCCGCATGGCCCCACAGTATGCCAACATTTGTATGGCTGACTTAGAACAATGCTTCCTCTGCTCTCGTCCTCTAATGCCCCTACTTTACTTGAGCTATATTGATGACATCTTCATCATCTGGACCCATGGAAAAGAAGCCCTTGACGAATTCCACCATGATTTCAACAATTTCCATCCCACCATCAACCTCAGCCTGGTCCAGTCCACACAAGAGATCCACTTCCTGGACACTACAGTGCTAATAAATGATGGTCACATAAACACCACCCTATACCGGAAACCTACTGACCGCTATTCCTACCTACATGACTCCAGCTTTCACCCTGACCACACCACACGATCCATTGTCTACAGCCAAGCTCTGCGATACAACCGCATTTGCTCCAACCCCTCAGACAGAGACAAACACCTACAAGATCTCTATCAAGCATTCTTACAACTACAATACCCACCTGCGGAAGTGAAGAAACAGATTGATAGAGCCAGAAGAGTTCCCAGAAGTCACCTACTACGGGACAGGCCTAACAAAGAAAATAACAGAACGCCACTAGCCGTCACCTTCAGCCCCCAACTAAAACCCCTCCAACGCATTATTAAGGATCTACAACCAACACTCTCACAAATCTTGGGAGACAGGCCAGTCCTTGCCTACAGACAGCCCCCCAACCTGAAGCGAATATGCACCAGCAACCACATACCACACAACAGAACCACTAACCCATGAACCTATCCTTGCAACAAAGCCCGTTGCCAACTGTGCCCACATATCTATTCAGGGGACACCATCACAGGGCCTAATAACATCAGCCACACTATCAGAGGCTCCAGAGTAACAGCCGTGTTAGTCTGTATTCGCAAAAAGAAAAGGAGTACTTGTGGCACCTTAGAGACTAACCAATTTATTTGAGCATAAGCTTTCGTAAGCTACAGGCTCGTTCACCTGCACATCCATCAATGTGATATATGCCATCATGTGCCAGCAATGCCCCTCTGCCATGTACATTGGTCAAACTGGACAGTCTCTACGTAAAAGAATAAATGGACACAAATCAGATGTCAAGAATTATAATATTCATAAACCAGTCGGAGAACACTTCAATCTCTCTGGTCACGCGATTACAGACATGAAAGTTGCGATATTACAACAGAAAAACTTCAAAACCAGACTCCAGCGAGAGACTGTTGAATTGGAATTCATTTGCAAATTGGATACAATTAACTTAGGCTTGAATAGAGACTGGGAGTGGCTAAGTCATTATGCAAGGTAACCTATTTCCCCTTGTTTTTTCCTACCCCCCCTCCACCCTTCCTCAGATGTTCTTGTTAAACCCTGGATTTGTGCTGGAAACGGCCCACCTTGATTATCACACACATTGTAAGGAGAGTGATCACTTTAGATAAGCTATTACCAGCAGGAGAGTGGGGTGGGGGGAGAGAAAACCTTTTGTAGTGGTAAACACCCATTTTTGCATGGTTTGTATGTATAAGAACATCTTCTGTATTTTCCACAGTATGCATCCGATGAAGTGAGCTGTAGCTCACGAAAGCTTATGCTCAAATAAATTGGTTAGTCTCTAAGGTGCCACAAGTACTCCTTTTCTTTTTGCGAATACAGACTAACACGGCTGTTACTCTGAAACCTATCTATAAATTACCATTAGTGTAGAACAGTGGTTCCCAAACTTGTTCTGTCGCTTGTGCAGGGAAAGCCTCTGGCAGACCAGGCCAGGCCGGTTTGTTACCTGCTGCATCTGCAGGTTCGGCCAATCGCGGCTCCCAGTGCGGTTTACTGCTCCAGGCCAATGGGAGCTGGTGGAAGCGGCATGGGCCGAGGGACGTACTGGCCACCACTTCCAGCAGCTTCCATTGGCCTGGAGCAGTGAACCACTGCCACTGGGAGCCGCGATCGGCCGAACCTGCGGACACAGCAGGTAAACAAACTGGCCTGGCCCACCAGGGGCTTTGCCTGCACAAGCGGCGGAACAAGTTTGAGAACCACTGGTTTAGAAGGTATGATAGGTGTTAGATAGATAGATAGATAGATAGATAGATAGATAGATAGATATCTTTCTTTTCAAAACAGTGAATATTATTAACAAGCCACACCATCATACGATAATCATACCATTTCACAACCATTTGTTTCTTTTAAGTACTGCAATTTTAAAATGTTGGATCATCAGAAATATTAAAAAGTGTCAAGGATTTGACTTAAATCCTTAAAAACATGACAGAGTAACCAAAGCTAAGACTGATATTTTTACCTTAACTCACATTGTTATGCATGAGTATTGTAGGGATCTAAGAACATCATATGATGTTCAATAAGTGAATACATGTTACAGCCTTCTCTTTACATTTTCTTTCTGTTGTGAGTTTAAATCAGATCTTTGAAGTTAGCTGAACCTAATTTTCTGTGTGGCAAATTATAAAAAAGAGGAAATATGATTTTGAAACCACAGCCAGGTACTTCTCCACATTTTGTACATTTCTCATTAACTTTAAAACAGTGCATACACAGGGGGCAACTGACTGATTCATTCCCCACTCAAGCAGCCTTGTAACCCACTGTTAACTCTATAGGGACACGGATGAAGTTCTCCAGAATATAAACTGTAAAAGATAAGATTAAGAATTTCAGGTTAATTGGAGTCTGTATTATAGAAAGAGATGAGCTGCCAAAAAATCCCAAATGACCATTATATTTTTTCATTTTTTTTAATTTGCAAAACTATAGCAACAAACAGCAATAATTTTGGCTGACATCCTTGAGACCATGCAATGATCTGTCAGTAAAAGTGAAGTTCTGGAATGTGTTTATACTAGCAACATTCTGTGAAAGTGAGATTGCCATATTGGTATTTAAATCTTCCCTGTTACCTTTGTCGGATTTCTACTTATTTTGGGCCAATTTTATTTTGCAAAAAATATTTACAAATGGTTTGGGGGAGTGGGTATATATAAAACAATGACAGTAGTATCTAGAAGAGCTCTTTAGGGGATTTTCACTATTCAGTTCTTGAATGCCCTAAATAGTACCTCTCGTCAGCTAAATATTGGGTGAAAAATAAGATCCACTTCAATTTAGGCTTAAACAGTTCCTTTTAGCCTTTATTTTGTACATTTTAAGATAAATGTATTATCCCCTATGAATTACTTATACATGCAAAAACAGAAAAGGCAAGAAAGATAATCAAACCACCATCCTCAGGGACAGGACGACTCTCTTTAAATCCCTGGTTTCTATGTTTGATTAGTCTTTCCCTGTGTCTCCTCCACTCTTTTTTGTCAATCACCAATCTTTTACCCCTTGTTCCATAACTCTATCAGGTTACCTCAATTGTGTACCTATCTATTCTAAACTCCTAATTAAAACATTCTCATGCATAAATTACAACTAACCTAAACTAATATTTTTGCTTATCCTGTTAAAACTTCCTTTTATCTGTCAATTTCTATCATCTATTCTCTGCTCTCAATCCCTCTGGTTCCATCCAGTTGCTTTCATCTTACTGGCCTATTTTTGTGGCCTTGGGTTTTTATTTATTAGCGGTCTTGCTGGGGGGAGAGGGTGGGTGTACCTGGAGCTCACAATTCTCTCATACTACTTTGCTTCATTCTGATATTTGCATAGATAGAGGATTTTACCGATAAGAGAGACAAACCAGGTTTCCTGGTTTACACAACCATGAAGCCTTTTCAGCTAAGTTTTGAACAGCTGCATCAGCAAAGAGAAATACAAAAAGCAAAAATTCCTTTATTTTTTATAATACTATATGTGAATATTCGTTTCTCTAACATTATTTAATATATATATTTGACTAAAATTAATAACATGGTTTTCTAACATTTCCTTCAGGCATCTGACCCTTGGGCAAGTGCCTCACTTTACTTAGGACTGTGTTGTAAGGTTATATAATCCGACATTTGTTTATTTTTTCATTGTGTGTTTAGCAGGTCGCCAAGCATGCATTTAACTTTATGACACATAAGCATTATTACAATGATTGTTTCTTGTACTAGTAGCAAGAAGCAATAAGTAGCAACACCTTGAAGCTTAAATCAATAACTGGATGTTGTTTTGTAGATATTTCTCTCCCCAGTTAGTGGTAGGGAAAGTGAGAAGTAAACCTGCATGTCCCCTCTAAGAGGGCTGCAGTTTAATGGTCAATATGAGTTCCCCAGCTTAAGAGTGAAGCATCAGTAATGATAGTTGCCTCGGGTGTAGGTATGAGGAAAGGAGTCCCCACTCAAACTTTCTGTGGCTTTGTCCACCAGACAAGAGAGGCTAGAACCTTGGTCAGAGTTGTTATTTTAGCAATTATGTTGACCTTTTTTTTAGCGAACATATGGAATGAAGCCAGGTTTGGAGGCAATAGAGATGAAGCCTGACAAAGGGCGGCATGCGTGCACATAAGGACATGTGGCTAAGGAGGAAAGGCAAGTTCTGACTGAAGTCCAAGGGAATAGGGAACTAAGAGGCCCTGAGCCTTAACATACTGACATTGCCACAAATCCCAATGACAAACATTTTATTCCCCCTTCCCCCACCCCCAAAAAAACTATAAAATGAAGTACCAAGAACGTACAAAAACCCTTCAGATTTGAGACAGAAAACTGCAGTACAGGTTGAGCCATAAGTCCTTTAACAGTCAGAAGGAAATATGGAGGTTATAGCATGTGCTGTGTCTCCACTGCAGAGATGGCACTCAAAAACAGGGCATAACCCGGAAGTCTAGAGTTTTGCAGTAAGAACACAGATCCCCACAGTGGAACAGAGATTTCAACATGTATCTTTAAAGAAAGGATCTGTATGAAGACTAGAATTTAATTCCAAGTAACAGATTGTGGGTTACAAAAATGAGAAAAACTTACAGTATTTGATGAGGGATGTACACCTATTTGTCTCCATATCAACAATATTTATCTGGAATGTTGCAGAGTAGGGTCAAATTATCAGCTGCTTTAAATAGGCATAACTCCGTTAATGGGTCAATGGGGCTACGCCAATTTACAGAAGCTGAGAATCTGACACACAATGCCTAGCATAGTACCTCAATACTTTGAGCATTTAGTATTTTCCTTCAGAAAATTTTAATAAAATCAGAAGTAAATTATTTAAGTGGACTCTTTCACGTAATCTAATTCCATTAAACAATGTAGTACAGGTTTATCTTTCACATGAGAAAAATCACAGCACACGAATTTAGCCTAGAATAAAGAAATGATGCATTCTTTTAAAATACAAAGTCATTCATAAAGCTATTCTACTACCTGGTCATATTCCAGGGCTCCTGGATACAGCGGCCACCCAAGGAACAGCTCTGCAATCACACACCCCAGCGACCACATGTCTATGGCTTCACAAAACGGCAACCCCAGTATAATCTCTGGTGCTCTGCAAATTAAATAAATACAGTTATTACATTTTTGCCTTTAAAAAAAATTAAAAAGTTTATCATTTGAAAATGTGCTATTTATGTCTTAAAAGTAAAACCTTAGGGTTTTTTTTTTCTTTTCAAGATAATCCACATTAGAATATTACAGTAGCATTGAAGAGAATTTTTCCATGCCAGACCTATATATTATGCTTAGGTTATTATATTCCTGCATTTTCTACTCTGTATTACAGTGTCTTAACTTGCTGAGATTCTTTTCACAGTCTAAAATCTTCATTAAATGTGAAAGCAATCACAGAATTCTCTTAGAAATTATTATTCCTGAATTATTTACTACTTTAACATTTCTATTTTTCCTCCAACATCTCCCCACCCCCAATCCAAACTTCCTACTGCTGTAAGTACTGTATTCTGGGACAGACGCTTGATATAAATGTTTTCTATATAAAATATTCCCTCTGGCAATACACATTTAGCCCTTGCATGCTACCAAAATGCATTAAAATCAATTTAGTTACATAGCTGAAAACTTCTAATGCAGACACACTTTATTTTGATCACCTTAACCTTGCTTGCACCCACTTAACTTGATTTTTATATCAATTTAGCTAAACCAGTACACTTTTCTAGTGTAGACCAGGCCTCCTTTGTTACCTAATACAAATGTATGTATGTGGACAACTACTGTAATCACAGAATCAGGGTTGCCAAGCCTCCAGGATTGTCCTGGAGTCTCTAGGAATTAGAGTAATCTTTAAATGAAGATGGTCATGTGATGAAACCTCCAGGAGCATGTCCAACCAAAACTGGCAACTCTACACAGAATGTAGAAAAAGTTGTTGTAATAAAGCTGCAAAAGTTATGGGGCTGTCAACATTTCTATTTTCAGGAAACATGACTTAGTATTCTACATTTATCCTGAAGCATGTATTTTAACCTGTTTCATTTTTTAAAAAGTCAGTTCATGCAAGTTATAAGAGGAAGTGAAAATATATTTACACAAAAACGCACAATAGAACCCAGAGACAGTAAATACATTAAACTATTTCACCCCAACATGGTCTAAATTAAAAAGAGCCAAGGATATTAAAAAGGTGATCTGCAAATTTAAAATTAAGATCCACAAAATATGTAATAAAAGCATTCAAAAGTAAAAAATGCTTTTCAGCAAATTAGTAACAATGTTTTTGGAAATAAAGTTAACTATTAGTAATATGCTAAATACCCAGTTACCTTTTTATCTACTAAATAATGCTAACTTATTTTGCTTTTCCTTTTTAATTTGCAGGTTGCTTTAACATTAAAAAAAACAAAAACACAGAAGCTGCACACAAACCTGCCCAAAGTGCATATGCTAGAATTTCTCCCCCTCCCCACAACCATCAAAGATTTTTTTTCCTGTTTATTATAAGGAGAACAATAACCTCTATTTAGATAACCCAACGCTTTCCCTTATTAAAAAAAAAAGAAAAAAAGAAGAGGTGGTTCCATATTCATGGTCTGCAGTAGGACTTTCAAATGTAACAAGGGGGTAGTCCTAAGGTCAGGGAGCAGTCTCTTGCTAGCCTCATGAAAATCCATCCAGATATGGCTGAGTTACGACTTTTGGGGGGGGGATGGTGGAGGGAGGTCACTATTTCCTATCCTGTAAAACTGACCCTGTTGCATCACTTCAGCAATCAGCACATGGAGTGGAAGCTCTGAACAGTAGGGGCAACCAGGAGATCATGTGTTCTAGATTCACTTCTTTTACTAAATGGTAGTAATAATTCTGTAATTTTCACAATTCTTATTGAACACGTTGGAAATACAAACCACATCTCTTATTTGGGAGACCCACTTAGCAACAACATCTTTCAGAAAGTCTGCCAAACATTTACCCCGACTATGCTTCCTATAAAACAGGACTACTCCTACATATGTAACTCTGTTTCTGTCTGTTACATTTTGTGATAAAGTTTGTAGTCCACAGAGGAAAACAATATTCTCTTGAGGCAGGTAGAGCAAGGATGTTCTTGTAGTTCAGGCAGTTGAATGCTTTACAGCAGAACTACACTTTATCTGTGTCTTTGTCACAGACTTCTCTGGGATGCTGGAAGTCAACCTACTTCCATGGGGTGTTGTGAGGATCAATTAGTTAATGCTGATATAGCATTTTGTACATGTAAGTACTATAAAAATATTTACTCTGAAAGAACAGGCCATAAGAGTATGGGGTGCTGTCAGAAAACAAAACTAGGAGACTTTTGCAAATGTTGTCCTTAAAAAAAAAAAAAAAAAATCTGTGCCTCAGTTTCTCTACTCTCAAATAGGGATAATAGTCTGCTATCTAATATGGGAACTGTGAAGATAAACTCATTGATTTTGCTATGCTGTGCATTGAAAGAGGCAGATATCCTGTGAGAAAAACAGCATGTGATTATGTATCACTGCATCACTCAATAGTAGGATTACACAGCTAAAAACTGCATACACACCAGGTGAGTGGGAGGGAGGAATTAAAATTATACAAGCAACCTTAAATTCAGAATTTCTTAACTTTTGAGCATTCAACTTTGCACCATAACCAACACTGATTTAGTAGTTCTTCATGTGTAATAACGGATGTATTGTCTGAAATAAATACATATCAAGGAAGTAAAAACACTTTAAATATGTTAAATACATTTAACAGCCATTTCTATAGTCAATTTAAATATGCCATTAGCATCCATCAAGTAAACAATTATAAAAGTTGTCACATTTGCACAACAGACAAAGTGGCTCTGTTTCTTTAAACCCTGGTCTATTCTGAGGCGAAAGAAAGGTGAACTCAGCAAAAGTCATTCTATAAGAGCTTGACAAATCAGCTCACAGGAAACTTTCATGTCAAGGAGAGTTGTACTGATTACTTTCTGAAGAAGTTAAGTTTTCATTCATTCAAAAAAAATCTAGCACTTACTGTTACAAAGAAAACCTATTAGATGCAAACTGACACGGTGTTACCTTGCTGAATCTGCAGAGAGCCAGCCTTTCACAACAGAGATATGGACTGTCTGAAGCCCAAATCCCGATTTCATTGTCTAATGCCAACAGACCCTGGCTGTCGGCGGGCAGGATTGAACCGGGGACCTCTTGAACTTAGTGCATGAGCCTCTACTGCAGGAGCTAAAAGCCCACTGGCTGTCAGCTAAGACTGTAGGGCAGACTCATTTAACTCTAAGTGGTCTTGGTGCCACTAGATGGGACAAAACACCACACCCAGAAGGTGTGTGGATTACAATTGCACACCTTGAGTGGCATCCTGTGTGCTGAGGATTGCCTCTGAAAACAGGAAGGGAAAGAATCCTCCCCCTCAGGTTATTCTGTAGTAACACAGTCACTAGTTTGTCGTTACATTCAAGAGTCAGGGCATGGGTAGCCTCTGCCCTTTTTGTGTACCCATTCATTCCATGAGGGGCGAGTGGAAATGAATAGCAGATTCTGCACAGAGCTGAATCCACCACTCAGGCACTAAATCCCTGCTGTGAATTTGCTTAAAGCCTTCCAATAATATGGGGTACACATTCCCTGGAAAGATTCCCCAAATTCTACCCCACCCTTGAACAATGGAACTACACTCCTAAGAGGGCCTCTGTGGCTACAGAATCATAGAAATACAGTGCTGGAAAGGACCTCCTGAGTTGGGGCAGAATCAAGTAAACCTAGACCCTCCCTGACAGGTGTTTGTCTAACCTATTCTTAAACACCTCCAATTATGGGGATTCCACAACTCCACTCGGAAGCCTCTCTCAGTGCTTAACTGAGTTAGAAAGATTTTAGAAAGATTTAGAGTTAGAAAGATTTTCCTAATATCTAACCTTAATCTCTCTTGCTGCAGATTAAGCCCATTACTTCTTGTCCTATCTACAATGGAGAACAATGATCACCATTCCCACCCCTTAACATATTTGAATAGTTATCAGGTTCCCCCTCATTTTTTTTTTTTTTCAAGACACAATATGCCCAGTTATTTTAACCTTTCCACATAGGTCAGGTTAGGTTTTCTAAATCTTTTATAATTTTTGTTACTCTCCTTTGGACTCTCTCCAAGTTGTTGACTTCTTTCTTAAAGTCTGGCACCTAGAACTGGACACTACTCCAGGTGATGTCTCACCAGAGTGGAGCAGAACAGGACAATTACTGCCTGTGCTTATATACGTCACTCCTGATAATACACCCCAGGATGATATTAACCTAACCAGTTACTCCCTATTTTGTAGCTGTGCATTTGATTTTTCCTTCTTAAACGTAGTACTTTGCATTTTTCTTTATTGAATTTCACCTTGTTGATTTCAGATTAATTCTTCAATTTGTCAAAGTCTTTTTGAATTCTACTCCCATCCTCCAAAGTGCTTGCAACCACTCCCAGCTGGGTGTCATCTGCAAATTTCCACCAAGTTTTTAATGAAAATACTGACTACTACCAGACCCAGGACACACCCATCTGATTCCACTACATACATTCTCCCAGTTTGACAGCAAACTACTTTTTGAGTATAGTCTTTGAACCAATTATGCACTCATCTTATAATAATTTCATTTAGACCACATTTCCCTAGCTTGCTTAAAAGAATATCACGTGGGAGTGTGTCAAAAGCTTTACTGAAATCAAGATAGATCACATCTACAACTTCTCCCATATCCACTAGGCCAGTAACCTCGTCAAAGACAGAAATTAGATTGGTTTGGCATAATTTATTCTTGACAAATCCATGTTTGCTATTACTTATTACCCTCTTATCCTCTACATGCTTACAAATTGATACTTTAATAATTTGTTCCAGTATTTTCCCAGGGATTCAAGTTAGGTTGAATTGTCTATAGTTCTCCAGGTCCGATTTGTTCCCCTTCTTAAAGACAGATACTATTTGCCCTTCTCTAGTCCTCTGGGACCTCTCCCATCCTCCAGGAGTTCTCCAAAATTACTTCAGATATATTTAAATTGGCAGGGCCAATAAGGAACTATAACTTATCTAAATATACTGTTCTTTCCCTATTTTGGTTTGTGTTCCTTCCCCCTTTCTGTTAATATTAATTTTTTAAGTATCTACTCACAATTAACCTCTTAGTGAAGACTGAAGCAAAACAGGTATTAAACACCTCAGTCTCCTCGATGTCATCCATTAGCTCTTCTTCCTCATTAAGTAGTGACCAACACACTCCTTTCTCTTGCTCCTAATGTATTTAAAGCACCTCTTCATATTACCTTTTACACCACTTGCTAGGTGTAACTCATTTTGTGCCTAGGCCTTGCTTGCGCTATTCTTTTGTACTTGTCCTTTTTGATTTTTAGGTAATAAAAGAGCTTCTTATGCAGCCATATTGGACTCTTATTAGTCTTCCTACCCCTCCTTTCCATTGGGATAATTTGGTATTGTGTGTTTACTATTGTCTTTCTTTCAGAAACTGTCAGCTCTCCTGAACTCCTTTATCCCTTAGATTTTCATCTCCATGCGACCTTACCTACAGTTCTCTGAATTTGCTGAAGTGCTTTTTTGAATTCCATTGACCTTATTCTGCTGTTCTTATTCTTTCCTTTCCTTAAAACATGAAATCTATCATTTCAAGATCACTTCCACCCAAATTGCCTTAAACCTTCAGATTCACAGCCAATTCTTTCCTAGTCAGAATCAAGTCTAAAATGGTTGTCTCCCTGGGTAATTCCTCCACATTCTAAAACAAAAAGTTGTCCCCAGTACATTGCAAGAATTTATTGCAAATGTTGTTTTGCCATTATACTTTTCCAACAAATGTCGGGGTAGTTAAAATTCCCCCATACTACCAAGTCTTGTGTTTTGGATATTATTTGTTCTAAAAATGTCTCTCCACTCCTGATGATTTAGTGGTATAATAGACCCCTCCCATGATGCCAAACCTGTCTTTTCCCGTTTTATTGTCACCCACAGCATTTCAACTGCTCTGCCTCCCACCTCCTTCTGGACCTCAGAACAACTGTGTATACTCTTTATATACAATGCAACACCTCTCCCCTTTTTCCCTGCCTGTTCTTCCTGAACAAACTATGACCCCGTCTACAACATTAGATTTATCCATCAAGTGTCAATGATGCCAATTAAGACAATTTAGCTTATGTTCCAGTGCTTCCAATTTTTTCCTTTTTATCCCCGTATTTCTTGCATTTGTGAATAGACATCTCAGATGCTGAGCAGATTTCCCCATTGATTTCCTTCTTGTTGCTCCGATGACCCTACTGTAATTTTCCTGCTCCACCCCTCCCACACCACTCTTTCAAGGTTGCCTTTTTGTTATACCTTCCTGTCGGTTTTGTCACTTGTCTCCTTGGAACCTAGTTTAAAGCCCTCCTCACTAAATTGGCAAGTCAGTGTCCAGAGATGCTCTTCCCCTTCTTGGTCAAATGAATCCCCTCTCTTCCCAGAATAGCATCCTGTGGTCAAGGAAACCAAAGCCCTCCTGTTGACACAATATGCAGAGCAATGCATTCATATCCAGGATGTGTTCCTTTGCGTGGCCCCTTACTGTTTATCCTCCCGGTTGAGGGTACTTGCTACAAAAGAATAGTTAACTACCTCCATTCATTTCAATGGTTTTAGTTTTGTGCATTTTCACCACAAACCCTACGCACAAACCCTATGCACTACTTTCAGCACTGGCAGCCCGTAGGATAAGCTTCTGGGTAGTGGCCTACTGGATTATTTCTCGAAGGCTGTCTTCTACTGCATTCAAAGATTTGACCATGCTGAATGTCTCGAGGTGCAACCTATGGAATGTTTTTCTGTAATACGTTAGGTTATGACATTGTAATAAACATTGGTGGTTTTGGCAGCTGAGTAATAAATTAAAAATACCTACATGCCACAAGACTAGAAATAGTGATAGAAATGTCTACATCCCCAAATGGTGGATGGACAACACCCCATGTATTGCTGTTTATCTTTATTAAAATAATTTTGTATTATATCAGGTTACAAATCTGAACTGTCATAATGACTACAGAGCTTATGAATATAGTGAATTTAACAAATGCATCTGTTGAAACTATATTAAAATATGTTTTATTTAATCTTTCATAGTATCTTCACTAAAATAGCCACCAGTCAGTCAGTCTGTAGGCCCTTCCTCTGAGGACAAGTACAGGAAGAGAGGAGAGGTGGTGAGGTACAGCAGAGAAAGGGAGCTCACTCTAAGGTCCCAAATGTACCAATCTGTGAGTTTTTCCACAGGTGCCAACTACTTTTATACTATATATGAAAATGCTAATAAATCATAGTGGGGGCATAATCAAACAGAAAAGGGGAATCTAAAATCCTTCGCTTGTCAGCATTTGTTACTAGAAGAATAGAAAATAAACGTGTTCCCAAAATGGGCTGCCTGACAGGCTAGTAGGGTACCAAAGCAAAAACTAATCTCCAAACAGCTGAAGGCCAGGAAGATGAACATAGTCAGCTGTTATTCCACAATACTTTAAAGTCTGCTGTCTCACTAAATTGTCTGCTAAAATGACTTGACTGTCACATGGTCAGTATGTTGCTAGGAAGACAAAAATGGAGGTAGAAAATTTATTTTTAATTGAGCTATTTTTTGTGTGTTAATTTTAAATAGCTCCAGTACTTTTGAAAGGAACAAATGTCTGTTTATACAATTATACTCTGAGGCACACAATAATTTTCATTATTAGCCATTTAAAAAAATCAATTTGGTCTAAAACTGGCTTCCCTCTTTAAAATGAGAAAAATAAAGTGCTCTAAAATGGTTTAAAGAGTTCCATAGTTTGAAAAATGAATCTGTAAACTACATGTGATATAAAAAAATTCCTACTAAGAGCAAAATCCTGCACTTACCAATTACCTGTGGAAATTTGGTTAGGAGATAAAGGTGCAAGCTCTCCTAGCACCATCAGGTTGAAAGCAGAATGACTTATGCAGAAGAAGGGAGAGGAGACACATAATAGGAGACCATACCTTTAGTACTCGTGAGACAAATAAGACAAATGATCATTAACTAGAGGCCTTGAAGACTATAATCTGAATTTGGACTTCAAAATTTTATATTTATATGTATATAAATACGTGTGTATATATCTACATATACACAAACACAAGTCAATGCACATACTAAAACTGAACTGTATACACAAATAATAACAACTCTAAAGGAATTACTAATGTTATGAAAAATTCTGCCTGAGTCACCAACAGTTGGGTCATAGTGGTTTTTCTTCCCATCTCAATAAATAATTAAGTACAGATTAAGGGACAGATTCTGATTCACACTTAAGGCGCCTTTCACTGCCAGAGACAAAGTCTCTTTTGTCCACTCTATGTTATTGTTTCTCCATGCCTTCAAGTTAGAATTCCAAGTGTTTTAATCAATTGAATATAGTCACTACCTTTCAGATGGGTGAAAACCTGCTAAGCAAATACTCCCTAATGCATCTATACCTTAGGCCCAAGAAATTACCATCCACCTACAGAAGGCAAATTCAGTAACAAATATACATACCCCTGTGCAAAGCACAGTTAGTTAGTTACTTCTTTGCACTCTGTTCTTCAATATAGGCTCTTGGACACAGGCGAATATTAGGCTTCTTACTAGAGTGCTATGTCCTGGCACCCATTCTTGATATTGGCCATTGCTAGATGTATAGAAAATTGTGAGCCTCCTATTCACTCTTTCCTTTTCTCTCCCCAAATGTTGTAAAGAAGAAACAGTACATCTCCCACCTTCACTATAAAGGTCCATTCTGATAGAGGGCAGCCAGGTATGACGTGGAGGTGGGAGAGGGGAGAAGGGCATTTTTTGCCTAAAGTGAAAGGACGTCGACACCTATAAGCAAGACCTAGAGGTATGACACTTATGAAAAAAGCTCATCAAATACAACACTAACTACCTTCCAATTTAGTAGTGAATTTTCATGATAGCATATATTTTGTTGGTAACTCAGCTATTCTATTCCCACTTCATTCTTAAGCTCCTTCCAAATTCTTCTATGAGTACCATCCAGTACTGAAGATCTTCTTGCAATGTGTTCCAATACGTACTCTTTGAACATTTTGACCTGTGATAATGCCTCATCTTTGCAAAGTCTAGCTCCGTACCTCCTACTGTACTCTAGTTAAGACATGCAAAAAGTTTTTTAACTCATTTACATTGTCCTTATCCTCTTTGACTGCTCCTATCATAAGCCCAGGCCCTGAGCCATACCTCAGTTTCTTGATTATATAAATCAGTCCCAAGTCAGACTTTACCTTCATTAATCCCTTGTTTAGGGGTGCCTTTATTTATTAATAACCAATAAACTAACAAAGAAAGAGTCCCAGAATTCAGTTTCCTCCTCACTAGAGTCTTCTTCTCACCACTGTCAATAAATTGCCAGGAGCATCACTTGCTTTCCATACTCAGTCCCCATCCATGATAGGGTTCAGTCTCTTGTTCTGCTATTCCTTCTTGGAGAGCATTTTTCTTAGTTACTTGCTCCCTCTCCAGTGTCTCTCCCTCTTTGCCAGCACACTCTTCATCTTCCTACTCTCTTTCCAAGAGTCAGGCTCAAACTGTAAGCCTCAGGAGTTCCCCATGGTCTCCCTTTCCTAGAGACTCGGACAGTTCTCTTAGGGATCTTACTGTCACATCTAAGCCATTATTCAGGGCTTGTCCCCACAGAAACCTATTCTACCTCCTGTGGGTTCCTCCAGCCTGCAAGAGCTGCAGGGCTTCTCTAGAAAGACCTTTCCCCTCCCAAAGGCAAGTTCCTCTTTATACTGTTCTCCCAATCTCCTCCTAGCTCAGCTGCTCCATTTCTAATTGGCTACAGGGTAGCCACTTGGAGCACCTCATTGCTCCCAGGTACTCCCCACAAGGTCATCACGGGTCCTGATCCTTACTGAAGGGCCACTAGCCCATTACAGCTCCTTTTATTCCTTAATTGTCTTGCAGACCAATGGACTCTTGCAGGCTTCCTCCTTCTAATTAACTTAAATAATATCTTGTTTGTTTGATTTTCTATTTCTGACTAGTTGCTTTTTAAGTCCCCTCTTAACTCTGCAAATTCCCATTGTTGTCGGGGATTATACTTTTTTTGTGAGCTGTGCACATCTTCCCCTGATGAATCAATGGAACTTGTGTAAATACATCCGATTTGGCTTCAGAACCAAAATCATCCGCAAAGATTTCAGACTGTTTTGGGCTGTTATTACAATTGCAACAAGAACATACAGCTTGTCAAAGAGCAGCCACTAGAAGCTGGGTAATGGTCACCAGAGACACTCAAATGACTCCAAAGACCAGGCTCTTTCCCTGAGCAGATGGGAGGGTGAAGAATAAAAGGCAAATTAGAGGCAGCAAAAAAATTAGTAAGAGTTGGTCATGGGAGCTTCAGCAGAATGAATTTCATCCTCTGCAAGCACCAGTCAGTATTTTTGACACAAGGGATCTCAGACCCTCTAAATTACATTGGGAGGACTTTGGCAAATATTCCAGGCCAGAGACCAGATCCCAAAGCAAAAGAAGTGACCCCCTTTATCGAGGGATATAGATTACTTGATCCTGTCCTCCTCAGAAGCACTTGAAACTTTGCCCCACCTCGGCAAAGCGAGGGGACTTGGATAGTGACAAACAATGGTTTAATTAGGGCAAGATCCAATCCGACAGGAAGAGAGAGACTTAACTGCTTCTGGAAAGCACTTCACCTCCAACTACATCATGCATCCTCTCATATACCCCTACCACTAAAGTCCCTTACGTGTGGCAATAGGTGCCACTGTCTACAAACCAACATTTATGTACTCAAGAATGAGGTTTTTTGTTACTGAGTACTCATTAGTTTTAGTCAATATATTGGCTTTTGTGTAAAGTGGGTCCATTCACTTGGAGCGTTAGGGAAAAATTGAACTGTAGGGTTTTATATCATTAGCCCATTTGCAACGTCTTTGTTTATCCAGCCTTTGTTACAGTTTTATATTTTCAGTTTCTTTCTGTTACTTTTTAAATAAAGCTGTTCAGGATGGACTGTCCATGGATGGACTGTTTTAGTGAGTCCCTAGATTGCAAACACTGTTCTCATAGCATAAGTAGGTTACCATAGGTTTCCATGATAAAGTTTCTTGGGGAAATAAAACCTGCAACCACAATGTGAAAATTGTCTTCCCACATGAACGTACTGTGTGTTAGTCCATATGGGATTGTGTTTATCTGCCTGAAGAACCCTCACAAGATTCTAACCACTGTTTCCAGCTTAAAGCTGGAGGACTGCTGCCCAGAAGGTGGCACCCTTCCCAGAAACAAGCAAATGTGAAGTCTGTGAGAGGCACTGCATTATGTTCTAGCTGCCATAGTTTGTTCTTTTCAATAGACATTGCTTGAGGGATTTCCACTTTTTAAAATATTTTTTATGTCTGCTTCTATAAATTCTTGCTACACTTTTGATATATTTTAGATATTTAAATTTATGACATTAGATTTAACTTTGATAGATATACATTTACTTGGAATTTCCAAAAGCATCTGATCACACTAAGAGTTTACAGGGTAAAAGGTAAAATCATGGCTCAAAAATCGTTAACAGATGAAAAACAGCAGCAATAAAATGATCAGTATTTAACATAGAACACACTTCAAATTATTTGAAAGGGGG
This sequence comes from Eretmochelys imbricata, assembly GCF_965152235.1. Classification (NCBI taxonomy): domain Eukaryota; kingdom Metazoa; phylum Chordata; order Testudines; family Cheloniidae; genus Eretmochelys; species Eretmochelys imbricata. Next base: position 40,619,976 of record NC_135577.1, read on the forward strand.
TGAACTGCATGGTGGCAAAATTTGTAGATGATGCAAAATCTTTGAAGTCTAAAGAGGACTATGAGGAACTTAAGAATGACTTAACAAAGCTAGGCTATTAAGCAACATGATAGCAGGTTACACACTGTAGATAAGTACACAATAATGCATATTGCGAGAAATAATTTGGATTACTCATACACACTGATGGGTTCTAAATAAACTAACTTCCTAAGGAGAAGACCTAGACTTCTTTGTGGACACTTCAATAAAAGCATCTGCTCAAAAGAGCAGTAAGAATTTAAAATGCAAACAAGATATTAGCATGTATTAAGAAAAAGATAAGAATAAAACTGAAATTCTTATGCTTTACATAAAAACTGGTGGTATTCCCTCACCTTGAATAGAGTGCTCACTTTTGAATTCTGTGTTCAGTTTTGGTGACCCCATCTGAAAAAGGATACAGCAAATAGAAAAGGCCCAGAGAAGGATAATAAAATATATTAAAAGGCTTAGAAAGATTTCAACACGAGAAGAAATGTGATTAGGACTATTTAGTTTAAAGAGAACAGGAATGACAGAAATAAAATATTAGAATGATATAAAATAATGGAAGATAGCAAGAAAGTCAATCAGGGGCTTCTGTTGCCCTCCCTTGATGATACAAGACCAAGAGAATATCCTCTGAAATTAAGGCAAACTTAAAACTGATAAAAGCACATGGTTTTCTAACTCAAAACATTATTATCCTCTGGAATCCATTGACACTATTTGAAGTAAATAGGTTAGTAGGATTAAAAAAATATTAGAGATGTATATGGATAAAAATATACACAGTTCTTCTAGGTAGGATAAAAAATAATACAATCCAGTTCATAACCATGAACAATTCAGGTAAGTAACCCTTCACTACCTGGGGTTAAGAAGAAACTTCCATAATAGGAATATTACAAAATAAATTTTACATTATGGGGGATTTATAGATCCTTTGAAGAATTTGGTTTTGGCTCTTGCTGGAGAAAAGATACCAAAATATGTGAACCATTGGCCTGACACAGTATGCATCTCCTTTTTTCCTTTATCATATTAAAATTTACAAAGTTACACATGAAGACAGGTTATGCAAGCCCACATCCTCTTTGCTCCAAGCTAAAAATACATTATTTTAATTTTTCTTTCCTGTCTGCGATATTCATTTAGCTTCCTTCTGCCATTTTATTTGATCAAGATAAGTAATCCCCAAAATATTGGGTCTTAAACAGCACATTTCAGTGAACATGAAAAATCACGGTATTTCTGCAACTGAGTAAATGTTTCTTCTTCAGAAAGTCTGGCCGGTTAGTTGTCTCTTGCTTTTAAGTGTATTTGGGCATTAGAATCCAGACTAATGTCACATATTCCCTGCACGTTTGCTCTCTGAAATGTAACAACACTATGAAACACTATGAAAAGCCAGACAGCTAAACCAGTTTTTCCCTGGTCATGTGGGGAGGACTATTATCTTGATCCTACAGAGTCATTACAGCTAACTACTTGCACATCCTGGGTTTCTTATAACGTGAACAATAACAGATCAATTTAGTAATGATTTTACATTAAAAATGATAAAACATTGTCTTGTATGTTAAAAGAAAAGGAGTCCTTGTGGCACCTTAGAGACTAACTAATTTATTTGAGCATGAGCTTTCGTGAGCTACAGCTCACTTCATCAGATGCATACCGTGGAAACTGCAGCAGACTTTATATATACACAGAGAATATGAAACAATACCTCCTCCCACCCCACTGTCCTGCTGGTAATAGCTTATCTAAAGTGAGCATCAGGTTAGGCCATTTCCAGCACAAATCCAGGTTTTCTCACCCTCCACCCCCCCACACAAATTCACTCTCCTGCTGGTGATAGCCCATCCAAAGTGACAACTCTTTACACAATGTGCATGATAATGAAGTTAGGCCATTAACTTCATTATCATGCACATTGTGTAAAGAGTTGTCACTTTGGATGGGCTATCACCAGCAGGAGAGTGAATTTGTGTTGGGGGGTGGAGGGTGAGAAAACCTGGATTTGTGCTGGAAATGGCCTAACCTGATGCTCACTTTAGATAAGCTATTACCAGCAGGACAGTGGGGTGGGAGGAGGTATTGTTTCATATTCTCTGTGTATATATAAAGTCTGCTGCAGTTTCCACGGTATGCATCTGATGAAGTGAGCTGTAGCTCACGAAAGCTCATGCTCAAATAAATTGGTTAGTCTCTAAGGTGCCACAAGGACTCCTTTTCTTTTTGCGAATACAGACTAACACGGCTGTTACTCTGAAACCTGTCTCGTATGTTGTTTGTCATTTCTAAACCAAAAACTACTAATACAAAGTGAGATTTTGGTCTAAAAGCAAATTGGTTTCAAGGTCCTAACCTCAAGGAAAATCAATACAGTGGGCAAGGACTGTATTTGTGTGTGAGGTTTCAAGAAGGAACCTGAGTCACCGCTCTACAATTTAGGGCTATACACACCCTAAAGCCCAATCCTTAGAAGGCACTGAAATCTAGGGGATCTCCGCTTGAGGGGGCATGAAAAGCCCCTTACTTTGCAGGTGCACAGAAGGGTGCAAGATTTAGGTGGAGAAGAACAGTGAGGAAGGGAAGACGGGCAGAGGAGGCATCATATCGCCAGGAAATCCACAGGATATGTGTGGGTAAGTTAATACTGTGATATTTTCTTAAATCTTGTACACAATGACTTTTTCATTAAACCTGATGATGCTAAAGGGTTAGAACAAACTGTTAATCATCACAATTCTCAATTTTCATATACACTCTGACAAGACTATGTCAGTATCTGCCACTTTGCCAACTTTGAATCCTGACCCAGATCTGACCTAAAAAGAAATAAAATGTTTCTGATAAAACATAATGAGGAAATCATCCAAAATCTGGATCATTAAGAGAAGCAGTATCTGCAGTAAATACATTTTAAAAGTTGGGCTCAATTTTACAACTAAACAAAGTGGAAAATTCTGATTTGGAAATCAAAATAGATTATTCGAGTACTGCAATGGCTGGTTTAGCTAAGGAAAACAAAGTAAAGAAGGAAGATCATCCCCATCCCAAGGCTACCACAACTCACTTATAGTACTGGCAGGGAGGAATTCATGTGGAAATGGCTACTGGAAGCCAAATCTATAATTATCCTGCTACTGTTAAAAGCATTACTGAGGACCAGAAATCTCTATTTACAATTTTGCTTGCCAGCACCTCAGTTTGCAACAGAAAATGAATTGAGAATGACAAGACATGTTGGAGAAATAATTTAAAATGACTTCTGTGAGATTCACTCCTAATTACTCACCATACCTGGTGAAAAGAAACATTTTATTGATAGCACAAAGTGTCTACGCTTTGGGTTTTGATTCTGCTTTTACTGGTCTCAGCAAAGGTGTAACTTATCAGGTGATTTATTTATATGCTGCTACCCTGAGGACGCATTTTTGGAAGGCATCACAGCAGGCAACGACATGGAAACTTAACCAGTAAATGCTGATGTGGCAAATTAATGAAGGAATAGCATGCATAAACAAGACTAGTCAAATAGTCTATTCCCCAGGGAACTTTTCTAACTTGTTACAGATAAAAAAAGATGAGTTCTTATATTTGAATACTGTTACCATATTCTAAATTTTGGTTCTGGATATTCAAAATGTAAAGAGAGGTTACTTACAAGTATCTGTTCTTATAGACTCACAATCATGGGATATGGCAAGCTGCAAAACTATCTTGAAAAGCCATGTCTCTTTTGGGGGTACATGAGAGATCTTGTGCATGGGCAACATCATTGCCTACTCTATTAAAGAGAGTGCATCTCCCTTCCCCATACAGCCTCAGTTCCTCTCCCTAACTGCAGAGTTCCAAGACTACACAGAACTCTGAGGTAAAGGAGAAGGTGGGCAAACAACATGAATGAACAGAGGTGACTCTCGATGAATAGCAATTACTGGTAAATAATCTCTGGGAGATCAGCACCAAGGATGATGGGGGGTGAATACTTAACTAAATATGAATTGTAGCACCACTCTCCTACGCTGGGCATTAGTGCACGATGTTAAATCAAAGGAGCATCTGGTGAATGTGTGTACTGAATTCCAAGTTATTTCTTTGCATATCTCTACCAGCAGAATTTGACAAAGGCACACCATTTATGCTGTTGTGGTTCTTGTAGTATTGTTTCCTAGATAAAATCTAACAATGTTCTATACATCCCCCATCCAGTGAGAAAGTATCTATTTGGTAATGTGGCATCAAATTACCTACTGGTCTTTTACAGGTAAAAAGAGCGCCCTCTAAGTTATGAAGAAGAGTTTCTTCTGGATAGGAATAAGGGCTGGGGAAGAATAAAGGCAGGGAAGTACATTGAGACATGGAAATGGGGAGACTTCTTTAGGCATAATGCTGGGATAGAGCCTCATGGTGGCTTTGTTTTTGTTCACAGTCACAGTAGAAGTTCCATTGCAGAAGGAGCGCTCATGCTCCAAGTTCCCTCTAAACTGTGCAGCCCGGCAGTCACCCAGCAAGCTATCAAGTGACGCACACTTCAGGTGTCCCTTTGCCCACTGCCATGCTGTTCCTGCCCTCTGCCTTGGAGCTGCTCCCGGGAGCCTCCTGCTTGTTATGCAGAGCAGGGGAAAAGGGGGATCACTGATGTCAGTGTGTCCTCCTGCCCCCACCCCTGTACCACACCTTTGCAGAGCTTGTGGGGGCACAACAGGGCTCAGGAGTGGGACAAGGGAGCTTCCTGGTGGCTGCTGCTGTTGCTGTGTCTGCTTTGAGTGCCAATCTACTTAAAAGGGCAAAGTACAGCAGCAAATCATAGGGCTGAAAAGAAACAGTAGGACTCAGGATTTTAGTGAGGCTCCACCATTTGGGCTGCATTTTGCCATCATCTGAAATTCTGCAATTTAATTAAAAACAATCCCTGAGTTTCTATATTTTTCCATTGTGAATATAGAGTCATAACACTGTAAATTGATGTGTAAAGACTAGAATGACAGTAACCTCCACAGAGCTACCTGTGGTGGAGAGAGGGGGCTAGGTCCTCCATAGAATAAGAACAAAAAAGGGCCCCTTTCAGTGAGGAATACAGTCTGCGAGATATGTTCTCCCACCCTGGATCCATGTTGCCTGGGACTGGGGCAATGGCCTGACTTCTCTATCGGCACACAGCTCCATGTCAGAGCTGTCAGGCAGGACTCCACACTTTGGGCATAGGAATACTTTAAGTTTTAGTCCCCTGACTATAACTCAGAATGGGAAGAAGCCACTGCACTTCTCCCAGAATTCAAGGAGATGATGTATATACACACTTCTTCCTCAAGATCATCCTGGTGTGCCCATGTATAGACACTGCGGCTTTAAGGAAAAGCACAAAATAGCATGAGAGGTAGCAATATTGATTACCTGAAGGATGCCCCAGGGCCACTACAGTCCACTAGGGCCAGGCTGTGAATGTACTGAAAGGGACAATGCATCTCTCTCTCTCTCTCTCACGCACACACGCACACACACACACACAGTGTCTCTCTCTCTCTAACACACACTCTCTTTCACACTCACCTCCCAACACATACTTGTACTGTTGTTGTTACTTCTTGGTACTTCCTGCAATAGACATATATTCGCTGTAATTTTATTCCTTCGAAGTGCTGTTTGAGTTTTTTTGACTGGTCCGTGCATTTCATTATTTTTATTTCTCTCTTGCGTTTAAATTTAATTCTTTGAGTAGTGAGTTCTAAAATGCCTAACCTGTCCTGGTTGAAGTAATTACCCCTATGGTAACTTTTAAAAATATATATTATATCTAGGATTTTTGTTTCTAATGGTGGTGCACATTCGCACATTACCTCGATAATTTGGTCACATAACAAAATTCATTCCGCACTTGGACGGAAAAAATTAGAGAGAACATTGCTCATGCTAAGGTCAATGCTGGAGCTGACCTCCAGTGCAGGTTTCACAGAGTCCCAGATGTAGAGCCACATGAGGAGATGAAGAGGGCCCCGTATATGGTCCATCCAGAGTGTCTGGCTTTGAGGCAAAGGGAGTGCAGTGGATCTTGAGGTCGAGTCAGGAACCCTCCAGGCTCGTCTCTAAAGGAGTTAAAAGGTAACCCAGGGAAGTTCCAGGTCACATCCAAAGAAATCAAAACAGGCATGGAGTCAAGCAGTGGAAAAGGATGTGGTAGGGGTGGCTAATAGCACTGACGGTGAACTCACTCAGGCATGGAGAGAGAAAAGGTATTAGAGAGATCCAAACTGGTGAGAAGTCCAGGTTAGTCAGTGCTGACATACAGCTGTGGAAGAGCTTGGAAAAGAGGTGACAGCAGAGCTATTTGAGAGTTAGAAGCCCCCATGGGTCAAAGTGTACAAAGGAGGAGAAGCATGGTGCTTCCTTTTCCTTATGTTCATCTTGTGAGATTTGCTTCTTCTTCTCTCTTTAACCCTGATAAGTATCTGCGTGGACCTTTGGTGACAAGACAGATGTGTCAGCACCAGAGGATAGGTCCAGAATTGGTGCCAAGAGTAAAGGTGCTAAATGAGGAAGAGCAAGCTTAGAGGTGGGTGCTTTCAATGTCATCACCAAGGCTACCGAGGCCTTAACAGGCAGTGCCAGTTTGGTCTTTGTTGTTGCTTTTGATTGAGCTAGTTCCAGCGATGCTAAATCAGAGATTAGTTTCCAGAATAACATCATTTACCTTACTCTGTTCGACTAGTCTGTATTACACAAACTGGGGTGGAGTTTACATTATTTATTTTTCCGGTATTAGTATTCTGTGTTAATTGTATTAAGAGTAAGAATGACATCATGCTGAATAATAATCCCTTCAGTAAACTGAAGTTTGTTGACCACAAGTTAGTCTTTCTCTCAAAGAAAGATTTGTCAGAAGTTTTCATGATACCTTAAAAGAAAAAGCACTAATTTTAGAAAGCAAAGGATTAAATGCTTTTATTACACAGCACTCACAATTTTACACAGTAGTGTTGTATTCATTCTTGTGCTATTTGTTGTATTCAGTGGCATACAAGACACAAAAATTAGAGATAGAACCACTCCTAATAAGCTTGCAGTCCAAAAAGATATAAAACAAGGGACCCATAGGAGGGAGCTAACTTAGAAATTTTTAAAAAAATATCGGGGTGGAGATGGCATTTGTATTGTAAGTATTCAAAATTAATTAAAATATTTTTTAAAAATAGTGAAATACTGTTACCATAGTTCTCCATATAAAGTTAATGCTCTGTTCACTGAACTAATGAAAAAAGGGATCCATTTCAAGATAGCTCACTTGCATGTCCACCAATGTAAAGTTTTAACTAGAGCAGTGGTGCACAAACTTTTCCAGTTGCTCCCCCCATTACCAGTAATGGAATCTGTCTGCACCTCCCTCCATTACTGCACAGTTGGCTCAGCAGAGGTGCTTGGACTGAAGGCAGAGCTGGAAACAGAACTGGGGATGGGGGCAGAAAGGGAATGAGGGCAGGGCTGACCTGGGTGTGGAGCAGAAAGCAGAGCCGGTGACTGTGACTGGGGAGCAGGGGGCCACAGCTGGTGCCCAAAGGAAGAACTAGAGGCCGGGGTCCAAGAGCAGAGCCGGAGGCCGGAGAGTGGAGCCGGGGGCTGGGCGGCTCTCTCTCCCTTCCCCCCATTGGGGCTGACCTGGGCCCTGCCGCGCCCCCTCCCCATGTTCCTCTGTGCCCCCTAGGGGGGCACACCCAACAGTTTGGGGACCACTTAACTAGAGAAACAAGGAGAGTGAAGTACTATCTTTTATTGGATCAACTTCTGTTGGTGACAGAGAGAATTTTTCAATCCATACAGAGCTCTTCTTCAGGTCTGGGAAAGGAATTCCCAGCAGGAAAATGCAAGGTGGATCAGATTGTTTAACATAAGCAGGTCAGTGCATATTGTAAGCGACCAGTTGGTCCAATAAAAGATAGTACCTCACCCATCTTGTCTCTCTAATATCCTGGGACCAACACGGCTACAGCTACACTGCATACAAGTTTTAACTAGTCATTTAATAGGTATGTCAGCTGTTACACAGGAAGAAAATGAACAGACATAAGTACCTGATGAGGGAGTATCCACCATAACTTGATGGGCTAACTACAAACAAAAAGCATTTGCTTATTTAATATCCATGTGATACGATGACTAGTGTTCCACAGTTATTGTGGATACTCCCTCATCAGGTACTTACGATGCTTCTGTTCATTTGTGCAGTAAAACATTTAAAAACCTTTTGAGCTAAATTTAAATCTGCTGCTTTTTAACAATTACAAGCATATCTGGCACACCTTCTAGTTGGGGCTATGGTCCCAATTCAGAAAAAACAAAACAAAACAAAAACATATGCTTAACTTTGAGTATTTGCTTAGTTCCAATGAATTCAAACAGGACTCAAGCACATGCTTAAAGATTAGGTGTGGGCTTAAGTGCTCTGCTGAAATGGGGCCTGTACCCTGCACCAGCAAGTGAATGGAATGGATGGATGATCCAGGAAAACTTTTCCATCTCTAATTTTAATTATTAGAAGTGTGTCTCTGCAAAATTACCATCATTAGATAAAAATATAAAAAAACCCGAACACCCAACTTGTTACTAGTACTGTCTTTCCACTAAGATCATCACTTAAAATTGCCCTTCTAAGACTAAACATTTAAGCACTTTTGAAAACAGATTTTTACATTTTTTACATTTGAGAATTAAAGAAAACACTGCTTTTACGTCCCCTGATATTTTTTGTCAAAATGAAGAAACTTCATGAGACAGATGAACATCCTTTGAAGTTAAACCTACAGACTGTAAGGAAAATCATTTACCATAAAATTCAAGTCTGTTTTGGCAGCCTAAAATTTAAGGCTTCAACTTTCCAGTCTATCATGTTTGTCAACATACTGTGTAGTTTGCTTACAGAATCCATAACTAACAGCCATCCCTTCATGCATTTCCCCACTACCTCCACCCCCCTACCACTTTAAATTTATTTTAAATTTTTCTCCCCTCATGTTTCTTTCTTACATGTTTTTTCCTATCTGCTTTTCTCCATTTTTCCTTTTTTGGTTTCATGTTTTAATTTATCTTTCCTTTCCCGTTGAAAGAAGAGCTACTCTATTCTTAGAGCAGTTTTAGATCCCAAAATAAACTGCTTAACTATGTATCTATTACAACTGGATTGATGTAATATCAGAATCTGACCACAACATGCTGCAACAGGAATGTGACTACAGTAAAGAAACTGAATATTTCTGCAAGTTCTGTTTTGCAAATATTTTTAAAATTAGTACTTCATGCAAATAAAATGTAGCTTAATTCTTCCTTTGTATCTGTTTGCAAGGTTTATATAATGCATGTGTTTTGTGTGGATCTTTTTTTAAATGCTTAATTTTTTAAAAAAGTATTTGCCAGACATCCACAACTCAAGAGCAGTTCAGCAACGAACGAATATAATTGCATTGTCGTGGGAAAATTTTGCTAAAAAAAATTTATAAATTTTTGATTGCTATTATAAAAAATAAAACGTTAGAAGTTGACAGACTGGTGTAATGAAAGACTGATAATGGGTCTGAGGGGTTTTTAACTCTGGGTAAATCCTCTGAGTCAAGCCAAAGCCAGTAATAATTGGAGGTGGTTACTATTTGATAGCTATGATCTCCATCCAGTTCCTAATATAGTTAGATAGTCACATCAAAAAAACCACCCCCTATGACACTCTTGTTGATAGTCTTAACAGAGGCACTAAGGATCAAATGGTTATGAAGACTGAGCTATCCTCTATCCACTTTCAAAATAAGGCTCCGATACATTGACAGAACAGCATCTTATGGAGGTGTTTTATTATGATTCATTCATCCAAAAGAACAGGAATGGAACTTCAGCACCAGTGCATAACTTTATTTTAAAATATAGGGAAACCATTATAAAAAAATACTTTCACAATGTCTTGTGAAACAAAAAATAAAACAAAAAAACATTGTTAGCACCCTAAAGTATACATAGAAATTTCAAAAATCTACTGGGTTTAAAAGAGTAGACACTTGCAAAAACATAAAACCAGTTACTGAAATAAATACACTTTATAAAATATGAGACCCATTAGGCAGATTTTTGTTGTTTTTAAAACTGATATTGATATAATTTTGATAACTTAAGGAACTCATACATACACATTAAGGACCAAAAAATCCAAATCACATATTCTATAATTCCAAGGATATGTTCAATTTTAAACTGTTTATAGCAACGTACACCCTACAAAATTTATCAGCTGAACTCTGGACTTCATCTTGATTTACTAAAAATACCAACTGCAGAAGAATTACAGAAATGACAACAATGTTAGGTCCTCAGCCAATTTTGTACACAGTCTGTATCCCTATGGCCAAAGCCTAACTCTAAATGCTAAATCCTTCTGGAAACCTAAGTAGTGGAATTTTAGAACTACTGTTCTTTGATTATAGAGGCAGCAGATGGCAACCTCAATATTTAAGTTGCCTGACACTTTGTTATAAAAGATTCTGGTGATCTTTGTTAGAGAAGTCTAACACCGCTACAATTTTCAGTGAGTCTGCTGTAGCTCACGAAAGCTTATGCTCAGATAAATTTGTTAGTCTCCAAAGTGCCACAAGTACTCCTTTTCTTTTTGTTTCCCTTCTGTCACTTGATTTACTCGGGGATGCCCTAATATTGTGCTAGGGGGCACTGTGCTGCAGAAAATGCCATATTTTGGGTCAGAAATAAAGCAAAGAGGTGTTTACCAATTTGGTAATTAAAGATCACAAACAACTTTTTAAAAATAAATAATAAAAGTGAACCTCAGTGTCTGGCCACATTCCAACTCAGATTATTACATTCTACCTACCATGCCACATTCTCCCAGCAGTTTCATAGACTCAGACTTTAAGGCCAAAAGGGACCATTGTGATCATCTACTGAGATCTCCTGCACATTGAAGGCCACAGAACCTCACCCATCCCTTCTTATAATAGACCCATAACCTCTGGTGTGGTTGCTGAAGTCCTCAAATCATGATTTAAAGACTTCAGGTTTCAATTTAATATGGTACGGGTTCACCTTTTAGATTAAAAACATTATGCGGTGACACTACACTGTTAAACAGTTACTAAATTCCCCTAGCCTCAAGATGACTAGATTTCTGTGGGGTTCAAAGTGACTTGTATATAACAAGCATCTTTGTTATGGACATGGTCTTGCAAAAATTGATTTAAACTTAAAATCACTGGGATTATTCCAGCTACGTAAAATTATGTACATGTGTAGATCTTTGCAGGATCAGGGGCTATGTTTCTAAAGTCCTTTTATTCTTTTAAGTGTAATGAAAAGATTTTAGTATGACCAAAGATCTGCATATCTTGTCTGAGTTCCTGGATGTGTTCACAACAGATATTTACAATTATAGCTACAAAAATAAGAAAATTAGTGCTTTAAATGTATTTTCAGATATCAATTCTGAGATCAGCTAGTGGTCACAGAACTACAACTAATCTGCTTTTATTTTGATATTGTACCATATTTCATATATTACATAAAAAATACATTAAAAGAAGTTTAAGATTGCAAAGCAAAATCCAGCACTCAAATTAGGAAACTCCCAAATTAAAGTTGCCAATTCAATCTTAATTCAGCCTCCTTGTGCATATGCATTATGAAAGTCTTTAATTACATGATCACATACTATTTTTTACCCACAGTGTCCGTGCCTCAGTTCAGTAAAAGGATACTTAGAAATATTTCTATTTATCCTCTTCTTTCACTGTGTGCTCCCAGAGCTTATTTAAACACACACAAACCAAGCCTTACACTAAATGCAAATATTAATTTCCTCATGAACATTTCTATGCAATTCTCATCATAATATTGAGTATTTCATAAACATCAATGAATTTATATTCACAATACTTCTGAAGAGACTATACTCTAATGGTTATAGACCTTGGTGCCACTGTGACCTCAGCCTGTTTCTGACCCTCTCTGCTCCTATCCACTTCCTTCTCTCATCCTATCCACACACATCCATCCCCAGGCTCCTGCCCTCCTCCCCCCTGCACTCAGATCTCCTCCCCACCAGCTCCTGTCACCCTCTATTGGCCCCATGAATTCCTGCCCTCCTTCCTTTCTCCTCTGCTCCTTTCCTCTCAACTCACTCCTCCTATTCATCAGCCCTCTGCATTCTATTCAGGCTACTTCCTCCTCCTTGCTGCCTGGATGACAACAATGAAAACATTAAGAGCATAGTAGGGTGAGTGTGTCTGCTCTCAATTCCCATGCGCAGCACTACAATGGCCTCTGTCAGTCAAAAAGAGCAACTGTAGGAAAAGTCCTGCTGAGTCCCTGGCACCTCTGGGCTGAAGCATGCCTGGTGCAGATGGAATTTTCAGAGAATTTAGCTGCCAAACTCTAACAAGTTTCTAGGGTGCAGAGGTCTACTGTAATTTTTCAGAGGTTCATAACCTAACCAAGTTTTGGCAAACTTTCATGGGGAAGCCAAAAGTCACATGCCTCACACCAGACTGACCACCCCCATTGCCCAATTTCAAGCCTATCTTCCAAATCATAAGGGTTCTAGAACTTCCCGAAACAGTTGTAAGGATTTTGTTTTAATGTGGGAAAGAATTTTCCCTCCTCTCTCTCTCCCTCTCAGATATGGCTAAACCATTTCAGATGAAACGTTCAAAAATAATTGAATATGAGGCGGATATATCCAGTATGGAAAATTTCAATCCAATTGGTTGAAGTTTAATAAAGTTATATGTAAATTATGAGTGTCTTATAATGAAAAGTGTTAGGCAACTTTAACTATAGGTAGTACTACCAACTCCACCTGTAAAAACCCAGAAAAAGCCATCTCAAAAACAGGTTTTGTTTTATAGAATAAGGACAGATTCCTTTTGCAATACACATCTTCATCTTTGACTGACATTATTACACTAATTCAAAACAGATAGATATTAAACTGAAAGGGTGTATCTCAGATGTTAAAAGGAAGATTTTATCCACACTTGTTATAAATCTCTATATTCAGAGGTTTATACTACAAAAAATTAACTCAATTGAAATCATCACACAGGCTCTGAGTCTGGAAACTCTCTTTTCCTATTAAACAGTTTCAAAACAACTTGAGGAGAGAAAGATTAATAACTGAATTCCTATGTTTAGCCTTTGTGGGGAGAAAAGCACCTCTGGAAGGCTGCTATTAAATGGCAAAAAAAAATAATTAATTAGCGCAGAGTTAACTCCTGGTGGTATATCTTGTGTTCTTCCAGAATGTCCTTCAGCAAAACTCAAACTTGTGAAAACCAAGAAATACAAAGTTAAGGTGAATGCCCATGCAACCTTAATTGTACCCCTCTGGAACTGGCAATAATTATTGGGAATTATCTGCATGTACTCCAGCTGCATGCCCTGTGTTGAATGGTGAAGGAATTAGTTGGAGTAGCTTGGAAAAGCTGTGATTGTGTTAAGAAAAAATCAGGGGGGCAGAGCGTTGTGGCCCTCTGAGGCATATATGTGAATCCCTGTCCCTGACCCTTTTGTGTGATCAACTGAAAGAGGTTCATCTCAGCCTTGAGAGATCCAGTATGTCTCATTTCAGCAGTGAGTTGTGTCACTAGCAGGGCACAGAGGTCTTCTTGCCACAGGATTGTCATCAGATTGGTGGCAGATGAGTATGGTTTAATAAAAGGTAAGTGAAAGAATAGCGTTAGATGGCACTTATGCATCTAAGGGTGTAGGCTTTGTAAAAGGGGCTGAAGAAGATGTAAAATGTAGCAGATGTGGTTTTCCTGGGCAGTCAGCTAAGTGTTTGAGTGTAGGGTGGGTGTAGGTAGCTCCAGTGCAGTATAGAGCAAAGGCTGTCAGTCTGGTTTATGGGCAAACTGGGGCATCACTCGAAGAGGGCAGACATGAGAAACACCATCTTGCTACCTTAACACTGCATTAGTGAAGTTTTTTTTGCCATTTAATTTCCTCAATTTTTGAACAGAACAGAAAATGTTGTTGGTAGGAGTTAGTGGTCATTTAGACAGTCATAATTATGTAGCTGTGCAGTTCAGATGGTACTGTGGTCAGGTAAAGATACTAATACCTAGCTTTTACATAGCGCTTTTCATCAGTCGATCTCATGGAGGGAAACATCATTAACCCTATAGGACAGATGAGGAAACTGAGGCACAAAGATTTAAATGAGTTGGCCAAAGTCATCTCACAGGACAGTGACACAGCCAAGAATAGACCCCTGGTTTTCTGAATCCCAGTCCACTGCTATCTCCAGTGGACCAGACAGATGCTATGTGATTGCTAAGTGTCATCTGTGTTCTCCATGGCATACACTTTGTCATAATGGAATGTGCATAATGGTTGTGCTTTTAAATGTTTGCATGTGTAGTTATCATGGATCAATGAGAAAAATCTCAGACAGTCTATATGTCCCAAGAACTTGACAATTTTATAACAGGTTGGTTACAGGAATTTTAAGCTTGTGAAAGAAGATTGTGTGTCTTTCTTCGCTGCCTGCAAATTCCCTACAAGATATAGCCCCCATCCCCACCACCCTCACCTTCTAGCTCACCCTCCCCTTTCTATCCCATTAAGCCATTAGCATTTTAGAATGTATGTACAAAAAAAAGGTGGTAGAAACTGTGAACTTTATTAAATGATATTTTCCCCCAAGGAGACTGTAACTTTGACCAAATTACCCCAAAAAGCATTCAAAGTAATTGTGCAGATTTTAGAGCACTAAGAAGAGTCAAGATTTAATCAGAAAGCTGGTCCAGACATTAACTATAGTAGACCTGCCCCTTATCTGAGGGGATGGCTAAGCAGAAGGATTTTCAAGGGTATATAATACAAACACAACACAAGAAGAAATAGCTCAGCTGCAAAAAGGAAAACAAAACAAATAAACTCTACTCAAAACTTGAACCATACTGAAGTCCACTAGCCTCTGAAGATCCAAAATCATCTTACTGAATCCAAAAGGGAAAGAAACGAAATTTTACTCCAACTTTAAATAGCCACACTGAACCAATCCGTGAAATTGACAGGATTTAAAATAAATAAATAAAGTGAGCAGGCTGGCCACTTGTGTCTCCACTCATCTTTTAAAAAAAAATAATTGCAGCCTATTTGCTGTGTCAGGCAGGAGTTAGAGTGTGATGTGGGGATGGGAGGGTGTAGTTCGTCAGTCACTCCAGATAGGACATGGCAGAAGCACCAAAAAAAAATAAAAAATAAAGGAGGCCCAGAAAAATGGGACCCGTAAGAGTTAAGCAGAAAAACCCATGGGCATCAACTTGTTTAAAACATAAATTAAAGACAGAAGTCACTTTTGGGGGGATACCTTGGCAACCACAACCATTTGTATCAAGGAGATGTTCTCAACTGAAGAACACCACCCCATAGAGATTAACACAGTCTGTAACAATAGCTCTGGAGATGTCTGAACTGCTCCATTTATGTCAATGGGTATTTCCCATCCCCACTCCCCAACATTTGGACAGAGCCTGTGATATGCAAGCAAACAAACCTGTTCAACTCCTCACATCAGTGTCAGCAGTGTGATCTTGGGGTGTGCTCTTAGAAAACTGTTCTCAGTTTCACACCCAGAGGGGCAGGGTTCCCCCATATCCTGGCTCACATGGGGCAAAGGTGAAGGAAGAAGGGTTCTGACTCTCTCCCAGAGGGACACAGCCCCATATCTCAGCTCACATGAGGGGAATAGCAGCAGGTCAGACACATGACCTCCCCACAAGATCTGGCATCCCCCAGATCCTGGTACACACATGAAGGTAGGGGCAGGGACTCAACCCCCACATTTGGCACATCAGCCTTAGAACCGCTTGGCACACACCTATCTGGAGAACCGAACTTTGCTAATAATGTTGTGATTTGATTTCCCCTCAAAGGGCAAGTGGGTGGCATGCACTCTGTTGAAGTAACTCTTGATTGTTTGAGAACCTGGTGTGAGGACCTCTGCCCTGGACTGTAGAGGTCTGCTCAGGACTCATTTTTAGGCCTTCCCCAGACCTAACTCAAGTGGGTCTAATCTTTTTGCAACCCAACACTTCTTCTTACTCTGAACCTGAATGGACACTGCCACTGCTCCTGCTGCCTCCTGTCTATGGGGTCAGAGCGGTAGCTACTGCGTGTCCGGCTCCTGTTGTCCACCACCCCCGCCTGCTCTGGGTGTATGCTGAGGAGTGTGCAACTCCTTGGCGCACTCAATCTGCAGCTCACACAGTGCAGTAGGGGACAGTGGAGAGCAGGGGCAAGGCATGCAGCTGCCCCCACACTGACCCCACAGGCAGAACACGGAGAACTGACCTGACACAAACTAGATAGGGTCCAGTTCTTTTCCCAACCAAACTGGAGCGGACGTGTAGTAAGGTCCCACTTGGCTGCAGGGCTCTACTGGTTTAATCCCTATCTGAGCAAAAAATAAAAGGTGCCAAAATGTGTCAGTCTTTAGAAAAGCTGAGCATTTGTTTTGTTTGGGGGAAGGGAGCGGCTGTATCTTGGGAATCCCGTGGTCAAATGGCCCCAAATTTGGAACAACTAAACCCCATGACCCCATGAGACACACCAAATATAAAGGCAAGCTGAGTAACCATTCAGCTTTTAGAGCACTTAGAAAAGTCATGCTTTAAACAAAAGCAGACCTTAGCCTGAAGTATAGTAGTCGACGTGGTGCTCTGCTAGAATGTCGAAGACACTGATACTTAAAGAATTTTATAATCTATGGAACATGGGAAACCACCTTCTAAACTTCTTCAACCGACTCAGTCAATGTGCCCCAATACTAGTTGATTTAGTTGGGGATTGGTCCTGCTTTGAGCAGGGGGTTGGACTAGATAACCTCCTGAGGTCTCTTCCAACCCTGATATTCTGTAATTCTAGGCTTTAGGGAAATCTAAAGGGCAAAGAGTCTATCTGATTTATCCTGTTAATTACAAATATATGTGAATGCAATTAAACTTAAAAAACAAACAAAAAAACCACTTAAACATGACAAAAACTAGGAAATTTTAAATTAAATTTTGATACGGCCTTTGTTCTCTCCACATGGCCTCAGATTAAACCAGTGTACAGTTTTAACCCAGAAACTGACAAAAGCCAGATAATTCTATTACCACGTCTACATTTTAGATTTCTGTATTACTGACATTGTCAATACATTTTTATCTGATAACCATGTCAAAGAAAAAAGATACACTCTGATACAATGTTTACAAGTTCTATGGTTACTTTTAAAGGCAATTTTACTGGAGCATGTGACTATCAATTTGCCTATTTCCCTATGAAAGGTTTTCTACTTAGGTGGATTATCGTGCTATTGATAGCTAAATTCTGCTGATACAGGCTACTGTCAAGTCATCGTTTCTGGAACAAACCTATAAAGCTATTTCTTTATTCAGGATGTCTATTAGAACTAGCTCACCATGAATTTGCTCCAAAAATGCATTTTAAAACAGTTGTACAGAATATTCAAGAGATGCATGACATGGGATTAGACATTTCAATGAAATCAGACAGTACAATTTAAAGGGTTTAAATATAATTTGCAGAAAGCAAGAGATTAACACCTCATTTCCAGTACTTATTCTTTATGTTACAGAAAAGACTGTCCTGTTTTCACACTGCAGAAACAAACTGTAGGCCAAAAGACAACAAATCCTAGATGTTTTAGACCAAAAATTTAAAAACTGTATTTTACAAATTTCATGAGCATCATTACAATTTCTCAATTTTTAGCTCTTTTATGTTTTTATTCTGAAACCTCAAGTTCATTATGGGTGAAATTTACTCACATCCCTACAATCCCTCTGTCCACTACCCCACACGCAGAGCACTCAAGTAATCTGTTTTTATACCGGGAAGTCAGAAAGGTTGAAAGTATAGAATCCACACACCCTAACTCACAGGAAGGTCTCAGAATGGTACTCCCTCTGTATACTGCATATGGACATTTAGGCGTATAGCATAAGCACTGTTACAGTAGCTCAGCCCCAGCAGCAGCAGCATCCATGCATGGCCACTCTGTCTGCACCCATCCACTCCTGCAGAATAGTAATGTGGAGCTTAAATGATACAAAAGACCTTTAGTTAGATCTCCTCAGTTAGGTGTAATTGCTAAGAGTGAAATTCATCCAAAATTTATTCTAGCTCTCTCAGTCTCTCCGGAGCTCTTTCAATTTCTTGTTGATTTATTTTCCAGATAGAAGCAGAGATAGATGGCTTCATATGGTTTAATCACTA
The DNA here is from genome assembly GCF_965152235.1 of Eretmochelys imbricata. NCBI lineage: Eukaryota > Metazoa > Chordata > Testudines > Cheloniidae > Eretmochelys > Eretmochelys imbricata. The sequence goes on from NC_135577.1 coordinate 40,638,276, forward strand.
TTATCCTTGACAAATATGTATATTAGAAACTTATCATACTCATTTATAAATGAACCAATGAAATAATTGATTGTAATTTTTTTTTTAATCACAGTAAAGAAACTTGTTCCAGCTAAATGAGGATTTTGGAGGACTACTCTCCCTCTCCCCCAGCCTCCAACTGCACTGTACATCTGCAAACCTGAAAAGCGCTGTTTAAGCTCAAAAGTTTATCTCTCCCACCAATAGAAATTGGTCCAATAAAAGATATTACCTCACCCACCTTGTCTATCTAATATCCTGGGACCAATAAGGCTACGCTACTGCTTATAACATTATTAAAGTAAAAAGAAAAGGAGTACTTGTGGCACCTTCGAGGCTAACACATTTATTTGAGCTCAAATAGAGGCTAACACATTTATATGCTCAAATAAATTTGTTAGTCTCTAAGGTGCCACAAGTACTCCTTTTCGTTTTGCGAATACAGACTAACACGGCTGCTACTCAGAAACCTGTCATTATTAAAGTAACAATTCTCATCTCCAGATACAGGCCTCTGCAAAACACATGATAAGGGAAAACAGTGTATTAACATTCTCTATCTAGAGGTCTGTTTGTACCAAGAAGAAGTCTCTGCACTCCCTTTTTAATTTGTAGGCACTAACCAAATCCTTTTAATCACAAATTGAAACTTACAATGAACATTTTCTAAGAAACATTCTATATGAATTCTTGGGAAATGAAGTTTAATCTTTCATATAACTTTTGCACTATACTGGTCAATAAAATGGAACAATACAAAGAAACTAAATGAAAATCATTAGTATGTGAAAATCATTTATTTCTTTACAGCACAAACTTCCTCTTCAACTATGTTAGGAATGTATTTTATCTTTAATTTAAGCAAAATTATTTGTAGAATCATCTAGTACAGATGTTAGTTTCAAGGCATAAAGACTAGTAATTACATTGGTTTGCTGTTTATAGTTACTTTCATGACTCCAGACAGCAGACTGTTAACTCATTGTGCTGAGCAATTATGGATAGTTCTCTAAATCCTGTTAAAAGGTTATCATATTACTGAAGATCAGATGGTGACCGAACAAGAAAGCGGTTTCCTCCAGTTACAATCTACATGCTTAGAGTTTCTTAGAGAATGATGCAATGTGATCATTTAGTCCTTTATAATATCATGGGACATGTAATGGAGAGGTACCTCATATTACACGCAAAAAGAAAAGGAGTACTTGTGGCACCTTAGAGACTAACCAATTTATTTGAGCATGAGCTTTCGTGAGCTACAGCTCACTTCATCGGATGCATACCGTGGAAACTGAAACATGAAACAATCATGATCTCTGTGTGTATATAAAGTCTGCTGCAGTTTCCACGGTATGCATCCGATGAAGTGAGCTGTAGCTCATGAAAGCTCATGCTCAAATAAATTGGTTAGTCTCTAAGGTGCCACAAGTACTCCTTTTCTTTTTGTGAATATCAGTGCAGTGCATGTGGCACTAGCTGATAAAATTGATTGCTTTTTGTTCTCCAACTATTTGGGCTCACCATTCCTACACTGGGGGTTTCCTTTGCTCTGCAACTTCCAGAAGCAGGCCTGAACTCAGTCACCAGAGAGGAATGCAAGAATTAATCATAAGTGCATGGGCCTAAAGGAAATGAACAGTAAAAATTGTGTCCTATTCTGCCTCCTACCACAAGTGCACTCTTAAACTGATGTCAGTCAAGAAGGGATAGCTTTGAATCCCTGAGTTTCATCAATAAATCAACACCTTAATTACCTACACTTGATGAGCCCCAAGAGTAGGACCCTTTGAGGCACATCTAGGTCATATAAAACTTGAGAATTAGTTGTTGTAACAGTCTGAACAGGATGTACAGGAAAGTTCCCTAAGGTCAGAAGAAGAAATTGCTACACAAAATGATTGCCAAGGTGAACTTTGAAAGTTGATGTTTTTACTGACCTGGGGAAGTTGTTCAATCCAAATAGCTCAGGTACCTCCAACCCACTTGAGAGAAAAATGAATATATTATTGGTCCTCCAAGAGCCTCTCTAGCCTTGGTACTGTTTCAATAGCCAGCAAGTAAGAAAATAGTCTCTATCTGCCTCTACCTCAACAGGTTCTGAGGTACAGCAGGGGGAAGGGGGGACACGACAAACCATCAGCTGCAGAGGAATCTCTGAAATTCTATTGTGCAGCTCTTACTGACTAGACCACTTCCATTGCCCATCAATCCAGGACAGCGCACTGGGCTAAGAAGTCTACTCCCCAACCTCCAGGGATCCCATTCTCCTCAGAACACACACAAAGAAAAAGAACCAAGCATTCTTGTTGCTGATAGAAGATTGCATAGAAATGCCACTTTTGGACAGCTGCTGGTCACTAATGAACATCTGGAGACTGCTGGCTGCAATAGCGCTGGACTGCTGTCTGTGCTGCTGCAAGGAGCTCCTGATGAAATGTTACTCCCCAGGCTGCCAGTTTCCCTTCAGTTTGGAGACAAGCTACTAGAAGTTGTTGCTGCATCTGGGGATGCTAGTTGGAACACCACTTGTTCCTCACTTCATAGAGCTCTTTACTCTCACTGGGGAAGGGTTTTTCTTGGTTTTAAAATTTCTTCCACTGGACATAGAGGCAGACACGAGGCACTTCTGTCTTTGTCTCTGCTGCTGTATACTACAAATCAAACATCCTTTGCCCTGAGGAGAGAGGCTGCTGGAGAGTACAGAATGGGTCTCAGCTGGACCAAACAGAAGACGAAATCTTGAGTCAAATTAGAATTAGATATTTCTTATGTCAAGAAGCTCAGGGAAAGCAGGAAGCCTGGAGACCATCTGTTGCTTGTGCCAGGAGACAGAGTACACTGGGGAATTTTCCAGAAAGCCCCCCTCTGGTGACTGACAGGCCTGATCCTGTCTCCTAAAGAATGGTGAGCCTGTATATGAAAGATACCCTTTCTTGTCACAATACAACACTCAAAGATAAGACTGACAAAAATTGAAGGAATCTACTTGTACTATTTCTACTCCCCATTTTAAAACACAAACCTTTAGGTACCATCTTAGTCAATTTAACACAAAAATACATCTCCCTAAAATATATCAATTCTTTCTGCACCACCACCAAAAAGAAAGAATCCTTCTCACATAACCCACTTCTTCAGAAAAACCTTGAAATCAGCACAGTGTCATGACCAGAAGAAGATCAACAAGTTTTGCTTTTGTCAGAGGGAAGCTAATTTCAGAGTTGAGTGCCCTTCACTGGAAACACCTTGTCAGTCAAGCATTCCATCATGCCATTGAAAACTGACACACACAAGGTGGGTGAGGTAATCTCTTTTATTAGACCCATAAAGGAACCAATACAATAGATTATCAAACCCACCTTGTCTCTGTGACATCATGAGACCAATACAGCTACAACAACACTGCAAACATTCAAATCTGGGCAGACATCTTGAACTCCTCTGCTGATCTCAACTCTTGGAGAAGAATATGAGGAAAGAGGCAATTTCTAAAGTAGCTAGGACCTAAACCCCCACAGACTTTATAAGTCAAAACCAAGGTTTAGAAATACTCTCAGAACTGAATTTGAAAGCCTGTGTCTGGCAGACAATTATATTACACTTCATGTGTCAAATGTCCCTTTGCTTTCTGCAGTATTATACGCTAGCTGAAACTATCGAATAGTCATCAGATTTAGAGTTTGGTATAACTCATTGCAATAACCCACTTATACATAAAACTGAAGATAATTTAACACCTTAATGCATTGAGGATTTTGATACATTAAAATGTATGTAGTTTGTTTTTCTTCAAGAAAATACACAACTGATTATGGATTTGGGTCATTAAGGAAAAATATTCCTACTAGGTGTAAGACCTCATTCCAGACCCCTGTGTCGGACTGGGGCCAAAGACAGAAGGAACTTGAGTGGGGGGAAGAGAATTTTGTGTATCAGTGAGTCATATCATCTGCACCCAGAAGTTTTTAAATGCTCACAGAAGGAACTACAGAATCAACACAACGTGGAGCCTTTGAAGGATTCTTTTATTTTTACTATTTTTAAAAATATTTGGTTTTAATACATGAAAAAGTAACTTTTTGTTCTGAAGTTCAGAAGCATTCACACTCTTGGAGATTAAAGATCAGTCCAGGCTTACAGACTTTTTTGTAAATTCCATTACAATCATATCAGATGTGTTTCCAGTGCAAAGGCATTTTGGCTTTCATAGAAAGAAAGCCAAGGTATGTACATTTCCAATTTTAGTGACAGAACAAACCTGTTTTCCTTACATACCCGAAGTTCTACTTCAAAAGGTAGTTTTGGGTGTACAATGAATGTGGGACTATAGTGTACGCCCCCAACTGGATAATGTAGGTTTTGCTGCAGGGTTTTTTTGAAGTCAACAAATTATCCTTCAGTTATGTAATTATGAAAGGTATTTAAATCCTCCCAAAATAATTATATAGATGAGTGAACAATTACCAAAACTCTTCCCTTTCATGAAATTTAGCTGGTTTCTAAAAGCAGCTGAACACACTGCAAATTTAAAAAATAGTTAGCAAATGCAAGCAGTTTCTTGCCAGCATAGAGAAAACACCCATTAATTAGAAAGTAAAATGATGAAGCAGCACTGCAAATTAATAGTTTTTTTTAATTTTTAAAGCAGTTTCTGTAATAAGATTTACATAAAATATGCTGCATCACAAAGAAAATTTCCTCTACAAAATATTAAACTCATAAAAGCTGCTATAACAGCAGTTATATAAAATGTAATATTAACTTTAAAATATTTTGCTCAGGTAACAAAACAGGTACAAATATTGCCACTCAAAAAGCTTTAAACAGTCTTTTCTAAATAATCTTGGAACTTGGAACTTATCTACTAGCTGGACAACACTGGCCAGAATACACATCCATTAAATTCAGTCTATGCTAAAAGCTAAAAATATAACAATTAAAAATACACTCAGTGCAAGGCTGTGTAATCTTTTGAGTATGGCTGGGAATAAGCCCAATAATGCAAAATAAATCCTTTACACTGAATAGCACAGAAGTACCATTTTAAGTATAAACACAGTACGATGGGATCCCTGGGGTGCATCTTGAACTGTGGCACCGCTGAGCCCTCTGTCCCTCCAACCTGGGGCATCCCTCTCACATAGGACGACCAGATAGCAAGTGTGAAAAATCTGGGCATGGGGGGTAATAGATGCCTATGTAAGAAAAAGCCACAAATATCAGGACTGTCCCTATAAAATCGGGACATCTGTTCACCCTACTCTCATATTATGATGCTGAATCAATCCACAAACCTCTGGCAGATACTACATTTGCACAGACAAGCACAGGCAAGGGACACACCCAATTGAGTTACATTAATGATCTCTCAGCCACTCATGAACCATCAATAGGGAGGCTCCAGCCAATTCCCCCCAGCTCAGACCCCCAGAACTATACCGTCTTGCACCAGTCAGAAGCCTGATCAATGTACGTTCAGTAAGTTCGCCCCTCCCTCGATGTGGAGAGGAGACACACTAGTCTTCGTAAACTGAGCTGAAATTTCCCAAGCCCTTCAACCAAAACACACTGTTTTAGGTAAAACATAAAACAGAATTATTAACTACAGAAAGATAGATTTTAAGTGATTATAAGTAGAAAGCATAGAGATCAAAGTTGGTTACCTAAGAAATAAAATAAAATAAAATAATTTAAGTTCTATAAACTAAACAGGATTTGAATCAAGCAGTGTATCACCCTGGCAGATGGTACAAGCAGGTTGGATATCTTCCATACACAGGCTGAGACTACCATTCCCCAGTTCAAAGTCTTTGTCCTCCAGACATGTTTTCAGGTGTTGAGTTGTGGGGGAAGTGAGGCCAAGTCAAGATGTCAATTTCCCGCTTTTACAATTTATGATTTATGCTGTGACATAGGGGTCCGCCCCCAATGGTCAAGCATTCTCCATTGTCTACATGCTCTCTCTGAGAAGTCTTCTGGGACGGCCTTTGGGAGAGTGGATTCCAATTACTGGGCCATCAGCACATCTGGCTATTCCATTGTTGTACCTGAAAGGCTGGTCGTGGGTGTTCCCAACCTCGCAACATATTTCAGTAATACACACATAGCAAAACTTCATAACTTCACATACAATGATAGCACATACAATCCAACAGGGTATTAATGTTCAACAGACCAAGACTTTTAAAATGATACCTCATAAGGCATACTTTGAACAAAACTTATCATAATTATATGACAGTGGTGAATATGGGGGTGCAAAGGTGCTATTCTGGAGATACAGTGTCACACACAAACCTAGGAACATCTAGACGCGACTGAACCCATTTTTAGCAAACCGAACTCTTTCTGCTATACTTATCTACTGGTATATAGAGATAGAGAATACATGTGTGGCATCTGCAAGTAAAATGCATACAATTTATCAATATTCGTCAAACACCAGCAATGCAAGTCACTACTACAAATCACACTGTTTTCCCTGTATTAAATCTATTCTTGGATGCTGAAGTAAGTTGAAACATTTACTTCACGAAACACTGGATCTTGAAACTAAACAATGAAGTAGTCTGTCTAAGTTTAAAGGAAGCTGAAACTTTTCAACAGCATTTTAACCTCATTTGTATGCGGTAATGAAATACGAACATAGGGGAAACAATATTTTAGAACAGTATGAGCTAGCCATGTTTCTATATACCTTCTCACACACCCAGACTACAGGAACTAAGGAACAAGCCAGCCAAGTCCTGGCTGTCATAAATGGGTCAGCCTTCAGGAAATGCTTGCTCCGGAAAAGAAAAGAAGAGTATAGTTCTCAAAACAATTGCCAAAAGTAGAAAACAATGTTCAGCAACACACTGCTCTTAGTAGAATCCATCGGTCTTCAAGTAAAACTGATGAGATTATGGAAACTAAATATGGGTAACTGATTATAGGATAAAAGAGCCAAAAAGATAGCGAAGAAAGAAGATGGCAGCTGCTAAAGCTAAAGCTATGGAAGGTTTATATGCCCATCTTGACATGAAGGAGGGTGAGAAAAAAATATACAGACTGGCAGTGACTTGCAATAAGAGAATTAAAAACACTGGTGAGAGCAAAGTCATTAAAGATGAATGTGGAAATATATTAATCAATTGGAACAAGATTAAGGAATGGTGGAGTAACTAATCTGAAAGGTTTATGAATGAAAAGAATCCAAGAGAACTGTGCCATAATATGAAACCAAAGCAAGGTCTGGTGGCATCAGTCATAGATGTAGTAGTTGCAGAAGCATTAAGCAACATGAAAAATAAGAAAGCTCTTAGCCCTGATGGCATACAAGCAGAAATATGGAAGTACCTGGAGCAAGTATGCATGAACATATTGACAACTCCTTAAATTTCATCATGAGGACTCAGAAGATACCTGATGCTTGGAGAAAGAGCATATTAGTACCAAATATTAAGAGAAAAGGAGACGTACATGATTGCAATTACTACAACTGCATTAAATTTATGAGCCACACAATGAAGATCAGGGTGAAAGTTATGGATAAAAGACTATGAAGAGAAGTAAAGATCAGTGACAATCAGTTTGGATTCATATCAAGCAAGTCAAGCCAATGATTTAAGATGGCTGTGGAAAAATATAGAGAAATACAGAAAAGGCGCCTATTAGTCCTAAAAGTTCCCCTTAAAAAACAAACAAAAGAAAAAAAAAAACAACCCTAACCACTGCACCAGATCTCAAGATTTACCTCTGCCAGGTAAATCAGCCAGGTAAATGCCAGCTTTACAAGCTGCAATCATACAAGACAACACGAAACAGAACAAAGAATGCTGAATTTCTTAAAGTAATCTATATTTTAATGCAAGCTAATTATGAGGCATACTTGAAAATTCATTTCACTACTCAAATAGTAAGTGCTGTAATTTTGAGGAAGATACAGCATTCTTATAACACAACACGCTTGAATTCCTTCTTCAAAAAGCACAAAACTCTATTCAGTCATAACTCTGGAACCACAAATGACATCCCATGGTGGATGGTTGGTGTAGTAGTTTGGTGCATTTGGAGTGAGACTGGTAAAGAAAGGGCTAGAAAGATGGCATTCCTAAGGGAACAGAAATAAAGTCGTGCTGTACCACAGTTGTAAGAAGTATACTTGTTAGTGCAGAAGTAGACAGTTATGTGTTGTTAAGTAACAATTTTTCATTTCTCTACTTGTGTGAGCAGTGTTACAATCTGACCCAGTGCCACTTTGTGCAGACACCGATCTATTGCAAGTGGATCCAAGCGCTGGCTTCTATATGCTTCTAAGCCAACAGGGTTCTTGGTAGGGTTCAGGTTTGATAGATTTCCACTCCATACAGCTAAATGCAGTGCCTTGCATAATGACAGGTTTCAGAGTAACAGCCGTGTTAGTCTGTATTCGCAAAAAGAAAAGGAGTATCCGATGAAGTGAGCTGTGGCTCACGAAAGCTCATGCTCAAATAAATTGGTTAGTCTCTAAGGTGCCACAAGTACTCCTTTGGTAGGGTTCAGTTACTCTTTGTAGCTCTGGGATTCTAGGGTGCTTTCCCAGGCTCAAGCCTCTTGTCCCAAGGAAGGGCTCCAAGAAGGGACCTGGCAAGTCCAGCTGCTCTAGTCCCTGAAACCAGTGTCCCAAACCTCCCAGTTGCTTACACACAGTATGCGTGAGTTCCACCTAGCTGTGGGAACTCTGACTTCTCGTTTAACATCTCAGGGGACAATAGAGCAAGGAACTCAGGCTTAGCAAAGGAATTGCTTATCCACAATCACTTTAAAAAGCACTAGATAATTACTGATCTTTGCAAAAGCCCTGTCTCCCCTTTCCAGATTTGAACTTACCCCTTTGAGAATTCAAAGTTTTGTCAGTGTTTCGTGCTAGGCAAAGCCCCTCTTGCCCCTTCCCTCTCTCCCCGCAGCCTGATGATCTTGCATATCGTGATGGGTGGCCCCTTCTAAATAGTCTTGTTCACTTTGACCATGTGCCCAGGCTGGGAACCTGCAGATCCACCAGCCATGCTGGTGCCCCTGTGTAGAAAATCTACTGTTACAAGGGATTGAGCCAGCATCTGAGAAACAATCCAAACTGAGGATTCCAGATTGCTCTGTGATGGCTTCTCAGTCACAGTACTTCAACTGGATGTCAAGTATCTTTCCTGGGCTGGGAAGCTGCCAAGTATACATCATAGCTACCCTGGCCTTGGGCAAGGTGAGAAATGTGTTCAACACACAGCAGTAAGTGGAGGTTGCAATATACAATGGAGTTCATAATTTGACCCAGACACATAGCATTCGGTTATGAAATGTTGTGCGTAGAGCAACTTAACTGTCACAACAAAGTTGTTTTGCCTAGTCCTTTCCAGTTTAAAGTATAAACGCAATAATGTTACATTCACATGCAAATTCACACAATCTCTGCTTCTCGTTTCTCCCAGCCTCAGAAGGGAAGCTAGTAGCAGTCTCAAGTAAATACATTTCCTGCATTTTGTCATAGGGGAAGTCCTCCTGCAGCAAACTATGGGAAGCTTGTCAGAAGACTGGCTAGTCAAGCCCTGAGCTCTGCTTTTAGAGGAGTTTGCCTACCAGTCTCCCCAAGCCCTTCATCTTTTACGGGGTGGGACAAGTCAGGGTGAGAAGAGAAGTGGGGATTGTAATGGAGGAGAATAAGGGAGGGTGAAAGTAGTACTGCCAAATACAATTTTTAAAAAATCACGAGATTTAAAATGTCACTTATTTCCAGTTCTTCTGGTTTGAGTATTTAGGGCAAAGCTGCCAACTCTGTTCACTGCTTGGAGGAAGTTGCCTAACTGCTATTCTAGCATTCTTCCTCTCAATCCTTCCCCTATCACTAAACTGCCTCCTTGACCCAACTAGTGTTTTATCTCATTCATTTTCTCCATCCACACCCCTCCCGTGTCTCTTGTTTTAATACTTCCCTCGGACTCATTCCCCTCACATTCTCCCTCCTATTTCCCTCTGTGACACAGGCCCACTGGTCCCTAGCCTCTGTTTGCCAGAAGCTGGGAATGAGCGACAGGGGATGGATCACTTGATGATTACCTGTTCTGTTCATTCCCTCTGGGGCACCTGACACTGGCCACTGTCGGAAGACAGGATACTGGGATAGATGGACCTTTGGCCTGACCCAGTAGGGCCATTCTTATGTTCTTATGGTGGTTTACTATTCTGTCTCAGTAACATGGCCTGAGATACTCACTACACCTAACCACTATTGAAAAGGTGGCATGTAATATATCATTGGAAAACAAATAAATCACTGATCGTTAATATTCTTGTGTGATGTGTGTACAGGATGTGTACAAAGGGCTGTGGACAAGAGCTAGAATTATGTTATTAAAATGTGTTTGGCAAGCAAAAACATAAGCACAGTTTGCCCTAGACAAAAAGATGTGTATTTATTTTTCTGACCAGACTGGTCATCTGGCAGAGACAAAGAAGGTAACATTTACATAATAGGTAAACTAAACTACCAATCTATAGAGCAGGAAAAAGTCTCTCACAGAGATCTGAATAGCAAATGATAAATAATCAACTGATTGTATACAATATTACCATATTATACAAGTATCAAAGTAAGGTCTTTTCTGAAGGCTACGACACATTGTTGATTAATATTATTGTGAAATGTATATATTAGCATTATATGAGGAAATATGTGTACTTAATGATAGTATGCTTTAAAGTCTGTTGCCAAATACAGGGAGAAACAGGTTTTCTCCCAGACAGGAGGGAAGGAAGCTATCTACCTGTCTCCAATGAAGTTAAGTAAGATGTGATCAAGAACAATGGAAGTCCTATTTACATATGAATGAGCAAGGGGACAAAGTCCACAGGCAGGGAAGAACAGTATGAGGTCATGCTGAGTCTGAGGACAAAACAGTGAGTTTGGAAAGATATACAGAAAGAAAAGCCATCTTGGTATTCATCACAAGGTGCGAGAGCACTCACAAGCTGAAAAAGATGGGTTCTTCAACAAGGGAGGTGAAGTCTTTTGAAACTGAACTGATCATAAGTGAAAAACCTGCTTAGGTAAAGATCTTTCGCCTAGGAAGACAAGGGAAACCAGTACCATGTGTATTTCTGTGCAAGATCCTGAGAGAAAGTCTGGAAAGAAAAAGATTGGTAAGACATCTGCCCTGAACCAAGGCTGTAGGTTGCTCAGTTATGTCTTAGCCACTAAAATAGGTATTTTTTACTTTTGTATGTTTGTAACCCTTTTAACTTTATTCCTGCTACTTGGTATCATTTAATCTATGTCCTTTTGTAAATAAACTTTCTATTTTTACAATAAACCAACTCAGTGCTATGGCTGAAGGGAAAGGTTTATTTACCCCAGTTAAATTAATAAACTGCATGCTTTTGTCTCTTTAAAGGAGCAATGGACCTTATTACTCCTCTGAATGTTCCAGGAGAGGGCTGGACATTTCAGGGCAGACAATTTTGGGGGAATTTGGGACTGGAGGTGTGCTGGGGCCACTTGCTTAGTAGTAACTAAGGCTAGTGGAGACCAGAGTGTGGCTGAGGTGTTGTAAGCAGGCTGCTGGAGTCAGAGTTTCTGAACTATGCTGCTTAACACACAGACATTCAGTGCATGCTTGTAGGCTGGTTGGGATCACCCAGACAGGGAGCTAACGCAGCAGAGCACTCAAGATTACAAGACAAGTGGTGACAAACTCTCACTGGTCTGGGTTGCACTTCAGAACATGACACTCTCTTCCATCCCTTACATTTCTGAGCAAATGAGTTTCCCATCCTGCTCAACACATTATTTTGTACATGCACCTCTCCCCCATTTCCATCTCCTGCCCTTTCTACCTCCCACATGTTCATCTGTTTCTTCCAGTGCCCCCTCTGAATCCAAACAGAATAAGGAGTCACCATCTTCCCTGAAAGAAGATACCTTCCCAACAGGAGTGAAGTCAATTAGCCATACTTGCTTAGCGCAGTCTAAATGTCCTTCAGCACAATCTGTAGAGAAAAGGTGAATAACTTAGCTGAGTGCAGCCTGAGCTTTCAGCCCCAGTGATAACAATGGGAGATGACCGCCATTTTGAAAGAGGGAAATTCCTGGCAAGTTTCTCTGGAGATTTTGTGTGCCAGTCTCTGCTCAAGGATAAACTTTTAGTTATGGAAAATAACAGCAAAAAATGTACATTTAATCCTGAAAATGTATTGTCAAGAACTATCTGTTTACCAGATCTACTCAAGATTTACCACTTCACTGTTTTGGGTTGATACATAATGTATTTTTTAGAAGTGCAGAAAAATGTTCTTATTGCATAACCCTCAAAAAAAACAAACAACCAGGGACAATGCACAAATGTGTTTGGATAACTCTAAAGTAAGGTGAAGTCAACAAGATGATGTTGCTGCAGCAGACAAAATATTTTTAAAAAAATCTGCGTACAGATCCCGCTACCCATGCAATTCACAAATCTCAAGCACAGGGATAAAAAGAAAGAGTTGAGCAAAAGTTTAAAGATTTTAGCAAATTAACAATTACTCCCTAGCCAGCTCCACATGAATCAGAATATGAGAACGATTGAACACAGAAATACCATCATCATCTAACTGGCTAAATATTAAGGGGACAATATATTCTTAAAAATGCAGTACTCCGCAAAGTAACATTTTTGTTATGTAGAACATTGCTTCTTTATGGAAGGATATTCTTCCCTATTCTTCTGAGGAGTCATTAACATACCCACCTGTAGAGAATGGTTGAAGTTCAAAACAAGACTCAGATACAAATACAAAATGGAAAATTGTGGCAATTTCATCCAAAAATGGGAGTGTTTTAAAGGAAGTTTTTTATTTCTTTTTTTCACACAGAGCACTAAGTAGAAAACTCAGATTTCATGGGTAAAGTCTAATAGATGCTTCACACTAATTTGGTCAGAAAGGTGAAAAATTGAAGATCCCAATTTATCAAGTCTTCATTCTCTTTTTGTGACAAGGTCACGTACAGCCAATACACACTATCTGTTCCGGGTAATACAATCTAGACACCAGTTGATTCCTGAATTATTTACTGGCCACTGCACTGGCATCATTCCACACAGACCTGCAGAACTTGCCCTGCCAATGGCATCATGGGAGCTAGAATCTGTGCCAGTATCAAATGAAAATGCTGAAGTGTCAGGAAACACACACACAAATACACAATTGCGTAAGGGCATGAACTCAATCCAAACTCTGGTGTCAACTCAAATCTGTTTTGCTAAAATGCCAGACTAGTTTTTATTTTATATTAGAGTGGATAGACCACTTTTCTAGAACAGAGGGGAACAAGTCATTTGATATGGTTTAGAGAACATACTAAAAGCGTCTCCATGGATATAAATATAACTTCAACAAAACGGAGTTTGTCATTTGTTTGTAGCTACTTTACCGGTATAAGCAATCAAAAAATTTCTCAGGTCAAGCATACTAATGAAATAAAATTAGCATTTGCATGGCTTAAACAGTTCTGCATTTGTTATGCATTTACAGCAAGAGAACAGATAATTTGATAACTATAAACTAACTTGGCAGCAAAATAATCTTTCAAGTATGTGTTACACCACCTTCAGTAATTGTTACTTCAGTGGAACAATTGAAGTGACTATTTTTCCCAGCCCCTTTGACTCTGTTAGCTGGTGTTTATTCCTCTCTGTCTTAAAATACAGAAGTGTTATAATTTTTTTCTATAGTTAATTATCTTTCAATTGTCTAACATCCTTCCATAGCACTTTGGCCCACAGCTGTTTAAAAAGATTGGTATGAAACTACTAAGTAAAGAATAAGAGGCCAAGCTCAATGGTAATGTAAATAGTGGTGTAAGTTACATTCACAAACAGTGTAAAGGGTAAGATAAGGTAAAAACTGGACTGAATACAAAAGTAGTACAGCTTAACACTGGCTAAAGTGGAGGATAGAAGGTAGAAAGAATTAGTCATGGATATCAATAGATGTTTTCTAACAGTGACATCTATTAGGGCTTGTCACCACAGAGAAGTTCATCACCATAATTATACTGCTATAACTCCTCATGTGGACACAATTATTCTGAAATAAGTGTCTCCATACAGGGAGTTACACCAGTTTAACCACAGCAATATAATTATACCAGTAAATTTTACCAAGTAGACAAGCCCTTAGACTGAGGAATAGTGCCCCAACAAAAGTTGCTGAAACCTCATAGCTTGGAATAATTTAAAACTAAACTTAACAAGAGACCATTAAATGTACAATATAGAATGGGTTAGTAAGTAGAGAAGAAAAAGATAATCAAAGAGGTTTTTCCCTACCTATTTCTAACATCTATGATTCTATTAACAAAAGAGTAGATCTTGGCCCCTGCTCCAGCAAAGTGAAGGAGGTGACAATTGATTGCCCCATAGTGTAGGGGCAGGTAAGGGGTATGGATGGAGCATGCTGCACTTCAGCTACCCTCAGCTGGAAAAGGCCTCGTTGAGAGCAGTCATCATCTGACAGTTTAGCGCAGGACTGCTCTAATCTCCACCAGGGCTGACATTTCCAAAAAAGTTATTGTGGAGAAGGGGGAGGGGTCCCAAAATCCTTGCATGGCCAATAAGTTGCTTTATCTGATGCAACATTTCTCAACCAGTGGGTCGCAACCCAAAACTGGGTCACCAGAATGTGTCACAGGACTAGCTGAGTTCAGCTGCCCGTTCCGGGAGTTAAAAGCTGGTTCATGGGGTCACAGCGTCTCTCAAGTTTGGCCCAACTACCCCTCCATCATAATGACGGGGAGATTGACAGGCCAAACTTGAGTGGCATTGCGCCTCCATGTGGCGGGTCACAATGCCACTCACACTAATTTGGCATGGCCAGTCCCCCTTCAAGGGAGCCATGGGAAACCTGAACAGTGCTTCTGCCTAAGAGATCACAACACCCAGAGCAGGGAGCCGAATCCAATCAGCCTTGTGGGACAGGAACCGGGAGGGAGCATTTGGTGTCTCTTTACATTAGATGCAGCAGGTCACCCTGGGATATTGGGGGGGTGGGGGAAGCCAGGGATTTTTGTGGGGGGGATGGAGCTGCTCCCATACCCTGCCCCTTCTTTCCGGAAGGGGAGAAAGAGCAGATATCTGCTTTGCTTCATAGATAACGCGTTCTCCAACCAGATCCCTGATGTAGCACTTGCCCTGCAGCCAAGCAATACCCCTTCTTCCATTCCCATCCTGCCCCCCAACCCCATCTAAAACAGGCCCCCTAGTATACTCCCTCCCCCACAGCCAGGCAACTCTCCCTCTGTCATACTACCCATCCTGGCACCCAGATCTTCCCCGAATGCACACCCAGACCCTTCTGCCCCCAAATCCCCTCCACTTTACTCCAAGGAACCAATTCCCAACCCCACCCCCTTTTTACTCTCTGCCTCTCCTGGGCCGTGGGGGGTAGGGGAGCTGTCTACTGACTGCCCCTCCCCTTTGTTGGCAGTGGGGGCAGTTCACATCCGGCCAAAGCATCTGGAATCTTAGTACTGAAGCCCCCGCAATAGACCCCAGCAGGAATGGGGGGAGCATGGGGTTAGGAGGTGTCTCTGGGTTACAACAGGACATCAGGGTTTACAAACGGGTCCTGAGCCCAAGAAGGCTGAGAACCACTGAGCTAATATGTGAAAATAACAAAGCTAGACATTAGACAGAGAGGGGAGTGGGATGTCGAACAGAAAGGAATTGCTTAAGTATGAAAACATAGGTTAGAAAGGTTTCAGAGTAACAGCCGTGTTAGTCTGTATTCGCAAAAAGAAGAGGAGTACTTGTGGCACCTTAGAGACTAACATATACACACAGAGAATATGAAACAATACCTCCTCCCACCCCACTGTCCTGCTGGTAAAAGCTATTACCAGCAGGACAGTGGGGTGGGAGGAGGTATTGTTTCATATTCTCTGTGTGTATATAAAGTCTGCTGCAGTTTTCACGGTATGCATCCGATGAAGTGAGCTGTAGTTCACGAAAGCTCATGCTCAAATAAATTGGTTAGTCTCTTAAGGTGCCACAAGTACTCCTTTTCTTTTTATAGGTTAGAAATTCATTTCAAAATACAGTAATGGCAACATTATCAATGATCCAACAGAAGTACTGGTTGTAGTACACAGTGCTCTACTAGTAAGAGCAATACAAGTATTTGAGCCCATTAGTCATAAAAGAAATCCATTGACAAGTGAGCTCTAGCTCACAAAAGCTTATGCTCAAATAAAATTGTTAGTCACAAAGGTGCCACAAGTCCTCCTTTTCTTTTTGCGGATACAGACTAACATGGTTGTTACTCTGAAACTTAATGCTTGATTATCTATAACTTGTTCAAATCCCCAATGTTTCATATACAAGTAGATTAAAAAAGTCAAATGTGTCCAATTTGCTGATAAACTATAGTGACATTCATCTGAAAATTGTTACCTACATTGAAAAAATATATGGAGAGGTTAAAAAAGTATGTAGCTTTAGAACTACTTGTACATAAGGGTTGTAAATGCATGCAACGGTGCATGCATTCTTTCAATTAAACTATGGAATACAATTTAAGATGTCAAAATATGACATTTACTTTTCAAACAACATTTAAAAGCGTGATAAGGTCAATACTGAAAACTTTATTCCTATTTCAATGTTAGGACCAACTAGTTTATGTATTTAGAAAGTGGAATCAATTTAAATTCCATACCTCATCTTGTAAGATCATTTCAAAAGACATCCTCAGTTGTTAGGTCAGTTCGTAAGTTTATTCCATAAAACTTGTATGATTTCTTAAGTACTCATATACAAGTACTTAAATGTTAAAAATATTTAATCTATTCATAACCACCAACCATCAGGTAGAGCAACGTACAATGCTCTTTGAAAACAATATTTTTTGCTGTTTTCAAACAAGTCAATCAATCAAAGTGCAGTTCTGAATAGGCTCACCATGTTTTGACTGTCAAATTCACAATTGTAATGGCTATTGTTTTATTAATAATGTGCTGTTCTTACCCAGAGTTGCATACTCCCTCATTTGCATTAAATACAAGTTAGGTGTTTTTTCTGTTTCACAGAAGCTCTTATACTGCACTCATTGCCATAGTATCAAAGTTCATTAAGTAACGTGACTAAAGTGTCATGTGTGGTTTGTTCACTGCCCTCCTCTCGCACCCCCAAAAGGGGAAGAGGAACTGTGCATGCAGTGTCATGTTATGTGTTGGTAGGGATGTGGGAGTTGTTTTTTAAATGTACATGCTGCTAAATGTCTCTTAGACAAGACAAGGCAAGGTTAAAAAAAAAAAGCAGCATGCTCTGCACTTGGAGCGGAAGGTGATGAGATTTGTTATGGCCCCTCATTCCTGTGGGAATTCATCCCATAGTCTTGGACATGTCTCTGGGAAAGCCGTCCCTTGGACAGATAAGTTTTAACTACGGGGTAAAGCTCCACTGTGCTGGAGGAAGATAGTTGTCTACCATGATCTTCATCTCAGAGTTTTATTAATATTTTAGATATGGTGGGCCCAGGCCATCTAACTCCTTGAAGATAAGGGCCAAAACTTTGAACCTGATTCAATACATATTCTATTGGAAGCCAGGGCAGAGAGTGGAGGACAGACCTGATGTGCTCACAGTAGCTTACACTGTGCTAAGGAGATGCACTACAGGATTTTGTAGTGATTGAAGTTTCCTGAGAGCTTCACACCCAAATATACAGTATTGCTGTAGTCCAGAAGGTACAGTACACTGCTCTCCAGAATATATACCTCCAAAATTACCTGATTTTGAAATTATCTTTAACAGAGAGAAGTTTTTGAAGAAACAAGCTTTTTTTCCCCTTTTTTCTTTAAATACTGGGTCCTTTGGGGAGGAAAAAAAAACCCCAACCAAACAAGTAATTCTGCAGTAATTGAATAGTTCTCCTATTTATTGTTAGTAAAAGAACTCAGACTTTTGGGAAACACAGAAAAATGTAATGAAGCCTGGTGAAAGGTAGAAGAGCTGGCGCAGTTTGACTGAAAAATGTTATATAAAACTAAGCTATTTCTCTATTGCTTTATTATATATGGGCTAGATTGTGCTATTCAGGGGAAATGTGGAGATATAGTTTTTGCATAGGAATGTTAGAAGGCATTCTACATCAGACACAAAATGTTTTCCACAGCTCATCCTTTGTGGAATGCAGCTCACTATTCCTCTGTGCTGCTGGCAAAAGCTTTACCGATCAGGATACGGTAGATATTACTATGGCCTTTTCCTCTTCCTTGCCACTTTCGGGACATTGTGTCCCGCAGGAAAGCAGGGATAGTCCCTCAGTTTTCCCCTGAGGGCAGGGATTGTACTCACCAATTTCGGAGTCAAATATAATATGGCTCTATACCTATTTTCCCCTCAATGCAGCTGCAGAAGAAGGTCTCGTGGTATTTTCAGCTTGCATTTGAAGATGAACCCTTATTTCACTTCTACCCTGCATACTCTAATTCCATTTGTAACCATGTACTTCATTTGTACACATGCTACACTAATCTGATAATCTACAAACATAATTTGCATAATTTGAATATTTTAATAATCCATAATGAGAGGGGGAAGAAATAGTTAACTTATCTGAAATCAATTTTAACTATAAAAAATGTTTCTCTCACTTCATTTGTCAGAAGGTACTTAAGAACAAACCCTCAAAAAATTAAAATACGTTAGTGTGGTGAAGTCAAGGAACTGCTATATTAGAAGTGTGCATATTTAGGACAATTTATTTTCATATAAAATTCTATAACTGTATAATTACTTACCAGTTTACTTTTATGCCAGGCAGAATTATCATCACTTTTGACAGTTTTGTGTGTTTTAATTCTAATAAAGAATATATATTATGAAGTTTTCACATCTTTATCACATTTTTATTCATATTTTAGGTTATTGGTTTAGATCAATAAAAGTAAGTGTTAATCCAGTCTAAGTGTGTATACATGAGTAGTTTACACTGGTTCATCAGTTTTTAGATCTATTTAAATTGATACACTTTTCTAACATAGATAAGGCTACAAGACAAAAATACAGAGCTAGATTTCCAAAAGAACTCAGCATTGGAAGCAGCTGGGCCCTATGCATTTTTGAAAATCTGACCCTTAGTATTTACTACACCTTTACCCCAATATAACGCAGTCCTCGGGAGCCAAAAAATCTTACCGCGTTATAGGTGAAACCGTGTTACATCGAACTTGCTTTGGCCTCAAACATTTCCATTATTAACAGTCACTTCCCACTCCCTGACTGACCCCTCAGAACCCCCGACTCATCCAACCCCCCCGCTCCGTGTCCCCTGACTGCTCCGACACCTATCCACACCCCTGCCCCAACAGCCCCCCCACCCCCCGGAACTCCCACGCCCTATCCAACACCGCTGTTCCCCATCCCCTGACCGCCCTGCCCTCAGAACCTCCAAATCATCCAACCCCCACCTGCTCCCTGTCTCCTGACTGCCCGCTCGAGACCCTTTGCCCCTTATACAACCCCTCGGCCCCAGCCCAGCACCCTTAACCCTTAACCAGACATGCTGACACCCTGCCCTCCAGAGCGCTGCTTTACCACGTTATATCCGAATTCATGTTATATCGGGTCGCGGTATATCGGGGTAGAGGTGTATTTAAAATTTTTCTAAAATGAATTCTAAAACAAGATTTCATGACATAGTAACAGAACATTTAAATTGGTATATAGCTCAAATTACATTCCATTTAAACTGTTCTTATTCTCTTGTTTTTCTGAACAATACCCAAAACCTACTTCCCATCACTTTTCCGGTGACCAGATGAGTACATAAATCATGGCCAGCCTAGCAACGATGTATATGCAGAACAAAGAGCTCCTACCCTCCTCCAAAGTCAAAGGAAATGCATTCCGCTACATTTTTAAACTGTATCGCTCTAAAAACCAAGAAAATCCTCCCATGAATTCTGATTCACGTATCTAATCCCAATAACACTGGTAATTCAGAATCTATGATGCCATTCATTGAAACCCCCCAGCAGATGGGCAGTAGCAGCCATGAAGGAAACAGCATAAGTTAATGCTCCTGGAAGCATCTAAATTCCATTTGGAAATCCACTGGATCAGAAAGAGACAATGCCACAGAATGAAAGCTTGGGCCCTGTGTCATCCACTCATCCGTGACAGGGAAGATTACTGTGCCATCTCAGACAGGGGAAGAAACACTACATACTTGTAACTTCCTCCCCCTTCCACATCACACAAGAAAGATCTATTGCATTTATTCCTCTATACATACAAAAACAGAGAGGATGGAGCCCGCCCTTAGATTTGGCAGAGACTGTATGACATTGGGCTGAAAACTGATAAATGAACTGAATTGCTTTAGCTGTGATGAATTAAGATTCCTCAAGCTGGGGACAGCTAAAGACTTTGCTTATGACCTGCCAACTGTGAAATAAAAATTTAAATTATAGAGCCAGTTAAAACAGATTGCTGAACAAATCACAAGAAGCAAAGAAAGAAGACTGCCAGGCAATGACAGAAATTTGTTCAGCAGTTAAAGGTTACAGCAGTTTCTTATGATAAAGCAATTTGTTTACATCTATACTTCCAGCCCCAACATTTGCAACTGTAGAGAAAAAATTCTTAGAACTGTGAACCTTTCTTTTCAAACTCATGTTACCAGTACCCTGTATTCATACAGAAGCCCTATATATTCCTGACAGTAACCATGCTCACAAGTATAACAGCTGACTTTGAGCATGCTGACCTTGAGCAAATGAACGCCCTTAGCAGTATGTACTTCTGGCTTATTTCACTGCAACAGCGAAACAGCCTCACCATCTATAGTAGTCAACAGTCTCTGGCCACCACTCCTGACTATTTTAAGATATCCCCACTACATTTCAGTGATGCACAGTTCAAAGTGATAGAATAACATCTGCTACCATGTTCAAATGCAAGTTGTTTACAGTGGAATTTTGGGTTTGTTCTCATACTGTGCTTCCCTTACTTATAAAAAGCAAAACCTGATTTATGAACAGAACTCCACTTCCTGTTTACATTTGTAAAATCCAAAAATTACTTTTTGTTCACAGAATACAGGAGACCATGAAACGTGAATAATCAAGCACAGAAAGTTTTCACAGAAGGCATATTTGGTATATAACATTCTATGGCACGATGTCTGGATTTTAAAAGGTAGTAACTTCCTGATGTTCACATTGAAAGCTTATGGCCATCATATACAAGGTTGGAAGTATATTACTGCCAAGCAGTGGCAGATTAGCCACTGGGCCAAAAGGGCCCGTGCCCAGGGGCCCCAGTCAATTGGGGGGCCCTGGAAAAATTGGCACCCCCGTGCCCCGCCTGCCTGCAGTCCCTAGCAGGAGCGCTAGGCGGGCAGAGCAGGGAAAGCCCCCACACCCCGACCCCACTCCCCGGCAGGAGCACCAGGCAGGTGGAGCGGGGCAAGCTCCCGCACCCTGACCCCATTTCCCCAGCAAGAGCGCGGGGGAGGGGGGGGCAGGGCAAGCCCCCGCACCCCAACGTCATTTCCCCAGCTGGAGAGCCAGGAGAGGGCGGGGGAGACTGCAGGTGGAAGGGGCCCCCACTTGTTCTTGCCCAGGGCCCCACAAAACCGAAATCTGCCTCTGCTGCCAAGATATCATTTTTTCATTATTTATTTTTCTTTTCAGTTAACATCTATTGTATTCACTTGTCATGAGTATTTTATTATTTATGTCAATGGAAGAATCATTTTTATATCTTTACACATTACATTCTTAAACTGTAGTAGAAAACTGAGTCTAGCTGAAATATGTTTGTCTACTGTATTGTTACAGTAATATTTTCAAACAGCTCAGTACAATTATTATAGAGCATTTTTTCCCATTAACATGTTATGGAGCATGCTGATTGTCATGAAAGGTGGGAAAGGAAGTCCTCTGAACCAACAACAGGTACAGTATTGGCAGTGGCAGAGCAAGTTTCCACATACTGTTCTGCCAGGCCTGACCAGGAAGAGAGACAAGTGAGAAAGTAGCTCCAACACCCTGCCCATTCAATCTTTGGCCTCTCTACCGAGAACACCAACAATGTTGCTTTATTTTGAGATTTGTAAGAGCTGTCCAACAGACAACCTTTAGGCACATTTAAACTACACATTAACAAGGCAGACTCCACCTTCAGAAAAGGTGACATTTACTTTATCATAATTTTATCTTTTCTAAAGTGGACTCCTGTTGCCCCATGATTCAGTACAATTGGTTCTCCCCAATCTTACAAGCACTGAGGTGCCTCCCTATTTTCTTTCCTCTCACATCCTTAATATTGTGCTAGCAGGCGGAGCTGCTCAGAATACTGAGTGCATCACCAATGCCCCAACCAACTGCCATAGCTGGAAAGACACACTGTAAATTCTGATTAACTGACTTGTGAAAGATTATTCATTTCTAGGCAGAATCCCTTGTTCTTTTCTATTTTCTTTTCAGTAAGAGCAAATCCTTGGATTTCTTCCTCTCTACAATAAATGTTCCTTAAGGGGTTGGAGGAAGAGAAAGAAAGTGATTAAGATATCTCACCCCTCTCTGTAATTCTGAACCCCTGACCTGAAATAAAAACAAATTAGGCAAAACTGAATAGAATCTCACAGAACAAGAGGCGTCCATTTGAAAAAGGATAAAACCATAGTAAAAAAAAATTAATTTTACCTTTCTCCTCCTGGGCAAGGAAACAAACTTGAAAGAAACAGAGCGAGAGAGAGAGAGAAACAGACAGACATCTTTGAAGGTTTTTATGCAGGAAAAACGTATTAAAAGACTGACAGACCTTTCATATGATGAGACAGTGATCTATTTTATAGTGCTTGGTGAAAGAATGAACTGAAAACCAGTTTACGCTGTAAACTTCCTTAAATTAAGCCCTGTACAACACTGCTCAAAGAATGGTCATGTGCCTTGCTGAATCAGTCCTCAGTGAATAAGGGAGACTTATTTGAACTTCTCGCCAATTATTTATCCCTACTTTATCTGTGTGGAAATAGCAGGCGTGGAAGCTTTGCACCCTTCTTAGGTCTTCTTTCTAGTCCTAAAATATCAGATTTTCTACAAGGTTGCTTTTTGTATAAACAGAATCTTTTCTGCTAAGTCAAATTCTAAGCGTGAAACTTTCTCCTGGATGTGGAAGGGCTTAGAACACCAAATAAACTGACCGATTAAAATAAAAAGCTATGTAAGTTTTGTAGGGCAGTAATTCTGGTGTGGGCCTGAGAATCATCTCACCTGCATATAAGCTGCATATAAGCAGTCTGGACAGCTAAATCTCCCAAGTTTATTAAGCCTCTTTGCCAGTGTGACTGCTAACTGTATATCAATTTAATGGAATGCCACCATTGGATAGTCTTTGTATATTCAGAAGGAAGTTTTGTCCGACCCTGTGCTACAGGGTGTTGCCAACTTTTTGGCCTGAGGGCTGCACCGGGTTTCAGAAATTGTATGGAGGGCCGGTTGGGGGGGGGCTGTGCCTCCCCAAACAGCCAGGTGTAGCCCGGTTCCCTCCCGCAATGCCCCCCTCCCCTGATTCTCACCCCCTGACGGCCCCCTCCCCCAGGACTCCTGCCCCATTCACCACCCCCTGCTCCCTTTCCCCTAACTGCCCCCTTTCCCCTAACTGCCCCCAGAACCCCCACCCCAACTGCCCGCTGCCACCCCATCCAACCCCCCCCCCCTCATTCCTGACTGCCCCCCGGGACCCCTGCCCCATCCAACCATCCCTTCTCCCTGCCACTGGAACCCCTGCCCCTGACTGCCCCCCCCCATCCAACCCCAGGGGCCAGGCAGGAGGGTCCCATTGGCCGGATGTGGCCCACAGGCTGTAGTTTGCCCACCTCTGCTGTAGCACCTAAATGTTCTTCTACTCTTATGACCAGGAGTTTCTCCAGGGACGGAGCTTTAAGGAACTAGGAAACATAAGGATGCAGCAAAATGAAGGGACCAAAAGTGGAAGGGAAAGCCATAGTTCTCCTTATGCTAAGATTTGGACCATCATGAAACTAGCTCTCAGATCCAAATACAGCCCACCTAGAAGGAAATTCAATACATCACCTTGGTCATGAAAAATAAGATTCTTGCACTTTCAAGTTCTCAAAATCTCTTGAAACTCCCAGATAAGCAAACTATTTCTAGAATTTTGAGCAAAAAGTCCATGAGCTCTCCTGAATATCCATCCTATTGGAAGCAATCCCTCATGTCCCTGGACTAAAAGGTCCCACTGAATTGGAAGGGTCCAAGGATGTAGACCAGAAATCTGTAAGAGTCTGGAGAAACACAGTTGACTACTCATTCTCCTGCAACTACCTGTCATCTGCCTGCCCAGTCAACCTGTAGACTGCTCCTTGTAAGTGGCTTTGATCAACATGGTACAAGACCATGAAAATTTCTTGTTTCATTCAGGATTGTGGTGGGGTTTTGTTTGTTTGTTTACACTTTTGCTCCATCCTGGTAATTCCATTTACATGCAACTGTCACTTTTGATATGAACGGCTGTTAAATCCAGCGGGAGTTTTAGGAGTAGAATGAGAACATCCTCCCGTGAACTGCAGCTCCAGAAAGCAGTTGTGATGAGATCCCTGGGATGACTAATTTCCCTGAGATGAATGGGGGCCCATCTCAGCTCTCTCAGAAATGCAGAAAAGAACATGGTTCTTGATTCAGTAAATTTGATTTAGTAAATTTAACTGATAAATCAGGAAAATTTAGAGTATAGGGTGCAGAATTACCATGAACCTGTTTCCACATAGGTCATCATCAGCCCAATTAAATGAAGACACTGGAGGTCAGATATCTGAAGAGTTCCCTAATGAAATGCCAGATTTTGTGAAATCCTTCCTTCAGCAATTAGGTTACAACCATGTTTGTTTGATAAGAACTGGTGTACCACCAAGTATTCTGAGAAGGCTTCTCTGAAAATGGATGAAGCAGCCTGGGACTTGACCAATTAAAAAGGCCAAGTCGTTACAGAAAGATATAATTCCTATACAAACAGTGAGACTATATAAATGGATTTCTGTCTTAGACTGGGAATCAGAACTACCATCAGCTTCATGAAAACCAGAGGAGCAGAAGAAAGGCCAGTGGGCAACACCAGGAATTAGTAACAAGTCTAGTATTGTTGCTAAGTTGAGATAGCTTTGGTGGCACAGGCAAATCAGGGCAACGGAATGAAAATCCTGAGGAGAAAACTCTTAATTAGAAGTGCCTGGGACTCCACGCAGAAAAGAGGGGCTACTCACTGGGAACTGTTCTGCAATGATTGCCTCTGTGCATTCACACTAATTGGTCATGGAGCCTCTCGTGCCAAGCTGCAGAACTCTATGAAAAAAAACGTATCTGCTGGGATGCGCAGGAACACTTGCATTTGGTTAATAAGATCAGCTCCATCTGTGTACCCCCTGCCCACCTCAATTCCCTCTCCTTAGACTGAAGAGTTCTGAAATAGAAAGAACTCCAAAGCAGAGGGGAAGGCAGGTTGTTGTGAGACTGCAGAGAGGCAACTCTCAAGGAACAGTTAGCCATACAAGACCCCTCTTTCTTCTTTGAGGACCTCTGTGCATTCCTAGTAATGGGAGATTAGCAAGCAGCGCCACCATCGCAGAACAGAAGGCAAGGCAAGGCATTCTAGGTAAAAATGGACCGAAGCACCACTTTATCAATTCGAGTATCAGAACAGAATGCCCAGTCTAAAGATAGTGCTTAGTGAAACTATGGATACTGATGTTGATGCTTTCCAAATCTTTACCAGGGGAACTTGTCTTAGACAAGCTAGGAATGTAGCTTGTGGAGTTTCTCTAGAGTATGTCTTGAACCACCTGTGTCCTGGCCTCTTGGCTAAAGAGGAGCAGTGTTCAATACATCTCTTAATCCAGTGGGCAAGCAATTACTTACAACTAAATTCCCCTCTACATCTCTCCCTGTAATCCACAGTCTGATTTCCCACAGGGTTTGAACCTTTGTAAGCAAGAACACAGAGCTCTTTTAACATTCAGTGAGTACAAATGGAACTCCTGTGGGTGAGCATGGGGTCTGGGTAAGAAAATGGGGAGGGAGATACATTGCAATGAGAAAACTGGAAACAACCTTATGCAAAAGCTTCTCATCCACTGTAACCCCTAGGTCCTTTCCTGCAGAACTGCTGCCTAGCCACTCGGTCCCTAGTCTGTAGCGGTGCATGAGATTCTTCCGTCCTAAGTGCAGGACCCTGCACTTATCCTTGTTGAACCTCATCAGTTTCTTTTGGCCCAATCCTCTAATTTGTCTAGGGCACTCTGTATCGTATCCCTACCCTCCAGCGTATCTAACTCTCCTCCCAGTTTAGTGTCATCTGCAAACTTGCTGAGGGTGCAATCCACACCATCCTCCAGATCATTTATGAAGATATTGAACAAAACCGGCCCCAGGACTGACCCTTGGGGCACTCCGCTTGATACCGGCTGCCAACTAGACGTGGAGCCATTGATCACTACCCGTTGAGCCCGACAATCTAGCCAACTTTCTATCCACCTTATAGTCCATTCATCCAGCCCATACTTCTTTAACTTGCTGGCAAGAATACTGTGGGAGACCGTGTCAAAAGCTTTGCTAAAGTCAAGGAACAACACGTCCACTGCTTTCCCCTCATCCACAGAGCCAGTTATCTCGTCACAGAAGGCAATTAGATTAGTCAGGCCATGCCCTTGGTGACTTGCCCTTGGTGAATCCATGCTGACTGTTCCTGATCACTTTCCTCTCCTCTAAATGCTTCAGAATTGATTCCTTGAGGACTTGCTCCATAACTTTTCCAGGGACTGAGGTGAGGCTGACTGGCCTGTAGTTCCCAGGATCCTCCTCCTTCCCTTTTTTAAAGATGGGCACTACATTTTTCAATCATCTGGGACCTCCTCCAATCACCATGAGTTTTTAAAGATAATGGCCAATGGCTCTGCAATCACATCTGCCAACTCCTTTAGCACTCTCGGATGCAGCACATCTGGCCCCATGGACTTGTGCTCGTCCAGCTTTTCTAAATAGTCCCGAACCACTTCTTTCTCCACAGAGGGCTGGTCACCTCCTCCCCATGCTGTGCTGCCCAGTGTAGTAGTCTGGGAGCTGACCTTGTTCGTGAAGACAAAGGCAAAAAAACTATTGAGTACATTAGCTTTTTCCGCATCCTCTGTCACAAGGTTGCCTCCCTCATTCAGTAAGGGGCCCACACTTTCCTTGACTTTCTTATTGTTGCTAACATACCTGAAGAAACCCTCCTTGTTACTCTTAACATCTCTTGCTAGCTGCAATTCCAGGTGTGATTTGGCCTTCCTGATTTCACTCCTGCAGGGTCCGAATTCTGCTGCTCTCCTTTCTTCCTTGTGTCAGGATCCTGAACTCGACCATCTCATGGTCACTGCCTCCCAGGTTCCCATGCACTTTTGCTTCCCCTACTAATTCTTCACGGTTTGTGAGTAGCAGGTCAAGAAGAGCTCTGCCCCTAGTTGGTTCCTCCAGCACTTGCACCAGGAAATTGTCCCCTACACTTTCCAAAAACTTCCTGGATTGACTGTGCACCACTGTATTGCTCTCCCAGCAGATATCAGGGTGATTGAAGTCTCCCATGAGAACCAGGGCCTGTGATCTAGTAACTTCCGTTAGTTGCCGGAAGAAAGCCTTGTCCACCTCATCCCCCTGGTCCGGTGGTCTATAGCAGACTCCCACCACGACATCACCCTTGTTGCTCATGCTTCTAAACTTAATCCAGAGACTCTCAGGTTTTTCTGCAGTTTCATATCGGAGCTCTGAGCAGTCATATTGCTCTCTTACATAAAATGCAACTCCCCCACCTTTTCTGCCCTGCCTGTCCTTCCTGAACAGTTTATATCCACCCATGACAGTATTCCAGTCATGTGAGTTATCTCACCAAGTCTCTGTTATTCCAATCACATCATAATTCCTTGACTGTGCCAGGACTTCCAGTTCTCCCTGCTTGTTTCCCAGGCTTCTTGCATTTGTGTATAGGCACTTGAGATAACTTGCTGTTTGTCCTGCTTTCTTAGTTTGAGGCAGGAGCCCTCCCCCCTCGTGCTCTCCTGCTCATGCTTCCTCCCGGTATCTCACGTCCCCACTTACCTCAGGGCTTTGGTCTCCTTCCCCCGTGAACCTCGTTTCAAGCCCTCCTCACTAGGTTAGGGAGCCTGCTTGCGAAGATGCTCTTCCCTCTCTTTGTTAGGTGGAGCCCGTCTCTGCCTAGCACTCTTCCTTCTTGGAACACCATCTCACGGTCAAAGAATCCAAAGCCTTCTCTCCGACACCACCTGCGTAGGAATTCATTGACTTCCACAATTCGACGGTCTTACCCAGGCCTTTTCCTTCTACAGGGAGGATGGACGAGACCACCACTTGTGCCTCAAACTCCTTTATCCTTCCTCCCAGAGCCATGTAGTCTGCAGTGATCCGCTTAAGGTCATTCTTGGCAGTATCACTGGTGCCCACGTGGAGAAGCAGGAAGGGGTAGCGATCCGAGGGCTTGATGAGTCTCGGTAGTCTCTTCGTCACTTCGTGAATCCTAGCTCCTGGCAAGCAGCAGACTTCTCAGTTTTCCCGGTCGGGGCGGCAGATGGATGACTCAGTCCCCCTGAGGAGAGAGTCCCCGACCACCACTACCTGCCTCCTCCTTTTGGGAGCGGTGGTCGTGGAACCCCCATCCCTTGGACATGAAGTGGCTATACCTCAATATTTTAACTAATTGTTTATTAATGTAAATTGAAATTTTTTTTATTGAAAACTTCAAGAACAGCATATGTCAATACAGTCACATCTTGTTACTTTACATTTGTTTCGTGGTTTTTGATTAGGCATTAACTTAATATGTATTTTACTGACAAGTATCAAACCAAATAGTTTTTATGATCTTAAACCGAAATTTCAGATAAATTTGACATTGAAGACTGTCTATTTTGTAGTTCTACCCATTATTTTATACAATACAGACAGTATTATGGACAGAATATTTTACTTTTAGTTAGGAATTTGTTCACATCACTGAAGCATTTGGCTAGGATAGAATTTTCTCAGGATTACAGGTTTCAGAGTAGTAGCTGTGGTAGCCTGTATCAGCAAAAACAATGAGGAGTAACTGTGGCACTTTAGAGACTAACAAATTTATTTGGACATAAACTTTCATCTTATGCCCAAATAAATTAGTTAGTCTCTAAAGTGCCACAAGGACTCCTCATTGTTTTTTCCTCAGGATTATATATTTTTCAAAGCAACTTTTTTTCACTGTAGTAGGAATAGCTTGGACACAACAAAAAAGTGGTAATTTGCTTTAAGAAATTGACCATTTTCCTAGTTAGCAGAATGACAACAAAAAAGCAATGAGTTCCCTGCAGTGGTAGAAAGCTGGTGAGAAATTTAAGAAATAGAATGGGTGAGAAAAGATGCTTACCTACCTGTACAGTAACTGTTCTTCAAGATGTGGGCACAGATGTGTATTCCACTCAGGTGTGTGATCACCCAGCTCACTGACGTCAAAGAACTTTCCCTAGCAGCATCTGTGGGGGTGAGACCCCTGCCCTCTGACCCCTCCCCCAGTTATTTATGGCTATGTAAGGGCAGTGCTGCTGCTGCCCTCCTTCCTCCGTCCCCCAAGTTCCTTCAAACAAAACATCATGAGTTGAGACTCCGATGCAGAGGGATGGAGGGCTGGTCATGGAATACACATTAGCACCCCCATCTTGAACAGTTTCCACACAGGAAAATAAGCTTTTCCTTTGTGGTTGCAGATGAATACTACATTCTGCGGAAGCTGTACTAGTAGGAGATTGGGCTCAGAGTCTGTCTTCCCAAAGTTTGCATTCGATCTAGACACAGCTGTAATAGCATAATGCTTGGTCAGAGTATGTACAGAACACCAGGGTGCAAGTGCCAAATATCGAAACATCACTGAGAAATGCAATCGATGTCTCTTGGACCGTAGTTGCATGAGCCCATAACCCTTGTGGAGGTTGTGGTCTGAGCTGCTCCATAGTTATCCACCTAGAAATTGCCTGGGCAGAGACCACCTGACCTTTCATCAAATCTGCATGGGAGACAAAAGGTAAGGTGATAAACAAAAGGTTTAGTCCTCTCCAAATAAAATGCCAGGCATCATGTCGCACCCAACGTATGAAAGCACTGCTCATCTATGTTCGACTGTGGCTTAGGAAAGACTACCAATAAGTATATTTGGTTTATGAAAACTATGAAAATACTGCAGTCAAAAATTTTGGATACAGCCTTAGGGTCACTTTGTCCTTGAAAAATTGCATACACAGGGTCTCTAACATTAAAGACAGTTGTTCACTTATTCCCATGCACATGTCATAGCAACAAGAAGGGCTTATTTTTGGCACTGGAAAGACAGAGAACACGTTACCAGGGGTTCAAATGGAGGACCCATAAGGGCAGCCAGCATTAAGGTCCCACAAAGGAACCACTTTTTTCACCAGTGGAAAGAGACAGATGATTCCTCTTAGATATCTCACCACCATGGAGTTCGAGAAAATTGACTTTCCTGGGATCAAAGGACAGAAACCCAAGATTGCCACTAAGTGGACCTTCAAGGACTGAGAGACAGACCAGAAGACTGAAGAGGTAACAGATGCTCCAAAAAGTTCTGAACACAGGCTAGCATTGGTAGAATCCTATGGGCTAAAGCACAAATCAAAAACCACTTCCACTTGACCCAGCAGGTAACTCTGGCAGGGTTTTCTACTATTCGGTAGTACCTGTCTAGCAGCTTCCAAACAGCATTCCTCTTCTTCATCTATTCATGCAGCATCCATGCTGTGAGATCCAAACTGCTCAGCACTGGATGCCAAATCTGACCATGGTGTTGAGTCACTGTGTTGGGAATAGACAGGGGTAAAATCTTTCTTGGGTAAAATTACTTTGTATAATTAAGAAATTGAACTACAACTGTTGTTTCTTTGCCAATTTGCTAGGCAATTTGAAAAACAGATAAAATTAGTCAGAAGCTGAGTTCTAAAACTTCCTCAAATTCCATTTTGATAAGATTAGAAAATCAACACTGTACTGGTCAAGCTGGTGCAATCAGAAATCAACTTCAGTCTGAGCATGAATTTTGGCATGATTCAGCTTCAATTTGAGAATAACCCAAGGAATGAGTGGGACTGGGGAAAAAGCATACATCAAAATGAGACGGAAGGTTTAGGAGCTAGTACTGAGACCCACTTGAGAGCAAAACTGAGGTCATTTCTCGCTGTCTTTTCTGACAAAAAGATCGATGGTCAGAATGCTCCCATCTACAAAGATGGAGCTTCGCATACTGTTCTTCAGAGACCACTCATGATTCTGGAAAAAATTCCTGCTGAGGTGATTGACCAAATGATTCTGGAGCAGCTGTGGGAATTACATTCTCCTTGATAGAAAACTGCCAAAACTTTGCCTCCTGACAAAGCTGCTTGGAGCAACTCCTCCCTGCTTGTTCACTTAATACATTGCAGTGGTGTAGCTGGTGATCATATGAACTGCTGTGTCTTCAATCTACAACCAAATAGTTCTGCATTCATTGTAAATGGCCTGAAGCTCCAGGCCACTGACATGAAGGAAAGATTCCTGCTCTATCCACAAACCTTGGACCTTCATTGTCCCCAGGTGCACTCCGCAACCTATTGTGTGCTGGACCACGTAAGTACATGCAGCCATATCACTTAGTAACTTCAGGCACAAATTCTAGCTGAAGGGTGAGAGCAGACAGGCAGGCACAGGCAACAAATTGTTTGAAATCGTTCATTCTGTAGAAATGCCCTCAAACTTGGAGAGAGTCTAGTAGGGCCGAAATGAACTCAATTTTTTGTGTTGCCATTACCGTTGAATTTTCTCTGTTCAAAATCGGACCCAGATGATTGAAGAGATCAAGTGCGAATTGGAGTTTACTTAGTTTTTGACTTGCCCCTCACTAACCAACTGTCCAGGTGTGGAAACACATGAATTCCTCTTTTTCTGAAATATGCTGAAAAAGTCACACATTTGGTAAATACCTGCTGAGCCAAGAACAAAGGGAAGCAAAGGGAAGCACAGTGTTCCGATAATGCTGACCTGCCACTACAAATCTCAGACGCCTCCTACGGCTCAGGAAAATCATCACATGGAAGCAAGCATCCTTAAGATTAAGTGTAGCAAACCAGTTGTGATTCGAAGTGGGAAGAATAGTGGCTATAGTAACTATGTGGACTCATGTATTTGTTCAGACTGTGGTACATCAAGAATAGATCTCATCTCTCCTTGGAATATGGAGATGACGAAGTACCATGAGTAAAATCCGTTTCCCTGATGCCACACGGGACCTTTCTCTATGGCCCCAGAAGCCCAAAGAGCCTGAACTTATCTGTAAACGTTGCCATAGCCTCACAATTTATAAAGTGCTTTGGTGAAAGCACTTGCTGATTGGCAACGCACATTTGTAAGGATGAGGTAGAATAAAGTTTGCTTTCCAACACGTCCAGTCTTTTAGAATCTTTGTCTTTTGGAGTGGACTTGTATTTCCCATTTTAACCTCTCATTACCTGACATTACAACAAGAGAGTTAGGCACCAGATGCAAGAAGAAGTACTCAAAACACTGCATA
Source organism: Eretmochelys imbricata (assembly GCF_965152235.1). Lineage (NCBI taxonomy): Eukaryota > Metazoa > Chordata > Testudines > Cheloniidae > Eretmochelys > Eretmochelys imbricata. The sequence goes on from NC_135577.1 coordinate 40,670,942, forward strand.
GGTATATATCTGTCATCCATATACTTCGCTGTGGGTGGTAAGGATGCCAGGGTGTGCCATAAACTTTTTGCAGGTTCCACGACAGTTTCATTTATGAGGAAAGCCACTCTTCCTGGAGCAGAGGACTGAAGAATACCCAGCAACTTATGGGTGTTCTGAACAAATTCAACCTGAATTCCCAAGTTTGAAGCCATGTGCCTCCAGAGGCCGTGTTACAATTTAAAATCCTCATGTACAGGAGAGGAGGAATTTGGCTCCCCAGAATTGTCTGGTGATGAAGAGGAAGGAATTGGAGCCAATGGAATCTCCTGTGGCGTCTGTAACAACAATCAGCAGGAGCAGGAGCAGGAGCAACCCCAGTCTGTGGCTGCAGTACCAGAGATTGAGGAGGGGATGCTATCAGAATAGGTGACCTTGTCCTGGATTGAACCAAGCATCAGGATATTACTGACTACACAATATCCCTGGGGTTCCAAGGAGGCCGCTGTGGGTAGAGGTACAGCACTGGTGGCCAGTAGGAGCTGGGCCAAGACCCTATAATGCAAGTGGTGCCAAACTCAATACTGATGGTGATCCCCAGAAAATCTCAATGACTTTCGAGAGCAGTATTGCAAAGGGAAGAGGACAAAGAGGGAAGAGGACAAAGATGCCTCTGAGCCTGACCCTGACGAACCTTCCAAACAGTCCTCAGGCAATGGAGAAGCCACCCCCAGAGGGACCAATAAACATCCTGCCTTATCTGAAGCCCAGATAAGCAGGCAGCATCACTACTAACAAAGATAAAGAAATCAGCAATTTCAGTACTTATAGGGGTCTTGCAATCACACACTGTACGAGAGCAGACGTCAGTACTGAAGTCCAAACTGGCACTGGTCCCATAGATGTAGTGTGCACAAGAATTGTTGTCAGCACTGAAGCTAATACCTCCAAGCAATAAACCACTCAATATGGAAGAGGATGGCGACCTCAACTCTTCACCCTGAATTGGAAGTAGTGCAGAAGACTGCCAAGAACAGCAGCAGGTGCGCAATCAGGCCCAACAGGGCCAAGGACATTGATGAAGAGGTCACCACAGCTAAATGATCCTGAATTAATGAAGAGTCATGAAAGACAGGCAAAGCAAGTCCACTGGGTGGAAACGATCGGTGATGACACTGACTTCACTGGTACCAGATTCAACCAATGCCCCATGAATGGTGCAGAACTCAATGGTATGGGAGTCCAATTGCTCTCGCTTCAGGACAGGAGAGCAGGTAGACAGTCCTGCTTTATCTCGTGTACTGGAGGAACCGCACTCCCCTTAGAAGGGAAGGAATCTCTCCTAGCTCCGGAATGGCCCCAGTCTGTTTTATGAGTCCTTTTCCTAGGAGAACCAGAGGAAGGAGAATGATCTCTCTCCCTCCTGGGAGAGGAATCCAAATCTGGTTAAACAACAGCCCATGCTGGTTCAGACACTCTCTGGGGGGCCTGACAATCAGTGGATGTCTCTGGTGAGAATACAGGCCTCATGGCCTACTCGAGAAAGTGCTGAATCAAGCTCAAGTCTCTGGCCACCTGTATCCTCTTCTTGAGCGAATTATTGATGGAACACCTTTCTTTAACATGCCCTTCCCCAGGGCACAAACATACATCAAGTATGGAGGTCACGAACAGGAACAGCCACGCCACACAAACGGCAATGTATTAAACCTGGTCAAGGCATCAGAAGAGGCTAAATTTTACTAAGCTAATCCTACTACTACTAATTTAACTTTATACACAAAAGCATAGAAAATAATGACAGAGAACTGTGAAGTAAAATACCACAAAAATGCTCCAACTCAAGCACTGGGGTGGGGGAGAAGAAACTGAAGGTGACTGGGATGGCACCACCCTTAAATAGCTATGGGAGGAGCTAAGGGCACCACTCCTATCAGTACCACTAGGCAAAGTTTTACGGCTTTGGTGTGCTGGGAACATACATAATGTGTGCCTGCACCTACTCAAAGCAGTGGCGTAAATCCCTACATTGGTTGCACTGTTGCTTCTAAAAGGCTGAGCAAGCAAACTAAAGAATTCAAGCAGGCACAGTTGCTAGCACATGGGCAAAATGGAGAAACAGATTAGCCCCACTTTCATCGGTAAAGCACACATGTAGGATTAAAAAGGTATATAAAGGATTAATTAGTTTAGCTTGGCTAAGAAAATATACGTGCTTTGTAGCTTATATAATATGTAGGTGGTTAGCAAAATGTAACAAGGCCTTGAAAATAATATGCTCAAGAACTAGGAGAAATGTGGCATCTAACAACCAAAGTTTTGGGAAGGATGCTAAGCTTGGAATGTGGTGTGTGGAATCAGTAGTGACCCCCAACATACCAATGTTTGCTTGGAGAAAGAGGCACAGTTGTAAAAATCTTGTCTTCTCCAGGCTTAAGGAGGGGGTCAACTCCAGACTGTTAGCTAGGATAACAGTCAATGAGACATCATTTATTTGTTGCATTGTATAAAAGAACCAAGCTCTCGGGGGAGGAGGGGGGTATTTAGCAGATCCTACCTGACTATACTGGAGCTAGCCAGGGTGAGGGGATTATCCCTGGGAATGATCCTTTTGTGAGTATTCTAATCTAAGGTTTATAAATGTTTCTTACTGTATGGGTGTAAAAACTGCTTATTGCTTAAGCTTTTAGATATGTTAAGAACAATTATACAAATATTCAGACTTTAGATTTAATGAAGGGGTGTAGATGAATTGGTGTCATGGTAATAACCTGTATTCTTATCATCGTTATTAATAATACTAATTCCAAAACCATACAACTTTAAAAATAGTATATGGGCAAAGTTTTCACAAATGTCTAAGTGACTTGGGATCTTAAGTCCTATTTTCAAAAATAACTATCAATCAAGATTGTGTGTGCTTTGCTGAGAAAGTGGGGCAAGTCTGTTCCTACATTTATATCCTAAAGCTCTTACAGTACAGACTGCATCTATAGTTCAAAATATACTTAAAAAAACCACTCTCACTACACTAATATTTGTACAGGTATTTTCTTGGTAAAATATGTTTGTGAGAAAAATATCTGGGTTGAATCCAGAATCTCTCTTACCCTGCTTGCCCTGTTGGGCAGCTGTATGATAAAATTCTCCCCAGTGAGAATTAAACATACAACTCACAACAGCAAATGAAAGGATTAGCAAGTGACGAAGGCTTTGCACCAATGTATAATCAGCATGATCACAGTAAACAGCGAATGAGAATGAGAATGTGAGGAGAGAAGAGGGATTAACCTATTAAACAAAATCTCTATTTTCAAATTACTCTTGATGGACATTTCATTAAATAGAACCTCTTATAAAAAGAGAGCTGATCTCTATCTAAACCAATTACATCTCTATTAAAATTGAATATATTATGTTTTTCTATGTAAATTCAACAGTGCTATAAATTTGATGAAGAAAATAAAGGTCTAACTTTTAGAGAAGGCCACACTATTCATTTATTTATTTTTTAAAGATGCAGATCTTGGCCTGGATGGCAAGAGGCACTGTTTATTGTGAAATAAATTGTGTCTCTATTCCCCCCACCCCCTCCCTGTTTATGTGCTCTCTTATGCTATGTAATCTCTGAACAGCATGCCTCTCCCCTCTACTTCCTTGCTGTTTTCCGCTCCAAATTCTTTATTCGAGCTCAGTTCTGTGAGGTGATGAGCACACTTGGTTGCCATTCAAGTCAGTGGCAGTTGAGGGTGCTCAGCAACTTACAAGATCAAGCCATTATCATCTAACATTAGTAACATTATCTAAGTGCTTGTATAGCATTAAGGGTTATAGCAGTGCTATTAGCTTTAGACAGCAATGCCCTTAGTCAGACAGCATGCCAAGCTACCCAAAAGGAATTTGAATTGCTCAATGTCTACGGTGCTATGCACCCGCAATGCAACCCAACTTGCTGAAATGAAACTGCAGTTACTAGAAACAGACAGAAAATTCCAAGTAATAAATTTCAAGTCTCTTTCCAAAGGTTAGGTTTCCGGTTGGAGGATTAACACAAGAGTTTTAGAATAGTATCCGCATTAACAGGTTTGGGGGTCCCCCCTCCCACGCAAAAAATAAATTAAGTCCAATTCTCAATATATTTCAAATATAGATATAGTTATGAGATACAATACAGTATAGATATCATATAAATCATTTTGACCCCAATCCTCCAAGCTGCTCCATGTGGGTGGACCTGTATCAGCAGCGTGAAGGCTGCAAGATCAGTAACCTAATTCACACTTATTATCTCTGAATAAAAAATTATTTTTAAAAATGTTTTTAAACATAACTTGATATTATTTACTTCCCAGAGATTTATAATCTTGTAATCCTCTACTAGACTATTTACAAGGCACCTTATAATTAAATTACAACAATTGAAATTTTATACTTTCTTAGCATGTGCACCTACATGCATCTGTCCATCAATCCTTTGATATGAGGTTAACGCCTTCTCTCTGCGAGAAATTCTTAAAGCAACATGACACTGTAGGCACACAAAAATCATGCACCTACAAAATTTGAGCACTCTTAATTTAGAGATATTATCTTTTTCACACACAGAAATACTTTTTAAATGTATGTATTCAACAAGCACTATACATGCAAGGTACAGTGCGATACAACGGAACTAATATCTAAATTATACCTTGGATAATAGATTACATGTTGGTTTTCCAGCATACAGACCTGCTCCACTTGATGAATGTGTCCAAATTCTATGCCATGAAAATAAACATTTATGACAGTCTTACCTTTCCTTGTTTTACATTCTGTAATTTTTTCATATTCAAAGGAAGCTAGAAAAAAATGCTATTCTGATAAGAACTTTCCATAGTCCACATTCTCCCTATGGTGAGAACACAGTGAGTAAATTTCAATGGGTCCACAAAAATTATAAAAACACTGACTGTCAATTGGCTGATGTAACCACAAAGAATAAATACAAGACTAAAATGTTTAATAGGGAGCAGAATAATTGCGTCAATACAATAATGCGATACAACGATCAGTGCCTGGTGTACAATCTGAATCAGAAGCAGAAAAATGACATAGTAGTAGTATACCTATGCAAGTTTCAGTAGGGTCATCCATTCTGGGTCCATCACTTTTCAAAGCACAAAAAATAATACATCAATAACCAAAATGATAATTTTCTAGCCAACATCAGAGGTAGTAAAATCTCTACGTAGGGAGCTATTCAACACCTTGCAGGATCAGACAATACCTATTGAATTGTGGTCTTAGCTATGCTAGAAATCTAAACGTTAACAGCTTGAGCCCCAGTCATGCCACCAGGGGACTGGCACTCCTGGCAGGAAGTTACAGGTGACTGGCACCTTTACCCTCTTCCAATCCTGTTCCAATTGGGGAACAATAATGTGCATGCTTAGGTCACTTAATTTTTCATTTCCTCTCTTTTATGAGTTTGTGTCAGGCACATTGTGTGTGTAGCAACTCTTAACTGCTTCCCAATAAAGCTGTGTGTGTATACATTTGTGGGTTTTTTTAGTGCTTAACTTGGGTCAGAGATTAAGCAATGGGGGAACTGGGAGGCAGAAGTGGAACTGCTAAAGCAGAACAGCAGCTGTGCATGAGCCTCTCTTTGTTGTAGGATCCTCATTGAGAAGATTTTGGGTATGTCTGTGCTTCAATAAAACACCTGCGGCTGGCCGATGTCAGCTGACTTGGGTTCACAGGGCACAGATTGTACGGCTGTAAAATAGCAGTGTAGATGTTCAGGTTCAGGCTGGAGGCCAGGCGCTGGGACCTTTACGAGCCATAAGTACAGGATTCACTTCACCAGTCCCTGAAGTTCACTGAAACCGATTGGAGTTGAGGGCACATAGCATCTAGCATAAGTGTACATACATGGTAGAAAAACTATAAAGAAAGTATATATATAATCTCTTCTATAGAAGATACCACTACAAATGCCACATTATTTCCAGCTGCTTAAAGAGAGAAATTTGTATATTAGGTGAGACAAGGAAAAAGGAACTCTGCATAGGAAGTTGCATGTAATTGATACATAGGACTTCTGTTTTAATGGCTTTCAATCTAACAAAAAATATATACCATGAAGTTTAAAAAAAAAAAAGCTCTCTTTTAGAAAGTCTGCTTGACAAATTAGAGGTATTTTCATGGTGCATTAGGAGAGAATGCAGCATTCAAAACATAATTCTGGAGGGAACTCATTGTAGGTAGTAATGTAAAGAGCAAACCTACAGCCAGTGCAGTAAATACTCTTCAAGTCAGCAAATTGTATCTAAAATCATGATCAACTATTTTATTTTAGAATTAAGGAAATGAATACATGGTCAATTTGAATCAAATTACTATTTACTGTCTGAAAAACTGTAGCTTCAAAACCCTTTGGTGTTATTTTTCATGGAGGAGAATTTTAATTTTCATTAAAAAGAAAAAACAAAGCAAAAAAATAGAATAAGCACCTACCTGTAATACCGAGACTGTAAATAAGTTGAACAAACAGTCTTTGACACGTGGCTGGCAGACCCAAAGTCTATTACTTTAACCCGGTATGGCTGCCGGACAGGATCCACCAACATAATGTTCTCCGGTTTGAGGTCAGCATGGATTAAACCAAGACTTTTTAGTTTTTTCAGTGCAGTGGCCACTTGTTGCAGAATTGGCCGTATTACTTTTAGCTGTAGAGGGCTGAATTTGTTTTGCTTCAGAAAGTCATATAAATTCTGTTCCAACATCTCAAACACCAAGCAAGTATGGTTACGATGCTGAAAGCATTCATAAGCTCTCACAAAATTAAACTCATCCGCATTTTCAGTACTTAGTCTTGCTAATATGCTCACTTCTATTTGTCCTTGACGTGCATAAGAAGGATGATTCTTCAAAATTTTGATTGCGACAATCTCATTTGTCCCTCTTGTCCAACATTTTACTACTTGTCCAAAGGTCCCTCGCCCAAGGAAATCCAGGACCTCATAAGTATTTTTCACAGAGCACAACACCTCATGCTGTACTAACTGATAATCTCCATCTCCACTGGTACCACTCTGTTTTGAAGTTGCAGTAGTTGTCACAACCGTCACCGGGTTTCCCATATTTGCTTGCAACATTGCAGGTAATATAGACAGTTCATCAACTATCTGCATTGCGCTACTTTGATTATTCAACTCTTCACTCTTACGCTTCAATCCACATCGCTGGGATCCATCCAGTAAATCTAACCTGGTTCCCTGTGTACCAGTCTGAGGTGCCTCAACTTGAAGTTGTTGCGTCTGCACTGCTAACACATTTGTAGCACCTACAGTATTTTTTAAAGCAACAGCACTTGTCTGCAACAAAAAGTTCTGTCCTCGAGGTCTGTCAGATGGGTTCTTAGTCTGAAAGTAAGTACTAACCCTGTTGGGAGAACGAGCAATTCCAAAGTTTTTACCATTCACATAGATCCGTGGGTAGATTTTTTCGTGGTACACACAACTGCTTGGCTCTACTTTGAGTTTCTTCACACTACAAAAGGCACTTGACTGGGTTTGATAAACATATGGTGGATAGACCAAGACTTGTGAGGCCATACCTGAAGAAGGAAGTTGGGGGGGAGGGGAGAACAAAGCACAATTTAAAATTTGTAGCAATTTCTTCCCCTGAGAAATTAGAACACTCAAATTACCCACTTCAGTTTGCCGTTAAATGGTTTGATATTTAAATTACCCAAGTCAGTGGTTCCCAATTTTTTTTAAACCAAGGTGACCCACCAACTCCATTTTGTCTTTTTTGGCAACCCACCCAGAGTCCAAATTCATCATAGGCCAGCATCCTCTCCTCCTCTGCTGCTCCTCTTCACCCCTCTGCAGGGACACTGACCACGTGTAGCGGCATGCTCTGCCCTGGCACTGCAACCGTAATCCCAATCCAGTCTGGAACAAGGTTGGAGAGTGAGCCTGCCTCGCATATACCCAGCAGCAACAGCTCCTGTCCCATGAAGCTCAGCCCTGTTCACCAGTGTATGGGATGGCAGCGCCATTAAGGTTTAGCCTTGCCAAGTCACACTGCCTCCATTCTCCTCCAATGTATGAAATTGGACCATTAAAATTTCAGGAGTTTAGAGTTGTGGCTATTGTACATTTTGGACTGGTTGTATAGGGTGGTGCTGGGATGGTTTGCAGCAGCTCAGTAACGCCATCCTTTTTTGGGAAGGAGAAGCTAACTTTCTTTCGCTCCAGAAGCTAAGCTTTAATTAAAAGAACCTTCTAGCTCTCAGGGCTGTGAAGATAACCTTCAAGTTATGAGCAGAGAACAACCTGATGCAGTGATGTCCGTCTGTGTCTACGGATACCCTGCAACAATAGCCCTGGGTGTGAGCATATCCTAATATCCTGAAGTATTAACTCAGAAACAGGTTAATTTAAAATGCCAACATTGCTACCATTTCACTATGATAAAAGCATATATGAAAGAGGGATGAGCATCAGCTAACATCACTGCTATCAGAGCACACAAGAGGAGAATGCTATTATGAAGAGCTGCGCAATTTGCTGTAAATGGTATCTTATTTTGATGTGTCTAGTAAGAAACATGGGTTTTGTGCCAAGGGCTGAGATATATAAAATATATATACACACACATACACACGCAAATTAAATATTCCCAAACCAACATATCATTCATAAATTTACCATCTAACCCTATTACAAAATGTTAGATGCTTACTGTACTTCTGAATGGTACACAAAAATGTTATTGTATAGCAAACAGAAAATCCCAGATATTTGTTGTGTAGATAAATTGTATATTTTATCTTACAGTACTATCTATTTACATGTACCCTAAAAATAGAGAGGCATGTAAAACATTTAAATGTACTTTATAAGCCAACATTCCTGAGAAATTCTATGGGAGGTAGCTTTACACAGGCACAAAGGTACTGTATAACGAGAAAAAGATCTGATTTTACATATACGCTGCATCAAGTTAAATCTGTTCTGTTTTCAAGGCCCTAAATAATACCATCCTAGTCCCTATCTCTAGTTTCATCTCTTATTACATTCCGGAACTCCATACCCTCTCCTCTGTAAAGAATACCAGCCTCAATGCCTTATTCGTCTGTTTCTTCCACAACAGGGTGGATACAAATAAATGTGGGGTTTTAAATAACATTTTTAAAATTTAAATTCTGTGTCTTTTCTTTCAAAAATAAACCTATTTAAAATTAAATTTTAAAGTATGACAACCTATGTGTTCAGGTTTAAACTTACTATAAATTATTAAATTTAAATTAAATTTAAATATTAAGCAGTACACATTTGCTGCAAAAGTTATAAAGAAAGTCAACTGATGGAAGTCAAGGTCTAAGCACACAGAAGCAGAATTTGCTGAAGTGCTACACCAGCTTTACACTGTGCAGGTGCAGAGGGACTATTTCCTTCATTTGAGTTTATTCAACTAATTCAATTCAATGATTAGTTCATTCAAAGTTGAGAAACTGATTAGAAGTTGAAAAAAACCAGGAAATCTTATTTTAGTTTTCCAATATGTGAACAAAAACTAAGTGTGAGACAATGAGATCTACTATTCTAATATCTTGAACATGATGACCTGAAGCAATCAGTTTAATTCGCTAACTACAGAGAGTACTACCTTTGTATAATAAATCTGTTTTAAATGCAAAACTTGTTTCGATACACTTTTTTCCTTGTATCTCTGGCATAGTTAAGGTAGTTTTATGTAACTAATAAAAAAAACTGAAATGCTGGTTTTGTACATTTTTAACTGAATTCTAATTTCCATGGAAATAGAGCTGGATACAAATCACAAGTAAAAATAAATCTAGTAAATAAAATGCATCATTCACTGTTTGCTAACAATAAAAAAAATGTAAAAATTAAGAATCTGAATCAATGTAAAGTAAGTGATAGAACTGCTTAAACAAATGTGAACAGATCTAGTGTATCCTCCTAGATAGCAAAGGAAAGCAACAGATTTAGTGTAACAATTGTATTTAATTTCAGATTAACATGTTTTAATGGTTACCAACCAATGCGAAATCAACCTCTCTTTAGGAAACTACCTAAAAAGTACAAATGCAAAACAAAATTAAAATTGATTATTTGAATCAATGCTTCTTGCTTGCTGATTTAAATCATGATTAAAACCGATAATTTAAATCAATCCATCCTGTCCCAAAGTCCATCAAGCCACCAGCCTCTCCATTCAATTCCCTCCTAAAGACTCACTTCAATGATACTTGCAAATAGTGAGTCAACCAGAACTCCTAGCCACTCCCTCTTTAGGGTTTTCCAGCATCTCATCCACTCCAGGTTTGCATTGTACAAACTCATCAGGGCACAGACTGTATATATTTTATCTTGTACAGCAGTGGTTCTCCACCAGGTTCTCAACTAGACCATAACTTCAGAATTTGTGTATTGATATGCCAGAATCCTATGGTCAAATAAAACATGAATTTCTACCAGTTTCAGCATATCAGATCAAAACCATCATTGTTTTTGTATTACAGTCCTGCTGAGAGGCCCCATTCAAGATCAGGACTCCATTTTGCCTAAGCAATGTACTGAAACATGTATTAAGAGACAACCTCTTCCCCAGATAGCTTACAAATTAATTTATTACTGTGTATGTCAGTAGTGTGTTTGGTGCTGTACAACAGTCGTTCTCAACCGTTCCAGAACACTATATCCCTTTCAGGAGTCTGAGGTCTTCCAGGGGGTACATCAATTCATCTAGATATTTGCCTAGGTTTACAATAGGCTACATGAAAAGCACTAGCAAAGTCAGTACAAACTACAATTCCATATAGACAATGACTTGTTTATAATGCTCTATATACTGTATCAGTTTTCTCAACCTCGGTGTTGTGATTTATTTTATAATTATATAGGAAAATTGAGAAAAGTAAGTAATTTTTCAGTAATAGTGTGCTGTGACTCTTTTGTATTTTTATGTCTGATTTTGTAAGCTAGCGGGTAAGTGAGGTGAAACTTGTCGTATGCAAGACAAATTAGTCTCCTGAAAGGGGTACATAACTGCACTCAAAAACTAAACAAAATACGAAACTTTAGAGCCTACAAGTCCACTCAGTCCTACTTCTCGTTCAGCCAATCACTAAGACAAACAAGTTTGTTTACATTTACAGGAGATAATGCTGCCTACTTCTTATTTACAATGTCACCTGAAAGTGAGAACAGGCTTTCGCATGCGACCTTTGTAGCCGGCATTGCAAGATATTTATGTGCCAGATACGATAAACATTCTTATGCCCCTTCATGCTTCAGCCACCATTCCAGAGGATATGCTTCCATGCTGATGACACTCATTAAAAAATAATGTGTTAATTAAATTTGTGACTGAACTCCCTTGGGAGAGAACTGTACGTCTCCTGCTCAGTGTTTTATCCGCATTCTGCCATGTATTTCATGTTACAGTAGTCTCAGATGATGACTCAGCACATGTTGTTCATTTAAAGTACACTGTCGCTGCAGATTTGACGAAACGCAAAGAAAGAACCAATCTGAGATTTCTAAACATAGCTACAGCGCTCCACCGAAGGTTTAAAAATCTGAACTGCCTTCCAAAATGTGAGAGGGACGAGGTGTGGAACACCTGTGAAGTCTTAAAAGAGCAACACTCCAATGCAGAAACTACAGAACTTGAACCATCCAAAAAGAAAAACAACTTTCTGTTGGTGGCATCTGACTCGGATGATGAAAATGAACATTCGTCAGTCTGCACTGCTTTTGGACTGTTATCGAGCAGAACCTGTCATCAGCATGGATGCATGTCCTCTGGAATGGAGGTTGAAGCATGAAGGGACATATGAATCTTCAGCGCATCCGGCATGTAAATATCTTGCAACGCCGGCTACAACAGTGCCATGAGAACAACTGTTCTCACTTTCAGGTGACATTGTGAACAAGAAGTAGGAAGCATTATCTCCTGCTAATGTAAACAAAGTTATCGGTCTTATCAAATGGCTGAACAAGAAATAGGATTGAGTAGACTTGTAGGCTTTAAAGTTTTACATTTTTTTATTTTTGAATGCAGTTTTTTTTGTACATAATTCTACATTTGTAAGTTCAAATTTCATGATAAAGAGATTGCACTACAGTACTTGCATTAGGTGAATTGAAAAATACTATTTCTTCTGTTTTTTAAAGTGCAAATATTTGTAACCAAAAATGAATATTAAGTGAGCACTGTACACTTTGTATTGTGTGTTATAATTGAAATCAATATATTTGAAAATATAAAAAATAATTAAATGGTATTCTATTATTGTTTAATCATGCAACAGCCCTAATATTTAGTCACATCTCTCACTTTACTTCACTTGATGGGAGATGGCCTCCAAGAAGCTGACAAAATATCTTCCCCCTTTGAGAAGACTGTGCTCAGTATATAATTGTAGAAGTACTGTATATGTGCCTGCTCTACTCCAAAAAGCTCATTTTATAGTCAAATAAATCCCCATAGTCTGGGATCGCTGAAGTGATTGTTTCTTTTTTAAATCAGGAGTTGTACACACTATATGATCACACTATATGGCTACTAATCAAGGGAGAAAGAAGATTCTAATTTAGGTTCTGATTTTAAAACTAAAAATTCTGGATTATTAGTGTTCCTATTCCTAAACTCATGACTATAGTGACGAGAACTCATGAGAGAGCAAAAATTGCTTTCTTCCACTCCTTCATTGCTCTGGCAACATACCACTATTTCCTACATCAGACAAGGACCCCAATGTCTCCATTTTTTCACCTCCAGGATAAACAACAGCTTCCTAATTAACACCACAAAGTGACCTGGATATGATCAATTGCAAAGGCAGTTCGCATTAACAATTTTTGTCCCTTATGCTCAGCCCTGCTTGTGAAGAATTAAAATTGGATTAGAAAGAAGGTAAATATTAATAGCAGGATTCAAAACTGACTGCAGTGTGCAGAAAAAAGAAGTGTAAGGCAAAAAGCCTTACAGGAGACACAATAATTCTAGCAGGCACAACAATCTGTTGGCAGAGATCACATCTATCTTACTGTAAAGGTAAAAGCCCTTGAGGAACTCCTATGTGAAGCCCTTTTTGTAAATGATTGTGCTCTACTTAGTCAAGTGACCTTCAGATTATCCTTCACAGATTCTGAGAGGCAACTAAACAGTTTGGACTCACCAGTAGCCTGAAAAAAACTGAAGCCCTCATCCATACAGCCCCATCAACGAAACTAAAGAACATCAGTAACTTTACACACCTTGGCAGTACCATCTGAAGTGATGGTTACCTGGATGAAGAAATAAATATGAAAGGCAAGCCAGGCTTTGGGAAGACTTTGCCAAAGGATACTCAACCAGCATGCTATCAAACTGTCAACAGAAGTGATATACAATGTAGTAGTGAAATCATCCCTTTCACATGAGTGTGAAACATGGGCAGTTTACCTTTAGACATATCAACTACTTGTACTGTCTTTGCTCTATTCTGAAGGTCCACTAGCAAGATAAAGTGATAAATGTTAATATCCTTAAAAGAGAAAATACAACCAGCATCAAGGCAATGATTACCAAAGCTCAGCTTCGATGGACAGGTCACTTTATCAGAATGGATGATTACAGACTCCTGAAAAAAGTCCTCTATGGTGCACTGAAACTCAGAAAGCGCAGTAAGGGCATGCAATGTAAACGCTTCAAAGACACTCATAAGCCAAATCTTAACTCATGAGGCATAAATATTGATCATTTCTAAAACAGAGCAAAAAGACAGACCTGAGTGGACAGCTACTGCCTCAAAAAGTTTACAACCTTTATTGAAAGACAGGCATGAAAAACTGATTGATAAAAGGGCAGAGCATAATGCCAAGTCTTCAGCGAGAGCCTACACATTCCTACATAAGATCCGTTCACAACCTTGCTCCTCACAGATTGGTTTAGACATCCACAAGAGAAGACACAAACTGTTGTCATACCATCATTGGATACAATGGACTGTGATACATATCTATCAAGGTGAAACAAGAGTAACTCATTCTTCTGAAGTGGTACACTGAAAGTTCGTAAGAATGGCCATACTGGGTCAGACCAATGGTCCATCTAGCCCTGTATACTGTCTTCTGACAGTATACTTCAGATGCTTCAGAGGCAATGAACAGAACAGGTAATGATCAAGTGATCCATCCTGGCGCCCATTGCCAGCATCTGAAAAAGAGAGGCTAGGGACACTTCAGAGCATGGTTTTGCATCCCTGCCCATCCAGGCTAATAGCCATTGATGGACCTATCCTCAATGAACATTAATTCTTTTTTGAACCCTGTTATAAAAGGTTATAAAATAGTCTTGGCCTTCACAACATCCTCTGGCAAAGAGTTCTACAGATTGATTGTGCGTTGTGTGAAGAAATACTTCCTTTTGTTTTAAACCTGCTGCCTATTCATTTCATTTGGTAACCCCTAGTTCTTGTGTTATGAGAAGGAGTAAACAACGCTTCCTTATCTACTTTCTCCACACCAGTCAAGATTGTATAGACCTCTATCATATCACCCGTTGGTCATCTCTTTTCCAAGCTGAAAAGTCCCAGTCTTATTAATCTCGCCTCATACAGAAGCTGTTCCATAGTCCTAATCATTTTTGTTGCCCTTTTCTAATTCCAATATATATTTTTTGAGACCAGGTCTGCACTCAGTATTCAGGATGTGGGATACCATACATTTATATAAAGGCAATATTATATTTTCTGTCCTATTATCTATCCCTTTCCTAATGAGTCCCAACATTCTGTTAGCTTTTTTGACTGCTGCTGCACATTGAACAGATGATTTCAGAGAACTATCCACAATGACTCTAAGATCTCTTTTTGAGTGGTAACAGCTAATTTAGATTCCATTATTTTATATGTAGAGTTGGGATTATGTTTTTCCAATATGCATTACTTTGCATTTCATCTGCCATTTTGTTTCCCATTTATGGATATGTTGAACAATACTCGTCCCGGTACAGACCGTTGGCAGATACCACTATTTATCTCTCTCCATTCTGAAAACTGACCATTTATTCCTACCCTTTGTGTCCTATCTTTTAACAAGATACTGATCCATGAGTGGACCTACCCTTTTATCCATCAACAGCTTTCTTTGCTTAAAAGTCTTTGGTGATGGACCGTGTCAAAGACTTTCTGAAAACGTAAGTACACTGTAGCCCCTGGATCACCCTTGTTCATGTGCTTGTTGACCCCCTCAAAGAATTCTAGTGGATTGGTGAGACATGATTTCCCTTTACAAAAAACAAGTTGACTCTTCCCCAATAAATCATGTTCATCTAGGTGTCTGATAATTCTGTTCTTTGAATGTTTCAAATGAAGTTAGGCTTTTTGGCCTGTAATTGCTGGGATAGGCACTGGAACCTTTTTTAAAAATTGGCATCACATTAGCTATCCTCCAGTCATCTGGAACAGAAGTGGATTTAAATGATAGGTTACATGCCACACTTAGTAGTTCTGTAATTTCACATTTGAGTTCCTTCAGAACTCTTGGGTGAATACCATCTGGTCCTTGTCACTTATTACTGTTTAATGTATCTGTGTTCCAAAATATCCTCTAATGACACCTCATTCTGGGTCAGTTCCTCAAATTTGTCACCCAAAAAGAACGGGTCGAGTTTGGAAATCTCCCTCACATCCTCAGCTGTGAAGACCAATGCAAATAATTTATTTAGTTTCTCTGCAATAGCCTTGTCCTCTCTGAGTGCTCCTTTAGCATTTCAATCATCCAATGGCCCCACTGGTTTGTTTGGCAGGCTTCCTGCTTCTGATATACTTAAAAAAAATTGTTGTTGTTACTTTGAGTCTTTGGCTAGCTGTTCTTCAAATTCTTTTTTGGCCTTCCTAATTATATTTTTATATTTAACTTGCCAGAGTTTATGCTCCTTTCTATTTTCCTCACTAGGATTTAACTTCCACTTTTTAAAGGATGTCTTTTTGCCTCCAACTCCTTACTTTACTTTATTGTTGGAACTTTTTTGGTGTTCTATGTTTTTTAATTTGGGTTATACATTTAAATTGAGCTTCTATTATGATGTCTTTAAAAAGGTTTCCATGCAGCTTGCAGGGATTTCACTTTTGGCACTGTACCTTTTAATTTCTGTTTAACTAACTTCCTCATTTTTGTTCAGGCATATTCTTATTTGCATCATTCATTTTGACTGTATACATACTCCGTTTCTGAAGCCAGCAGAAATGAGAAATAGCAATGTTTTATTTTATGAATTGTAAAATTGACAGCAACTCTAAAGTTATGCTTTGATTTATGAAAAGCATCATGTGTTTACTGTAAGAAAATGCTTATTTTAATAATTATTACAGTGGACTGCAACTGTTCAGATATTAAAAATTGTATACAGAATTTTCAATGTATCAGGAAGTTTCACTCTTGACAATATACTTAGTTCTTAAAAAGGGACAGTAGTATCTTACTTGTTATCTAGTACACAGCTGCAACAAGAAATCATCTCCAAGTCTTTAATTTATAAGGGTTTTTAGCACCCCAGACATATTTGACGAAGCTGAAGTTGGTATTTTGAGACAATTTTTCTAAAGTGCTCCACAAAATGCCACACATGACCATGCAGCTTTTGCAGGTTCTGAGTATGCAAATTGCTGCCCCTATTAAATCTACAGATCCATATTGGAGGCCAATTTGTAATTGCTGACCTTTACAGTACCACTGGCAAATGGGAAAACATCCCTTTTCTATAATTTATTTCAACAGGTACCTTAAATAAAATCGGTCCACTCAAAACCTGTGCCTTTACCAGTAGAAAGCACAGTCACACAAATGAAAGTTCATACAGGACAAAAGAACGTAATACAACACTATCAGAAGCAAGGTAGTAACAGCCTTTAGTCCAGTGTATTTGTTTTAAAGGATCACCAAGCAACTGTTTCTAATACACAATGATGTGAGTAAAGATACAAATACGTGGAACAGAAAAGTAAACCATCCTTTTAAACCCCTACACATTTCCCTACTTTGTACCAACAGTTAACCAAAAAAATCCAACCGCTCTCCTTCAAAAGAGTTAGCCTACCACCTCAGTTCATTTATTTGAAAGGAGGCTCTCCTACAATGTAACACGGTATTAGATAGAGATCAGAAATTTATACTTTTAATATGACCATGGTACCTTCTGAATTTTTAGGTTTACTATCTTTTTTTTAGCCTTTAAATTCCATTAAAAAAATGTTTACAGTTGTTATACTAATCACACAGAAGTTCTACTGAAAGTGTCAAAAAGAAAAAAAAAGTGAAAAGCAGAGATTTGCTTCTTTTCAACTATAACTGAACATAAGAAAGTTACAATTTGATTGTTGGATTCTATTAAAATAACCATATATTCATGTAAAAATTAAACTACCTTAATATTGGAAAGCTACAGTTTGATACAATACTGTAATCCTATCACAATACACAAATTCAAAATTGTGAAACTGATCAAATTCTCTTTGTGTTTCAATATATTACTTAGGAAGTGTAAAATATTAATAAAAATACACAAATTCTTTATTTTATATAAGCTACTCAGTCCTTTCACAACAGGTTTTAAGTGTACCATGGCTATGAAACTTTCTTCGCTTGTAGGAAACCTTCCTTGCCCAACCTTGTGGTGTTGAGCAAGGGAAGGAACACAACAGCATACTGTGAAAATACTCAGAAGACAGAACACCGTCACCACCATAAAACTGATTCATCAAGCTTCTTGAGAACACAGGAATATGCACATGCTTAAAATACTTTGCTGATTCAAGGCCTAGATCAGGGGTGAGCAAACTATGGCCCGGGGGCCACATCTCGCCTTTGAACTCCCACCAGGGAGCAGGGTCCAGGGCTTGCCCAGCTCCAGCCAGGGAGCAGGGTCAGGGTCTTGCCCTGCTTTGCGCGAGCCATGGCTCTGCGTGGCTCCCTGAAGCAGAGGCATGTCCCCCCTCCAGCTCCTAAGCATAGGGGCAGCCGGGGTCTCCACACACTGCCCCCACCCCAAGTGCCACCCCTGCAGCTCCCATTGGCCTGGAACCGCAGCTAATGGGAGCTGCAGGGGCAACACCTACAGACAGGGCAGCATGCAGAGCCACCTGGCTGCCCCTCTGGTGGGGAGAGGGGACATGCCTCTGCTTCTGGGAGCTGCTTAAGGTAAGTGCCACTCAGAGCCTGCATCCCTGATCTCTCTCCCACCCTCCAATCCCTCAGTCCCAGCCCGGAGCACCCTCCTGTACCCCAAACCTCTCATCCCCTGCCCCACTCCTGTGTCCTCACCCCCTCCCGCACCCTAACCCCCAATTTTGTGAGCATTCGTGGGCCACCATACAATTTCCATACCCAGATGTGGCCCTTGGATCAAAAAGTTTGCCCACCCCAGCCTAGATCCATAAGCACTCAGAGGTAATCAAGAAAAGTGTTCTATGTAACAGCTGTGTTTGTTTTGCAATCCACCATAAATGGACAGGATATTTTGGCTTTGATCATCCACCAATTAGGTGGTGATGCTGCTTTGTTAATTTATTTCTTTAAAATGTTAGGAGAGAATCTATTCTCCCATGAGTATTAGTGTGAATTCCAGTAAAAAGTGAGAGCCGTGTGTACTACCCATTACAATTTAAGCACATACTTAGTGTTTTGCTGAATCAGGGCCTATGTCTTTGTGATACTACAGCTTTATTTTTTCATTAAGTTCTCATTTTATCCCTTCTGGAGTAGCTAGAGCTCCAAAACTGGCTCCCATTAAGCATCTGAGAATGTACATATATTTCTATGTATTCAGCTAATTATGGAGGTTTCAGTAGTGACAACTGCCATAGAGCAAATCTAAAATCCCTGTATCACAATTTAGAGATTTAATTTAGTCTGCAAATTCAGCACACTAATTGCCACAACAACAGAATTTTCTGGGTAGTTTTACTACAATATTTATTAAGTTTTGCAAATTATATATTTTAAAGGAGTTCCCTTTTTTAATGTTTCCCTTATATTTCTTTGGTTCCTCTAGCTAAACAACTGGAGTCCCCACAAACTCGAAACTTCTCTCTCTCTCACCCAGACCGGTAATATCACAAACCAGTCATCATAGTTCAGGGCAACTGCACTTGTATTTCACGTCGGTGGCCAAGCAAGGGAATCCACTCTCAGGCTTCCAGATCCTCAGCTCTTGCCTCTCTTGGGTGTAGACATGCATCTCTCCCCCATCTGACAAGGTTATTTCTGTGCTGCACAGTTCCCTGCTTTCACTGTGTATTTCCCAGCATAGACAGGTTGCCTTAGGACACCTGCTTTCTTTCTCTTCAGAGGCAGTTAACAGGTGTAATTGCTAGTTATAAAAGTAAAACCACACAGCATGCCCTATGCAAGCCTACTTTATTCTTAAGGGGAAAAAAAGAGAGAGAAAACATATTAAAAACAATAAAAACCTACACGCATGCTAATAAACTTACCAGAATTAACCCCCACTCTAACATGGATTCTGGCAGGAACAGTCCTTCAATGACCCACTGAAGTGGATTCCTTTGAAGTCACAAGTTCATTACAGCTCCAGCTCAGAACAAGGATTGGGGTCCTCCAGATACCAGAGGTCCTGTCCATTTGCTGGATCAGGAAAAAAGCCACCAGCCAGTTTAAAACCAGATTATTTATCTAAAAACCTTTTCTTTGTCTTTTGGTCTCTGGAAAATCCAGTTTGAAATAAAAGGAGTACTTGTGGCACCTTGGAGACTAAGGGGCAAGAGGTGACAATAGGAGAGGAGATACATTAGGGGAGTCTAAAGTCTTCATAGCCATCTGTGGCTCCTAGCTTCTCATGTGGAGAAGTCTTTCACGCACCAGTGCTTTATGCTGAGGCACTTTGTTCCCAGTGCTACTGCCTGAGTTTGCTAAGGAGCCAAGGCAGCAGTACTGATTTGTCTGTGTAAAGATACTGATTTGTCAGTGCATAAGAGACAGAGATCCCGTTCTACACCAGCTTTGTCTCATTCCCAGCCTAGGGCCCCCACATCCTTCAGACTCCCCCTCCTATCCCAGTATGGCTCAACAAGTTACGTGCAGAGCACAGCTGGTGAGCTAGCAAGACATAGAGTGTTGAATCTGAGCAGGTCTGTGAGCACATCTTAGTGAAACCCAGGTTATCCTGAATGAGGAGGACAACTTTTGTGCTTAATTTCAAAACTTCGACAGTCTGTCACACCAGCCACGTTGATGTCCTGCGATACCTTGAATGAACTTTATTGAATTGTTGAACCCTACTGAAGTAGGGTTAGTACCTTTGTGGTATATTGTATCAAATGCAACCGTGTATATGTTATTGTGGCATTGTTTGTAGAAAAGTGGAATGCTAATGTACTACTTCCGTTATCATCCCCTTGAAGCCACCCCACTGGAGAGGCAAGCATATAGTATTTCAGACTGGTTTCAGAGTAGCAGCCGTGTTGGTCTGTATTCACAAAAAGAAAAGGAGTAGTTCCGGCACCTTAGGGACTAACCAATTTATTTGAGCATAAGTTTTCGTGAGCTACAGCTCACTTCATCGGATGCATTCAGTGGAAAATACAGTGGGGAGATTTATATACACAGAGAACATGAAACAATGGGTGTTACCATACACACTGTAACAAGAGTGATCACTTAAGGTGAGCTATTACCAGTAGGAGAGCGGGGCGGGTGGGGGAACCTTTTGTAGTGATAATCAAGGTAGGCCATTTCCAGCAGTTGACAAGAACGTCTGAGGAACAGTGGGGGGTGAGGGGCAGAATAAACAAGGGGAAATGACCCATCCAATCCCAGTCTCTATTCAAGCCTAAGTTAATTGTATCCAGTTTGCAAATTAAATTCCAATTCAGCAGTCTCTCGTTGGAGTCTGGTTTTGCAGTTTTTTTGTTGAAGAATTGCCACTTTTAGGTCTCTGATCAAGTGACCAAAGAGATTGAAGTGTTCTCCAACTGGTTTTTGAATGTTATAATTCTTGACATCTGATTTGTGTCCATTTATTCTTTTACGTAGAGAGTGTCCAGTTTGACCAATGTACACAGCAAAGGGGCATTGCTGGCACATATCACATTGGTAGATGTGCAGGTGAATGAGCCTCTGATAGTGTGGCTGATGTGATTAAGTCCTATGATGGTGTCCCCTGAATAGATATGTGGACTCAGTTGGCAACGGGCTTTGTTGCAAGGATAGGTTCCTGGGTTAGTGGTTCTGTTGTGTGGTGTGTGGTTGCTGGTGAGTATTTCTTCAGGTTGGAGGGCTGTCTGTAAGCAAGGACTGGCCTGTCTCCCAAGATCTGTGAGAGCAATGGGTCGTCCTTCAGGATAGGTTGTAGATCCTTGATGATGCGTTGGAGAGGTTTCAGTGGGGGGCTGAAATCCTGGACCCCCCCATCATCTCATGCATTGCCACCCTAACAGCAGGATTGTCTGGCTATGTAGACTCCCTCCTCAGGCCCGACGCTACCAGCACTCCCAGCTATCTTCGAGACACCACTGACTTCCTGAGGAAACTACAATCCATCGGTGATCTTCCTGATAACAACATCACGGCCACTATGGATGCAGAAGCCCTCTACACCAACATTCCACACAAAGATGCACTACAAGCCATCAGGAACAGTATCCCCGATAATGTCACGGCAAACCTGGTGACTGAACTTTGTCCTCACCCATAACTATTTCACATTTGGGGACAATGTATACCTTCAAATCAGCGGCACTGCTATGTGTACCCGCATGGCCCCACAGTATGCCAACATTTGTATGGCTGACTTAGAACAATGCCTCCTCAGCTCTCGTCCCCTAATGCCCCTACTCTAGTTACGCTACAGTGATGACATCTTCATCATCTGGACCCATGGAAAAGAAGCCCTTGAGGAATTCCACCATGATTTCAACAATTTCCATCCCACCATCAACCTCAGCCTGGACCAGTCCACACAAGAGATCCACTTCCTGGACACTACAGTGCTAATAAGCAATGGTCACTTAAACACCACCTTATACCAGAAACCTACTGACCGCTATTCCTACCTTCATGCCTCCAGCTTTCATCCAGACCACACCACACGATCCATTGTCTATAGCCAAGCTCTACGATACAACCGCATTTGCTCCAACCCCTCAGACAGAGACAAACACCTACAAGATCTCTATCAAGCATTCTTACAACTACAATACCCACAATACCTACAATACTGTGAAGAAACAGATTGACAGAGCCAGAAGAGTACCCAGAAGTCACCTACTACAGGACGGGCCCAACAAAGAAAGTAATAGAACGCCACTAGCCATCACCTTCAGCCCCCAACTAAAACCTCTCCAACGCATCATCAAGGATCTACAACCTATCCTGAAGGATGACCCATTGCTCTCACAGATCTTGGGAGACAGGCCAGTCCTTGCTTACAGACAGCCCTCCAACCTGAAGAAATACTCACCAGCAACCACACACCACACAACAGAACCACTAACCCAGGAACCTATCCTTGCAACAAAGCCCGTTGCCAACTGAGTCCACATATCTATTCAGGGGACACCATCATAGGACTTAATCACATCAGCCACACTATCAGAGGCTCATTCACCTGCACATCTACCAATGTGATATGTGCCAGCAATGCCCCTTTGCTGTGTACATTGGTCAAACTGGACACTCTCTACGTAAAAGAATAAATGGACACAAATCAGATGTCAAGAATTATAACATTCAAAAACCAGTTGGAGAACACTTCAATCTCTTTGGTCACTTGATCAGAGACCTAAAAGTGGCAATTCTTCAACAAAAAAACTGCAAAACCAGACTCCAACGAGAGACTGCTGAATTGGAATTTAATTTGCAAACTGGATACAATTAACTTAGGCTTGAATAGAGACTGGGATTGGATGGGTCATTTCCCCTTGTTTATTCTGCCCCTCACCCCCCACTGTTCCTCAGACGTTCTTGTCAACTGCTGGAAATGGCCTACCTTGATTATCACTACAAAAGGTTCCCCCACCCGCCCCGCTCTCCTACTGGTAATAGCTCACCTTAAGTGATCACTCTTGTTACAGTGTGTATGGTAACACCCATTGTTTCATGTTCTCTGTGTATATAAATCTCCCCACTGTATTTTCCACTGAATGCATCCGATGAAGTGAGCTGTAGCTCACGAAAACTTATGCTCAAATAAATTGGTTAGTCCCTAAGGTGCCGGAACTACTCCTTTTCTTTTTGTGAATACAGACCAACACGGCTGCTACTCTGAAACCAGTCTGAAATACTATATGCTTGCCTCTCCAGTGGGGTGGCTTCAAGGGGATGATAACGGAAGTAGTACATTAGCATTCCACTTTTCTACAAACAATGCCACAATAACATATACACGGTTGCATTTGATACAATATACCACAAAGGTACTAACCCTACTTCAGTAGGGTTCAACAATTCAATAAAGTTCATTCAAGGTATCGCAGGACATCAACGTGGCTGGTGTGACAGACTGTCGAAGTTTTGAAATTAAGCACAAAAGTTGTCCTCCTCATTCAGGATAACCTGGGTTTCACTAAGATGTGCTCACAGACCTGCTCAGATTCAACACTCTATGTCTTGCTAGCTCACCAGCTGTGCTCTGCACATAACTTGTTGAGCCATACTGGGATAGGAGGGGGAGTCTGAAGGATGTGGGGGCCCTAGGCTGGGAATGAGACAAAGCTGGTGTAGAACGGGATCTCTGTCTCTTATGCACTGACAAATCAGTATCTTTACACAGACAAATCAGTACTGCTGCCTTGGCTCCTTAGCAAACTCAGGCAGTAGCACTGGGAACAAAGTGCCTCAGCATAAAGCACTGGTGCGTGAAAGACTTCTCCACATGAGAAGCTAGGAGCCACAGATGGCTATGAAGACTTTAGACTCCCCTAATGTATCTCCTCTCCTCTTGTCACCAGACACTTTTTACCACTGGTGAACAACCTGTGGACTACATGTGAAGAGGATGAATACCTCTTCCAGAGCTGTAAGGGGGAGGAGCATGGATGGATCCCTGCCTCCATACATCCCCACTTTCTGTCCCTATCTTCCACACCCACAGTAACCCCACCCACCAAGACCACAGCTGCCCAATCCCCAGAAACGCCATAGGGAGTCAAAGCAGATAGGATGAGAAGCCATGTACAGTAAACCTGGGGACCTGATGAGTGGATGGGAGAGAATGTTGAAGGTATACACGTACGGGCTAGGGGAAGCCTCCAGTTGAAGCAGAACTCCATTCCAGTTCATCACACCAGCAGAGATCTTTAGTGAACCACCTCAGGTTCATAAGAACAGAGCTCCTCTCTGCTTCTCTCAGTGTAGGTCCTCAGTGCACCCTCACTTCAAACTTCATTTCCACATGCTCTCTCATATAACTCAGCTCCATTTCCCTACTATACCACTTCTCAACATGAACCCACCACCCACATCCCTGCTCTGCCTTTAGATACATCTAAAAGGTGTTTGGTGTTGGAAGAATTTGAGCATCCCTCAAGGTAGAATATGTTCTGTAATACTGATATCAAACCTGGATTCTTGCTTGGATTACTAATCTAAGCAATAATGCTTTATAAACATGTACAGAAACAATCATGAAGCTGCTTTGCTAATCTCCTGGATAGAAACAGTCCTGATTAGCCACTCAAGCTGCTCTGCCCCAAATGGGATGAGCCTTGACATGACATTCAAGCTACAGACCTGTCAAACTGTAACAGTGAGAGACAGAGACAGGTAGTCACTTAGACAAGGTTCGCTCATTAATAGCGGAAACTACTGCATTGGCTTGAAGTGAAAGAGAGCAGGGAGGACGACAATCTAAGGGCTCTAATACACTCCAGATAAAAACCTATAAACCTTGTCACATCAAGCTTGTGGAAAAGCAATTTGCCAACACAGGCATGCTGGTGGGGGAAAAAAAACAATGGCATGGTAATTAGCTTACTACGATGCAAGTTTATTGCCAACTTTGGAAGAAATGAAGGGCAACATTTTCTGGCATATTAGGGCAAAGATCCAGCCAGTGGAGAACTCCCCTAACACAGGGGAATCTTTGATTAGTCTAGAGCTGATATAGCTACACACATACTGCATCCCAACACAGAGAATTTTTCTAGGGAACCCCAAATGCTTGTCAAATCTCTACAGTCATGCTGGTTTCTAGGATCCACTGGCACTCAGCACAATTCTGAGCAACATGAGCTGCTATAAATTGCAACTGGAAACCAGCCCAGGAGTATCAAGGGGACACAAACTCACTCTTTCCACTTCCCCTTCAGTCTAGTGTCAAACAGCTCAGTTGGAGAAGCCAGCCCTTCAAAACAAGTCTGCAGCATCATCTTAACCTTGTGGACAATAGTGCAAGGTGGACCAGTCATTACAGCCTGAAGTTCACCACTCTGGGGACTCAAAACAGTGCCTCTAGAAAAAAATCGAGATGTACAAAACTTAATCTCTCAAACTGGCTCAAAAAGTATTGTGTCGTACAATATCTGTGGGGATTTTTTAAAAAATGTTTAATGCGTCAAGCCCTACACAAAGCATGTTACAAGGGACTGCAGATAATCTGGTATACTTTTGATGCATTCATGAGAGACTGAAATAGCTACTAACTGTCTATTAAGAAAATGTCATGTTTATCTTAGAAGAGTGAAGGTGGTAGTTAAGCAGTTTCTGTGCATGTGGTATTCAAAAAAATCCACACAAACCTTTTTGCACCAAAACACAAGCTTCTCCCACCCAAACTAAGTCTGACAGTCTTCTTTTGAGACACTAAAATGATTTCATATATCTCCTCAAACTCTATGCCTCTAATGTTCTATCTACCAAAAAGACATGCCAGTAGGAAGAGGGATTCCCGACGGCAATGCCCTAGGTCTGAGTGATCATCTGTGGCCGGACTCCCAGATTGCTAACGAGCAGCCATGCTCCAGCCATTTGAGGCTATTACCATCAACTTTTTGACTTGAGTTTGAGTTTGATTTTTGTTACCAAAGTACAGTAACTCCTTGCTTAACGTTGTAGTTATGTTCCTGAAAAATGTGACTTCAAGCGAAACGATGTTAAGCGAATCCAATTTCCCTATAAGAATTAAGGTAAAGGGGGGGGATTAGGTTCCAGGGAAATTTTTTTTTGCCAGACAATTCACATATATAGGTCAAAATCAGTCAGAAGAAACCCGTGTCTCAAATCTGCATCCAGTATTTCAGCAAATGTTGACTATATGTACTCTATGTAATTTCTCATGTGAAGTTCTGTTCTTTTCAGCCTATATCAACTCCAAAGCTGTTGAGATAAGTGTCTTTTTCAGCAGTCCACCTAACAGTGTATTGGATTTTAGTAGCAATTCAGGGTTGCTGTAGGGTTTTGCAGATGCTACAACATGTTCCAAAATTATTTAAATAATAAAAGTAGAGGAATTGTTCCAGAAAGTAGATTTACTGGTGAAATTATGCTAAACCATAAGATTTTAAATATATCTTTGGCCCCAGTCCAAACACAGGCATAAATGTTTGCCGGAGTGATGGTGTCCTAGTCTGTTTGCCAGAAGCTGGGAATGAGCGACAGGGAATGGATCACTTGATGATTACCTGTTCATTCCCTCTGGGGCACCTGGCATTGGCCACTCTTGGAAGACAGGATACTGGGCTAGATGGACCTTTGGTCTGACCCAGTATGGCCCTTCTTATGAGTGGGGCTTCAGTGGTGGCCTTTGTAGACTCTTTTCATCAATCCATTAATAGTTACTAAAATTCTCAGTATTCCCTGTATGCAAGTGTGCATATTTTAAAAAACTCAGTACAGTAACTCCCCACTTAACGTCCTCTCGCTTAAAGTTGTTTCGATCTTACGTCCCTGCTCAAGTACAGAACATGCGCCATATAAAGTTGTGCAATGCTTCGCTATAATATCGTTTGGCTGCCTGCTTTGTCCACAGCTGGCAGCCCCCCTATCAGCTCCCCTACAGCCCCCCCACAGTGCCTCCCACCTGCCAGCAGACCCCACAGATGAGCGCCTTCCCCCACCTCCCCCCACAGCAATCAGCTGGCTTGCAGCATTCTGGAGGGAGGGGGAGCCTGCATGCTGTGTCCTCGCTCCTCCACACTCCCTCCAGAAAACCGCAAGCCAGATGATTGCCGCGGGCAGGAGGCAGGGGAGGGAGGGGCGAGGAGTGAGGACGCCGCATGCGGAGTAAAGGAGGAGGGGGAAAAGAAGAGGTGGGTTAAGGGTGGGGGCTTGGGGGAAGGAGTGGAGTGGGTGGGCTGAGGGTTGAGCCCCCTGTCCTGGTGCTTGCAGAGTAGGGGAAGCTGCCGCCGCTGCTGCACAACATGCTTCTCCTAACCTTCAGCCTCCTTGCCAGCCTCATTGTCTCCAGTGCCAGTGGGCTGTGCCTGTGTGGGGTAAGGTGGGGGCACCTCCCAACTATAGTACTGTACTGTATGGCAAAAAAAAAAAAATTCCTGGAACCTAACCCTCCCATTTACATTCATTCTTATGGGGAAATTGGATTCGCTTAACATAGTTTCACTTAGTCGCATTTTTCGGGAACATAACCACAACGTTAAGTGAGGAGTTACTGTATAAAATTTACTAACTTGACTTCTTTCATTAGGTTTAGCTGTCACCCTCTTATATGCGGGAAAGAGTATTTTGTTTTGAATTCCAAGGTCTGTTCAACTTTCCAGCTGTACTGCAACAAAGAATCTAGAGAATATACTGACTAAACATATCAGCATGGCTCACTGTTAAATAGATTCATGTAACTTAGAAAACTATTTCAAAGTTTGAACAGTAAATAAGATACTGATTTTTTTGTTGTAGTTGCTGGAATGTGTAATGCAATCAGTACAAAATATCAGTCAGAAAACAGTGTTATAAACTCAACTTATTTTTCCACAAATATTTTACACAATAAAGGCTGACTTAAATAGGTAGCATAACCATGAGGTTAATTAAGTATAAAGTGGAGAAAATTTAACTTCATAATTTAAAAAAATGTTAAACACCATGATCTTTTAAAAAGAGCATTCTAGAAATAATTGAGATTTTTCATAAATGCAACTATTCAAGCATACTAATAAACCAGAAATTAAAAGGTGCCCTGTGAAGGAAAGAGAAAAATTACTTGCTCTATTCTTCCCCACTCGCCATACACACCTTTCTTTGTTATGTATAAAGAAAGTCTGAAAGTTTTAAGTTTTTTTTAACCTGAAAATCCTCAAGAATGTCAAGTCCTGTCTCTAGGATAAAAGTCGAGCAAGAAAAAAAAAGTTTTTAAACATGTTAGGCCTTCTTTATACATCAAAAAGCAAAATATATATATATATATATATATATATATATATATATATATATATATATATATATATATATGCGCATGCATGCATGCAGCATAAACCCGTGTTTCTTCTTGCAAGTCATCTTTATGGTGTCAGTATAGAACAGAATTTAGTTTTCATTACTAGCTTCCACCATAACATTTATTCAGCACCTTCCTTACAAACATATCAAGTAATTATTTAATTATAAAACTTAGTACTTACATAATGTCTTCCATTTTCAAAACACTAACTAACTAATCATATCCAAGGATCCCCAAACTGCTTCACAAAGCAGCAGATTAAAGAGTGATATTGCAGCAACAGCAGGGTGAGTAAAAATTGGATTTTTATTGTTAAATTATAAGTTTTTCTTTTTAAAAATAAACTTCCTTAAAATGGAATCTGAATTTAATATTATTTATGTATGGCCTAAAATTTATTATAATCTCTTAGAACATTTAAGTAAAAAATAAATATGCCGAATTCATTAGCCTCTATCAAAAACTTTAGAGTCAAAGGCTGCTTTTCTATAGATAGAAAAAAATCTGGGGAAAAACCATCTAAATTTGAAGGTCAACCTTTATAAATATGGCACAATAGTATAAATAAGAATTATATCATTCACCATTTTCCAACATACTAAAAAGGTACAATATGTATCTGAAAATAGTAAACTATATAATTGCTTAAATAAATGTACATAGTGATAGGGTACCCTCCTAGGTAACAAAGATGTACCATCTCTAGAGTAAAGGCTCTGTTTAGTTGTAAATCCTTATGTTTTAATGGTTATCTCAACCATTGAGAATGCACCTTTCCTTAGAAAACAAGTAAAGTACAAATGGAAAAGTTGATTAAAATTGATTATTTAAATTGAGGCTTTCCACTTGGCAATTTAAATCAATCCACACTGAGAAACTCTCGGCTAACGTGGGAGCCATTAAGCACTCAGCAGTAACTCAACCACAGCCTTCGTTGTTCAAATCTATTTTATCAAGGAAAAGTAATGTCAACCAAAACACAAGGCTGGGAGCAAACTGCTTTGAAAACAGTAGCACTACTTGAAATCTTGAACCATAACCTAGACAGTCAGTAGAGTATGGCAAAAAAACAAATTTGGTTCAGATTCTGACCAAAAAGGCCATACCTATGCACCTGTGGACAAGACAGGGTAAGGGGAAGAAAGGAAATGTCTATATACTGTTGTTAGTAGAATTGCGTACAATGCCCACATCAGCCTGTTGCAGAACTCCACGCAGAAACCTTGCAGGAGTCAGACTCACGTTCATGTGGACCCTCTTGCTGAGACTACTAACAGGAGCAAAGACTTATTTGTTTCTTCTCTAAACACTAGAATGTACTTCCTCCTACATGCAGTCAGTGTCCATTTTTTATCCTCTTTTTAGACGAGTTTCACTGAACCTTTACACGTCTTTTCTCTCACAGTTACTTAAACTAGCATCCACCCTTTTTTAGAACCCCTTCCCTTGCTCAGATACCCTCATCAGCCACCCAGTGTTTCAGGTTACTAGAGAAGCTGTCCACATCACTCTCAAACCCAACATTTCTCATTAACTGTCACTAAGCCAACAGAACTGCTTCTGTTCTCAGTCTGTTTGCCCCTTCCCTCCTGTTTTTATTACTCTTCCTTCTGTCTGTATCCCCCATTCACCTCTGCTTTCACATTTGTATAGTCTTCTTCCCCTCCTAGAGAATCATACCTATATTCCAGCACACAGATCATCTCTTGTGGCACTGGCATGCACAAATTGAATTAATCTCCACAGTTCATCCTCAGGTTCAAATGTAATAGGGTAGGACAAGTCCACACTGGAGCAAGGCAGAAAAGAGTTAATGATCTCTCCTGGAAACAGGAGCTAACATTTACCCTGTCCCACAACACCTGCCAGAAACAATAAGTCTGGAGGGAGGGCCTCTAACTGAAGGAAATAAAACAAAAGAAAGCAGGCTTCAGAACTGGGTCTCCTGACAGAAGGATTTGGGGTATGAAGCAGAGAGCTGCCAGCTGAGAGCCAAACTGAGAGGAAAGGACCAGACTGGCCATTCTACTAAACAAATAGTCAAATTACAGGAAGGCAGAGAGTTTTGACCATACAAAACACAATCTACATGTTCAGTGTAACAAATGAACTGGGAGAGTCACATGTTCACATATGTTCTGTTCAGGAGCACAAGAGGAATTCTCTCCAGGTTTACAAATTAACAAAAAGAGAGAAACAGGAGATAGAATAGTACACAGTTCTCACAACTTCACACCAAGTTTAAAATTCTACAGAAACTTCACATGCAACTCTCAAACTTTTTACTCTATGAAATGGAATACATTATATTGTCAGCTTCTGTACTAGTTGTTGTAGGGAAGCTCAGAGGATCCCAAAGTCTATTACAATTATTTTTTCAGTCTTCCAAAAGGCTTAGAAAGTTTGTAAGAACGATAAACTTGGCAGTCTTTGTGACAACCTTGAAAAGCATGGACTGTTCCAAGTTTTACAACACTAATTATTAACTTCTTAATGACATCTGATTTCCCCATCCCAGAAAAAAAGAAAACTTATATTGCTGAATATTATGCATGAATGTTCAAGAAACTCTTCACACTATTTTAGAACTGCATTGACTAAAGTATAAACAGTTACTTAATATACAGTTACAGTAATAATCAGGTACAAGTTACTGTTGCTGTGGCAGAAACCATGATAATATGCAAAGCTTAACCACATGCTACAAAGCTAAAACAGTAGTTATACTTTAACAAAAACTTGTTTTCTAACGTCTTTCAGACAATTTTTTTATTAGTGAGCATCTAATTCTAAATCATAATTGTTAAAACCATTTTGTTGTGCAATATTACTAAATACCTAAACAGATTTTTCCCAGATACTATATTTGCTAACAAATACAAGGTTCCAATTACCATCCATTACAGACAGCTTACTGTTACACTATATTTTAAAACACTGTACAAGACACCAGCTTAGTATGTTATCCCCTATCTTAAACTCACTGCAAATTTTCAAAAGGCATAATTCAGTTCTATCTTTTATTATGAGTGGTTTCCAAATAGTTTTTGTATCAATTTAATTATAAAACAGATAGTTAAATCAGTGTGATCCCTAGCATAGACACAGTTATACTGGTAGAAAGGTGCTGATAGAAGTATTGCCTATTTCACAATTTTATGAAAATAAGCCATACTGACATGAGCTCCTACATAGTGGTATAACTGTCTACACTAAAGGATTGTACTGATTTAACTTGATGCTGTTTCTAAACTGACAGAATTAAATTGATACAAAAACAAAATGTGACAAATCCTAAAAGATCTCTGGACACAGCAAGAAAAATTTGTCTCTGGACATCAAGCAATCATGACAACCTGACCAAAAGGTCAGAGAGCAGATTGCTTTCAAGAGATGTACGTTGTTCACTTTTCTTTTCTCTCTGTAACTATCTTAAAAATGCCTTATTTAAGTTTAGCTTCTGGAAGATGTAAACCCAGATAGTAGGTAAATAGCTATTTCCTGTTTTAAATCAATCTTATTTTTAAGATTACTGTTGTATGGGTAATTTCATTCAGAGGTCCTCAAAAAGAAGAGAACCTTGTAACCTGTAAGGAGAAGTACTGAAGAGTAAACACTTTCCGGAAACTACACCATCCTCTCATTTTTGGTCAAGGGGCATAAACAGATGTATCATCTCACAGATGTGTTCACTTGCTACAGCCAGATGGTAACACAAGGGGGGAAGCAAGAAAGACCAAGCAAGACATTGAGTTGGGGTGGTATTGGTCACAATGTTATATAAAGCAGAGTTTCTCAAACTGGGGTCTACGGACTACTCTGGGGGTTCGCAAGTCATGTCCTGGGCCGCCAGCCCCACTGATCAACTCCTCCCCCTCCCAGTGCCTCCTGCAAGCCATGGAACAGCTGTTCAGCAGCATGTGGGAGGCACTGGGAGGGAGGGGAGGAGCAGGGAGGAGGTGCGCTTGAGGGAGGGGTGGAAAGAAGCAGGGAAGAGGAGAGGCGGGGGTGGAGTGAGGGCAGAGCCTGGGGCTGAGTGGGAGGCTTGGGGGACCGCAAAAAATTTTAAATCAAAATGTGGGTCCTCAGGTTGAGAACCACTGACATAAAAGTATATTTTTAAACTGAAGAAATACCAGGCTTCTGGACACATCCTCCTCTGCATGCAAGCCTGCTGGCTATTCAAGATAACAGTAGTTATCCAAATGAATAGAGGGGATTATATTCACTTATACTTCTACTGTACTTTAAATTTTCTTAAGTTTTTACTCTAAGAAAATTATGCAGCTTCTGCCCCAAATTGAAAGAACAGGTACATGAAGGTGAATTCCCACACTCATGAAAGAAAGAGATGGATGGAAGAATCCTGAGACACTGTAAAACAAATGCACCACATTATACCCTCCATTTCCATTGGTGGATGGGAGAAAAGGGACACAATAGATCCCATCCCACGGAGATCTGCCTTTGTGCTGTCATTTATCCAACCCTATCATTCCTCTAACTCCATAAAGGCACTTTGAGCTTCTGAGACAAGAGCAAATAAATATCTAGAGTAAAATCAAAGGCTATAGAGTCTAGTTTCCTCCCAAATCCATGGAGGCCTGTAACTTAGTGGTGCTGAACCAGAAGAGCCTGAAAAAGCTCCAGGGTCAGGAAATACTTGAACACATACACTCCTACCTGACTGGAATGCAGGGAGAGACATAAAAGAATACTCAATGCAGGATAAGCACTGAGCAGGTAAAAGAGCCAGAACAGCAGGTGAAGAGATGACGCTCCTACATAAATAAAGCTCATTCATTGAAAGAACTGACTGGAAGATAATAAGGAGGGCAAGCTAAGAATGAGAGGAGGTGGCATGCAACCACGAGTTGGGGTGGGGAGGAGAGGGGTATTGGAAGGGACCAACATCATTTCAAGCTCAAGAGTAGTACTACACAGATATGATATACTGCACTTATCTCAATATAAAATTCTAATAATTGGAAGGCAAAAACTGATAAACAATCAGGAGAAGGCACAGAATGAGAATAAGAAAATTTGGGCTCTGTTCCCAACTTTGCAACAGACTTGTGGGGAAATGGACAAGATGCAACCTCAGTTTCCCCACTTAGTAAGTAAGTATAGTAATACTTTCCCACCTCAAAGGAGTGTTACAGGACTTTGTATCTGTACAGCCCTTTAAGGTCCTTAGATAGAAGGCTTAGACAGACTTCTTTATTAACAGAATTAGAATTCAAAACAATTAGGTGAGGAGAATGATTTGAGCCATTCCTATCATGCAATTTCAGTTCATAGGAAAAGATTGGTATACATTCAATATAAATATTTAAAGTATTTCAATTACTGACAATGTAAATTCAAATGAAATTGGTCAGAACTCCATTGTCTCAATACATAAAAATTATTTTTTTTAAACATAAGAAGTGTTGAACTAATAAAATGTAAAAAGGAAATTCACGACTTAGTGGAGTCCTAAATTATTTCTGAAAGTCAATTATACCAACAGTAATAAAGAAAGCACAAAGGCATAATCATTATATTCATACTGTACACACGTCAAAAGCTAAACCTTGTGATCCCAATATGACTTTAGTCACAAATACAAATGGGATGAACAAACTTATTTTTTCTTCCTTTGCTTGCAAGCAATAAACTAGGATGCACAGGGAGAAAAATGAAATATCTGCCACCGGCTCTGAATCAGCATAGGCTATCCTCAACACAAACAGTAGATCTGAACTAGCTTGAGCATCTACACGTAGACTTATCAGTCTGATCTCTTTTTTTAAAAATTAATTGATCCTTCATTCACCTAAAACATCAGATCTACTGAAGTAAAAAATTCTCAAATGACTGGACAGAACTTTGTGTGGGCCCCTCTCCTATATGGGTGAATTTCATCTTAAGAAAATAGCTTATACGGTCAAGAACGAGGCTTGAAAAACCTCAACCAAAACAAACAGAAATGTGGACAAGCAAGTGGTCTGGAGAACTACTGACTCTTTCACAGGAGAAAAGGGAGACAGGGAGCAGAGTGATAGGAGAGAGAAGGGCAGAAAGTTGCAGAGGATCCAGGAGCAGTAAAGAAGCTGACAAGCAGAAAAACCTGTCCAAGCCATGGAGAGAAGCAGTAGGAACTTTTCAGTCAGGGAAAAAGTAAGACCTGCAAAGAGGTTTCTGAAGGGTGTGTATGGAGGGTGTACTCTTGGGGGAATTCTGCACCACTGCACAATGCAGAATCTTCCAGAAATTAATGTTGTGCACGCAGAATTTCCTTTCCCCCACAGAAATGGGCTGTAGTGCTGCTGGTCACCACTAGAGGCTGCTGGGCCTGGCAGAGCCCAGCTCACACCTGGTAGTCACTGCCGGGGGTGGGGGAGGAGGAGCTGGAGGGCTCCCAGCATCTGTAGTTCCCTGCACCCCCTGAGGGAAGGAGACAGCAGCATGCACGAAACTCCACGCAAGCCTGGGACCAAGCATCAGGCTGTTTCTTCCTCTGGATCCCTGGGCTCTGAGAGGTAGGGGGACAGGTGTTTGGGCTGGTGGGGGGGGAGGGGCTCTGCAGCTGGGCCCCATAGCTGGGCTCAGGGGGGGGCGGGGAGAGGTTGTGATGTCTGGCCCTCAGCTGGGCTCTACGGGGAGTGGGAGCAGAGAAACAGAAACTGGATTGTCATAAGGGTTTCTTTAACTCTCTACTCCTGGGGGAATTTTTGTGTGTGTCTGTATTGTTACAGACATACTGGCTGACAGGTATTCTGAAATAAATTACCAAAATAATTGAAACTGGCATGATTATGTAGTGTTATTTTGACAAACAAAATTTGCAGAATTTTAAAATATTGTGCACAGAATTTTTATTTTTTTGGTGCAGAATTCCCCCAAGAGTAAAGGTGGAGAAGTTTGAATAGAAGTTAAATATGCATACCATGAAGGGAGAGGGAAATGGCACACATTTTTAGGCTAGCAGGCTCAATCCTTAAAATAATAGGTGTTGGGTAAATTTAAATTCTAATCAAGAACTAAGATTAAAATCTATATAATACAGACTACGTAGGACACTGAAAGGTGTTCGTAAATTTCTGCTTAGATTTAATGATGGTTTAATTGTTTTGAGATTTTAGGGTATAACTTTATAATAAACTGTATCCAGTCTATTTTCATTGATTTCCTGTAGCTAATGGTTATTGTGGTCCTACAATGGGGAATGTTTTTTATTTCATTGTGGATTTAAAATGTTGATATGTATTACTTTTCCTATAACTACAACTTATTTTACATTTCTATTTGCATTTGTCATAAATATAAAGGGAAGGGTAAACCCCTTTGAAATCCCTCCTGGCCAGGGGAAAGCTCCTCTCACCTGTAAAGGGTTAAGAAGCTAAAGGTAACCTCGCTGGCACCTGACCAAAATGACCAATGAGGAGAAAAGATACTTTCAAAAGCTGGGAGGAGGGAGAGAAACAAAGGGTCTGTGTCTGTCTATATGCTGGTCTTGGCCAGGGATAGACCAGGAATGGAGTCTTAGAACTTTTAGTAAGTAATCTAGCTAGGTATGTGTTAGATTATGATTTCTTTAAATGGCTGAGAAAAGAATTGTGCTGAATAGAATAACTATTTCTGTCTGTGTATCTTTTTTGTAACTTAAGGTTTTGCCTAGAGGGGTTCTCTATGTTTTTGAATCTAATTACCCTGTAAGATATCTACCATCCTGATTTTACAGGGGGGATTTCTTTATTTCTATTTACTTCTATTTTTTATTAAAAGTCTTCTTGTAAAAAACTGAATGCTTTTTCATTGTTCTCAGATCCAAGGGTTTGGGTTTGTGATCACCTATGCAAATTGGTGAGGCTTTTTATTCAACATTTCCCAGGAAAGGGGGGGTGCAAGTGTTGGGAGGATTGTTCATTGTTCTTAAGATCCAAGGGTCTGGGTCTGTAGTCACCTAGGCAAATTGGTGAGGCTTTTTACCAAACCTTGTCCAGGAAGTGGGGTGCAGGGTTTTGGGAAGTATTTTGGGGGGAAAGACGCGTCCAAACAGCTCTTCCCCAGTAACCAGTATTAGTTTGGTGGTGGTAGCGGCCAGTCCAAGGACAACGGGTGGAATATTTTGTACCTTGGGGAAGTTTTGACCTAAGCTGGTAAAGATAAGCTTAGGAGGTTTTTCATGCAGGTCCCCACATCTGTACCCTAGAGTTCAGAGTGGGGGAGGAACCTTGACAGCATTTGTTGAGTCAAATTTCAAAGTTAAATTCTTCACTACAACTGTTGCATTTTACATGACAACATACTCATTTTAGGCCCAGATTCTGTTAGCTCCTATGTATGTACAGATACCTGTTCCCCTGCAGAGCATCACTGGTTTCGATAGAGCTCTGTGTAGGAATTCTGGCACATTCTGTCTATGTGCATGAGTTTGTAGGATCAAGGCCTTAGTGATTTCTCTGATTCTAATATAAAACATCTCTGCAATAAAAAGATTCCACTAAGTGTGAAGCATGGCTATTTGTCACAATAAACATTTTAAAACTTTAGTTTATCTATTCTTTGTTCTATGTCAAGTTTTTTCAATACTGGAACCTAGACATTAATTGCAAGAGTTTATTTATCATCCCTCATAATGAGCACTGTACAAATGAAATTGTACAGTTCATGTTCTTTTCAGTATTGCCACCAAGATAAAAACCCTTGTGACAACACAAGACAAGTCTGTAAAACACCAAGTTCCATACTTCGTTTGCCTCAAAACCACGAACACTTCAGAGACTCTTCAGTTCCATGACAATAACATTTCTACTATATATTTTGGATAACTTCACTGCTTTCATGTGTGTACCCAGTAAGTTATATTCATGGAAACATGTATCTTGTCTATTCTCTAACAAGTAGTCTACATTCTATGGAAAAGACATAAATCAAAATAGAAAATTAAGTTAAACCACGCATTAAATTAAAAGTAATTTAAGAGGTATTAAATGGGAAATCATTCCACAGTGGCACATTAATTGTTTGAAAGCTGTGACACCACACAACGAATATCTTCTTTTCCAAAACTACTGATTTATTTTATCACTAACTGGACGAGAGACTGAGATGTGATCAGTTTTAAAAGATTACATTTTAAATTAAGAATTGTTTCATGGGGAGGGGTTTAGCAATATATCCAATTTTCAATGAGTAGTCTATAGGTTACCCATTGCAGAGAAATTTACCATTTAGGAACCATTCTACCTCATTCTTTTACTTTTAAAAAGGGCATTCATACTTTTACAGATCTGATACTATCTCCTTAGAAACTAAAAAGTAATATTTTCCCCTACTAATTTTGTTCTAATCCATTTTACCAGCACCCATTTTATCTCCGTGTTTTGAACGAAGCCAAAATTAACGTAACTGTTTTGTTTAGCCCCAACTACAACTTACACAACATCTTATTTTTGGACACCATGGAATTGTGGGGGTTGGGAGCCAAAGTGAGTCCCCCAATTGTGGAGGAAATTTTAATAGCAATACTAATCATAGCCATATTTTAAAAGGCTATTTTTCTAATCCTTTTATTTCCTAAAATAGCCTTAAATATGGAAAATGTTCACTAAGTTTGGAAGTATGTCATGGTAATTTTTCCTAACAATCCCTGGTTAATCAGTCTCACCAGACATACAAACACAGAGTTTATTTTTGATGCCCATGGATTCTGCAGCTATACATTGCCCAGTTTTGGGGAGCCTTAAAGAATCATTTCTATGCCACCCCAAAAAATATATATACACACACACACACACACACATTCAGTCAAGGCAGAAAGGGAGCACAATATACTATTGTGGCACGCCGTGCCTCAAAGCAGCACCCTGGAACCTTCATATTCACCACGGTCATATAATTATGACATGTTATGCATTAAGTATGCCTTGTGATGTACCATTTTTAAGTCTTGATCTGTTGAACATTAATATTCCATTGGATTGTATGTGCTACCATTGTATGCAAAGTTATGAAGTTTTTCTATGTGTGTGCTACTGAAATATGTTGTAAGGCTGGGAAAACCCACAACCAGCCTTTCAGGTACAACAATGGAGTAGTCAGGCAGGCTGATGGCCCAGTAAAGGGAATCCACTTTCCCAACAGCCATCCCAGAAGACTTCTCAGAGAGAGCATGTAGACAATGGAGAATGCTTGACCAATGGGGGTGGACCCCCCACATCACGAGCTTAGATCTTCCCAGAAAGCTGGAAGAAACTATAAAGAAAGGAAGTGACATCATGACTTAGCCTCACTCCCCCCACAACTCAACACGTAGAAGCATATCTGGAGGACAAAGACTAAACTATGAGAAGGTGGTCCCAGGATCGAGGAAAGTCTCTGCCTATATACTGAAGGACTATACCATCTGCCGGAGTAAGACACTGCTTGATTCAAATCCTGTTTAGTTTATAGAACTTAGACTAACATTTTATTTTATTTCTTAGGTAACCAACTTTGATCTCTACACTTGCTACTTACAATCACTTAAAATCTATCTTTCTGTAGTTAATAAATCTGTTTTATATTTCACCTCAAACAGTGTGTTTTGGTTGAATTGATTGGGAAATCTCAGCTCAGTTTACAAAGGCTAGTGTGCAGGGCCGTCCCTATCCATATGCAAAATACGCAGCTGCATAAGGCACCAGGAAATTTGGGGCACCAAATTTCCTGGTGCCCTGCACAGCTGCATGCTGCTCCAGCCCCTGCTGCACCCCAGCCCCGCCCCCACTCCACTCCCTCCGCCCCAGCCCCGCCACCACTCCACCGCTTCCCCAAGGCCCCTGCCCTGCTCCTCCCCTACCCCTGCTTCACCCCACCCCCGACCCCACACCCCTGAGGGCTGCTGCAGGGCCAGACTGGTGAGTGCTGGGGAGCGGTTCCCCCCGACCCCCAAGCCAGCCCACAGAGGCCTGGGGCCCGCCGCCCCATCCCTCTGGAAGCCTGGGGCCCCACACACACACACCCCGCGGGACGACTGCATACGGCCTCAGAATAGCTAGGGATGGTCCTGCTAGCGCGTGTCCTCTCCACATCGAGGGAGGGACAGACTGGGTAATGAACTTACACTGGTCAGGTTTCTGACCAGGGCAAGATGGTACAGTTCTGGGGTGCAAAGCTGGGAAGCTGGGGCGAAATGGCTGGAGCCTCTCTATTGCTGGTTTATGATTGGCTGGGAGAAGCACTCGTGTAACTGAATTGGGTGTGTTCCTGCCTGTGGATGTCTGTGTAAGTACAGTACCTGCCAGAGCTTTATAGCTTGCCAACAGCACCGAAGAAGGGATACTCCAGGTTGATGGGATGGGACAGAGGGTTCCGTGGTCCCACAGTTCAGGTTGCACCCTGGAAACCCTGTCACAACTATATTTTAGTAGATCACATAACAGTAAGTCATTTTAAATAATCTCTGAAATAGAGAGATTTTATATATGTATATACACATACACACACGATTATGGTTGTACTAGAAATATGTAGTTCTAATTAAGAAATTAGAGAATGTTCCACATAAGTTTTCAACAATGTAGAAGTCAGGTCAAATATTTAAATCTAAAAGCCTTAAATAGCCAGAAACATTTCATCATGAAATTGCTGACTGATTTAAGGTTTTGTTTTTAAAAAACAATTGTTTTCTCTTCCAGTTTTAAAGCAAAACAGTAAATTAAAAATTAACTGTTAGAGCTAGAGAGTGCAGCACACAAGACATGACAAGTCACAAAATGTAATTTGCTGGGCTTGTCTACACTTAAAACACTGCAGCAGTGCAGCTGCGCCACAGTAGCGCTTCAGTGAAGACACTACCTACATTGACTGGAGGGGTTTCTCAATCACCATAGGTATTCCACCTTCCCGAGATGTGATAGCCAGTTCTACAGGAGAATTCTCCCATAGATCTAAGTGCTGTCTACACCAGGGTTGGATGGTTTAACTGCATCACTCAGGGGTGTGGATTTTTCACACTCTTGAGCAAGAGAGTTATACTGACCTAATTTCCTAATGTAGAACAGGCCCTCCTATTCCCAGAGTAGGGTTTAACATGATTTGGCTTTATACAGAAAGATGAATTACTTCAGATTACTATGACCCTTCAGAAGAGTAGTATAAAACATAACTATAAATGTTCCCTACCTGCCCTCAACCTCAAGCTGAGAGATCACATCTTGAGAAATTTCTGCAAGATGACAAAAAGCAAATCCCCATTCAATTTGACTGTATTTTCTCAATAAATTGTACAATAGCCTTGTTAGAGAAACACTTTTAAAAGAACAAGATTAAAATACATGTAGAAATAAAAGCTTTTTCAAATGAACACCCGGAAGATAGGACTAAGCTTTTAAAAAACAAACTGCAACCATACAAGATGACATAAAAGATAATGAGCAGATTAGCCAGGAATATGAGAACATGCACTTTGAGCTCCATCTTTATATTTTTCTTATTTGCTTCTGAAAAGTTAATGCCCCAAAAGGAAAGCGCAGCATCAATGTCACAAAGACTAAGATAAAAAAAAGGTTTTAAATTAAGATTTGTCTATAGACAAATGAGCAGTAGGATTTTTCAAACCACATGCTCCAGTCCAGGTCTGCTTGTCTGCCTCCTCTTATGCTACAGAGAAAGCAGTTCAAGACATGTTAAAGCTGATAAATTACCAACAAAAAAAAAATTCAAATTTCATTATCTTCCTGTGGGGAAAAAAACGGAGAGTATCTCTAACCTGTTGTGCTAGCTGCAGAAATAGCAAGAAAAAGCTTGAAAATATAGATATGCAAACTGAAGTCCAGTAACATATAATGGAATACTAAACTGTTAAAAACTGCTTTAACTATTGTTACCAAGTATATATGGCCTTCTCATCTTCTCTCTAAAACTGCCCAAAATTCGTTCCTACAACATTGCACCACTTGTTTTCTTGAACTTTGGTCTCATGTGCAACCGGCTAATTTCAGCCACTGAACACACACTTCCTATTTTCTTTTCTTTCCAGTTCACCTTCTACTACTTCTTGCCCAAAAGTGCACATACTGGAATAAAACGTGGTCTCTAATCCTTTCTACTTTAGAATATCTTTCATGCTTCATCAATGTAGAAATGGTATTCCCCCCACTCAGCCCCCAAGTAACATAAATCCTTTAGGTGTTAGTGAAGGCTCCCTTAATTAATTGCATCTTCCTAGTTTTCAATACAAAAGTTTTTTTAGAAGTAAAAATTATACTTAAATTTGTTTTGGAAACAAGTGCATTTGCTTCCACATAAAAATAGTTAAGTTTTAAAAATACTGGAGCACCAAGTGCAATCTACAGCTGTTTCCACATTTTTAAAATAGCAGTAGAGTTAATATTTAGAACAGTCAGAAATGAGTAGCCTGACCTGCTGCAGACCACATTACCCATTTAAATGGCCATCATAATCCAAGTTGAAGAAATAGTACATGTCAGAACACATTCTTCAATAAATTAACATTAGGGCAATAATCTTAAATTCTCTTGTAACTGTGCAGCAGTCACAACAAGAGCTCCTCAATTAATTCATCTGAGGGGGGTTTGCAAAGATACAGATGACTAGAAGCTCTTTCTTACACTGAGATATGGGTGTAATTTCATTAATGGCTGAAGAAGATTAATAGTCATTACCATGTTTCATTTTTGCTCATGAGACTATTCTACCTATCTTTATTACATTTACTGTAGGAGTATAAACACACATCAGGAAAAGTAGGGTTGATAAACAACAAGCAATTTAGTGCTAATTCTCTCTCACACACACACCCCATAACTTGTAGACTGTTTGACAAAACAGTGCAGATTAAAATGTAGAGGACTTCTAAGTTTATACAATTTAACTTTATTTTGTGTTTGGTGGTATTTTTCATCCAAACCGCATTATGCTCCCCCTCCCCCAATGCCTTATGGAGCGTGCACACACACATACAGCCTACCAATAGTTACAGTTATTAATCAATATATTAGCTGAAAGTTAAATAGTATCAGAATTCTAAAATTGAAGTTTTTCCTCTGCATTTGACATTACTTCTTAAATTCAGAAAAAATAAGCCCAGCCATGTGTAATCACATCATTGTCCATGCAAAAAGACTCATCAACTGAGAACTTTGCAAGTGAGGGCAAACTTGTAATTTTTTTTAAAAACGTCAAAAGTTTGTCACAATAAACGAGAACATCTTATAATTTATCAGTATAGTGGTAGCGTGAAAAAAGAAAATTGTATTTTGATTTTTATTCTCTACACTAACATATTAAGGCCCCAAACCCACAAGCTCATACATGCAGGTGGACTCCATGAAGATGAGCCTGCAGAATCAGGTCCTAAATTCACAATACATCTGGGTGGGATTTTCAGAACCCCTCAGTGTTGGCCTAACTGGTAAAACTCCTATAGACTTTAATGAGAGCAGTATCAAGTCCACACACCAAGCACTTTAAATATATATCTATATCTGTATCTCATCACACCTCTAAATCATCACACATTGTTCCTTTAAAGCAGTCTAGCAAAACA
Source organism: Eretmochelys imbricata (assembly GCF_965152235.1). Lineage (NCBI taxonomy): Eukaryota > Metazoa > Chordata > Testudines > Cheloniidae > Eretmochelys > Eretmochelys imbricata. Next base: position 40,713,876 of record NC_135577.1, read on the forward strand.
AACACACTTGTCGAAAAAACTCTCTAATACTGTTATAACTATGATTTCTCCCCCTCAATTTCTTTACTTTGTATAGTTGATATCACTTTGTTTTCCCTGTTTGTGTCTAGGGGTCTCCAACAAAAGAAAGATGACAGAAGAAGACATCCAAATACAGTAACTCCCCACTTAACATCCTCTTGCTTAACATTGTTCCGATCTTACGTCCCTGCTCCATTTCAGAACATGCTTGTTTAAAGTTGTGCAATGCTCTGATATAACATCATTTGGCCGCCTGCTAGGTCCATGATTGGCAGCCCCCCTATCAGCTCCCTATGCCCCCCCCCCCGAGCACCTCCCACCCGCCGGCAGACCCCGCGGATCAGTGCCTTCCTCCTGCTCCCTCCGCCTCCTGCCCGTGGCAATCAGCTGGTTTGCAGCATTCAGGAGGGGAGGACGCGGCGCGCAGGCTCCCCCTCCCTCCCCTGCCCCTGAATGCGGCAATCAGCTAGTTTGCGGCATTCAGGAGGCAGGAGAGGGAGGGGGGGAGACTGTGTGCCGTGTCCTCGCTCCTCCCCCCAGCCTCCTGAATGCCGCAAGACAGCTGATTGCCGCGGGCAGGAGGCAGGCGCGGGGGTAGGAGAGCTGATAGGGAGGCTGCCAGCCTGTTTAATACCTATATTAAATTGCTTGTTTAAAATTGTTTTAAATGTATATAATACCTTTTGTCTGGCAAAAAAAAAAAAAAAATCCCCTGGAACCTAACCCCCCCATTTACATTAATTCTTATGGGGAAATTGGATTTGCTTAACATCGTTTCGTTTAAAGTCTCATTTTTCAGGAACATAACTACAACATTAAGTGAGGAGTTACTGTATAAGAAACCACAGAAGTTGGCAGAGGGGCTCAAGGCAGACGTAGCTCCTTAAACCACTTTAATTTTTTTTCAAACTAACCAGATTTCAAGGTGATGGAGTCTGTCTAATTCTAAAATGTTTGCAAATACAGAATCATATTAATACCACAAAAGCACCAGCCATAACTTCTACACAAATAAATCTATGAAGAAATAATTTACAAACATAATACCACACCATGGATAGGAAGCAAAATAGCATTACAATGGAAGTCTCCAACATTTAGCGCAGTAAACAAGCATAACTAGTCTAGCAAATTCTTTTACATGATTAGATAAATCTAGTTTACCATATACTCATTGTCATGTTTAAAATATGCTGAGATAATGTAGTCATCAATATCATATCAATTTTCTCCAATTAAGTCACCTACAAAAAATTTACACATTGCTGTACTCTTTATTTGCAACCTCATCGTGCCACTTCAGAATACAGTCCTGACCTATTTTTCAGCTGCTTAATTACTCTCCTTGCTGGCTGACACGCTTGTTAAAGTTAAGACAGTTTTTAGTTACAGTGTGTATTTCAAACATAGTTCCTCCTGTAACAATATTAATTTGTCAAAGGTCTCTATAAACCAAACCTCTGGAGACTAGCCAATATTTTTATTTTGCTCTCAAATCAGCTGCTCTGTTTGAACAGATACTTTGTGCAACTGCTATAATGGTATGTGAAAGTAATATTGAGAGAATACAACACTATATTTAACTCTAAGTCTTGTTATTAGTGAACTGCAGCTTTAACATCTGTTACTTCCACACTAACAAGGTACTTGATCTGCATTTAAAGATAGTGATCAAAGCAAAAACACATTTTAAAAATGGCATTTAAAAAACATTTAAGATCTGTTAAGTAAATTCAGAAGTCTTAGAACATTATGATTTAATATAATAGCTAGGAATAACTTGCTGACCATAGGATGGAAGTGATATACATTAGTTTCTGGCTTTCTCATTTTAAAACTTAGACATTTAGCATCTAATATCAACAGAACCTCTACAAAAATCATTTTAAAATACTACCTATATCATTTCTAACTCATTTATGGCTTGATATAAAAAGAGTTATCAATATTTATCTTACAAAGTTAACTAATGCGTATGCAGTAGCTGATTTTTTATGGTATAAGGGTGATAAGATACTCAGCGCCTAAAACCAAAATGGTGCTGGGATACAGAAATGACTCCATGGGGGGGAAAAGTTATAAAAAGTAACTGTGGAGTCTGCTCAAACTTTTATGCAAACAAGAAACTGTTGTTCTTTTAAATAGTCAAATTATAAATACCAGAAGACATTACCTACTTTAAAGCTAATGACTGGCAAATATTCCCCTTTAAAAATAAGTGCCTTTGTGATAGGTCAATATAAAAAAAAAAAAAAACATCTTAAACTGTGAGAAGAGTTAGTTTTGGCCACCCTCTAATCAAGTGTTTCAAGTACAAAGCAGCAGCTTATTCTATCTAATTTTTGTTAAGCTCCAATTTCGACTGATTTAGAACAGCCAAGTTATAGATATTTGAAAACAAAACTGCCAAAACAACAACAAATAAGCATTTTCTAAACGAGCTCTTCGTAATAAACAGACTAAATATACCGTCACCTGGGAACAACAGCAGCATTTCACAGAGTTTGAGAACACCATACAAGGACTAAACTAACACTTATTACTAAATCATGGTGGGGGGGGGGGAAGAAGAGAGGGGGAGGAAGAAACCGCAGCAACGTAAGTTCCAAAGGAGCTCCACTGAATTGTCATCAGTCCCACGTACCATTTTAAGCTATTCGTTTCCCCCTCTGAAATGGAAATAGACATACTCCTTCCCAAACTACATTTGCAAATTACCTCTGTATCCCAAAGGGAAGCAATAACGGCTGTAACAAGAGACGCTCGGCAGCCACGCCTTCCTGCTGGCCTGACAAGTTGCAAACGGAGGGTATCACATTTCTTCGATCACAACAACAATCACACATAGATCCTCAGGTTAGTTTTACACATCGAACAAACCCCTCCAAAGAGAAATTACAGAATGCACGGGAGAATGGGGCAAAGACAGAGAAAAGAATAAAAGAAGGGGAAGCTTAGGGGCGCCAGAGAAAGGGAAGGGATGATAACAGTGGAACGGGAAAACAGAAGGGACACTCGGTGTGGGACCAGCCTGCTTGTTTACCACTAGATTTTTCGTGGGAGCGTCACCTCCCTGTGCAAACTTCAGTGCCAGGGGAGCTGGAAGGGGAACTGCGCAGTGCGTGTGCGAGGTGGGGCAGCGCCTGCCCCCCCGCCCCAAGGGCTGGCAAAGAAGCTAGAAGGGGCAGGGGCGGCCCAACCCAGGACTCAAAGTTTGTTAGCGCCAACGTCGTCACCCCCCTCCCCGCCACCCCGCACCCTGACTTGCCTGGTCCCCGGCAGGAGGCGCCTTCGGGAGCAGTGGGCTCCGAGCTCCTACCACTCTCCAAAGACAGGGCAAGAAGCGCCCGAGTCTACTCCCGCCCGGACTCTCAGCGGCCGCGGCCACAGCCCCACCCCCAGCGGGGCATTTTGCGGGCGGCCTCGGCCTCAGCCCCAGGCAGAGAACAGGAGCCGGGTCCCCCCCCTTCGGCAGGCAGGGCCGCCCCCTCACCTTCACAGGTCGGGCAGCGCGAGTGTCCGAGCCGCCGCCGCCGTCCTGGGCATGTCCGGGAGAGTCACGGGGAGGCGCCTCCCAGGCCGGGCTTAGCTCTTTGCGGCTGCTGCTCCTGCGCCTGCCGCCGGCGCCTCGGACGCTGCCATCTTGTCCTGGCGGCTGAGAGGAAGGCGCCCCAGCTCAGCCTGCTCTGTTCCCCAGGCCTCCGCCTCATCTTCCCGGGGAGGGACCCAGCCCTCCCCCGGCCTCCTCCTCCCACTGCCGCTCCTCTCTCCGCCGGCGGCCTAGGCGCTGGTGCCCATGGTGCACGCGGAGGGGCCCGCGGGACTCGCTGCACTTCAGCCCCGCTTGGACATGGCTCGGCTCGGTTCCTAGCTATGGGGCCCTCCCTAGCGGAGACTGGGCGAGCTCGAGGCCTCCGCCGCGGCGGCAGCGCCACCGCCCGGGCCCTGCCTGCCGCGCTGCCGCCGCAATCGGAACTGCCGCTCAGGGCCCGGCCCTGACCCCCCGCTCAGCCCCGCCGAGGGATCAGCCTCCCCGCCTGCTGCCCCGGTTCCCTTCTTCCGCGCCAACCCCTCTGCCAGGCTCCTCGCTGGAGCCCAGAGAAGAGGCCCTGGCTCCCGCCCCTAGGAGATGGTTGGATCTCTCCCTTTCCCCGACCCCAACCTGTTCTTTCCCCGCTTCGGGAGCCCCGAAAGCCCCTTGCTCCCTCTGCAGCCGCGGGTGAGCCCCTGGCCTGCCCGGGAAGTGCAAAGTCAAACTCCCTGGTTCAGCCAGGGCCCTCCCCCTGGCGCAGTAACACCTAAGTCTTCTAGAGCACTTTCTAGCCCTGGAGCTGTTATACCCCTTCACAAAGGGGAGTAAGCATCATTGGCCCCATTTTACAGCTGAGGAAACTGAGGCACGAAAAAGTGAAATGACTTTCCTGAACTTTTTTCAGAGTAACAGCCGTGTTAGTCTGTATTCGCAAAAAGAAAAGGAGTACTTGTGGCACCTTAGAGACTAACCAATTTATTGTGTGTCCGGTCAGTGGTGGAGCCAGGATTAGCACAGGAGTCTCCTGGTACTAGCCCAGTGCTCTTTGAAGTAGGTCACAGGGAACAGGCTGAAGTGCTAGTGTGATATCTACTGTTCATGCCCAGACTGCTGTGGGGTGGAGGAGGACAGCTTTGTGCTGCCTGTGAACTCTTTAGGGAGCCCCTGACAAATCTGGATACCTTCCCCTTTACCACCATCCTCTGAAACCCATCCTAACTGTGGCACCTTTCCCATTCCCACTCCTCTGGCTCACAGAAATAGAGCTGGCAGGAGGAACCCACTGATTTTTGGCTGGGGGAAAAGTTTTTTGTTATAACTTCGTTTACATCAAAATGATACATTCAGTCAAAGCAGGAAGCATCAGTAGAATTACTTAATGGCTGGTCCATACACACAGACGGTGGCAGGACACCTAACAGGCACGGCCGTACAGGTGGTGGTAAGGACAAGGGATGGATTCTCGCAACTTACGAGCTCAGACAGGAAGAAGACACAATTAACAGAAGGGAGTTCCTGATTTGTGTAAACCAGCACTGCTGATTTATAAGCTGCAAGCGTTCATGTTCTGTCAGGTACTGCCCCTAGCAAGCAGCTCTCAGCAGCCAGGAGGGTCCACTGCCAATCACCAACTGCCTTGGAACCTTCTGGCTGCACTATTCCATCCCTTCCTGGTTAAATAGATCCCTGATGGCTAGAGAAAGAGGAGTGACTTACGTTGTAGCATCTAGAGTTCTCTAAGATGTGTGGTCGCTGTCTGTGTTCCGCTGGTGGATGTGCATGTGCTTTAGGCACCTGAGACTGGAAGATTCTTACTAGCAGTGTCTATTAGCCTGCCCCTACACCCTTCTCATGTTGCACACCAAGAGTATAAGGGGCAGCATGGACAGATCGCTTCTCCAATTCCTTCACCACCACGGATCAAGGCAGAGGGGAAGGAGGACAGGTAGCAGAATACAGATAGGGACTACACACCTCAAACTACTTCAGTTACTATAAGGTAAGGAACTTCTTTTTCTTCTTTTAGTGCAGGTGCCTATGTTCATTCCACTATGGGTGACTAACAAGCACAAAGGATGTCCACTGTGGAGGCTTGTACTATAGCAGAGTGTCTTGTGAAGGTCTGAATGGAACTCCATGTAGCCACTTGGCTTATATCAGGGAGTGATGCTTCTTGAAGCAATGCTACTGAAGGTGCTTGTTCTCTGGTAGAATGGGTTCTCACCCCTTGTGCAGGAGGAAGATGTGTCAACTGATATCAGAGCAGGATATAACCTGAAATCCACTTAGAAAGTCTGTGACAGGAGATTGCTTGACCTCTCATTCATTCCACTAGGGAAACAAATAGTCCATGTGACTTCCAGATAGATTTTGTTCTTTGCTGGTAAAAGGCTGATGCACAGCAAGGAATAGAGTCTCTTATTCTCAACATTGATATGAGGCCTTGTGGGGAGGAGGGGAAGGAGGTACTTGTATTGTCTGATTTTCAAGAAATTATTTTAGGAGTTAGTTTCTGATGAATAACAGGGCCCCTGCTTCCTGAGCAGTTTCCCATGGCCAGAGTTCTCTTTGCAGCTACCTCCTTCTGTTCTCTCTTTCTCTCTTCAGGGCCCCTTAGGGTATGTCTATACTGCAATTAAAAATCCACAGCTGGCCCATGCCAGCTGACTCAGACTCAGGCTATGGGGCTGTTTAACTGCAGCACAGACATTCAGGCTCAGGCTGGAGCCTAGACTCTGGGACCCTGTGAGGGTCCCAGAGCTTGGGATCCAACCCAAATCCACATGACTACCCTGCAATTAAACAGCCTCACAAGCCCAAATCAGCTTGTATGCCTCAGCTGCCGGTGTTTAATTGCACTGTAGACATACCTTTAGAGATTCTCCACAGTCTTTTTTAGAAGTCCTATCGTCCTTCACTCAGGGCTGGTTTAGTGCCCGCAAACTGTTCCAAACAGTCCCACCAATTAAGTCCATTACTGCCATCCAAAGGTTCATACTGATTTCTGGAGGTTCTGCCAACCATACTGAGCTCTTCTACCAGCCTTGTCTTCGCAGGGTCATGTTTCATAGCCATGTCTCCCTGGTTTAGCTTTCTAGCCTCTCACTTCCTTCTCTTACCAGTGTATCCCCTGTTCTGAGCAAAAAGGCAGTCTATATACTGCCTTCCTCCAGAGAGCTCCTCCTAATCGGCTGGAAGACAGGGGAGGCCCTGTCCCATCCTATGGGACACGGCTCCTGATCCTGAGCCTTTAAAGGGACAATGCCCTGGTGTTTTTCCCCATCTGACCACTTCCTCTCTTCCACTACCAGGGCATTTCCTGGGACCTTGTTCATTCAAACACCCTGGAACAGTGTGACCCTTCCACTCTTAACAGTATACCCTGTTACAGGGTCCAATTGCTATGAGATCTTCTCCTTATGCAATACAGTATACAATGGGTCACCCATCAGAGATCTAAGTTTCTCTATGCTTCTGGCAGAAGTGATGGCTACTAGAATTGGCCATTGTCATCAGTAAATGAGACAAACACATCCATAATGGTTCAAACAGTGTTCTAGTTAATGTTAAGAATACCAAGATAAGATCCCAGGTTGGAGTTGATTTGGTTATTGGTGAAAAAGTTCTAACTACACCTTTGAGAAAACATACCATCACCATGTGGGTGAAGATAGTGTGGTGGTTAATTGAAGGGTGTCAGACACTGACTGTTGCCATCTGAACTTACAACAAGCTAAGAGAAAGGCCAGCAGACTTGAGGGTGAGGAGATAATGAAAGATAGCAGAAATCCGCACTTTCTCTGGGGACATGTGATGATGCTGAGCTCAAATGGAGAATCTCTTCCACTTTGCTATATAGCATTTTCTGGTGGATTCTTTCCTTCTATGGTGAGGATGGCTTGTCTTCTGAACTTCTCTGGTCTAGGTTTGATATCCATCTGAATACCAGCTGTGAAATGGAGAGTGTAGATTGGGATGTTGGACCTTACCATGTCCGGGGTCAAGGACTCTGGAAAGAATTGGAGGCTGACGGATGGACAGATTGACAGGTGAACAAGGCTGGAAAATGGGAGTCACAAGAATGATTATTGCTGTATCCTGTTGGATCTTCTATAGGACTTGAGATAAGAGTGGAATGAGTGGAAAGGCATCCATAAGATTAGCAGGGCAATGCCTCTAAAGCCCTGACCCAGAGTCCCTCTGGAGCAGTACATTTTGCATTTCTTGATCACTTGGGATGCAAAGAGGGCTTTCCACTAAATTGTGAAGCATCCACTCATGGTAGGTGAAGCAATGAGCCTGTCTGCTGAGAACTGTGTTTTCCAAGAAGTGAACTGCTGATAGGGTAATCTCATGTTGAATGCCCCAGGTTCACAGACTGACTGCTTCTATGTAGAGGGGAGTGGATCTTGCCCCTCCCTGCTGCTTGATGTAGAACACTGTAGTCCTGTTATCCAGCATCACTAGAATATGATGGGATCATATAACTGGTAAAAAAGCTTTGCAGGCTTCCTGGACAGCTCTCACTTCTAGTAGGTTTATATACATTCTAGGCTCCTGAGAAGTCCATATGCCTTGTCCTATATCCAGGTGCGCACCCTAAGAAGTAGGAATTCATCTGTGTTCAGCATTCTCTCGAGTGTGGGAGGGAGGAAGAGGACTTCCCCCACACATATTCCTTGTTCATCTACCACTTTAGAGAATCCTTCAGTCTGGAATGGAACATTATTACTGTGTCCATGCTGTGTTTTCTTGGCACACAATCTGTTTGAAGCTAAGTTTATAGACGAGAGATGAAACCTTGCAAAAGATGTCACATGGGTGCATGACACTATGTGACCCAAGAGGATAAGGCAGAAACAAACCGATGTCTGTGGACTCTTCTTGGTTGATTAAATTGTTCATTGATGGGAAGCTGTCTAAGGGAAGATAAGCTTTTGCCCTGATAGAGTCCAGAGTTGCTCCGATGAATTCTATAGTCTGTGTTGCAGACAGGATAGACTTTTCTAAATTCACACAGATCCCCAGTGATGCCAGAAGATTCAGCAGAAATTAAGTTGATGTCAGAACTTTCGACCAGAACTTGCATATCAAGAATCAATTTTCTAGGTAAGGAAAGACACGTCGAGCTCTTGCAATGGACACGTGCTGCTTCTACTGAGAATACCTTTGTAAACATTCGGGACTGCTTGTGATATTTCCACCTCAATGCTGATATACATACCCAAGGAACAGGAGGGTTGTTGTTGAGTCTTTTATGCTGTGTCCACACTACTAGCTACAGGTTTCAGGTTCAGGCAGGTACATAGTCAGCTAAGCCATGTTTCCGCTACCCATGCTACCATCCCCACACTACTCGTGCTAGTTGAATGTCAGGCCCGCTACCCATGCTACCATCCCCACACTACTCGTGCTAGTTGAATGTCAGGCCCGCTACCCATGCTACCATCCCCACACTACTCGTGCTAGTTGAATGTCAGGCACATGGAATGCATGTGTAACACACAGTGAAATACACATAGGGACCAGCACTCAAAGAACCTACTGATCCCACTGTTAAAGTAACATCACCAAAACATTCACAGGGGAGAGCAAAGGTAATATTTGTCCCACACAACAATGGCAGAATTTTCCCTTGCTCTCAGAGTTCCTGACACAATCACAGGAATGCACGCAGGAGGACATTTTACCCCTCATACCACAGTTACCTTGAAAATATCAGTGGCTGGCTGCAGGACTAGCCAACTGCTGAAAATTGGATTCTTGACTCTGGTAGTAGTCAGATTTGGAGTCAAAATCTGGATTTTAAATTTAAATACTCGAAGAGAAGGAAGGAACTCAGGATTATAAACCTCTCGGCTTACCTTTGAATTTTGGATCAGTCATTTTAGCTAAGTAATGGAAAGTTTCCAAAGCATTGTTTTTCAATGTTGTCCTTATGTTGTTCCAGATTTTTGTTAATTAGATCACACCAGATTTCCACTCAAACTGCAACAGTATAATCATGAGTAAGTAATCTGTCAAGTCCCTCTGAAACCTCCTTCAATGTTTTTTTTAAAACATAATGCCTCTCTGTAGAGTCCTTTATTGTGTAAAGTATGTGCTGTGTTATGACTAAAGGCCTCCTTGTGTACAGTGCAAATTTCATCAGACGTGGGACAGCTGAACATAAATTCAAGACTACAGTCCTCCTGAGAGTTCTCTTGAGCGTTATTGGAAAGGCTTATGTGTTCTGGGCTTCCCTAAAAGAAGTAGGTAGAGACTTGGAGTGATTGTTACAGGGGATTATTTATGGTGGGATTTTAATTAATTGTTATAGTGGCTTACTGTGTGGTTACATGGACTAAAGTATTTTGTGTCTAGGATATGTATCCTCTAGTGCTTTCAGAATTGTTACAGGTATTTAGAGTTATGCGAGATGCCTTAATATATTTAAATAAAGAAATTCCAATGAACAAGACTTTGTGAGATTTTCAGAAGTGCTTAGCACTGGCCTAACTCTGCCTTAAAGTATGGAAAGTCTGACTTAAAGTATGGAAAGTTAATCTGCAATGAGATGCACTTTGAATTAAATTTTATAAGGGCCTAACTCCTACTGAAATCTAACTTCAAAGGGAGCTGAGTTGGACCAACAGTAATAACTTTTGAAATCCCTCCCTTCATTATGATGAAATTGAGGTTGCAGACACATCAGTGTATTGACTATATATTACTGTACCATTCAGAAATGGTAAAACAAATAAATAGAAAAGCAGGACATTTTAAAGTAAGGTTGCACTTCCAAAGTAAACCACAGTCATTCTCAGATAACTGCGACCTTAAGTCTGCACCACGGAGACAACTAAAATCAGTCATCCTCAAAATTTACAGAAATAGCATTCCATTACATTGAACAGCCACCAGTGAGTGCAAGTAAAGTGGGCATAAGGTTGCATTATGAGTTGGGCCCTACTAAACTTACTTCAAAGTGCACTGCACTGCAGATTCATTTTCCATACACATCCAGTATTCTAGGTGTATACATTCTGTTGCTATGCACGTAGGGAAAACTACTTTCAAATTCAAAGCAAATGTGCTTTTCATCTCTTTCAAGAGTTAAAAGTTCAAACTCGGAGCACTACATTCTTAATTAAGAAATGACATAATTTATTTTCTTAAGGTATTTTAGCATTAAAGTTATTTGGAAAATACAAGGCTGCATACATTAGTATTTCCCATTACTGTAGTGTCTACACTGGAGATACTTGCTAGGAAGGTTGGTAAATAAACAGTACATCAGAAAATAACCTTGAAGATCTCACACGGTGGTGTTTATCTATTGGAAAGGAAAACATACTGGGAATTACTGATGTTTCCTTGTTTTCAAAAACAGCATTATGGAAAGACAACACAATTGTAGTCTATAATGTTTTTGTCATAGTTGTCTATCAAGCAACAGAAAGCATGCAGAAAATGAGAGGAACTTGAATGAAGTATTCAGCATTGATGTCAAAGATTTCTTTTGTATTACAAAAACAATCACTACTAAAATAACTTCCTCAGATGTGTATTTCTTAGACATTTGCCTTTTCAAATCCCTATTCCTTTAATTATTGAGGATCACAGTTGTTGAAAATGCCCAGTGGGACATCTAAATTTCAAACAAATAATTGGCACCTTACCAAATGGTACAGAATATTTCACACTGGAATATTGTAGAAATGTTATTTCTATGCATTTGTATCTTGTGTTAATATCACAACAGTGAGTACTGACTTTGCATGTTTTGTTTTTTACTGTGTTTTAAAATTGATTTTTATGTGATTTGAGAACACATACATTGGGGCTGTTGAAAATTACAAGCCACTCAGAGTGACACAAAATTATTTAGAGCCGCTTAAATTCTTTGACTCGACCAAGTATAAACTGATTTTCTAATTTTGTAACTTGCTACTGTAAACTTTTTTGTTTAAAGCCTTTTTGTGGTATCTATGTATCTAGATATTTAAGATCCAGAGCCCATTGAGGTCAGTGAACCCTGCATCAGGCCCTTAATCTATGTCTGTTGACCAGCTGTACGTGGAGATAACACTTACCTACCTTACACTGGTATTGTGAAGCTAAACTCATAAATATTTGTGAGGCATTCAGATACTATGGTAATGGGGGCCATAAGGAGAAGATAGAAAGACTTCCTAAGTATTACCATTCCTTTTTATTATTTTTACTTTGCTAAACAACACAGACAAAAATGTTTTAGTACAAAAATAAATGGGGATGACCAAACATTGTCTCTCTCACCAACAGAAGTTGGTACAATAAAAAATATTACCTTACCTATCTTATCTCTCTAATATCCTGGGACCAACACAGCTACAGCACCACAGCATAAAACACTCAAATAACATTTTGAACAAAAATAGTCCATTTCCTACTGTGACCGGAGTCCCGGGGAGCGAACTGAGGTCACTAAATTAGGGTGAACTGCAAAGAATGGGGCAGACAATCCCCAAAACTGGTGGATATTCCAATACTTAGATTTACCAAGCCAGCACAAAGCAGCTTCTATAATACCTCACTGGTTACCCAGAAGCCAACAACACAGTTCCCTTAAAGTAACCCAGCCTTAGGCCTCTACCCAGACACCCAAATCAAATATGACGAGGATAACTGAAAATCTTATTCATTATATAAGAACATTCTACCAATCCCAAGGGATCGGACACATTACCTCCCAGGTTAATGAATATTCCAGATCTTACCCAAATACATGCTTATGCCAATTCTTATTGACTAAACTAAATTTATTAAAAAAGAAAAGAGAGAGAGAGTATTGGTTAAAAGACATAAGTACAGTTCTTGAGATTAGATTCATACTAGAGATGGCGCACTTTGTAGTTGCAAAGAGTTCTTTTAGAAATACGCCATAGGTTATAGTTCAATGTTCATATTCAGGGAGATCCAGTCAAGACTGGAGATCTCAGCCTTATAGCTTAAGCTTCTCCTGCATGAAGCATCAAACAGGTCTGAGATAAAAAGGATCAGGACTCAATGGTCTTTTATAGAGCTCCAGGCCTTCTTTGACAGGTCGGAGTCCTTAGGGGAACAATAGGCAATTATGGGGATTTTGAAGTAGACCTATTTCCTAAGCATCACTAGTAATTAGCTACACAGATTAACATAAGGCAATTTATCCATTAGGCAGTCTATCACAAACTTTAAAGAGACATATAGACAATGACATTATTTCACCTAAGATTCATCTAAATGTTAATATTCCCTTTTGATCTTTGAATCAATAGCTATAGTGACAGACAGGAACAGTTTGTTTACATGGCTAACATTTAACAAGATATGAGTACACACACACTATTAGTATCATCTTTAATTTCTAACAACGTAGGCTAGAACTTTGAAATGCAAACCTATCTACCATGGAATGGCCCTAATTACCATTCGCATACTTTTCTAACATATCTCTAAAGATTGAATCTGGGTCATTTATCCTGCAGAATACTTAGCCCTTTCAGGGCACATGTCACATTTTGTATAAGATTTGTTGCAATTATACAACGGTAGCAACAATGATTTGCATGGTCATATTTTAATTAGACATCACACCTACTATGTTCATGTTACAATAAAGCCAAAGAGTTGGCACTAAAGTGTACTTTTCTGGTAGTTAAAGCAAAGAGAATAAGGACAAAGTAATGGAGCTTGAACTACACTATCACCCTGACAGTGGTGCCTCCAGAACAGAATTGAGGCTCATTGGTGGGACAATGTGGGAATGCCTACACTGTTATTTCTTTAGTAGAAAGAAGTACAGAAAAGATAAGCTCATGAGCATTCAGCTAACTCAGAACAATTCAAAAATTAATGCAAGAAAAAAATTAGAAAGCACCTCAGATATGAACAAGTTTAAATACTACTACTCAGCACTTGTATAGTATTTTGCAGTTTCAGAGTACTGTACAAACACGTAGTCTTACAACACAGCTGTGATGTAGGTAAACATGAATTATGCCTATTTTGTATATAGGGAAACTGAGACAGAAAGGAGAAGTAACCCAAGGCTGTGCAATGAGAGAGCCAGGATTAGAACTCAGGTTCTGTAGACCATACTGTCACTTTAAAAAACAAAAAATACAGCTATTTACCTACTGGTATGAAATATGGAACTTGGTGTGTAAAACAAACAAGTATGGAGTTTGTTGTTAAAAATAATCACTAAGAAAATCAACTCAGAAATATTACAAAGTTGGATGAAAATATTCCTACCTCAAAAAGCAAACTAGAAAAGTATATGAGACTTTTTTCTAAGCAGGAGAGAAAACTGAATGATTAAATCAAAAGTAAATAAATTTCAGTATAACATCATTGTTGCTTTTACAGTTCTTTTGTGTAGAAATAATTGTAATTAATGCTATCTGGAAATGTCTTCTGCATGTCACACAAAGCATGACTATAAATAGGAGTGCTGTCCAGTAATAATACTGACCCTCTTTTTTTACTTGTTGACTGATCACATTCTTTTTTTAGTTACTGATCCACAGCAAGATCCAGACCAGGAGACAGGTGAACACCACAACTGTTCCAACTGACCTCACTTTCCTAAATGTATTGTTCCTGAATGTGACTGCCATTAAAGTAGCTGGCATAGGCCAGTCATATTTTTCAATTAGAGCCTGATCATATAAAATGTTACTCACATGAGTAGTTTTTAGTGAGTAGTCCTGACTACTAGTGAGCAGGTTTCAGAGTAGCGGTCTGTATTCGCAAAAAGAAAAGGAGTAGTAGTGGCACCTTAGAGACTAACCAATTTATTTGAGCATAAGCTTTCGTGAGCTACAGCATCCGATGAAGTGAGCTGTAGCTCACAAAAGCTTATGCTCAAATAAATTGGTTAGTCTCTAAGGTGCCGTTAGTACTCCTTTTCTTTTTACTAGTGAGTAGTTTCACTGACTTCAATGGCACTACTCATGTGAGTAACAGTTTGCAAGAGTGGGCTCTTAGGCCTGATCCAAAGCCCACTGAAGTAAAAGGGAATCAGGTCCTTAGGGAGCACTGTCCTTTTCCATGTGGGAGTCCTAGTTTGGGCAGATCTTGTAACCTGTTGGTCTGGTAGCGAAACACTGGTGTAAGGCACTTAATCTTCAAGGGGTATGAGTCACTCTTCAGTGCCCCTTGGTAACTGGTTTTACAATATAAGCACATTACAGTATTATAATAGATAATAGAATAGTGAGGATTCCAGGCACATAGGTCATGTAAATTTATTTTTGCGGGGAAATGTGGCTAAATAGATACATTGCAAACTGAAATTTGTAACATCTCTGTGAACCTATCTCTAAGGATACATTTGAGAATGGGGAAATATATACTTTTTTACCTCAGAACATTTTAGGAACAGGAAATGGCATCTGGTCTAGCATTCTCTGTTCCTTTTTCTTTTGTTCTGACCTTTTTATTTTATCATCAGTCCCCGCATTCTCATGTGTTTCTTAGCATTTGGATCTGCCTGCACAGCAAAGTTTTCCATGTTGAGGCCCCGTGCTTTTAATATGATAGGGTCTTATCCATTTTACGACATATTTGGGGCATGCCAAACTCTTATTGCCTTTACATGTATAGAGTAGGAATCAAATCCAAAAGGGGCAGTTGAAGGATTCTCCCTGTGGAGGTGAATCTCTGGGTGGTATAAAGAGAGCCAGCTCTAAACAATCTGCTCCCACCCCACCAAACAGCCGGAGCATTCTGTGTTCCACTGATACAAGGCCTTTGCTCTTGGGACAAGTTAGATTACTTCTGAGGTTGTTTAACTTCTGCCAGGGGATGGGGTTGAATCAAACCCAAGCCTTCCACTGGATTGAGAAAACCCCCATTTTCCTTTCCCTCCTAATGTATGCCTTGAGAGTAACTGAGGATCTGGTGCTATAACATGGTTACAATAATTCAATACCATTCCCACACACAAAAAAACACTGCTATAATATGTTAGGGCCCTGACAGTAAATTTTGCTGTGTTGACACAGGCCCTTCTTATGCAGCAGTTCTGTCTGAGACTACTTACACCAAGTTTTCTAATGTACTTGATGTTTCCGAGATGCTGAACTCCTTACTATTGGTAAAATATATTACTATTGTATTTATGGACTTGTTTTTATAATTTTGAAAAGCTATGTAAAAGCTACCTCAAAGTCACCCACCTTTTTTCCAATGAGATGACATTCATGAAATATTAGTTACATTATAATTCTATAGACTCTCCTTTTGGCAGAAGCAAAAACAGGAAAGATTTAATCACACAAGTTATGAAGCCAGGAGACTGACTTGCAAATGCTTAAAAGAAAAACATTTCTATTTATAGTAAAGAGCATATTTTGCTCTAAATTCTTGTTTATGCTGAGTTACAAATATTTTTAAAATACATTTTTCCGATACGTTACAAGATACCAGACAAGATTCACAGAATGGGCTTGTCTTTATGTTTTGTTAATAATTTTCATGTTCCAAACCAACAAGAGTCTGATTCCATTCCAAGGGGAAACGTGATGTTCAACTGCAGTTTACAGAATTGGTTTGACAGAATGAAATAAACCATGTCCTCTCTTAGTAATGAGACATTTGGCAAAAAGTATCACATCAGAAGAACAATAGCAGCAGATTGTCATTATGGTCCACAAAATTCTTTAACCTCTATGCAATATCCCTTTAAACAATGGAGGGGAAGCTAGAATTATATTTCTTCCTTGGCTAACTGATTTTTTCCCAAACATTTCAGGTTTATAGAGTTTTGAGGGATTTCACTACTTTTGGGGAAGAATTAATTTAAGTCGTATTTTTGAAGTTGGTGATCTTTTTTTACATCCTGCTAATAGTAACACTTAAATGCATAGCTGATATTTTTACATAGATTTAGATGTACAGAAACACTTTCTGGACTAAACAGCTAATTTTTAAAATATATTAGAAGATCATAACATCATTTAGTGGTATCTGTGAAAGCAATGTTGTATCTATGTAACGTGACCTAAATTTTTATGGCAGAGTCAGGAAATATGGTTAGGTGCCTTTCTTTTTTATATTTTGATTTAATTAGTGCTCTCTGGCATTTATAGAGTCTATGCCACATCATATGTACCCTATGTGGTGTTTGACTGTAAAGCAAGATAGCGAAGCAGCAGCGGAAAGGAAAATGGCAAATTTGTATTCATAAGTAACTATTTAGTTAAAAGTTACTTGATGCTCAATGCTAAAATAAATGAGAATAGGTTACAATAGGTGAGGAAATGAACGAATCAGGACTGTGTATTATCTAACATGGGTACACTGGATACAACAGTGAAGGCTATGTAAGAGGTTATAGTGGGATTTTACTTAAATTGTCCATGCAACCAACTTTGATGATCTCTCTCAACACTCCACAATAACAATCAAATCATCCTCTTGCTGTTTCTTTTGAGAGGGGAGGGGAAACAACTGGGAAATTAATGTCAGAAGACAAGCACAAGAGCAGCCCTCTAAAATCACCTTCAGTTTCTATGTGATACAGAGTTCTGGTTTTGAAAAAAAACAGAAGAAATTGGGATACTATTTAAAGCCACAAATGTTGCCAAATTGACCTTCAAATATTTATGCTTCGACATCAGACCAGATACAGCTCTCTCGTCAAAAAAGATTGCTTCCATAATAATACAACAATGTAAGCTATTACAAAAATAATGTAGCTCTCCTGGACTAAGAGGGGAAACATGGACTGCTACTCAATAATTGAAAACTAATTTTTTCCTCTACCAACTTAAATAACAAACATGCACTTTCAGATTTACAGATTTCTCTCTAAACCAGATTCTAAATCAGTAACAAAAATACACATCCAAGAGTCAAAGGCCTGGAACATGAAGTTGTTTTGGCATTCAGTACAATTTCACAAATGTTAAACACTGTATATAGTATACTAGGTCCTTCACACAGCATGTATACCATTTCTCATAAAATAGCATTTTACATGTCTGGATATTTCTTCAAAATGCCCCTGTTGTCCGATGGAAAAGGTTATGTATGATATCAAGAGAGAAGAGGTCAAAAGAAGACATGATATATTAACAGCCATGTATGTAAAATACACTGGAACATCTTAAGTAACTCAAAGGAATGGGGGGGCAGAGGGTGAGAAAACCTGGATTTGTGCTGGAAATGGCCCAACTTGATTATCATACACATTTTAAGGAGAGTGATCACTTTAGATAAGCTATTACCAGCAGGAGAGTGGGGTGGGAGGAGGTATTGTTTCATGGTCTCTGTGTATATAATGTCTTCTGCAGTTTCCACAGTATGCATCCGATGAAGTGAGCTGTAGCTCACGAAAGCTTATGCTCAAATAAATTGGTTAGTCTCTAAGGTGCCACAAGTACTCCTTTTCTCAAAGGAATAGTTTCAGAGAACAGCTTCAAATCCTTTGGTCTTCCCTGCACACGCATTTGGACAAGAGAGAAAAAAACATTATTAACTCAATAGTTGTGGACTTTCCAATCTATTGTTTCTTATACATTTAAAGTAACATTGAATCATCTGCTTGAAGATTTTAAACTATTATTAATTTGTTTTGGAGCATTACAAACACTTGGTATACATGTACATAAGGTTTTAGTATTGAGTTTATTAGTTTGTTTTATATGTTCCATTAATATATTAAAAATTGATACAACACATTTTTTTTAAAAGGCAGGGTCTTGCGAGGAGGCTTTACTGAATTTAGTTAGTAAGTGGAAACATCACTTGGATAGTGGCCTCAATGGGAGATTTGCATCTGAAAGTACTGAAGGTTTCCTTATACTACAGATGTTCTACGTTGATACAATGGGTCAGTTTTCAACAGTTTCCATGGCAACAACTATGAGAAATGCACACATAATTTTACATACAGTAGAGAGTTGTGAATGTGCCCAATATGTAACACAGGGAATCCTTTTTCTTATTTGCCATTTCTCCTCTTCTCTTTACACTTCTCATACAATCACTCTAAACATCCTGCTTCCTGATAGGTTTTTAATGATGCAACAAGGATTACTGTTATATTTAACTACATTATTAGCCATGAACTGTAGAAGATTTGGGAATGAGCCAGTGGATTAACAGTAATGTGGTTTGAGCTAAGTTCAGGTATAACTTATATCTTGATTTTAGTAAGGCTTTTCACACAGTCCCACATAACATTCCCATAAGCAAACCAGGGAAATGTGGGCTATATGAAATAACTATAAGGTGGGTGAAAAACTGGTTCAGAGACCTACTCAGAGTAGTTATCAATGATTTTCAGTTAAACTGGGGGAACCTCACAAAGGTCTCTTCTGGGTCTGGTACTATTCAATATTTTCATTAATGACTGGGATAATGGAGTGGAGACCATGCTTATAAAATCTCAAGTCTCTTACTTTCTGAGATGAGACTAACATTATCTGTCTACAAAAGGGGATTAGTAGATAGCTGTTCACCATATAAACAACCTGGCAATATTAATTATATGTTTATTATTATTATTATTATTATTTATTTGTATAAGCATAGCACTTAGGAATCCCAGTCATGGACAAGGACTCTATGGTGCTAGGTGCTGTACAAAAATATGGTCCCTACCCCCCAAAAGCTTACAATTTAAGTAAAAGACAAGAGATGGATATAGGAAGACAGATGGGGGAGTACAAGGAATGAATCGATGAGACAATACTGGTCAGCATAATAGGTAGTTGTGGTATCAGCACACCAGAGCCCTAACTGTCTCACAAATCTTTAAGACCAGAAGGTAGAGTGTTTGCCTGATCCAGGGTTATTTAGTATTTTATGGATCCCTCAGTTTTTTCCTTCCCTGAACGATGAAATAAAAACACTGAGAACCTTAGAGAAATGTGCAACACAGTATAAAACACTGTGGGTAAAATCTTGCACTGACATCAATGGGAGTTTTGCCATTGACTTCAATGGGGTCAGGATTTCACCTGTTGCCTCCTTTTTTCTCCATAAACGTACTTTCCATTCTGACACTGATCATAGGTAAATGCTTGAAAAATGTACCAGATACCCACAACCCTGAGAACTAAACCTACTAACCAAAGTATAAAATGATGGTCTCTAACAGCCACCCTCCACCTACAAGTGGGCGGGTGGATTTTTTAAGCCCTGATCATGACTATTATTAACGCCAACAGTTTCATACACGTTCAGATGGTTGGCAGAAGCACTAAGTTGGCAGCCACTAGGCAGCAATTCTGCAGACCTACAAAAGAAATAAGAAAAAATAATTTAAACATACACGTTTCCTGAAATTGCAACTACAAATACCTGTTTGGTATCGCATCTGCATTTAATAGGTAGACTCAACGTTTTCATTCACCTTTAGCAGTCACAAAAAATATGAAGCTCTCTCCAAACTGGCATTATGACAACTACTGACTTGTGAGTTTAGAAAGAGTATAAAAGATTTTTCTTTTAAAATACAAAAATCTTTGTCAATAATTACTCACACTTACCAATCTAATCAAATGTTATTCTGAGTATTTAATTGCATTTCTTCAATACTCACAGAGAAAATTCATCTACTGTATTAGAAAACTAATAACTACTTCACAGCAGGGCATGTGTCTCTTCATCCATCTTTTATGAAATAGTTGTATCTTTTACATACTGTGTGAAAGGTTGATTTATCTGCTAATTAACAGGTTTTTAAATTAGAATAGCATATTGCTGAGGGGATGACGTTGAAGAGTTCAAGCTAATGTTTAGCAGTAGCTACTTTAACACCTTTCTACTTCAATTGCAACCTCAAAATACTATGTTTTAATTAAAATATAGTGGGGAAATGCATACTTAATGCTTACAAATGTGTACTTTTTAGTTATGTTCCTGGTACTTTAAAAATAATTTTATTAGTGTCAGGGTAGTTGTTTGCACATACATTCTTATTGTTCGAGGGACGTGATCATTCCCCTTTATTTGACGTTGGTGAGCCTCATCTGGAGTACTGTGTCCAGTTCTAGGCCCCACACTACAAGAAGGATGTGGAAAAATTGGAAAGAGTCCAGCGGAGGGCAACAAAAATGATTAGGGGACTAAAATACATGACTTATGAGGAGAGGCTGAGGGAACTGGGATTGTTTAGTCTGCGGAAGAAAAGAGTGAGGGGGGATTTGATAGCTGCTTTCAACTACCTGAAAGGGGGTTCCAAAGAGGATGAATCTAGACTGTTCTCAGTGGTGGCAGATGACAGAATGAGGAGTAATGGTCTCAAGTTGCAGTGGGGAGGTTTAGGTTGGATATTAGGAAAAACTTTTTCACTAGGAGGGTGGTGAAGCACTGGAATGGGTTACCTAGGGAGGTGGTGGAATCTCCTTCCTTAGAGGTTTTCAAGATCAGGCTTGACAAAGCCCTGGCTGGGATGATTTAGTTGGAGATTGGTCCTGCTTTGAGCAGGGGGTTGGACTAGATGACCTTCTGAGGTCCCTTTCAACCCTGATATTCTATGATTCTATCATTGTTAATGAATATTACTGCTCCCCTGTTGCCTCATAAATTTAAGCTGCTACCTAGATATAAGTACTTGTCTCCTTGTTTTAAAAATGTTTTCAGCATAAGGTCCTGATCTAGCAAAGAGATTCACAGAGTGGCATTTCTGAACTTTTGTGTGCTTCATTTTGCAATCTTAGTAATGTTACTGTAGATTTTCTGTGTGTAGTTATAATAATATAACTCTAGTATTGACACTCATTGAACGATTCCAGAATTGAAATTATTAGCTTCCATTATGGGGCTATTTTTGACACTCTCTCCCCTCTGACTTTCTGAAAAAGCTAACTTTCCATAATATTTCTTATGTAGTTTCTTCCCTGGTAGCATTTTTTTTTTTAATTTTGGGTTAATTGGATAAACCATTTTGGGGTTATGAGGTTTCAAAAGGGATTTGTTTTCACTTTTTGAACATTTTTCTACCTTTTTCGTTTAAGTCAACACAAAATTGATTTAGCTTAACAAAGTTAACCTTGTTTTTCACACTAATCCTCAATGGTGCACAGGGGATAAATCGGAGTGCAAAAGCTTATGGTTATTAGAAGCAATCTGTGTGGAGATTATAACTTGAGCTAATCAAAACTTGGACTTTCTGTTCTGTGTTAGGGGGCTTATTCCTTCACCCGCTTACTTCCCTGGTCCTTCTCGCATGAACAGAGAGCAACAATACCCGAAGTCCAAAGGTGCAAACAATTCGATGTTTATTGGGGTGAACTTCCAGCAAGCATGATTCCAGTTTCCTTCCTTAGTATCCTCCTTCCCAGCTCTGACACCACAGAGCCTTACACCTGTGTCCCTGTTCCCATTCCTGCCCTTAGCAAAACATGATTCCAATTTCCCCACTCCCATTCCCTGTTCCCATTTCCCCCACCCACACACCCACCCCCTCACTTCCTGATTGACTGCAGACTATATAGTAAAACTTGAGTTCTGCTTAGCTATACCTTAACCAATCATTTTCCTGAAATTTAACTAACAATACAGAAGTGAGGATTTCACATCCCAGCTATTGATAAGTAAGTTCTTGCCAGACAGGAGGCTATCAAACTAAGTTTCCTTTTACATTTTATAGGCACTTCCCTTTCTCTGGAGGTGATAGGCACTATCAGGACAGGATTGTATTCCTAACAGCCCAATAGCACCTTATTTCAGTGTGACTAGTTTGGAATGTGAGGACGTGACCGTTGGCTTCCCAGCTTATGGCTGCCTCTGCTGCTTAGCCAAAGGCCTTAGCCTAAGAACAGGGCCTCAGACTGTAACAGTAAGAGAAGGACCTTACACCAGCAGACAGTGATTTTGATTCTTTCTTTTATACCTCTATAACTAGCCAAGTGATAAGAATACACCTAAATTCTTCGAGTACAGGCCTTTACCGACAGTCCTGAATATCTATATCCTAACATTCTGTGGGAAATTCTAGTATTCAAAACTTCCTCTTATCCAGAATTGGAATGGAAAGTAAAAATTTTGAATTTCCCCACAAAAAAAGTTTGAAAATTTTTGTTTTGGAAATTTGGAACATTTCCAACCAGCTCTACTTATAACTTCTCTGAGAAAGTTGCAAAGTGTTACAAACTTTGTTTTACCTAATCTATGCTTTCATTTAAAAAAAGAAAGTGTGCCAGAGAGGCCAATGAATGAGACAGTGCTTGAACCCCTTTCAAAACAAGGTAAGCTGAAGGGCACACAGGCCCAGTATGGTTGGACCCAACCACAGCAAGCTAGCGAGTGTTCAACTCCAGCTCAGGGAGCTCTTCCAAGGCTGAGACACATACTGGAAAAAGGTGGGAGGCAGTTTGTTGACCAGTCATTGGTATTATTACTACAATGACAGCTAGATGTGGATTGCCCTCTTTTAGGAACTCTGGCCCAGATCCTTTGGCTCCTAACTTCCATTTAAATCAACGGAAGTAGGAAGCCTAAATACCATTGAGTCTCTAGGCCTCTCTTCCCTGCATTCCTTTGTGGGCCTGACCCTTTAAATTTTGCAGAGCCAAGCAGCTGCAATCTTAATGTGGTTATTTTGCAACAGGTTGCTTAACCTCTCGCTATTTCTGCTCATATGTATTTTCACCTTGAGTTATGTTTTCCCCCGTCTTCTCGAGTACAATGTAAGTAAAATCCATTTATTCATGTCTGAATACTGTGACATCATAGCAGAATTTTCAGAAGCCTTCTCAATCCATTGCTAACTTCCCACACTCAGCAGCTGACCTCCCAGTGATCTGTCACAAACCAGGTATCCATCTTCTTGCTGATCATTCCCTTCTGTGATAATCCTACCATTCCTTCCATGATAACTTCTGAGTTTATTCCCATGTACACCTGAAGTGATCATATTCTCAAGTAAGGAAGAGGAATTTAAGACAGAAGAGGGCTTTATTGAATCAGACTTAAAAACATATACTTTAAAAGTATATGCTGTATATTAGCTAAACAAAATCCAGAATAGATTAATTGGATTCATCACTTTGCAGTGGATACATCACAAACTAATTTTACTAAAATTCAGTAGTAATATTCATCTCTGACATACTGCTTTTCATCCATATATCTCAAAGCAGTTGCAAAGGAAGGTAAAATTCTGATTCCTGTTTTCACATGGGGAATCTGAGGACCAGAGTAATAAAATGATTTGCCAGAAGTCACACAGCAGGTCAGAGGGTTACTGAGAATAGAACACAACTTTCTACTTCCCTGCCTGATGCCGTCTATACTGTCTCAGTTGAACCAGGGCCGGATTAAGACCTTTAGAGGCCCTAAGCACTGAAAAGATTATGGTGCCCCCCCATATGTAATTCAAAATAAAAACAATACTATTCCGTAAAATAAAATTTCATTTTTCAAAATGACACAAAACTTAGATGTATGCTGAAATTAAAATAGCTTCTTTCTAGATTTTCTGATTGCAAAATCTGATCGCAAAATTCTGGATAAGTTCATCGAAGCTGACTCAGTGAAGCATGTCCACTTCCATACACAATAGGGAAAGTGAATCAAGTCTGTCCTGACACATTGTTGTTCTCTGAGGGTCTTTTATTCTTTTCAGCTGAGAAAAAGAGCATTCTGTGGAGCAGTTAGTAATCATCAATGTTAGAAAAATATGTAGTGCTATCTCTACATTTGGAAATACGTATTGTATTCCGTCTTTCAATATTGTGTCATGAAGATCAATGTGACTGAATTTCATTTTTCCTGTTTCCTTAAACTTTGTGCACATATAACAGTGGAACTGCCATACTTCTCCACAGAGATTCATGTTCAAGTCAACAGGGTATGAGTCAACTAGCTTTTGGGAACCTTGTGAATATTGTTCATCAGATAAGTCCATATCGTGTAGAAAAGAAAATCTCCTTGATACTTCTTTGTACACTTCACCTCTCTTCTTCATATGAGCTTCAAGTGTATCAATTATAGAGTAGTAAGTAGATATGCGAAATTTGTCTGTTTCTGTTGCACTACTATCATTTGCTTGTTTTTTCCTGATTTCGCTTGCGGGACTGGGCTTCTTTGTAGTTAGTATCAGGCAAGATATCTTTTGATATGTCTTCAAATCTTTCAAAATCATTCCTCAAAGTGTTTAAGTGGTCTGCTAATGATTGTACAGAGGTCTGCATATGTTTTCAAATCCGATTCTTTTTCTTGGAGAGCTTGACCTGTGTGATAAAAGTGTTGTAAAATTTCATTCCATATGGTCAATATGAATACAAACTCTAGTTCTTGCATCTTGTTTGCAATGTTTTCTGCCTCTCTTATAGTTTCTCCCTTTTGTGATTGATCTTCAGTTATGCTTTCTAATGCATCCACAATCTTTGAGTTGGACTCCAGAATTGCACTTGTTGCCACTGCATGTGCCTCCCAGCGAGTATTAGAAAGAGATTTCAACACACGATCATTGCCCAAATATGTTTTAGGAACTGCCCATCGGTGTGTTGAGGCAGAGAAAAATGTATAAAGTAACTGGACTGTTGAGAAAAGCTTACTGCCACCAGACAACAATCAACAGCACTGCAGCCAACAAGATTGAGAGAATGTGCAGCATATGATATGAATATGGCATATTTGTTCTGTTCTAAAAGCTTCTTCTGCATTCCTTGATAACTCCCTGACATGTTGGCAGCGTTGTCATAAGATCGACCTCTGCACTTTGAGAAATCTGTTTTGCAAACTCGGCACAGATAATGCAGTACTTGATTTGCCATTTCTTCAGCAGTGTGGCTTTTCAAATTGAGGAATGTTATAAATCGTTCAACTGGTTTTCCATCTGTGGGAGACACATATCTTCGTACAATACTCAGTTGATCAATATGTGAAAGATCAGGTGTAGAGTCGACAGATAAACTGAAGTACCCAGCAGTACTTATTTCATCCAAATGGCTGAACAAACTTTGTCACTCATTAGACCAATGAGTTCATCACATATTGTCTTGGATAAGTATGATGGGTTACCTTTGCCAGCATTCCCATAATTTGAGATATGGCCTGCTAAAAATGGGTCAAACTGAGCCACAAGCTCCAACAATCCCAAGAAATTTCCATTCTGCAATGATCCAAATGTGTCATTTGATCCCCAGAAAGGCAGACCACGTTCAGCTAATATTTGAATAACAGCTATAACACACTGCAAGACATGTTGCCTGTATTCTCGTTCCCCTTTAATTTGTTCTTCCAATTTTTGTGTCAATCCAAAGCCCTGTCTTCAATTTAAATATGTCAACATTGAATCTCTTTGAGTATTGCTATTTTCATGTTGTTCAATTAAAACAGTATTCTGCCAGTCACTAAATCCATCTGCAGCAAACCGGGGTGTTGAAGGTTTATATGCAAAAAATTTGCAAACAAAACAGTACACAGACCCTGTTGATGATGAATATAGTAGCCATTCTCGAGTGTATTTCTCACCATTCTCTTTCATGCCGAAAAATATTTTTTGTGGACAATATCTTGTTTGTTTTCCATTGGTAAAAGCCCGACGTGATTTCTCAAATGGCCCAGTGTGGTGTTGACAGTCATTTGGTCCACGATCTATCCAGTAAGCTACATCATTGGTACTGAAATCAACCCACATACCAGGATCTTTTCTCCTATTATTTACAGCATGAGCAGGCTGAGTCTCTGACACATCCACACCTTCTAGAACAATGTCTGTTTTACCACCGGGAGTAGGATGATCAGTTACAGTCTCGGACACATCCACATGTTCTGGAATGGTGTTTGTTTCACCAATAGAAGAAGGGTCAGTCTCTGAAACACCTACAGGTTTTGGAACGATGTCTGTGCTACTGAGAGAAGATGTTGCTTCTGATGGATTTGCTTTGAAAAATTATGTCAGCTTTGGAAGATTTTGGAAAATTTCACTAGTTTTTTGTTTCTTTTCTTCCGCCAGTTTACTGTTCTGTGCTCCACTCAGTTGGTTACATTTCATCCTGCCCCTTATCTCAGTTATCTGAACTTAAAAAAAAAACAAATTACACAAGTACACTATTTTTATGTATATATATAATATATATATAAGAAAGAAAAAAACAAATCAAGTACGTATAACTCAGAAGAATATATCAATAATAAAACATAAATTTATTGCAATACATGAAAGGATCTGATTTCCTCGCATTATTTCAATCTACATTAGTAGGACACCCCCGTGGTTTAGGTGGGGATAAGTAATAAAAAGAGAACAGAAAAACGGGAGAAGAGTGTGTAGTGGAGTGTAAGGAAGTCTAACAAAGTTCTGACTTTTCCCATGATGACTACTTCAATGCTTTTTTTGAAATATCAAATATCAAATTTTTTCAAAAAAAAAATCTCTTTTTTTTTGGTGCCCCCTGCCTTGCTGGTGCCCTAAACACATGCTTAGTCTACCTATTGGATAATCCAACCCTGCTCAGTTGAATGGAAACTAGGGGGAAATGAACAAAGGTTACCAAAAATACAATACATACTTTATAAACAGTGTACTGTGGAAGTGATCTTATTTCCATGGACGGTGATTTACCCATCTTTGTTAGCAGATAGGTATCCAAATCCCCACACCATGAGAAGACTATATATCCTTGTATTGTTACTTTGTATTCATGCTCAAAATCCAGAAAATGCAATACTTCTTTTATCTTAAAACTTATACATTCAAAAATCCCCTTCTTAGATGAAAAAGAGCTAATAGTGAGTGCAAGTAATATTAGTTGGATGTATTATTGTTCTTTGCTTTGAGAGGATGTACATTTAATCTATTGTGCTTCATTTTGATGCAGAAAAAGCAATGATGCAGAACTGAAACCAGAGTAATCAACTCTGACAGGAAAATACATTAATAGGAGCAAGTAAAATAAACTGGAGATCTAAGTAATGGCTAATCAACCTAAGAGGATTTACCTAATTAATCCTGTGTTGCAGAGCTATCCAGATTGCATCTCAGTCTACTCCCTATGTAACTATTTATTACTTACTGTCAGCTTTCTAGAAAGAAGTAAAACATCTTGTAATGAGGAAGACTACATTACCTATTTTTGAACTGCTTTTTTGTTCTACTGCACAGGTAGTCCCCAATACTGCTACTGTACAGTGAAAATATTTCCAGAATTTCAAACATTTTGCAATCATTCTTAATCATAGTCCAACTGAAAAGTCAAGAAAAATAATAATTTTGAAAGTCATATTTTTTATATTTCCTGTTTTCTTTAAAGAAATTGTGAAGGAAAACAATTGTTAACTATCAGAAGGCTAGATTGCCTGGGATAGATACAGTTGCAAAATCTAGCCCTTATAAAAGAAATTTAAACTGTGGTCATTTTTTTTGTTTTGCTTTGTTTTTTTCCTTTACATAGTTACATCATTTGCTGAAGACAATCTCACAAAAAGTATTTTGTAAGAAAAAAAAAGCAAATGGTTAATGTTTAAAGAACATTATTTTTGGATAAATTTTAAATATCTTACAAAGAGGTTTCAGAATGTGGTAGATATGTGTCGTGTATACATTTAGTCTAAGTAAAGCAACCATATGAAGAGATTTTAAAAAATAGATTAAGTGTTTTATAATCTTGCCTACACGAGCCAGCTGAAGGCTTTAAATAATTTAATCCCTACAGCAACTGCCAGTCCCAACTGGAATACTGAAACAAGGCCTGAATTCAGTTTGAAACCCAACAGGTGCAGTCTAATAGTGCTTCCTTAATTCAGCTACTGATCTGAGTTTATGCTCATGGAGGACACGATATTCTTAAATTCACTAGGGCATTAATTAAATTAGTCTGAGTGCCTCATGTTTTGTCCGATCTTCCACTATCAAATTTACCTCAAATGTTACTCTATTTTCTTCCCCTCCCTCCTAGAAATTTTTGGTTTTCATGCCAGATGCAATACAAATAGCTTTAAAAAGCTTTTTAACGTAAATATCATCTTATAATTCTATGCTATTATGATGAATTCGGGCTATATCTGTACAATTTATGAATTCTGGTTATACTGTGAAAAACTGCTGTGTCGTGAATGTCTATATGTATGTGGCTCCGCTATTGTGGTCCTGTACAGTACACAAAGAGAGAAACACTGGAGTGGTGTTTAAGACTCATAAACAATGGGTGAGCTCCATCCTTAGAAAACCAGCTTTAGCTTAGCTCTTCTGAAGGGGTGGAAAAGGCAGGAATGGTGGAAAGTTATCTAAAAGACAGAACAAAGGAAGCTGGGGCAGCGGAGTTGGGGGAGGATGTTAAATAGTAAGTAAACGCATGCTCTCAGCGCAGCCTGCAAGTGGGCTCTTGTCCAATTTCCCTCAGTTCCTTGCATGAACTCAGAACAGCCTTCAGAGTACATGAACAGCCCTTTTGTGAGAAGCCTTTTTTTACCAAAACTACCACTACCGTAAACCAGAACCCTTCTGGGGTTTGGTGAGAGATGTTGGATGTGGGGATGAATGTTGTTTGGATTGTACTGGGGTGAGGGGAAGGGTTCTGGTACAGTTCTGGCATCTCTCTCACCGTGGCTCAGCTCAGCTGAGGTATCTCTGTCCACGGCTCCTATATCTGGGATCTTTCACCACCCTGTTTCCTTCCCAGTTATGGTTCCAGGCAGCTCTTGCCTGGAGACATCTGCCAGCTCAGCCTTCCATCATTCCCAGCCTTCAACCCTCTCTAGTCCTCCAACTTCAGGTCTCTAGCTCAGATAGCCAGCAAGCATCTCCCTCTCCAGCTCTCAGCCTTCAGCCCTCTCCAGCCCAGCTGTGATGTTCTAGCATGGGCTGCCACTTGGGTGGACAGCACTTGGTGCTGGGCACACAGTCCTTTTGTAACCTCCCATTGCCGGGTGAATTATTACAAGTCATGTGACTATTTCCTGCTACAAGTTCCCACCAAACTTCAAAAAGAGCGCCAACTGGGCGATAAAGAAAGGGGACTAACGTGGAGGGCAAACAACAACTCAGGCAAAAAAAAAAAAATGGCGAAACCAGCCAAAAGAGTGAAATTGCCCCTACTGAGAGAGAGGAAATCCTCTGGCCGCAGTGGGCCTGCCCAGGCCTGGCTCTAGGCTTTTTGCCACCCCAAGCTCCAAGAGCGCAACTGCCCAAGCCAAAAAAAAGAATAAAAGAAAGGATGGCCGGAATGCGGCCCCTGGAATTGTGCTGCCCCAAGCATGTGCTTGCTTTGCTGGTGCCTAGACTGGTCATGGGCCTGCCATATGACTGGGAAGCTGATCCACTAACAGGTGTTCTTTATCATAATAGTATTCAGTTTAGCTGGAAAGAAAATAGCCTGATGCATGACCGAAGTGTGTTGTGCCCCCTGCAAGAGTCTAACATCAATTTCCAGGGGGGAGAACCACCATCCTTTTGCAAGGTGCCTGTTGCTGAGTCATTGGCCCATCTACCTTCGGGAAAAATTTATTTTACCTGAACCTGTTTTAACTCTAGTTCCCCACTGAGTTCCCTCCCTGCTGAGCAGCAGGAGCTCTGTGCTATTGAAGGAGCCTGCTATCAAGTCAAGGTGAGAAGTACAAGGTAGGATTTCATCATGGGCAGCGCGTGAACCGCCGGCTGGGGGAGGCTAGCCCCAGCCCTCCCCTTCTGTCTGAGGCCTCACCCCTTCTACCCTCCAGCCCAGAGCCCTCTTCACCACTGCTACCAGCCTCAAGCCCCCACCCCAGGCTAGCCCCCACCCTGGAGCATCGGGAAGGCGGGCAGGCAGTGCTGTTGCAGCACCCACAGCCCCGGCTGGAGCATAGGGGAACTGGAGGTCGGTGCCACGTGCAGGCAAAGCAGTGGTAAGCAGGAGCGGGGGGACCAGGGCATGGCAGAGCATGGGTGGGGCCACACCCGGCTGTTTGGGGAGGCACAGCCTCCTCCAGCCTATGGGACCCACCACCCATGGATTTCATTATTTCCATGAGTCAAGTGACAGACAAAGCCAGGCAAAATCTGTGCTTAAGAATAACTTAATGGAGCGCTGCATGGCCCAGAGAATATATAAAGGGATACAAAATTATCTCTTTCAGGTCACCAAGTCAGCTCTGACCCAGGTTAGTAGCTACCAAAAATCATGCTTGCAAGATTTATTGTATGAAATTAGTTGGTGGTCTCAGTCTAGTTCCCAGTGGATAGGTTCATATCTGTCTCAGCAGCAAGGCCAAAAAGTAAATGGAGGCTTGTGACAAAGTGTGGATTTTCCCTTGTTATGTTGTTTGTGAGTCTTACTGTTGAGCCTATGTGAATTTTACTGTTTTGCATGAATACAATGTGAGCCTCAGTTTCCCTGTGTGCTGCACCAATACCTCAATGGTGGGAATAGGGGTGTGTGACTTTGGCTGAGACCTCTGGGGCAGGTGAAGCTGCTCCAGCTGCCCGCACATATTCTATGACTGGTGCCCTTTGTAACCTGAGACCCAGGAAGGGGATGTAACCAGGTGACAACCAGGTGACTCTTTGCCCATGAAGCGAGACAAAGAGAAGGAGGCGGAGCAACAGGGGTGTCTGAGGTCGAGTTGCTGGAAGCTGGCAGTCTGCTTGGGGGGACTGGAAAAGGGGGAGTCCAGGTCACCTGGTCCAGGACTCCCCAAGATAGACTTGGCTGAAAGTCACTGAGTTCTGTGCTAACAAGTTCTGTTCTATGCTGTGTTCCTGTCAACTAATAAATCTTCCATTTTACACTGGCTGAGAGTCACGTCTGGGGTGCAGGGCACTCTGGATTCTCCAGGAGCCCCGCCTGGGTGGACTCACTGCGGGAAGTGCATGGTGTGGAAGGGGATGCTAAATGCTCCTAGGTCAGACCCAGGAAGGTTGAAGCTGTGTAAGCTTCTTCCCATGGTGACAGTATGCTCACAGAGACGAGACATGCTCCCCCAGAGTCCTGGCTGGCTTCATACGGAGTAGTTCCAGAGCATCGCTCCAGTGACTCTGAGACAAGGCTGAACCACCAATCCACAGATTCCTGCAAATCAGGGTGAGGTACTAAAATAGAGCAAGTTGGTGCACCAGCTATTCATGTTATAATATAAACAGAATAGCTGCAGCGACACTGTAGGATTATCAAGAATCCAAAAGCCAAAAGTATAGGCTTCTATCAGCTTAAAGTAAAACTATTTTTCAGGATAAACCACTCCATAGGCAACCTTAAAGAAGAAGGTAAGTTTTGTTCCTAGCAGCTAGGATGCAAAGATATCTGGCTTCTTCAAGTTTTCTCAAACCCCTTTCCACAGGGCTTCTGTTATGAAGAGTCCAGAACTTCCCATCAGGGTTTCTGTGGGTGTAACCTCAACTGGGTAAGTTCGGCCTAAAAAAAAATTGCTTTCAAGGCAAAATAGTTGAAGGCTTTTCTCTGCATCTTTATTCAGGATCTTCTTCTTACATCCCTCTGCTCCCATATCATCTCCCCAGAATCTCCGTTAGCCAAGTTCTAACAATGCAAAACAGACTTTGTGGATGAGCACTGCTTTTTTTTATGCTTACTGTCCTCCAATATTCTGTTGTCATTTGGTATTGGTGTAAGTGATTTAAATGGACTGTCCAGTATGTAAAGGTGTATTATCTAATCATATGCACAGGGAATGAAACACCAGAAGAACCAGCCCTGGCTTTTCTGAGAAATGTATCTTGTATTTAAGGTCAGAACATTATTAATGGATTGAGTAGCAAGTGCGTGACTGTAGTTTATTTTAGTTAAAAAGGAGGAATCAGACTTCTTTTCGTTCAGCTGTCTGTGTACCTAACGAAGGGACACTACTAACTATTCTCTGGTTAATATGCAGTGTGTTGCCACAATTTAAATTACCTGAGATTGCCAGATGATGCACTAAACAGATGAGGAGATATGAAGGAAGGCACAAATGTGCGAGTCGGTTAGTATTACCAACATAAATAATAGCAGTAATCACGTATTGTTTGCACATCCCAAAAGTGTCTAGCTGCTTGTATAAACTGAATGTTTTGTTGGGGGTTAGTCAGCTAGTTAGGATAAAATAAGAGCAATAACCTTATTGCTGTGTTATGACCCCAATATTTTAATAAGAGATTATGACTTTACCCAGGGTACAGTCTGGACTGTTGAATGGCTGTATCCCCTCAATCCTCCAGCCTGGGTGCCTTTTACCCTGCTTTGCTGTGAGAGCAACCACTCCTGGTTTGCTCATACACAGCTTCCGGCAGGTAAATCATTCCCACATATACTGTATGAGTGCTATGGCCAGCCACTGTTGAGTTACACAGCAGAGTAACACCAGCAAATTCCCAGTCCCACCCTTGCCCCCAGAAAAATGAGTCTTGTACTATCCAGCACCCTTCTGCACAACACAAGCTCATATAAAGTCCATCATTTTATTAATAGAAAATTATATGGACAAATCCTGTTATCCCAAATGGAGTTTCCCAAACACTTCAGTCCAAGCACATTGGTGCTCATAAAACAACAAAACAAATTTATTAAGTACAGAATGATAGATTTTAAGTGATTACAAGTAGTGAGGTATAAAAGTCAGAATTGGTTACTAGGAAATAAAACATAAAATGCAACTAACACCTGACTGAACAAGCTAAGTGAATTCAAAGAAAAGTCTCCCTCACCACATGTTCCTCAGGAAGGCCTGAGTCAGTTTAAACACAGCCTTTTGATATCAAACCGCCTTGTCTGTTGACCTCTGGAAAATCCACTATATGCAAGCCTACCCGGGGCTGCCACTCTGGAGGTGCTTACAACACTGAGTGATTCACCTTACTCAGCCCTCCTCACCATTTATAGGTCATGGAGGAACTGTGGAAATCTTCCCCATGGCCCACAATGATACATAAACCATTCATAACCTTAATGCAGTATACTTCCCCTAAAAAGCCTGCATTGGGTGCACCCCCAGTGCAAAAGCCCTCCCATCAGCATAGGGAGAGTCTTCACTGAAATGCTACAGCAGTGCAGCTGCACCATTGCAGTGTTTTAAGTGTAGACAAGCCCTAGAGTTGCCAACTTTCTAATGGCACAAAACTGAACACCTCTGTCCTGCCTCCTGGCCTTTCCCAAGGCCCTACCCCAGCCCCACCCCTTCTCTGAGGCCCCACCCCTGCTCACTCCATCTCCCCTCCCCCCTCACTCACTTTCACCAGGCTGGGGCAGGGGATTGGGATGCGGGAGGAGGTGAGGGCTATGGGACGGGGACGGGGATGAGGAGTTTGGAGTATGGGAGGGGGCTCAGGGATGGGGCAGCAGGTTGGAATGCAGGAGGGCATGAGGGCTCCAGCTGGGGGTGGAGGCTCTGGGGTAGGGCTGAGGATGAAGGGTTTAGGGTGCAGAAGGGAGCTCCAGGCTGGGACGAAGGGGTTTGGAGTGCGGGAGGGGGTGCAGATGTGGGAGGGGGCTCAGGAGTGGGGCAGGGGGTTAGGGTGTATGAGGGGGAGGTGAGGGCTCCAGATGGGGTGTGGACACTGGTGTGGGGCCAGGGATGAGGAATTTGGGGTACAGGAGGGGCTCCGGGCTGGGGCAGAGGGGTTCGGGGTACAAGAAGGAGTGAGGAGTGTGGGATCCAGGCAGCGCTTACCTAGGGCAGCTCCCAGGAAGCAGCTGGCAGGTCCCTGTGGCCCCTAGGCATAAGGGGGGGACGGACAGGGAGGCTCCATGCACTGCCTGCCCCCACGGGCACTGCCCCCACAGCCCCCATTGGCCACAGTTTGGAAAGAATGATGGCCAGAAAGGTAGGCTTGAAATTGTGATCAAGAAAACTGTCTCCTGCTTCATCCTACTGCATGCAGTGAACCAGGCTTTTGGGCACATTCTTTGTAAGTGAACAGGTCTGCAGCACAGACATACCTGACATTTTTATTCTAACAGAAATAAACCATAAAACCTGAATACTCGCTAAATGCAAAAAAGGGTAAAACTATGGAGCTCAGCCATCCCTTCGGCAGAGAGAGGTATTGTGAACATTCCTGAGAAAAACTGAGACAACTCCAGCAGATCAATGAACTATACAACTTAAGGGAGAGTTAAATCCTGGCCCTGTAGCAGGTGTGCATCCACTGTGTACCAAGGCATACTGGACTGGCACTAAACCGCAAAATCTAGCCTGAGGTGCTAAGTAGCAAATAGGAATGAA
Organism: Eretmochelys imbricata; assembly: GCF_965152235.1. NCBI lineage: Eukaryota > Metazoa > Chordata > Testudines > Cheloniidae > Eretmochelys > Eretmochelys imbricata. The sequence goes on from NC_135577.1 coordinate 40,748,530, forward strand.
GCAGGAACCTGGTGTCCTAGTGCAACAGACGCTTCAGCTGTTGCATTAAATAGTGTCCATAGCACAAGTCTCTGCACAGAGCACATAAATGTTGACTGATGCCCAGGAGAGGGTGGAGTGTGGTATGCTGCATGCTTTGGCAATATAGAAGAGCGGTGAGGTGTTATGTGCAAGGAGGCAAGCAGTGAGGAGGCATGTGGTATTGGTCCTTGTGTTGTCTTGTGGAGTCATAAGAAGGAAGCACAGTCTGGACTCTTAGAAGTGAGGCTCTTTTATAGCCAAAACATAGTTACATAGGAGAGCTATGTACTCCTAGCTGTGTATCTGATCAAGCTGCCGCTAGACTGCTTCCAACCAGTTCTCATTAAAATGTGCTCTGCTCTTAAAGGCAAGGTACATACTTTGAACACCAGTGCCCGGGAACTGGGAGGTCGTTGACTACAACAGGGAAACCACGTGTGGTAGGGTGACCACCTTTTCAAAAGGCAAAAGGGGCACCCTGGCCCTGCCCCCTGCTCCTCCTCTTCCCCCGAAGCCTCGCTCCTCCTCTCCCCTCCAAGGCCCTGCATCCTGGCCAGGCCGGAAGGCAGACTCGGGCCCTGGTAAAAACCACCCAGAGAGCTTGGGCCATTGTGGGGAGCCCCAGACCCTCCCTTGGGCCACTGTGGGGAGCAAACGTCAGGTGGAGGGTCCAAGGCTGCCCACAGTAGCTTGGGCTACCTGGGCAGCTCTTACTACTGCCTGGCTCTGGTTGGCTTCCAGCCTGGCCAGGGGGCCAGGCCTCAGCAGGAAGAGAAGGAGCAGGGGGTGGGGCCTCATGGTGATGCGGGGCTAAGACACACCTCAGCCTCCCCCACCAGGAAGAAGCTGGTGCCGTCCCTGAGCCTCAAGCAGGCGCAGAGTGGCACCGCAGGGAATCCGGGAATCCCAGTCAGCATGGGACTGGGACTTTAAATCTGCATTTCAGGACGGTTCCACCCTAACATGGGGGGATATCTGGTTTTTGATTTGGAGAAATGCAGTGTTTTTGATGTGATTGGTGCAGGAGTGTCTGGTATTTAATAGGGGAATACAGAAGAGAGCTATGATTGTCACAGGAGATGTCTGGCTTTTCAATGCTTCCTGCAAATTGCTTAGTGTTCTGCAGGCCATGAAACAATGAATTCATTGCGGAGGAAGCCCTCTTTCTATTTAATAAAAAGGGGGGTTACTTTGCAAACTTAGCCTTGCATTGCCCTGATGATCATGCAGCCAACCCCCTAAGCTTCACAGGAAGCATAACCTTGGGCTGGGCAAAGCCTTTGTGGGCCTCTGTCCTTGAGGGGAATTCGCAGACTCCAGCCTGTCTCTTTCCAAGCAGGCTCAAAGATTGACTCAAGGCACCACTTTCTGATAAACAGCTCGATTCCTGAAAATGCTGCCTCAGCCCACAAGGAACACCAAACTTAAAACTGACTTTCACTTTCTCTTTTTGACTTTCAGCTGGACTCTCTCCTTTTCTAAATTCTAAACTCTCCCACTAATCTGTCTCAGGATTCGGGCCTCTGGGTTCTAAACTCAGTCTTGCCAACTTCAAGAGATCAAAAATCATGAGTCAGACCCCCCCCCAAAATCATGACAGTTTAAAACAAGATCATAGTGTGTGTTTTAGGTGAGTCTCCTGATTTTTGAACTCCCCATGCCCATACCCAGGGTGTGTGCATGTGACAATTTGTGTTGCCCATTCTCCCATGTACTAGATATACGTAGTGCAGAGAAGGCCTGGGAATCTAGACTCCCATTCCCCACTCTAAACATTAGAACAATTTTTTTTTGCAGAATGCATAGAAACATATTTGCTTGTGCTTCAATCTACCTTGAGAAATAAACATTACTAGTTGTTTGAGTTAAAATGGAAAACATACAGAGAAGGGCATCGAAAATTATTAGGGGTATGGATTGTGACAGATCCAGACCAGTGGGGTACAGGAGTTTGATAGAAGGCAAATATACTGGCCACTGGATGAATAGTTTTCTGTTCCCTGAGTGACCACAGCAGGGGCTGCACTAGATCAATCAGGAACCTGCTAGAACCAATTAAGACAGGCAAGCTAATTAAGACAATTGGAGCCAATTAAGAACATACTAGAATCAATTGTGGCAGGCAGACAAATCAGGACACCTGATTTAAAAAGGACCTCCCATCAGTTAGTGGAGGGCATGCAAGGAGCAGGGAGTGAGAAGGCGGGCTGCTGGAGGACTGAGAGTACAAGTGTGATCAGGCTTCAGGAAGAAGATCCTGCAGTGAGGATAAAGAAGGTGCTGGGGGGGAAGCCATGGGGAAATAGCCCAGGGAGTTGTAGCTGTCCTGCAGCTGATACAGGAGACATTGTAGACAGTTGCTATCCACAGGGCCCTGGGCTGGAACCCAGTGTAGAGGGCGGGCCCAGGTTCCCCCATTCCCCCAACTCCTGATCGGTCACAGGAGGAGTTGACCTGGTCTGTGAGCAACACCAGAACGGAAGATCTAATGTGGAAAGGGATCTGGCCTGTCCCCGACCCACTAGGTGGGACAACAGAGATGGCGGAGATTGTTCTACGTTTCCCCCATGCTGGCCAGTGATGAGGTTAGCTGAGTGAACGGCAGGTTTGAGCCTCTAACAGAAGCAGCCAAACTGAGGGCTGCCACGAAACTCTGAGGCGAGCAAATCCGCCAATAAGCGCAGGATCCACCAAGGCAGAGGATGAACTTTGTCACAGGATCAGCTTCTATTTGAAGAGAGATTAAAAAGACTGGGACAGTTCAGTTTAGCAAAGCTACAACTAAGGGGGGATATGTTAGAGATCTATAAAACCATGAATGGAGTGGAGAAAGTGAATAAGGAAGTGTTATTTATCCCTTCACAAACACAAGAACCAGGGTCACCCAATGAAATTAATAGGCAGCAAGGTTAAAACAAACATCGGGAAGTACTTCTTCACACAGCCAACATGTGGAACTTTTTGTCAGGGGATGTTGTGAAAGCCAAAAGTATAAATGGGTTCAAAAAAGAAACACATAAGTTCATTGAAGACAGGTCCATCAATGGCTGTTAGCTGAGATGGTCAGGGATGGAACCCCATGCTCTGGGTGTCCCTAAACCTCTGACTGCCAGAAGCTGGAACTGGAGGACAGGGCATGGATCACTCAATAAATTGCCCTGTTCTGTTAATTCCATCTCAAGCATCTGGCACCAGCCCCTGCAGAAGAAAGGATACTGGGTTAGATGGACCATTGGTCTGACCCAGTATGGCCATTCTTATATTCCAAAAAGGTCTCAGGCTGGTGATTAGTCCTTCAAACCCCACACAGGAGTTTTTCTTATGGTCAGAAGTTCACCACAACTTTAGCTCAGAACAAGCACCAAGTCTTATTGGTATTCAGTAGGCCAAAGACCTTCAAACCTTCCCTAAGGGTGGGGGCCCCCTTTGACCAGAGGACCTATCCATTTGCTGGATCAGAGAGAAGGCCCCCAGTCAGTTTAAACTCAGGCTATTTAACAGAAGTCCTTGCTTTTTTTGTTGGTTCCTTGAAAATCTAGTTTGAACCAGTATATGTGAGCCTTTCCAGGTGGTGGTAGCTCTCTGGAGGTGTTACAACCTCAGTGAACGGTTTCAGAGTAACAGTATTCACAAAAAGAAAAGGAGTACTTGTGGCACCTTAGAGACTAACCAATTTATTTGAGCATAAGCTTTCGTGAGCTACAGCTCACTTCATCGGATGCATACTGTAGAAAGTATAGAAGATCTTTTTATACACACAAAGTATGAAAAAATGGGTGTTTACCACTACAAAAGGTTTTCTCTCCCCCCACCCCACTCTCCTGCTGGTAATAGCTTATCTAAAGTGATCACTCTCCTTACAATGCGTATGATAATCAAGTTGGGCCATTTCCAGCACAAATCCAGGTTTTCTCCCTCCCCCCCCCCCCCCCGCCCCACACACAAACCCACTCTCCTGTTGGTAATAGCTTATCTAAAGTGATCACTTTCCTTACAATGTGTATGATAATCAAGGTGGGCCATTTCCAGCACAAATCCAGGGTTTAACAAGAACGTCTGAGGATGGGGGTGGGGGGCAGTAGGAAAAAACAAGGGGCAATAGGTTACCTTGCAGAATGACTTAGCCACTCCCAGTCTCTATTCAAGCCTAAGTTAATTGTATCCAATTTGCAAATGAATTCCAATTCAACAGTCTGTCACTGGAGTCTGGTTTTGAAGTTTTTTTGTTGTAATATCGCAACTTTCATGTCTGTAATCGCGTGACCAGAGAGATTGAAGTGTTCTCCGACTGGTTTATGAATGTTATAATTCTTGACATCTGATTTGTGTCGATTTATTCTTTTACGTAGAGACTGTCCAGTTTGACCAATGTACATGGCAGAGGGGCATTGCTGGCACATGATGGCAAATATCACATTGGTGGACGTGCAGGTGAACGAGCCTCTGATAGTGTGGCTGATGTTATTAGGCCCTGTGATGGTGTTTCCTGAATAGATATGTGGGCACAGTTGGCAACGGGCTTTGTTGCAAGGATAGGTTCCTGGGTTAGTGGTTCTGTTGTGTGGTATGTGGTTGCTGGTGAGTATTTGCTTCAGGTTGGGGGCCTGTCTGTAGGCAAGGCTTGGCCTGGCTCCCAAGATTTGTGAGAGTGTTGGGTCATCCTTCAGGATAGGTTGTAGATCCTTAGTAATGCATTGGAGGGGTTTAAGTTGGGGACTGAAAGTGACGGCTAGTGGTGTTCTGTTATTTTCTTTGTTAGGCCTGTCCTGTAGTAGGTGACTTCTGGGAACTCTTCTGGCTCTATCAATCTGTTTCTTCACTTCCGCAGGTGGGTATTGTAGTTGTAAGAATGCTTGATAGAGATCTTGTAGGTGTTTGTCTCTGTCTGAGGGGATGGAGCAAATGCGGTTGTATCGCAAAGCTTGGCTATAGACAATGGATCGTGTGGTGTGGTCAGGGTGAAAGCTGGAGGCATGTAGGTAGGAATAGAGGTCAGTAGGTTTCCGGTATAGGGTGGTGTTTATGTGACCATCGTTTATTAGCACTGTAGTGTCCAGGAAGTGGATCTCTTGTGTGGACTGGTCCAGGCTGAGGTTGATGGTGGGATGGAAATTGTTGAAATCATGGTGGAATTCCTCAAGGGCTTCTTTTCCATGGGTCCAGATGATGAAGATGTCCTCAATATAGCGCAAGTAGAGTAGGGGCGTTAGGGGACGAGAGCTGAGGAGGCGTTGTTCTAAGTCAGCCATACAAATGTTGGCATACTGTGGGGCCATGCGGGTACCCATAGCAGTGCCGCTGCTTTGAAGGTATACATTGTCCCCAAATGTAAAATAGTTATGGGTAAGGACAAAGTCACAAAGTTCAGCCGCCAGGTTAGCCGTGACATTATCGGGGATAGTGTTCTTGACGGCTTGTAGTCCATCTTTGTGTGGAATGTTGGTGTAGAGGGCTTCTACATCCATAGTGGCCAGGATGGTGTTTTCAGGAAGATCACCGATGGATTGTAGTTTCCTCAGGAGGTCAGTGGTGTCTCGAAGGTAGCTGGGAGTGCTGGTAGCGTAGGGCCTGAGGAGGGAGTCTACATAGCCAGACATTCCTGCTGTCAGGGTGCCAATGCCTGAGATGATGGGGCGCCCAGATTTCCAGGTTTATGGGTCTTGGGTAGTAGATAGAATATCCCAGGTCGGAGTTCCAGGGGTGTGTCTGTGCGGATTTGATCTTGTGCTTTTACAGGGAGTTTCTTGAGCAAATGCTGTAGTTTCTTTTGGTAACTCTCAGTGGGATGAGAACACCACTAGCCGTCACCTTCAGCCCCCAACTAAAACCCCTCCAACGCATTATTAAGGATCTACAACCTATCCTGAAGTATGACCCAACACTCTCACAAATCTTGGGAGACAGGCCAGCCCTTGCCTACAGACAGCCCCCCAACCTGAAGCAAATAACTCACCAGCAACCACACACTGCACAACAGAACCACTAACCCAGGAACCTATCCTTGCAACAAAGCCCGTCGCCAACTGTGCCCACATATCTATTCAGGGGACACCATCACAGGGCCTAATAACATCAGTCACACTATCAGAGGCTCGTTCACCTGCACATCCATCAATGTGATATATGCCATCATGTGCCAGCAATGCCCCTCTGCCATGTACATTGGTCAAACTGGACAGTCTCTACGTAAAAGAATAAATGGACACAAATCAGATGTCAAGAATTATAACATTCATAAACCAGTCGGAGAACACTTCAATCTCTCTGGTCACGCGATTACAGACATGAAAGTTGCGATATTACAACAAAAATACTTCAAAACCAGACTCCAGCGAGAGACTGTTGAATTGGAATTCATTTGCAAATTGGATACAATTAACTTAGGCTTGAATAGAGACTGGGAGTGGTTAAGTCATTCTGCAAGGTAACCTATTTCCCCTTGTTTTCTCCACCCCCACATCCTCAGACGTTCTTGTTAAACCCTGGATTTGTGCTGGAAATGGCCCACCTTGATTATCATACACATTGTAAGGAGAGTGATCACTTTAGATAAGCTATTACCAGCAGGAGAGTGGGGTGGGGGAGAGAAAACCTTTTGTAGTGCTAAACACCCATTTTTTCATACTTTGTGTGTATAAAAACATCTTCTATACTTTCCACAGTATGCATCCGATGAAGTGAGCTGTAGCTCACGAAAGCTTATGCTCAAATAAATTGGTTAGTCTCTAAGGTGCCACAAGTACTCCTTTTCTTTTTGCGAACCTCAGTGAATTTGCCTAACCACCCCACCACTGTTCTTAGTTCCTGGAGATCTGTGGTCCCCCTTCCCCATGGAATTACATACAATCCCACAATAGTACATAAACATTGCATTTACCATATATACTCATTCATAAGTCAAATATTTCTGGCAAAAAAGTGACGCATCAAAGAGCAGGGGTCGGCTTATATACGGGTCTACACCACAATTTGATGATTTTAAACTCTATGAAATCATTGAATTGAATATCTAATAGATTGTCATTTTGTTTACCTGGAGTGTCTGCAGACATGGAGCTCCTCGATTCCCTGTGGCCGCGGTTCGCCATTCCCAGCCAATGGGAGTTGAGGGGCTCCGTACCTGTGAACGCTCCAGGTAAACAAAACATCCCGACCCGCCAGCAGCTTACCCTGACAGGCCTGGAGCCAAAGTTTCCCAACCCCTGAAATATAGGGTCAGCTTGTGAAAGGGTCATACAGTTTTTACTATTTTTACCTATCCATCTTGGGGGGTTGGCTTATAAACGAATGGGCTAATGAACGAGTATATACGGAATATTTTTAATACAATGAACTCCTAAAATACCTATGCTTAATTCAGAAAGGTTTGCCCAGGATATTGTCTTTTCTGTCACAAACAGGAACTTGGTACTTATTTTTCAGGCCATAGTCTCCACCTCTTCATGCGTGTTGATACACTAAAACCTGCATATACAGGTAATTGGGTCTCACAACTTTTTGTGCAAAAAATACTGGATAGAGAAGGAGGTCATTTTGATACCCCATGTAAAATCTGGCCCTCTTTATACACAACCTACAGAAAGGGGAAAAACGTGAGGGTTATGTTCTGAGCTTTTGGGATCATATGTACACATCATAGCACACAGTGATGTGTTTTCTTTTCTTGATGCACTGACCTCTTATTTAATTATTTTAAACATGCAGTTACATACATGTCTAGAGGAGAGGATTAGATTCCTGCAAGGAGTTTGGAGGCTCAACAGGGCCTCTGCAGATCAAGAACTTTTGCGTCCCCCAAAGCAGACACCTCCCTCTGCCAAACTATGGTTAACACCTGTCAAGGTTCCTTCCCCACTCTGAACTCTAGGGTACAGATGTGGGGACCTGCATGAAAACCCCCTAAGCTTATTTTTACCAGCTTAGGTTAAAACTTCCACAAGGTACAAACTATTTTACCTTTTGCCCTTGGACTTTATTGCTGCCACCACCAAGCGTCTAACAAATATATATCAGGGAAAGAGCCCGCTTGGAAACGTCTTTCTCCCCAAAATCCTCCCAAGCCCTACATCCCCTTTCCTGGGGAAGGCTTGATAAAAATCCTCACCAATTTGCATAGGTGAACACAGACCCAAACCCTTGGATCTTAAGAACAAGGAAAAAGCAATCAGGTTCTTAAAAGAAGAATTTTAATTGAAGAAAAAGTAAAAGAATCACCTCTGTAAAATCAGGATGGTAAATACCTTACAGGGTAATCAGATTCAAAACATAGAGAATCCCTCTAGGCAAAACCTTAAGTTACAAAAAGACACAAAAAACAGGAATATAAATTCCATTCAGCACAATTTATTTTATCAGCCATTTAAACAAAACAGAATCTAACCCATATCTAACTAGATTGCTTACTAAGTTCTAAGAATCTATTCCTTTTCTGTTCCTGGCAAAAGCATCACACAGACAGGGAGAACCTTTGTTTCTCCCACCCCCCTCCAGCTTTGAAAGTATCTTGTCTCCTCATTGGTCATTTTGGTCAGGTGCCAGCGAGGTTATCGTAGCTTCTTAACTCTTTACAGGTGAAAGGGTTTTTCCTCTGGCCAGGAGGGATTTAAAGGTGTTTACCCTTCCCTTTATATTTATGACAACACCCTTCTGCCCCCACCTCTGTTTAGTATAGTCATCTATAATTCGTTTAGTACAAAAATCTGGGTTATTGTGGTGAAAATAGTGTATCAAGCCTTGGTTCAGGAACCAATCCCCCCCTTTATACCCTTGATTCCTATGGGAAAAGCAGTTTCGACTTACAACATTTCGACTTACAACGCAATTCTGAGGAACGAATTGTGTCCTAAGTCAGAGAACTCCCTATAATTTTTAAAAACAGGCAGATCTCAAAAAATATTCTCTCCAGTTCAGGGCTGGACTTGTATCTTACACAAACGCCCTATATATGCTTTTTTAAAAAGGCTTACACACACATCCCATTTTCACTGCTGCTGTCATGTGCTATGTGGCCTCTTAAAAAATGTACTAAATATAAAAACAGAATGAAAGCAATACAGCTAGAAAAGTGTGCAGATGCACACTTGAGATAGCTATATGGATGAATGCATGGATTTTAAAAAATTAGTTATAATGCATCCAATTGGTTGTCTCACTCAGTGTTTTGATTTTAGTATTAGTGATGTATGATAAAACTTTTAATTGTCAGTGCAAAGCTGAAACCAGCCGTAGCAGCCCTTGAATCAGAAGTCCTGGCTTTTGAGTTTGACTAGAAGATTAAGGAAATGTTTTGTTATGATTAGTAATAATCATTGCTCACCATATTTAATGCCAATGTCCATTCCCCCCCCCCTTTTTTTTTTGGTATTAAATTACTTTCTTATTCAGAGTTCTCACTTCACTGACATGGTAGAGCAATGTTTTCCCACCAGACTCAGAAGTGTTTGGAAATGGAGATACATAAAGTATTGTTGTATATGTCCTCAGTACATCTTTTCTCTTGATGATATTGTATTTTGCATTAGTAACTTGCATACAAAAATGCAGAACCAGGTAGGGCTGGAAAACGTAAGAAGTCCCAAAGCTTGTAAATATATGCATAATCCAGCCCAGAAATTCTCAGGGCACATCTTCACTAGCAACGTTAAAGCAGCAGCGCTTTAACATGGCTTGTGTAGTTGCAGCATAGTGATGGGAGAGAGCTCTCCCAGCTCTATTAAAAAAAACACCTCTGCAAAGAGAATAGCTCCCAGCTATTTTTTCCACACCCTGAGCGAGAAAGTTGTAGCGCTGTAAAGTGCCAGTGTAGACAAGCCCTCAGTGAACTTGTGAATGACAGTAGCCAAAAGAAGGCAATAGGACCCACTGTAGAAAATAGGGGGCAATACCTTATGTGTAGTAGTAAAAGACAGTATTGTATAGAAACACTATAAAGGTTCTGTGAAATGCTGCATGAATCAGACAGAAATACAGGATAAAAGGCTCATTTCTGGAGGCGCAAGAGAGCAGATCACAGAACCACCTGGGAAAAAGATTTTGAGTCAGATTAGATACCAGAATCTTTTAACTGTGATGTATCACACAACCCCTCCCTCTACAAACCCAGTATCTTTCACTTATTTAAACACAACTGCCTCCTTTGTTTGTTGATCAAGTAATTAACCTTGACACCATTATAGGCTCTGTTCTTCTGCCCATCACATACAACTTGTACCATTATCAATTATTCACTGCTCTCTCTATAAAAGTTTAGGATCTTTTTTCATGTACTTCAGATGTTTTGCATTAAAGTTTTTTGCGGTTGTTGCTTGAAAGAGGCCCAATCCACATCATAACTTCTTTGTCATCATTACCCTTGTTGTGCTATTAAAATAATATGCCTTTTTCAGTGCAAATACTTTCCTGTTTAATTTTTTTGTTAAAAGCAGCTCAAGACAAAATAAATTGTACTTTGTGCTGTACTGGCTGAGTTAAACCCTGTCATGACTTAAGTTTTAGAAGGTGTTCGATTTAGCTAGCTAACATGATCTAGCATCACACCTTTAAATCTGTGACTATTTGTATACTAGGCAAAAAGGTGTACATCTAACACACCTTGTTGAGTGAACACAAGGCCCTAGTCAAGACAAAGCCTGGGTTCCTATGAAAAAAAGGCTATAACACACTTTTAGATGACATTGGGTGTGCACTTGTCTTTCTGTCTGATCTAACTACTGCATCTATACTATGCTCATCATGATGGGATCTGAATGCTTCATAGGCAAATATAAAGACACAATCCCTGATTTAAAGAGTTTACAAACTAATGCCCCAAACCTGCAAGTTCTTACATACATGAGTAACTTTACACAAGTGAGTGAACTCAGTGGGACTACTCATACGCATTGTTACTCCAAGCTGCAAGTGCAGGATGGGGGCCTAAATTTAGACTAAAGATTTAAGAAGTGAAGGTTATTTAAGAAGGTTATTGCCAACCTCCAGTGTTCAAAAATCATGAGCCCCCAAAAATCATGAGGTCTAGAAACTTTCTTAAGATTTTTTTGTTTAAATGAAAGCACTAGTTTCCAGGAGCTGGGGCTTTAAGTAAAATATTAAACATCCCAGTTCCAAAGCAGCCCCACTCCCCCATTACCAGGTTGGGTGATTGTTCAATTTCACTTCCCCCAGCTCTCTGGACTCCACACACAGGGAGCCAGAATCATCAGATTTTATGTCCGGGGTGTGAATTTCATCTTCTGAGCGTAGAATTTCCATCTAAGAAAATAAGTGTTCTACACAAAGCAGGTACAGAATTGAACCTATGTCACACAGGTGTTGGTGTAGTAATATATTATGAAAACACATAGCAGTCAATGGTCGTTAAACTCACTCTTCCACTCGTGCCATGTGGTGCTTAAATGTTATTCAACTATACTAGAAAACATGTAGAACAGTGCAGGCAAGACTGACTAAGTGTTTTGTCTGCAGTGTCTACTTTTCCTTTTCAATAAGCACTGGCATTTTTTTTAGAAACAAACAGATCTAAAAATTATTCATCATCATCCTGATGACCATTAACTTGTGTACAGTTCACCCAAAAATATAAATTAAAAAAATTTTACATTTAAAAAGTTTTGCATGTATGTTTATAGCCAAAGCCTGCACGAGAGACAAGGTGGGTGAGGTAATATCTTTTATTGGACCAATTTCTGTTGGTGAAAGAGACAAGCTTTCAAGCCACACAGAGCTCTTCTTCAGGTTGAGGAAAGATACTACAAGCCTCAGAGCTCAATGTAAGGTAGAACAGATTGTATAGCATAAGTCTTTAGCACATATTCTAAGGGACCATTCAAGGCAGATACTTAATACCCAAACATGTGACACACAAAATACAAATATGCTCTGCCCCACCTTGAGCTTTATTTTCTTTTTTAATTATTGGATATTAATCACTGCTTAAACTATTATAAGGCTATGTTTACACTGGCAACAGAACGACAAAACTTTTGTCTTTCAGAGGTGTTAAAAAAAAATCCTGAAAGACAAAAGTTTTGCCACAACAAGCGCCAGTGTGAACAGTGCATTGTCGGCAGGAGTGCTCTTCTGCCGACAACGCAAATGCCACTCATTGGGGGGAAGTGTTTTGTTGGCAGGAACTCTGACAAACAGCGGCTACACTGCACAACATTTTGCGGAACGGCTGTAGCGACACACCCATGTCCCTAAAAGCTGTGTAGTGTAGACAGCCTCAATATTAGGAGCTGTTCCCTCTCTGAATGACATTCAGCTTTTAACATCTGCTTCCTCCCTCCCACATCCCCTTGCTTGCTACTTTTATCTCTACCTTGAGTGCAAACAGCTTTAGAACTATCTTTCTGAAATAAGGCATAGTTTGAATATTTAAAAAGTGACCCATCATTGCAGGATGAGTGTCTTGGAGGGGAGTCATAGAAAGCCACATTCGCTGTGACATAGGAATGTGAGAGGGTAGAGTTCTGGAATCTAGATATAAAACCACCAGAAATTACAGAGATTCCATTTTCCCTGTTGGACTGTTGCCAGGAATGAGCTGAGCCTCATGACCACATGCATTCCAGAACTGAACTAAAGAGTTTTTGCTGGAGTTGTATTAGTCTGCCATCTAGCGAATTAGTGATAACACTGAAACAAACACTTGCCAGAATTTGAAGGGATGTGAGAAAGAAAAATTTGGTTATCACTTGATGGTGGTAAAGATATGTTTTAATTACACACAAAAAAGACTTTGTTAAAAGAATGTTATTTAGGTTGCAAAGTCTAGCACTCAAAAGTTTGCAAATGCCAGAACTAAGGTTGTCTGTGGAACCTTAATTATGTACCTTTGTGAGTATATGTAGTTCTTATTACATTTTCACATACTATTCCCTTCATTCGGTTCACAAGTAAGACAGTGTTGATCAATATTTCGTTTTACGTTCATCTCATTTACTGCACACCATCCAAAGCTTTCACTAAATACAGACATACTTTACAGACATTAATTTCCTCATGGTTTTTTCTAGTATGTTCATGCCTCACAAATGTTAATTAATTTATCTTTACAACCACACTAAGAGCTAGGAAGATATTTTATCCCCATTTTATAAGTGGGTAACTGAATCACAGCGAGATTAAAGCCAACATTGTCAAAAGTATCCACACATTTTGGGTGCCCAGTTTGAGACATGCAGAGCTTGGTTTTTCAGAGATGCTGAGCTGCATCTCTGGCTTCAGTGGGGAGTGCTCAGCTCCTCTGAAAAGGAGGCCCTAGGTGTCTCAGGTTGAACCTAGAAAATTTGGGGCACACAATTAGGCCCCAATCTTCCAAACATATATGTCTATGCTTAACTTCAAGCATGTGACCATTTCCACTGAGGCAAATGAGACAACTCACTGGCTTAAAGGTAGGGACAAGCATAAGCATTCACAGGAGTGCGCCTTAAATTACTACTGCAAAAGAGGATTGCTCTCTGCCCTCAAATTAGCTGAAAACCATTATATAATTCTCTTCTGTATAGACACCATTTCACTCCTGAAGATTTCCAGCAGTTGAGAGCCAGAATACCCCTAATTGTTGGCTTAATGTGGATGTCATGCTGTTCCTGACGTTTAGCAGTCCATCTTCAGTTAAAAAGTGAACCCTGAAAATAAAGTGCTAATAGAAAGACATGCAGCCCTAGATTCCAGCTTGTTAAGTTTCCAAAAGGGTTTACACGAAAAATGTAAATAAAAAATTATTAAATAATAAAAGTTGACTAATATTTGTATAAGAAAGAAAGAGAATTGATTGAGTGGAGAAGAGTATTCAAGTAAAAAAGGAATAGGAATTAGGAAGAGAGAAATAAATCTAAATACAGGTGAATTATATATACTTCCTGGAAAGCTCACCCAAATATTTCTAAGGATGTTCATTTTTATTTCAGTATTGTGCTAAAACACACAACCAGGGTGAAATCCTAGACCCACTGAAGTCAATGACAAAACTCCCACGGGCTTCAATAAGGATGGGATTTCACCCTTAATATTTGTTTATGCCACATTTATGGTAATATCAATAAATTCCTTAGTTTATATTATTGTGCTAAACTACATTTAATTTACACATTTCACCCCTTCCTGCACTCTGTCCACTAAACCATCTCTGACTACTTCTAATATTCCAAATCTCTAAGCATCTTCCACCTCCTTTTGTGTACTAATGTTAAAACATGAGTAGCTCCTGTCTACTCAGTAAAATGAAACCATCCTTTATTCGCATTGTATCTGGGTCCTCTGACAGAAGTATTTCATCGGTTCATAGGTTTTAAAGCCACAAGGTACTATTATGAGCATCTAGTCTAATTTCCTCCATAACATAGGCCATAGAACTTCACTCATTTGTAATGCTGACAAGACCAATGATAATCACCAACACCTTGAATTGCACCTGGTAGCGAATAAGGTGTGAGCACAAAGACTTGAGAGCACATGTTAGATGCCTGCAATGGCCCATTCTGCTCAGAAGGCATCCTGCATCAGATGAAGCTGCTGGTTGATCTTTTAAGCTATCCCTGCATGGCATGGTATTGCCACCCTTACTTCTGTGCTACTGCTGGCGGTGGTGCTGCCTTTGCAGCGGGGCAGCCATCCAGCAGCCACTGCTCTCCCGCTGCCCAGCTCTGAATGTGCACAGTAAGCTTTTTTCCCCTAAAGCTTCTCAGGCCCCCCAGAATACATTCTGCACTCCCCACTTTGAGAACATCTGTTCTAGGTCATTTGTTCCAGTGCTTAACTACCCTTACAGCTAGGAAGTTTTTCCTAATGTCCAACTTAAATCTCCCTTGCTGCAATTTAAATCAGAAATAAATGTAGTCTTCTGGCCATTATAGATGATAAAAGGGACCCTCATTGTATCTGAGAGTCTGGGAGCAGCAACAGAGCTAATAGCACAACTCAGCTGAATTATTTTGGCAAAAGGTGGCTATATCAAAGACGTCCATGATTCTTGAAATACACTTAGGTTCTCAATAAGAAAAGGAGTACTTATGGCACCTTAGAGACTAACGAATTTATTTGAGTATAAGTTTTCGCGAGCTACAGCTCACTTCATCGGATGCATACTGTGGAAAATACAGTGGGGAGATTTATATACACAGAGAACATGAAACAATGGGTGTTACCATACACACTGTAACCAGAGTGATCACTTAAGGTGAGCTATTACCAGCAGGAGAGCGGGGGCGGAGGGGTGGGGGAACCTTTTGTAGTGATAATCAAGGTGGGCCATTTCCAGCAGTTGACAAGAACGTCTGAGGAACAGTGGCGGGGGGTGAGGGGGAGGGGGGATTAAACATGGGGAAATAGTTTTACTTTGTGTAATGACCCATCCACTCCCAGTCTCTATTCAAGCCTAAGTTAATTGTATCCAGTTTGCAAATTAATTCCAATTCAGCAGTCTCTCATTGGAATCTGTTTTTTAAGTTTTTTTGTTGAAGTATTGCCACTTTTAGGTCTGTAATCGAGTGACTAGAGAGATTGAAGTGTTCTCCAACTGGTTTTGGAATGTTATAATTCTTGAAGTCTGATTTGTGTCCATTTATTCTTTTACGTAGAGACTGTCCAGTTTGACCAATGTACATTGCAGAGGGGCACTGCTGGCACATGATGGCATATATCACATTGGTAGATGTACAGGTGAATGAGCCTCTGATATTGTGGCTGATGTGATTAGGCCCTATGATGGTGTCCCCTGAATAGATATGTGGACACAGCTGGTAACGGGCTTTGTTGCAAGGATAGGTTCCTGGGTTAGTGGCTCTGTTGTGCAGTGTGTGGTTGCTGGTGAGTATTTGCTTCAGGTTGGGGGGCTGTCTGTCAACAAGGACTGGCTTGTTTCCCAAGATCTGTGAGTGTGATGGGTCATCCTTCAGGATTGTTTGTAGATCCTTGATGATGCATTGGAGAGGTTTTAGTTGGGGGCTGAAGGTGATGGCTAGTGGCATTCTGTTATTTTCTTTGTTGGGCCTGTCCTGTAGTATGTGACTTCTGGGTACTCTTCTGGCTCTGTCAATCTGTTTCTTCACTTCAGCAGGTGGGTATTGTAGTGGTAAGAATGCTTGATAGAGATCTTGTAGGTGTTTGTCTCTGTCTGAGGGATTGGAGCAAATGCGGTTGTATTGCAGAGCTTGGCTATGGACAATGGATCGTGTGGTGTGGTCTGGATGAAAGCTGGAGGCATGAAGGCAGGAATAGCGGTCAGTAGGTTTCTGGTATAGGGCGGTGTTTAAGTGACCATCGCTTGTTAGCACCGTAGTGTCCAGGAAGTGGATCTCTTGTGTGGACTGGTCCACGCTGAGGTTGATGGTGGGATGGAAATTGTTGAAATCATGGTGGAATTCCTCAAGGGCTTCTTTTCCATGGGTCCGGATGATGAAGATGTCGTCAATATAGCACAAGTAGAGTAGGGGCATTAGGGGATGAGAGCTGAGGAAGCGTTGTTCTAAGTCAGCCATACAAATGTTGGCATACTGTGGGGCCATGCGGGTACCCATTGCAGTGCCGCTGCTTTGAAGGTATACATTGTCCCCAAATGTGAAATAATTATGGGCAAGGACAAAGTCACAAAGTTCAGCCACCAGGTTTGCTGTGACATTATCGGGGATACTGTTCCTGACAGCTTGTAGTCCATCTTTGTGTGGAATGTTGATGTAGTGGGCTTCTACATCCATAGTGGCCAGGATGGTGTTTTCAGGAAGATCACCGATGGATTGTAGTTTCCTCAGGAAGTCAGTGGTGTCTTGAAGATAGCTGGGAGTGCTGGTAGCGTAGGGCCTGAGGAGGGAGTCTACATAGCCAGACAATCCTGCTGTCAGGGTGCCAATGCCTGAGATGATGGGGCATCCAGGATTTCCAGGTTTATGGATCTTGGGTAGCAGATAGAATACCCCAGGTCGGGGTTCCAGGGGTGTGTCTGTGTGGATTTGTTCTTGTGCTTTTTCAGGGAGTTTCTTGAGCAAATGCTGTAGTTTCTTTTGGTAATCCTCAGTTGGATCAGAGAGTAATGGCTTGTAGAAAGTGGTGTTGAAGAGCTGCCTAGCTGCCTCTTGTTCATATTTTGAACCTATTCATGATGACGACAGCACCTCCTTTGTCAGCCTTTTTGATTATTATGTCAGAGTTGTTTCTGAGGCTGTGGATGGCATTGTGTTCTCTGCATTTACAATGTAGACTGGAGTGTCAGATGAATTCCATTTTTTAATTAGGGTCTGTGGAGATAAGGTATACATTTTGGATTACATTCTTCCTTCAAACCAAAGAACACCCATTGGAAATCAATGGGAAGATCGTACAAACTTCAAGGGTAGAATATGGCCTTTATGTAGTAATGGGGCCACCCACACAAGAGCCATCTGCTGAGCTGCCACCACTCTTCCCTAGGTAGATTTCATCCCCCACAACTCCCAACCAATGCTTCCTCGTCTTCAGGCAAGCAACAGTCCATCCTACTCAGCAAAGGACTCTGTGTGGTATTCCCTGCCAGCACTACCTCAGAAGAACTATGATGGAGTGGGAACAGTGAAGGCTTCCCACAAAGCCCTCTGATGGAGTGAAGAGCTCTGGGTTTCAGAGGTAACCCCTAATAATTGAACAGGACAGTTCACACCTCTTAGAGACCTTGTTTCAGGCCTGGTCTATGTTTAAAATTTAGGTTGACCTAGCTACATCACTCAAGGATGTGAAAAATTCACACTTCTGAGCTACATAGTTAAGCCAGCCTAAGCCTTAGGTCTGTTCTATACTACGGGCGGGAGGATTGATCTAAGTTACGCAACTTCAGTTACATGAATAACGTAGCGGTGTCTTTACTGCGGTGAGTCAACTGCTGACATTCCCCCGTCAGCTCCGCCTCTCACTACGGTGGAGTACCGAAGTCGATGGGAGAGCACTTGGTGGTCGATTTATCGCATCTAGACTAGGCACGATAAATCAACCCCCGCTGGATCGATCACTGCCTGTTGATCACTGCCCGTCGATCCAGCGGTAATGTAGACAAGCCCTAACTGTAGACAGCATTAGGTTGATAGAAGAATTCTTCCATTAATCTATTTTCCGCCTCTCAGGGCGGTGGATTTGCTGCTGATGAAAGAACCTCTTCCATTGCTATAGGGTCTACACTACAGTGCTACAGCAGCACAGCAGCAACTATGCTACTGTATCACCATTTCTAGTGAGGACCTAGCCTCAGGATGTCTCTATACTCAGGAAGACATAGTTATCCACTACACTCAGTTCACATTTAGTAGGTTTTCTTCAAAATGTAGAAGAATTCTGACAATTGGAATATGTCATGAGGGCCAAACACATGAAGTGGGCTGAATGTTTGACAGCAAGAAACTTCTGAATAGCTTGAGATTCAGTTATTTGAAAAACTACCTCTTACCCTATACTCTGCGGTAGCAGTTAAATAGCATCTGGGCAACCAATGATTTGGCTATCTCTGAGAGCAGTTGCCTTTGAAATCTGCTCCACTCTGTGGTCTGCCAGGGTTTGAATTTCACAACCTTCAGGGTGTAATGTAAAGTCCATTTATCTTGTTTAGCATTTGATTGACTGATTCTACTTTAATTGTTTCTTCAAGCAGCATGTAATTTGTATCTTTAATTTTTGTAATTGAAGCACCTAAGGTGCCACAGTAACAGCTGCTATAAATATTGGTACCATACATAAACTCCTTTGTGTTCGTCCACTGATGCATAACTCCTACCATACTCAGTTATTGAGCAGTGGAGTCCACAGAGAATTACTCAAATAATTCACACTTAGTTGTGTATTTGCCCTTCAGCTTCATGCCTATTACTGAACAAAGCATGAATCACTACAGTGTAGCTCAATTAGAAATTGTCTTGTTGCTTTAACTATGTGAGCCTTTCAAAAAAAATTCAGAGAAGCTCTGTTTAACAAGCAAGCTCAGATCTATAAACTGTTTTTCATGTTATTTCCAAACACAATCTATAATTTAAACAACACAGCCCTTGCAAATGCATTTGGGCTGACTCTTGTTAGGTGACAGACTTCACCTCCCACAAATAAAATAAAAAAATAAAATGCCTTTCTAATCACACTACTGTGAAAGCCAATAAACGTAATTGAAAAAAACATTCAAAGCTTCAACCAGAATTTGCAACGACCAAAACATCTACAGGGATTTTTCTAAAGGAATTTTATTTCTGTAACTTAGGCGCCTCTTTTAATTCTCTCATGTTGGGCTGTAAAAGAAATAAGATGATGGGGCATGCCCACAGTTGGTGTAAATTGTCCTGGTTCCATTGACCTTCACTAATTTTAATGGAGCAACAGTTTACACCACCAGAGAATCTGCTCCCATATTTCATACTGGCTTACTTTGTGCCTGGATTGTAGTAAGAAAGTAATTCTGTTTTTAAAGGATGGAGTATTATTTATTACCAATAAATTAAATAAATAAACTACCAGTCAGTGAATAAAGAAGAAGGGCCCTGAAGAGTTTACAGTCCAAAGACAGGAAAATAAACAGACAGCAGATAGAGAAAAGAAGAACAAAAAATATAGAGCTATTAGGGCTGTCGAGTGATTAACCGTGCGATTAATCGCCCTGTTAATAATACAATGTCATTTATTTAAATATTTTTGGATGTTTTCTACATTTTAAAATATACTGATTTCAATTACAACACAAAATACAAAGGGTACAGGGCTTACTCTTTATTTATTTTTGATTACAAGTCTTTGCACTGTAAAGAACCAAAAGAAATAGTATTTTTCAATTCACCTAATACAAATACTGTAATGCAATCTCTTTATCATGAAAATTTAATTTACAAATATAGAATTATGTACAAAAAACTGCATTCAAAAATAAAACAATGTAAAATTTTAGAGCCTGCAAATCCATTCAGTCCTACTTCTTGTTCAGCCAATCGCTCAGACAAACAAGTTTGTTTACATTTGCAGGAGATAATGCTGCTGCTTCTTGTTTACAATGTCACCTGAAAGTGAGAACAGGCATTTGCATGACACTTTTGAAGGAGCATACGAATATTTAGCATATCTGGCATGAAATACCTTGCAAATTTCAATTGGTATTCTATTGTTTGAGTATGATTAAAACTGAGATTAATCACAATTAATTTTTTGGAGTTAATTGGGTGAGTTCACTGCGATTAATTGACAGCCCTAATAGTTATATTCCTCTAACAGCTATTGTATGAGTGATATAAAAAATACTAAGCTTATTTTTCTTCCATTAACTTGTATATTGGTAGAGGTTATTTTTATTTTGTTTTGCATTCTCTATGCTAGAAAATTATCAGAATACTGAGAGACCAGTGTGAGACTTAAAATATTCACAATCTCAGTCTTGTTATTTTCATAATTATTTGAAAGTGATCTTTAAAATGCTATTTAGCTAATATATGGATATGGAGAAGAAAAATTTGTTTTCAAAGCCACCAACAAGGCTCAAATGGCGATAATTTTGAAGGCCCAGAATACAGTATGTGTGGTTTTAAGATGTAATTGGTTGTGAGAGTCTCTATGGGCCATGCTCTGAATAGTTCCTTTTATACCAGTAATTGAGTAGAATGAGAAACTGGGAAGGGCATTACACTACTGAATCAGAAATCGAGCTACTTTAAAACAAGATTGTATTTATAACCAAAAATCTATTGCACTGAAAGTCATTGTGGAGAGGAGGAAATTAATAACCTACACCTCTACCCTGATATAATGCAACCCGATATAACACGAATTCGGATACGTTAAACACGTTAAAGCAGCGCTCTGGGGGGCGGGGCTGCGCGCTCCGGTGGCCTGTTAAGGGTGCTGGGCTGGGGCCGAGGGGTTGGATAAGGGGCAGAAGGTCTCGGGGGGCAGTCAGGGGACAGGGAGCGGGGGGGGGGTTGGATGGTTCAGAGGTTCTGGGGGCAGGGCGGTCAGGGGACGGGAAACAGGGGTGTTGGATAGGGCATGGGAGTTCCGGGGGGCCTGTCAGGGGGTGGGAGTGTGGATGGGGGCGGGGCAGTCAGGGAACAGGAAACCGGGGGGTTGGGTAGGGGTGAGGTCCTGGGGGTGATTAGGGACGGGGGGGGGGTCTCTGGAGGGGGCGGTCTGGGACAAGGAGAAGGGGGGGTTAGATAGGGGGTGGGGTCTTGGGAGGGGTGGTTGGGGTGGGGAATCTCTGGAGGGGGTAGTCAGGAGACGAGGAGCGGGGGGATTGGATGGGTTGGGGGTTCTGAGGGGTCAGTCGGGGGTGGGGAGTGACTATTAATAATGGAAATGCTTGCAGCCAAAGCAAGTTCGATATAATGCTGTTTCACCTTTAACGTGGTAGGATTTTTTGGCTCCCGCATACCACGTTATATCGGGGTAGAGGTGTATATGTTAGGTACATCAGGCAGGATGAAGTGGTGCAGACCCCAGTGAAGTATTAAAGTCATGTAACTAATTACATTCTTGATTTAGCAATTAGAGTGAGCAGTTGGAAATTAGACCAGTGTCATAAAACCCACCATCATCTCCAGAATTCTGAGGTTGTGGCACTTTACCCGTCGGAGTATTTTGATAGTTTGTCTTCGAAGGCAAATTGAATCAGAAGGAAGATACTGTTCTTCCCACAGGCTGCTCTACTGTGAGTTGATTAGGATGCTATATTAATCTTTTATCCTCAGTCAAGTACCCAGTGGGCACTTCTTCTTTCTTTGCCCTCAGACTTCCATGATTTAACAGATGATATGTGAAAGATGTGGCAGGAGAGAAACTGACTAGAATGCCAGTATCAGAAGTCTTTAACTAAAGCTGAGTGACTGTATCATACAGAGAGATTCAGAATTCTTACGTCATTGCTGTGCAGGAGGCAAAGAAAGTTTTGGCTTTCACCTCAGCTGGGGTTCCTAGGCAGTGGCACTGTGATAATGCAAATAATTAAAAATAATAATAATAAATAGTGTATTTGTTTCACAAAGCAGACAGGTTGGTTATTCTAAATTTCTTCCTGTTCTAAATTTCTTCCTGTTGTGGAGAAGTTTCTAATTATTTTGCAGATTTAGAGTGAGCTGTCTGGTTCTGTGGCTGCAAAGCAGTATAAATGCTTTCTTCTTTGGATGAGTTTGGGGTAATACTCACTGAGGTACTAGAGGTGCTGAGAGCTCTTCATCCTATAACCTGTCCTTTTAACAGGAGTCCCTTTTGGCTGATGTGGGCCTCCTAGAGATAAAAATTGATCCACTGCTGGTGAACAGTGTTGACACTTTCCTTATGGAGGGTAGCATGCCAGCTTATCTTAAGTAAGCTGTTGTGCAGAAGAGGAACCCACATGATTCTAACAAGCTAGTTAATTATTGCACAATATCTAATCTTCTAGTTCTGGATAAGACTAGAACACCTATATGTCTGAGGTCTTCAAACAAACAGCACTTCTGGTAGATCTCCTCTTAGTGAGGATGATTGGGTTTCCATACTGATAGATTTAATGCTATCAGTTGTTTTTGATATTATTGACTTTGAGGAGTTACTGATTCACCTGAAAACTGTGGCAGAAATTGACAGGGCTGCTCTTGGTGGCCCTATTCCTTTTTTTGCTGAGCATTTACAGAAAGTGATGTTGGGCAATTGCTTTCATTCTTAAGAGTGTTGTCTTGTGCGAGCTCCAGAGGTTTCCATCTTGTCTCCCCTCTTGCTGAATATGTATACAGGTATGTTGAGAGGATTAAAGAGGAGATGTAGGCTGCTGTGCTGGTGCTCTGTATCTCACCAGACCCTGCCACTGCAGTTAGATGCTTGGCCCAGTGATCCAGGCCTAGATGAGATGCCAGTGGCTGAAGCTCAATCTATATAAAATGTAGGTGATGTTGGTGCATTGGGGAACTCAGCCAGATGATGGTGGGAGATGATGGATGGTGTTTCTACCACTTGTCGGGGTCCTCAGCCAGGGGTGCTGTTGGCTTTCCCGTTAGTATGAAACAATCAGAGGGAAGCGGGGCCCCAAGGAGGCTTTCTCCCATCTCCCTCGGGCTACGGGGCTGCAGCTACTTCTTGTAGGTGTGATCCTGGTTCCTCTGACTCGCAGCACAGCCACGCCATTAGTCTGGCGCAACGAGCTCTGAGGGGGCTGCTCTTCACCAACAGTTAGCGCGGGGAAGCGGAGGCTGACGCCACAGTGCACGAGGACACCACGACCAGCTCGGGAGAGTACCAGCTGCTTCCTTCGGCCCACCCACGGGAGCCTCCTTTTGCTTCTAGACCCATCCCACTTCTGTACACGCACCAATCACTTCCGCCTCGCTGCGGCGTGCTGAG
The DNA here is from genome assembly GCF_965152235.1 of Eretmochelys imbricata. Lineage (NCBI taxonomy): Eukaryota > Metazoa > Chordata > Testudines > Cheloniidae > Eretmochelys > Eretmochelys imbricata. The sequence continues at coordinate 40,771,855 of NC_135577.1, forward strand.
GTCAGAGGGTGTGCGTGACACGCCATTCCCTGCGTCTCCTCCTTTTCCGCTCGTCTCCGCGCAGCGCGGCGCCCCTCTCTACAATCCTCGCGCATACGCTCTGCTCCTTCGGCCTCCCAGCAGCCCCCGCGCGCTGCCGTTCCTCCCCCCGTGAAAGCCGATCGGGGGCGGCTGGGCGGCCATTTTGTTCCTGGACCCTGGGTTGCTGGACTCGGCGGCGGCGGCCGTGTGTCTGGCGGGACCCGGGGAGCCGCCGCAGCGCTGGTCGCTTTTTAAAGGGTTTTAATCTGTTTTGGGGGCCGCTGCTCGGCCCTGTTTTAACCCGCCATGTCCGGAGAGGGAGCCGCTGGCGACCAGGTGAGCGGGAGCTACGAGGCCGGTCGCCTAGGGGCAGCGGCCTGGGGTGGGCAGCGCGGTACGGGGGTGGCGGTGGCGAAGGGGGTGCCCGCCCCCGTGTAGGCCTTGGGTGAGTAGCTTGGCCGGGACTTCTCTGTGGCTGGGAGAGGGGGCGGCCGAGTTGCAGGGGTCCGTTGGGCGTGTGCACGGGAGCAGGTGGGAGGAGTGGCTCTGGGAAGCGGGGAGCACAGGCGGTTTTTTCGCTCTTTAGACTTAGGGCTCCCCCGACCAACTGCAGGGCCTTACTGTAGGATGGTGGCACAATCAAAAAATGGGCCCGTTCTCGCCTTACCCCAACACATATTGTACGAAATCTTAGATTTCCATATTTAATCAAATACAGTCGGGAAACGCCTTGCATGCGACTCACGGTGGGTGCTGGCCTTTTAGACTAGTTAAACCGAAGAAACTTTTAAAAATTCGCTTTTGCCATCCATGTTGGCAAGCACGTTTTCTTTCGAGTCAACTTGGACAATAGGAAGTGTAATTTGTTTCAGTTTCTGGATGCCATGAACTACTAGTAATATCTCGGTTTCAGTCTCCAGAGGATAGTTGAAACCCAATTAAGCTGTTTAGAAACGAATATTTTATTTGCCTTTGTAAAATAAATTTAAACTTTGGGCTTATACTAAGAGATTGTGCCCTTTTAAACAAACTCTAGTGACTTGTCTAAATTTCAGAAGAGTAATGTACTATAAAATCTTTTTAAACAACTCATTTGAATGCATCCGATGAAGTGAGCTATAGCTCACGAAAGCTTGTGCTCAAATAAATTTGTTAGTCTCTAAGGTGCCACAAGTAGTCCTTTTATTTTTACATTTAACAATGAAAATATTAAAACGTACTTGTTCGACAGAGGTGGTCTTTCCCCTGAACAGATTTGTAATGGAGGGAATCTCTTCCCCGTTGCTTTTTGTACAGCAAATACCTCATTTTAATTGTGTTTACATCAACTTCATTGTGTTTAATATGCTGTTGTGGGAAATAACTTTTCATTAACTTGTTTTTGTTTATTTTATAGGCAGATACAATCTGGTATTGTACATCATCCCCCTTAGAACTGGTGTTACTATGAAATGCTTTCTTCACTTTCCAGCTTTCTTTCCTTCCGTCCTTCTGGTATTGAAGAGCCTGCTCTGCCAGTCAGAGCTATATTTTAAATCCATACTCACTTTGTGGGAAAACCCAAAGTTTCTGAAGCAGGGAGGAGTGATGGAAACAAGCTCAGAGGAGATGGAGACCACATATATAGAGTACTTAAACAAGTTGATGATTCTGCTCTTCCCTTCTTAGTGAACTTTATTTTTTAATGGAGGTGTGAGTTAAGAGAAGTTTACCTGCAAATCAGCACTATCACCCCCACTTCTCTCCCAGGCTTTAGTAGTGGGGGAAGTGAGTGCCTAGGTTATAGGGAGACACTTCAAAGGAACACCGGTTCTTGGGGGGGTGGGGGGGGGGAGATAGGGACCTCATTATCTATTTTAAAGCTCTCAAATCTTGTCTGCCTGTAAAGTAAAATAAATTTAAAACAAGCTAAATTAAAATAGACTTCACAAAAGTATATAGCAAAATTGATCTAATACATATTCAAAATTCAGTGCTTTTCCCATTGAAACCAATACGGAAAGTTACTTACTCACAGTTACGCTGTTTACTTCTTGGCAGCCATTTTCCTTGTAAAGTTCACTGCAACAGGAATTCTGATGTTCCCATACTTGTCTACTTTTGATGTAAAATTGCAGCAGTCAAAAAAGCTGCCAGTGTTGGGAATCATTAAGAAAGGAGTCGATAATAAGACAGAAAATATCATATTACCTCTGTCTAAATCCATGGTACGCCCACATCTTGAATACTGTGAAGATGTGGTCACCCCATCTCAAAAAAGATATATTGGAATTGGACAAGGTTCAGAAAAGGGGGGAAAAATGGTTTGAGGTATGGAACAGCTTCTGTATGAGGCAAGATTAAGAAGATTGGAACTTTACAGCTTGGAAAAGAGACGACAAAGGGGGGATATAATAGAGGGCTATAAAATCATGACTGGTATGGAGAAAGTAAATAAGGAAGCATTATTTACTCATAACACAATAATTGTGGGTCACCAAATGAAATTAATAGGCAGCAGGTTTTAAACAAACAAAATGAAGTATTTCTTCACACAATGCGTAGCCAACCTGTGGAACTTTTTGCCAGAGGATGTTGTGAAGGCCAACACTATAACAGGGTTCAAAAAATAACTCCATCAATGGCTATTAGCCAGGATGGGCAAGGATAGCCTCTGTTTGCCAGAAGCTGGGAATGGGTGATGGGGGATGCATCACTGGATGATTACCTGTTCTGTTCATTCCCTCTGAAGTACCTGACATTGGCCACTGTCGGAAGACAGGATACTGGGCTAGATGGATCTTTGATCTGACCCAATATGGCTGTTCTTATGTTCTAAATATTTTATAATATGCAACATTACATAGGAAAATCTTAGTGTTTCTCTTTAAACATTTAATGGAATTGTACTGATTTGGGCATTTTAAAGTTGTTTAATGAAGCGTTACCTCTTGGAAATAACTTTTAGTATAGTTTCATGGAAATTTTAACAAGGCAAAATTACTGGGCAGTGACTTAATTGTATACCTCTTTCATCGCTGCAAAGACTATTAGAAAGCCATTTATGAAAAATTAAAAATAATGTTCTGTCCACAGTAAGGATAAAACCATTCTAAAAGTAAGCTTCCTGGTATAATTATTCTTGTGTAGCCATCCGTTTGAGGATTTCCACAGTCAAAGAACTGTCAAGACTCGTTGGATGTGCAGCATGAGAGTGGAAGGTAGTGGTGAGGTTATCAATTTTAGTAATGTTTACATGTGAGTAAATCTTGTATAAAGGGGAAAATACTTCAGTTTAGTAGTACAGAAATGTAGGGGAAGATGTCCATGAGCTACCTACCACTGGTAAAGCTGCTGTTAGCAAGATTAATTTGTGTGATGGTAAAAATGCTAGATCCCACTGGACTGTTGTCAGCATTAGATCTCCCACCAGTTCTATCACTGGTATTATCATTTAATTACTTTTTAAATTACCTAGTGTAGACAAGGCTTTGCTATTTCCGATGAGAGTTAAGGGTGCTGAGCACCTCAGAGATCAGGCCTTTAAGCCTATGCAGTTTGAGAGGTCTGTATAGCCTATCTAAAGCATGTAATTTCACAAGGTTTTGGAGCTTGCATGGTTTATATTAAAGGTTGCTAATATTGTCCTCACTGCTCTAACTCAGCTTCTTACTGATCCCATGATCCTTAAACTGTATCCATGCTGGTGAACCCATTTATTTCAATGGGGCTCTGTGCAGACACAGGGTTTTGACTGTGTGGATCTAATCTGAGGATCAGGGCACAGCTTCTTCAATGTACTGGGTACAATTTCCAGTAATCTAAGAGACTTAGACATCCAAATCTCTTTAGTGCTTTTGAAAATTTTAACCACAAATTAAGTATCTGTAACAGAATTTTACTAGGATGCAAGTGTAATTGGATTCTGTTTTGTTTCCTGGATCAAAGTAAAATGTCTGTGATTTCCATTTCAATGATAACAGAATACATTTTAATATTAAAAGGTTTTCAAGGTAAAAATGAAACCACAGAGAATAACATGATTAAATAAATCCTGCAACTCACTCCCCTCCTCCACTACACTGGAACTACTTTTACCAAGGTATTTCACAACCTCTTTCTGGCCAAATCTCTAGGCCTCTGTATTACATTCTCATTCTCCTTGACCTCTTTGGTTCTGCTGATACAGTTACATGTCCTTTTTGAACTCCCTTGGCTTCAGCGATACTGTCCTTGCCTTGTTTTCTACTGTCCTTGCCGTACCTCTTTTATTTCTTCAGTGACTGTTGTCAGGGTGCTCCCTCGTTTCTCAGTCCTGGATGTCTCACTGCCAACTTAAACTTAGTGAGCTCAATATCCTCTGCTGCACCTAGTTTCCACTGAGTGCAACAAAGGAGGTGTGACAACTCTTTGATTAGGGGGATATCTAGATGCCAGGTTGCCTCCCTCCAGGTTGCCACCTCAAGATAGCTTAGAGCTGTTTAAGTACTATTTTAAGCTATGCCCTAGCTTTAGATGCCTCTGAAGGCCAACTACCAGCTAGGGATTGCTGAAGTGCATGCAGGTCTGCTTCTACTTGTTCCCCTATACTGATGGCTGGGCAGGAGATGGTACAGCTGGCTACAGTACTGGAATCCCCAACTATCCGTCCAGGTCCATATACAGCTGAGAGGGTCTGTAGTGGGTCCAAGGACTGAATACAGCATTGTCTACCAGAGAGTTCCTTGGTTTTTTTTCCCCACAAAGCTCACCCTAATCTGTTCATTCGTCAGCCTCTGTGTCACTCAGGCTACTCAGCTGTAGGTCATCTCTGAATTCTTCCTGCACCTTGCCCCACACATCCAGCCTCTGTCTAAATTCTGTTGCTTTTTTTCTCCACATCCCTCTGATATGACCCTTCCTCTTTATCCGGACATCAGAAACTCTCATCCAGGTACTCAATGTCTCCTCTTTTGATTACTGCAACTCTAATCTGCCTGACACATAATTTTCCTCCATTTCATACAAAATGCATTGTATCCCCAAGGTCATATTTGCCTGAAAACCTGATAATGTCACCCGTATTGTTCTCTCCTTGATCTTTACATTAACTCCCCATTTTCCCCTCACTTTTTGTGACCTTCAAACCACTGCATATCTGTTCTTCTGTGCTTGTCATCTTTTGCCTTCTAGCTGTGCCTCTTATCTGCTTTGTCAATAGTGCTAGCCTCGGAAAATCCATTTGTCCACTTTTCCCACAAATATCTGTTTTGTCCACACTGCCTTTACATAAGCAACACTAATTTAATTGCTAATCTAATCTGTAAAGCCACAACCCAAGAGTGGATTATTTTGATAATGATTTAAATCCCGAAGCCAGAAACACTGATTTATATATTTGATTTTAATCTTGTTTTGTATTTGTATTTTTTAGTTCTTTTCCTAAAGAGAGGTTGATTCTCATTGGTTGGTAACCATTAAAACATGTTTTTCAACTAACTATGGCCTTTAAATACACTTGGTGCTTTATCCCCCCCGTTTAGCAAATACTATGTCTGTACACATTAAGCAGTTATGTAGCATAACATATATTTATTTTGATGCTTATTTTTTTTATTGTTAGAAAATGGTGACTAACACATTGATTTTTATTTTATTTTGCCAGTGATGTGTCAAACTGTATTTGGATGGAAATTGGAATTCAATTAAAAAATTGAACAAAAAATGGCATTTTAAATTTTTTTAGTTAAATAAAACAACCTTAGAAGTGCTAGAGATGCATAAGAAGTAAGTGTATCAAAATGTGTTGCATTTAAAACTAATTGATTACTTAAACAGGAACTATCATTAGTAGTTAGTGAAGTGAATTGATTTTCTGGTTACCAAGATTTTAGAAGTAGTAGATCGCATCCTCTTTAGTCATAGATACGAAGAGGAAAACAAGTTTTTCTGTTTTTCAACTCCCAGTCTGTTTCTTAATTTTTAACTAAACTACATGAATAAATTGAAAATATGCCTTCATCTGAATAAGAGGCAACTACTGTCAAAAACTGTTTAGCACTTCAACAAACCCTGGTTCCAGATGCTTAGCCACTCACTTCCACTGGTTCAGTGGTTTGACTTTACTTAAAACTTTGGCAGCAAATATGTATGGCTTGAATATTAATTGAATTTAAATTATTTTAACAGATTATAATAAGTTTAGGCCTTAGGATAGAACATAAGAACAGCCATACTGGGTCAGACCAAAGATCCATCTAGCCCAGTATCCTGTCTTCTGACAGTGGCCAATGCCAGGTGCCCCAGAGGGAATGAACAGAACAGGTAATCATCAAGTGATCCATCCCCTGTTGCTCATTCCCAGCTTCTGGCAAACAAAGGCTAGGGACATCATCTCTGCCCATCCCGGCTAATAGCCATTGATGGACTATCCTCCATAAACTTATCTAGTTCTTTTTTTTGTTTTTTAATGCTGTTATAGTCTTGGCTTTCACAACATCCTCTGGCAAGGAGTTCCACGGGTTGACTCTGTGTTGTGTGGAAAAAAATACTTCCTTTGTTTTAAATGTGCTGCCTATTCATTTCATTTGGTGACTCCTAGTTTGTGTGTTATGAAAAGGAGTAAATAACACTTCCTTGTTTACTTTCTCCACACCAGTCTTGATTTTACAGCCCTCTGTCACAGGGGTGGCCAACCTGAGCCTGAAAAGGAGCCAGAATTTACCAATGTACATTGTCAAAGAGCCACAGAAATATGTCAGCAGCCCTGCATCAGCTCCTCCCCCTCCCCCTGCCCGCTCCCAGCGCCTCCCACCCACCAGCAGCCCCACTGATCAGCTTCTCCTCCTCCCCACACCTCCTGATAAGCTGTTTCATGGTGTGCAGAAGGCTCTTGGGGGGAGAGGGAGGAGTGAGGGCATGGCAGGCTCAAGGGAGGGGGTGGGAAGGGCTGGAATGGGGGCAGGGCCTGTGGCAGAGCCAGGGGTTGAGCAGTGAGCATCCCCCAGCACATTGGAAACTTGGCGCCAAAAGCTCCAGCCCTGCAGTTGGTGCCTATACAAGGAGCCGCATATTAATTTCTGAAGAGCTGCATGTGCCTCTGGAGCCACAGGTTGGCCTCCCCTGCTCTGTCGAATCCCCCCCTTAGTCGTCTCTTTTCCAAGATGAAAAGTCCCAATCTTATTAATCTCTCCTCATACAAAAGCCATTCTATACCCCTAATCCTTTTTCTTGCCCTTTCTGAACCTTTTCCAATTCCAATATATCTTTTTTGCGATGGGGCGACCACATCTGCATACAGTATTCAAGATGTGGGCGTACCTTGAGTGGTAATAGCTAATTTAGATCCCATCATTTTATATGTATAGTTGAGGTTATGGTTTTCAGTGTGCATTACTTTGCATTTATCAACATTGAATTTCATTTGCCATTTTGTTACCTAGTCACCCATTTTCGTGAGATCTGTTTGTAGCTCTTTGCAATCTCCTTGGGACTTGAGAAGTTTTGTACCATCTTCAAATTTTGCCACCTCACTGTTTTACCCCTTTTCCAGATCATTTATGAATATGTTGAATAGGACTGGTCCTAGTACAGACCCCTGCGGGACACCACTATTTACCTCTCTCCTTTCTGAAAACTGACCATTTATTCCTACCTCTTGTTTCCTATCTTTTAAGCAGTTACAGATCCATGAGAGGACCTTCCCTCTTATCCCATGACAGATTACTTTGCTTAAGAGCCTTTGGTGAGGGACCTTGTCAATGGCTTTCTGAAAATCTAAATACACTGTATTCACTGGATCCCCCTTGTCCACATGCTTGCTGACCCCCCTCAAAGAATTCTAGTAGACTGGTGAGGCATGATTTCCCTTTACAGAAACCACGTTGATTTTTCCCCCAACAAATTGTTCATCTATGTGTCTGACAATTTTGTTCTTTACTATAGTTTCAACCAGTTTGGCTGGTACTTAACAGCTTATAATTCTCGTGATCACTTCTGGGGCCCCTTTTAAAAATTGGCATCACATTAGCTATTTTCCAGTCATTTTGCACAGAAGCTGATTTAAATGATAGGTTACAAACTACAGTTAGTAGTTCTGCAATTTCACATTTGAGTTCCTTCAGAACTCTTGGGTGAATACCATCTGGTCCGAGTGACTTATTACTGTTTAGTTCATCAGTGTGTTCCAAAACCTCCTCTAACAACTTCTCAATCTGGGACAGTTCTCAGATTTGTCACCTACAAAGCATGGCTCAGGTTTGGGAATCTCACTCGGATCCTCAGCCATGATGACTGGTGCAAATAATTCATTTTGTTTTTCCGCTATGACCTTGTCGTCCTTGAGTGCTCCTTTAGCATCTTGATCATCCAGTGGCCCCACTGGTTGTTTAGCAGGCTTCCTGCTTCTGATGTACTTACAAATTTTTTTTGCTATTACTTTCTGAGTCTTTGTCTAGGTTGTTCTTCAAATTCATTTTTGGCCTTCCTAATTATGTTTTTACACTTCTCTTGCCAGAGTTTATGCTCCTTTCTATTTTTCTCATTAGGATTTAACTTCCACTTTTTAGAGGATGCCTTTTTATGTCTCACTGCTTCTTTTACTTTGTTTAGTCATGGTGGCACTCTTTTGGTTCTCTTACTATTTTTTTTTTAATTTGGGGTATGCATTTAAGTTGAGCCACTATTATGGTGTCTTTTAAAATTTTCCATGCATCTTGCAGGGATTTCACTTTTGGCACTGTACCTTTTAATTTCTGTTAACTAACGTCCTCATTTTTGGTGTCATAATTTCAAATTTTTATTTTTAAATTTTTAAAGGTTTATTTTTAAAAAGTTAAATTCATTTAACTTAAATAAAAAAATGATTTTTATCCATCCTGGTCTGCCTTCACTTCATTCATTTGCCTCCTTGCTACCCTCTTCTGCTGTGACACCTGGGAGCAATTAGCTTACTTATGATGGCTAAATTCATCGGCAGTTGGGTATATCTGATATTAAGGAAGGGTTTTTTCAATTTAAATATTACCAAGTTGTACAGTAGTTAGCCTACATAAGTGATTCCTATTGTGTGATTTTTTTAGTACTGTTACACTCCTACTGCTGCCCCCTTCCTCCTTTTGTTTCACACTTCTATTGCTTTTGTGAACTCTTTGGGGACGGAGTTTCTCCTTGTGTATTTGTACAGCCTAGCCCATTGGAGCCCAAAGAGGAAGAATGGCCTTAGGGTTAAGACCCTGATTGACTTGAGGATCTGGGTTCTGTTCCCAGCTCAGCCACAAACTCTGTGAGCCTGGGCAAGTCATTTGTTTGCTTCATGGTTACTTCCCCATTTTGAGAATGAATGTGAGATGCTCAGATACAATGGCATTGAGAACCATAAAAAAGCTTATTAAGAAATCATGATTGTGACCTTTCAGCTCCACTGAAATGCAGAGATTTTTCTGCTACTTTTTTTTTTAAGAATTAGATCACTTTCACATATACAGTCAGGGTTATACCTTAGCTGAGTTATTTTGGATACAAAAGTCAGTGGACAGAGCCCAAGTAAATGTACTACAGCAGGGATTAATCTACTTCATTTATATCGTCTCTTCTGTTTCCAGATTCTATATGCAGTGTTAAATAAAATCTTATTTAGTTTAAGTGCAACTTTAAAAATGTGTGGCAGCAGTTAAATTACAGAGAGCTGTCTAGTCTTGAGTGATGTAGCATGGGAAGTGAAATTTAACTTTGCAGTGTTAAGAGTGATCAGAAGGAAGAGCAGGTAGAAGTGTAGAGGTATTTAGAAGGTAAACCCCAAAGGGGAAGATACTTAGGATGGCACAAAGGGCTTGTTAACACTTACATATAAAGTAGGGGTCTTGGTTACAGTATGGCAAAACCATGGATTATTGAAGTTTTTGGCCTGCTTATGCAGACAGTTATTTCCAATCCCCGTAATCAATTTTCTGCTTGGCTTATATTTATCAATAAGCCCTAGATGTACTGGGAAGAAATTAAGGAGAAAAAGTGGTCCAAATGCTGAGATCTGTGGAATAGCCGCACAAGGGGGGGATGAGGTGTAAGCTTCATTTGCTTTTTCACAATTAAGTTTCTTCAAGCTTTCAAAAAAGTAGAGTCCAAATAAACTTGTACAGTTAGAGGTTGGACTAGATGGTCAGCTTAACTGCATCGTTCATGTGTGTGGATTTTTCACATCCCTGAGCGACATAGCTGGGCTGACTTAAGTAACTACTGCGAATAAGGCACTCAGAAAAGTTAAGTGGTTTTTAAAAAGCTCAAATCCGCTGTTGTGAATGATTGTTTAAACTGATGTCCTGCCCATGTGAACCAGTTTAACCATATTTAAACCACATGAACAGGAGGAGGTTTTAAACTGCCAGACACCTTTCAGTAAATGCAATTTGAGCTCAAATATGAATGAGGTTGTTTGGGTTTTGATTCTGTTATGCACTTTTGAGTCTACTATGCTGTGGGATCAGGAAATTGAGGGTCAAACTGTTGAGTGCTCTTGATGGCAATCTAGTAATGGATATGAATGAATTTTTCCTTGAAATGACTTGCCAAAGAAAATTCAAAATAAAGTTTAGCCCTGAAATATGGCTTGTTTTTTCCCCACATTAACCAGACTCAGTGGAGCATTTGACCCATTTCGAGGTGAACTCAATTTTGAATTAACATGTTGGATCATCTTTTGAAAAGGTCCTTATGAACTTCAAATTGAGTAACCTGAAAACTAAAATTAGTTGTAGGTACAACTGTTTCTATCTGTGTTTGGCTTTGCAGGATTTTCCTATTTTTAAAAAAAATTCACCTTCACACAAATAAAAGGAGAAACTGATTAACTGAAGCTCTTACTGCAAGCAGTTATGTTTATGGTTAACTTTTCACACTTTAGTAATTCCATTTTTTAACTGGAATTACTTGTGCGTAAAGTTAAACGTGTAACTGATTGTGGCGTAGGGGCGTCATTGACTATACAGGAGAAAATGACTGTACACAATTACACTGAAGTGGGCTGCTCTTACCCAAGAATGCCTTTCCTGGGAACTGGTTACTCAGCTTGCCTCTCAGGGTAGGTGGTGGTGTCTTACTTCCAACTTTTAGGTCAAACAGCATCAAACTGAGCTCCGGCAGAATCCATGCACTGATAATGGGGAAAGCTTCTCTGCTTGAGGGAAGGATTGATTTTTTTTTTTTTTTTTTTTGATACTACTTGTACTTCCAGTTTCCACTCTGTTACAGTATCAAATAGGAAATAGATTTCAAATTAAGAGCGCTCCTTCAGTCAAAATATATTTAGAAATGTTACTGACAAAGCTGAGTATTAGTTTCAGGTCTGAATAGGAAATAATAGAAGAATTTTTACCTTTAAAATATAACTTAATTTAAAAATTGTAGAATGGGCAGGGACTTACATATTTGCAGTTAGTAGAGACCAATTTGCCCCCTTTGTTGCCTTCTGTAGCAAAATAGGGAACTACAGTACAGTAGCTACTGCTCTGAGTGAATGTTTGCCATTTTGAGGTCAAATTGACTTAATTTTTTTAAAGGGTTAAAACATCAGGAGCACAATGAAGCGTGTCATTTTTCTTACCCCCAAATTTCAGTGATCCTGCACCATGCTATTTGAGTTTCCTAAGTCTACTGGGTCATTGTTAGGATTTGCAAGCCCATCCTCCAACCTAAAAAGGACCCTGTTTCTCTACAGACAGGTTTATAGAGACTAAATCCTCATAAAATAGCACATTTTTGTGCTTGTATAGCACAGTCAGACTAACAAATTTTACTTGGTTTAAATTAACAATAGTATGATCTAAGCAAACAGTACTTGCCAGGAGCAAATTGTATTCCTATCATGTTGTTTCATAGCTTCACTAAGGCAAAAAACAGGTGTCTGTGGCCTAAGCTTTGGTGAAGTTTGTGACTTCATTGTAAATTCCAAATATAAGAAACAAACTTTGTGTATATTTTCTCAGAAGGAGTCCATTTGGAAGTGCTGTAAAAATGAACTTTAAATTTAAAAGCGCAAAGCAAGCTAATTAAGTGGTGACTTAAATAGAAACTTTATGATTCCCAGTAAATACGCAGCACTGTAAGTCAGAACTCTGAAAGAGTAGGGATGTGACAAATTAGATTTATAAACACCTCCTGTTTTCCATCACCTGTAGTCAAATAATTTTTAAAAACTATCTATTAAAATGGTTTTGCTTCATGACACTAACCATTTTAGGTATGTTTTAGTTCTGTTTTGGGCTCTTATGGTGATTGTGTCCCAGAATGAATTGCTGTGAATTTGGAGCAGGTTAATGTTGGGGAAGACTCACATTAAAGATCTGTATGTAGAGATGGCAGCACTATCTACCACTGACTTCTCTCTTCTCTACTGTCCCTTCTTCCTGGTGTCAGTATGTCTTCCTTGACATTTTCTTTGTTTTTGGTACTCCATAGAGTTTTAATGAAAATCAAATTTTGCTCATATAGTAAAAGAATTTCAGACGTTATATATCGTTAATATGTAAGTGGCATTATGAAACTTGGTAGCACTGAATGAATAAAAACACTTTAAAATGCATCTTTTTGAAGCTATCATGTGGTCGTAGGAACCTTAATATATGTTTGAAATGCACAGTAAAAAAACAAACAAACAAACAAAAAAAACAATGAAACTAAAAAGCTACGGTTCCTGCACTGGCATTAACTCAGCCTTGTTGCACATATAAAGTGTGTTGTTTTTTTGGATTTCTAATTAAAACAATTTTTTTGAGAATTTTGTATTTCCTTGAGGCTTTTAAAATCTCATGCAAATTATCCTAGCAGTAGTTCTTGTTCCTTTCCAGGCCTCAGAATATGGTCTTCCAAGGGGGTCCATTATTTCACTGGATTTATATTCTTGGAATAATGAGACTTCAGTGGGGTAATGCACTCTTAAGGGGGTGTGCTTTCTAAAGCACACTAACATGTTGTGCATTAATTGGTTCATGCAGACCCTGCTGGTGTGCTTTATGGTAGTGCTGTTGAAACAATTCTAACATTAAAATGCACTAAAAAATCTTTGGTGCACACCAGCAGGGTCCACACAGACCAGTCAGTGTGGTAGAGTGTCGTGTGCCTTAGAAACCACACTTCCATAGAACACATTTCCCATGATGTAGACAAGCTCTGTGACGGGGATGGAAATTGGCTGACTTACAGTAAAACAACATTTAGTGTTCAATGTATTGTCAGTATTTGTGCTTCTTAGATGCTTTGTCATCATCTGCTTTTGTAAGTTTGAATGATGGTATGAAGTGCTGATAGCTGCTGCTCTTCCGTAACCAAGTGTTATGTGTGCTACCTATTTTCTTTTCATTGTAATCCTAGGTTGTGCAGGTCTGTATTTTTTTTTAAACCATCTAATGCCAAGTAAACTTCAGAATGGAAATCCCCATTTGTTCTTTCAAGTTTTTCTAGCGCTATTGTCTAGTGCTACAACTCTTAGCAAGCTAATGGTTGTCAAGTATTTAAATATACTAGTATTGTGTACTTGAGGCTGTAAAACATGTCGTTACACTTAAATTTTGAAAAAAAATAACAGAATACCAAGTTTTTAGTAATAGTTATGGTTGAAAAACAGTTTATCATAACCCCTTTTTTCCCCACAGACATAACTTACTGAAACATCCAGTGCTTAGGCTGAAAGTTTCCTTATTTTGTTTCTGACTGAAATTGAACTGTTTTTGGAAAATGTGAGCAAATCACTTCACCTGTTTTGTGTTACTGAAAAGTGGTGCTGGTGAGAACCTTACCTACTGTTAAAAGAAATAACTTCTAAACACACTTGCTTGAACAAAGCAACCTCAAAATCAGCTGAATTTGTAGTTTAACATAATAGTGGTCCTCACAGAAGTTGGTTTGTTTAATGGCTTTGACTTAACATAGGTATGACAATTTGAAAGTTTGGTACTGAACTTGCTAAGAGGAAAATTGCAGGATGTGCAGTACGACCATGTATTTTTTGCAAGGTTAATTTAATTAACTATTTTTTGGCACTTAAGTTGTATCGTAAAAATAATTAAACTTCAAATTCATGTTCTTTTGCATTTTAAGAACCATAATAAATCAGTTAAATAGAATTACAAATACAGAACATATTTTAGCAAGCTTATGGACTTAGGCTATGTCTACATTGCCACTTTTGTCACTCAGGAGTGTGAAAAAACACCCTTCTGAAGGACAAAAGTTTTTAACAATGAAAAGTGCAGGTGTGGACAGTGCATTGTTGACAGGAGCTGTGCTCCTGGCGATGAAGCTACCGCCCCTCTTTGAAGGTGGTACTCTTAGGGATAGAGTGGCTACACAGCACACCTTACAATGACACGGGTGCAGCAGCACAGCTGTGCCGTTGTAAGGTGCGCAGTGTAGACATAGCCTTACACTATCATGTTATTTATTTAACTTATTTCTTCTTGTTTGGGCAGTGAGCCATCAAATTTTGAAGTTTGCCATTGGGAAGTTGGGAAATACATTTTAATGTTTCTGTAGGAAAATTTGCTTTTCATTAAAATAATCATTTTACTTCAGTTGTTTCAGTGTAACAGCGGAGATCAGAAATTCCAAGATGTGAAATGCTGTATTTTCAAAAGACATTAAACTTATGCTTTAGGTAGTATTGGACTCTTCAGACTCTTACAGGCACTTATGCTCCTACTTTGTTTTTTTTTTTTTCTAGGCTGCTGAATATGTTCCAGAAAAAGTGAAGAAGGCTGAAAAGAAATTAGAAGAGAATCCATATGACCTTGACGCTTGGAGCATTCTCATTCGAGAGGCACAGGTTTAGTGACATAGGATTACATTTCCTTATCTATGGGTCCACTCACGCTATGTGGTTCTGGAAGTCAATATAAACATTTACATAAATCATAATATTGTAAATGCTGTTTGTTGGTTTTCAATTTTTTAGAATCAACCTATAGACAAAGCACGGAAGACCTATGAACGCCTTGTTGCCCAGTTCCCCAGTTCTGGCAGATTCTGGAAACTGTACATTGAAGCAGAGGTTAATATTTTAACATTCTTTCTTATATAACACTTAATAGGAATTTACGTTTACATTCTATGATAAACATAACTGAAGTTAGGCACATAAATCCAGGTAAAGGAGGATTTTAAAGATATCTTGCCTTTATTTTGTAAAATAGGTGCAAAAGAGCAATTAAAATGAATTCTCGAGTATTTGGGTCTTTTTATGAGCTGATGATTGTTGCATTATGGAATTGCAACAACATTAAAACCGTTTCAATGGTGTTGGAGTGCTTTAGCCTTTTATTTACTTGTCGTGTCAATTTATTGCCTCCTGTGTCATTTATTTAGAGCTCATTTTTTTGCTCATATGTACAAACTGATTTGAATTACTTTCTGTGAATGTTTGAATCTTTAATATTTTTGCTTCCTAGGATATTTTGAGTGTCTCTGAAATAGTCTTTTCCAGGGAGGGTGTGGGAAGGAAGATTATTTCTGATGTGAAATATCTTGAAAATGCATAGTTTATGCATAAATATTGACTAAACTAACAAAAGTCCAACTAACTTACATAACTATTTTTATATGTATAAATAGTAGCTGTTTTTTGTTCCAGTTGGCTAAGCCCAAAGATCAATCCAAACAGTCTTTATTTCATGCCATGCCATGAAATTATTTGTATGGGTATTTTGATTATATTTTTTTTAACTTTCTGTAGGTAATTGATAGTTCATCCTGATACACATGATTTTCACTGGCATTCTTAAGCTATAAATTTTGATAAATATAGACAAGTCTTTTATTAAACTCCTCTAATGCAGGGAATTGCTGTTCCTCAGGTGATAAATGAGCTAGTTTAACCTCAGAACAAATAAATGTCTGCAGATTGGTGAGTAGGAATCTGAGTGGCAAACCACATTGCTTAATCCTTACTATTTCATATAAGTTGTGTCCAGATTAGCTACGACACTAGATAAACGTTTTAAAGGTAATGCAATAAAACTAATGAGTCCGTTGTAACTGAAAATCTTGCATACTGTACTTGAATTACTGCTTATACTTACGTGTAAAATATGCAACATAAATTCCAATATTCACTCTGTTTACATATCCTATAATTGGCACTGTTTCAATCATATGTAGAAGTTAGTGAGGTATCAGCTGATAGGACATGTGTGGGTGTGTGTACTCTAATACATTCATGTGTGGGTATCTCCTATCCAGTCTTAAGTTTAGATCTTGCAACTAAGTCCATCCTCTGCAACCATGCAGATCTAAATTGCAGGATCAAGACCATAGCCTCAGGACTTCATCATCAGAACTCTCTCTCTGGGATCATTAGTGCCTATTTAGCACTGTTATCATTCACTGGAGATGCCCCTGACTTAAGAGATGAATGAGACCTGATCTGTGCTGCTTTTTGGGTCACCAGGAGCCATTCTTGTATTAAAGCAAGAAGCCTCAAGCCACTTCTGTATTGGATCTTCTGCAGAAGTGGCCTGACAGAAATACTCTTGCCATTTATTTAATGCCATACCTTTTAACTAGCGAACATGTTAGTAGTGTATATATAAGCACAAATACTATTGTAGCGTAAACAATTTAGGATACAGCTACCTCTCTGGTGATATTTCAGTAACATACTGTATAATAACTTGGGAGGGAATGAGTCTGCATTGAGTTAACTATAGCTATGAATATAGAGGGTTTAATTACTCTTGACCTGTAGGATAAATGGAGGATAGAATTAAGTCTTCCAAAAAGATGAAGAAAAACAAATGTGGTTTAGTATTTTGACAGAGGTGTCTTGAGCATGTTACATTTTAAGCTTGATTTCTCTTAAATCAGAGTTAATTTTTTTAAACCAAAATTTTGATTTTAAATTTGGACCTATTCTCTTCTCGTAACTTTCTCTGCACTAACCTATATAGTTAGTGATATAAGTGAAAAACCTGCATTGTTCATTTCTACCTGAACAATTCTATCTGCTAATGTGTAGACTTCAGTGTAATAAGTTAATTTGCTTCTTTTTCTTTTCCCTTCTGACTTCATTGACAAGAATCAACATACAAATTGGATTACTTGGCAATACTGCCAAAATGTTGCTTTAAACTGCATCATGTATGCTATGAACAGACAGCTTCAAAAAGTAACTGCAAAATTATACATGTTTCTAACAATGTAGTTGAACCTAAATTAACACTGACACAAACTCATTTTAAAGGTGACCTGAGATAGGGGCTAGAAGAATTGATTTGTGGATTCTTTTCTTGTTGCTTTATATTGTACAAAGAAAACCCTGAAAGGGTTTATCTGAAACCCTTTCTGCTTTGTTTATTGCTTTAGACATATCAGACATATCAAATTTAGTCTTTTTACCTTGGTGGAGGCTTTTCTTGAATGATCCAGAAATGTGAATAGGGAATTTCACAGCCCTGACCAGAAGCGGGTGGGCATGTTGAAACTTCATCAAGAGGAGTTCTTAATGAGCTGCATTCCCATGGTATTTTAAATCCTAAACCTACTAATTGTTCAGTCATCCATAACCTGCATTTTTTCTGGAAGACCAGACCTGAATTTCTAATGTGAAAACACAAACAGATTTTTTTCATCTCAAATTAAAACACAGTTTTCATTGTTATCTTTTATACATCACAGAGAAGCAAAGAGGGTAACAAATAATTTTCTCTTGCTTTCTCACTTTTAGCAGTAGTGAAAGTCTTTCTCTTAAGAGTTTGACAGAATGATATAGGAAAAAACTTAGGAACCAAATATTTAAGTGTTGTGTATTGCATAGGGAAATAAGTTAGTGTGAAGATTATACCCTCTGGGACCTGTTAGCTATATAGTGGAATAGCTATATTCAGCTATTTTCTTTATGAAAATTCAGCTGTCTTAAATATTAAGAATTTTTAAAGCTCCCGTTAGCTGATTTCAGGAATTGACCTTTTTTACGTCACTTTTTATACCTTTGAGTAGAAAGCAATTCAAATTAGTCTTCAGCATTGATATTTTAGTGTGATAGACAAATGTGAGACTGTGTGATTGACAAATCCTTTTCTCCCCTACTTCATTTTTCTCTGTCTTGTAATTTTTGGAGAGAGCTATAAATCCTACTAAAATATTTACCTTTATTAACTTCAGTATTACATGTTTTTGCAGTGCTGTCCTGTCATTTTGTGTTCAAGTGTGTTCTCTGGTGGACTATAGTAGCATATTATATGAAGCAGTTTTCATCACTTACCTATGGTAACATTTATTGCCAGAAAATTTGAAAATAAATGTGCTGCAGTAAATTGGATACTTCACAGTACCATTTTTTGGTATGTTGAACGCTGCTGTGGGCTTTTATGAAAACTACTGACTTTGTAGTGTGTGAATGAATCTGAACATAGGTTTGGACTTAATCTGAGTTGAGTACACTTCCTCTCTGATTCCCTTCACTGATGGGAGACAAAACTACTACACAAAAATATAAACCTTTAGCAGTGAAAACAGCCTGCTTTTCACTTTGGTTCCTATTTCTGCAGTGACTTCAAGAAACGGTTGGGTGTGGGACTGAAGGGGAGGGGCAGTTATTAGCAATAGAAAAAATAACTCCATCTGCAAAAACAGTTTATCAGGCGGTGGTGTTGAACCACTTACGGTCTGTGACCATACGGTTTTGTTCAGGGGTTTTATGTAGGCTATCCTCTACAACCTGTTTTGTAGCAAGTTGAGAAAAAGGCAATCGCTAATATATACTGTATCTTTTTTGAAAATTATTTATATGGCACAGTAATAGCCACTGTAGTGATGAGAAATTTATCTTTTTCCAGTTGCTTAACATTAAAATAGTTGGTTATCCCCCTTGATGCCTTTTTTGGCAAAAAGGCCACTCCCACCAACCTGCTTGCATAAATCCACAAAAATGCCTCTGTTTACAGTTTTAAGGGAGCACGTTACGGTCTCAAACATCCACATATGCTATACATCCTAAATTAATAGTTCAGTGATCTGGATTCTATTTCTGCCCAGCTGACTTGGTGTGCCATCTTGGGTAAGTTATTTAAACTCTTTCCTGCCAGTAAAGTGGGGATACCTACCTCACAGGGTTGTTGTGAGGCTTGTTTATAAAACAATGAGGTGCTATAGATGTGCAAAATATGTATGTTCTGATGAAGTACACCATGTGGGCCCATGAAACCTAATGCATAATATATATCCATGATCTCTGATTTTGATCCAGACGGCTAGATGACCCACTTATTTGTAGATCGTTATTTTTAGAATTATTTTAATTACCTTTTTGAGACACTTGAAGAATTTACATGGTTGGCAGTATCATAAATGTTTGAACAGTACAGCAGTGAACACTTGTATGAAACGTGTAGTTACCTTTTAATTTTCAGAAATTTCCCTGCATTCCTAGTTTCCCATGGAAAAATGGATCTGCAGAAAATCCTTTTAATCAATTCATTAGAAATAATCTATACTTACAATATTTTAGAGAAGTAGTATTACTCTCATTCTAATTCTGACACTTGAAATGGTATCTTTGAAAGATTTTAGGATCCTGTGCTATAGTCCTTGGATGCTCTGGGCAAGTTTACACCATGCTAACTTCATTCTTTCATGGGTTTATTTCAGTATCTCCTTGTTCATTCTTTCTGCTGTTGGGAGAGGTCAAAAAGTTTGCTATAACAAGATATTTAAAAATCACAACCACAATACAGTTCCGACAAACACGTAAAAAAACCCAGAAACTAATAAATGCAAAGCTAGTCCATGTGCTTGTAAGGTATTTCAGCTGTTCATGTATTTTCACTGTTATAAATTTCTCAAGTTTGAATTGCGTGTAATTGCTTGCACTAAAGAAAGAAAACTTTTTATAAATAGAATAGAAATATTTGTAATTTTAATATGAACATAGTTTATTTTAAATGTAGTTTAATAGCAAGAGATGTGGTACAAGAACTCTTTTTATGGGAAGATGGGAGAAGGAAGAGGGCTTGAACTATATAACAAAAGGCTAGGATTGACGCCTTTTGCATTTCCACATAAACATATACATGAGTATCTTTAACTCGTGTAATTTAGTTTGGTGTGAACACTAGGCAGAATGTATCATTTCAATATATTTGTACATTTAAAAAATGTAACTTTAATAAAATCATTTAGAAAAATGATTGGTTTTGTTTAAAATGTTTTTTCTGCTTGACAGTATTTTCTTACTCCTAATACTTTGATTTGGGGCTGGAGAGGGAAATTGTGAATACAAACTTTCAAAATCAGTGTCCTGTTTGGAAAATTGAACTAATTTCTGTCAGGATGAAGCTGATGTGACCTAAAGTCAAAGTAGACTTCTCCACTACTGATATTCCTTTATTGGCAACACCTTATCTGAATTAGACATAACTACTGTTTGCTAAATTTATGTAAACACTCTTATAGTAATTGAAAAATATACCCATATAAAACTTGCTGCTCCAGTTACCTAAGCATTTTTCTTGGTCAACTTTTGTTGCTGAGAGAGTATGTTGTACAGAGTTTCTGCCCATCCTAAACGTTGGAAACTTCTGTCCTAAGCTTTTAATCTTTACAACTGTACTACTTGTGATCTTTTCTAATTCTTACGGACTTGTTCCTTTCTTGTTAATAAATGTTGTTCTATGTCTGTGTGATTATTGTAGACTTGTACTAGAAATCAAATGCAATTTGTCCGTCTCCTGTCCCTTCTGCCCAATATGTAAATATAAGGGTGTGCAATTTACAAAGTGAACAGAACATGTTTTTAGTTGTGAAGTATCAGAAATACTTTTCCACACAACCATAACTGATAAAATGTTCCTGACTTAAAATAGATACACAATATTGAAGTGGAAGACTATGTATTTATCTGCCTTCCATAAATATCAATTACTACATAACTGTTCATTGAACAAATTTTAATAATGAAAAAGGGGATAGACAATATTTCTAATATTAATGGTGAAAGGACAAGATATGATCAAAGAATATCACTATGGCTTCCTTTTGTAGTATGTTGTCATTTTCGCATGAAGAAATGGGTTATTCGCTCTTCTCTTAACCGTATTCTTTCCACTTGGTGTGGCAGTGGAAATGTTCACTTCATAAGGGTTGGCTAGATGAACACTGTTCCTAAAGATATCTACATTCTAGATCAATTAGAACCGAACATACTACAGTAGAAATGTTACACCTCCATTAGCTTCATCTTTCTATTCTGATTTTAATAGGAAAAACATAAGCATTTAGCTTTCCTCACTGGGTACAATTTCCAAAAGCTTCTAAGACCCCCTTACAGAATTTATGTAGACAGTAAAAAGAAAAGGAGGACTTGTGGCACCGTAGAGACTAACAAATTTATTTGAGCATAAGCTTTCGTGAGCTACAGCTCACTTCATTGGATGCATCGAGCTGTAGCTCACAAAAGCTTATGCTCAAATAAATTTTGTTAGTCTCTAAGGTGCCACAAGTCCTCCTTTTCTTTTTGCAGATACAGACTAACACGGCTGCTACTCTGAAACCTGTCATTGTGTAGACAGTGAAAAGTTTAGCCATTATACTACTTTTTTGATACATCAATGTGCTAATACTACTTCTGACTTTTCTGTAGTTAGGACAAGTTAAGCCTCTTTCTGCTCCCATTTGCAACAGACTTTCAGTATAGTATAGAACTTTCTCTGCCCTGCAGTGTTTATGGGTGGGTCTGTTGACTTGAACCTGGACCAAAGGGACCACTATAGCCAGCTTTCTTCTTATTTTGTCTTTGCCCTCATTTTTGTACCTCACTCCAGTTATCAGCTGGTCAAATCTCTCTCTACTCCTTGGACTACTTCCAAAAACTTACTGTATATCATTACTATTTCTTTGCACACCTGTTGTGCTAAAAATATGTAGGTAATAGCCCCATTACATACTAGAATAGTGCAAGTTTTCTTATATCTCAAATCCTTGCGGACTGTGAATTACCTGTTGAAGGGAACACAGTGGCCTCTCTCTGCCAGTAACTTATGACCAGTCATGTGATTTACTGTATTCAGTTATGGCATTCATTGTAGGATATGACTACGCTTGTTTAAAATTGGACATCAGAATCTTTTCCCTAGCTGCAGTAAGCTTTGCTAATCTTTGTGCCACATGATGTCCCGTGTCCAGTGACCGCCAGCTTGTAAAAAGTTTGCGGTGATGTATCAGGTAGTTGATAATAAAACATTTGTTATACTATTATGAGATTAAAAACATAATGTTTGTCAGACTTCCTTTTAAAAAAATATATATATAGGCAACTCCTACATGAGAAGAAATGGCAACGTATGTGTGCAGTGAATGTGTACATATTTATATACAAAAAGCAAGCAAACATCTTTATATGTATCAACATAGTTTGTGTTTATGAAAGCTGATTATATTTTGTAAATTTCTTGCAAAATTCAGTGATCTTATCTCAATCTATTTGTAAATATTTACATTATGGTAATTGGATTGGGGCTTATAGTGCTTTTGTTTGTCTCTGATCAAATTAGCTAACTTTTGTAAGTATGGACACACTTTGAGTGCAATATGGCTGCTTGTGCCATCAGAAATTTGGTCAAGTGAATTGTCAACAAACTTATATTTGAGCACCTGCAAGCCATCTGCAGTAGGCTGACAGTTTTATTGTGAATAATCCCAAACTGATCCTCTGAATAAATTACACAAGTGTTAAGTGTCGTGACTTGTTGAACATCTGCATTTTTTTGCTTCCCATTTGATGTAGATTCTAAGTAGCTTAAATAAGCAGTATCTCTTCACACAATGAGCTTCCTAATTTGGTGCAATTCAGTCTCTCATCAGTTCCCTCATATCTCCTATTAGTCCATGAGATGGAAAACAGGAGAATTTTAATGTGGAAATCTAGTTTATTAGAGGAACACATTTTGCTTCACTTAAAGAAAATTCCATTCATTGGTGTGGGGAGTAACTTCAGTTACAAAATGCTGGTAAATAAGGTTCTCACCTAAACCCTTAATTGTACAAAATTCATAGTAAAAGACAGTCTGAGACTTTGACACCAGTTCATCTGTTGTAGTAATATTTTTATATATATTAAGATACATTTAAGAAACATTAGTATGAAGGGTTAGTTTGTTAGGTTTAAGTGAGAGGCTTCATGTTGCTAACTGGTTTTGTAGTTTGTCTGTTTACTCACACTTTTATGTTTTGGACAACTTTACTCAGGTCTCTCTTCTAGAAGTACAGGATTTCAAACTCATGAAGTTCTGTCACTCTCTTCCTATTACTGTACAAAATCAACAGCTCTGTAGAATGAGACTGGGTCACTAATGGTTCCTAAAAATTGTTGGAGGATGTGTATAAGGATGTAATCCTGCCAGTACATAAATGTGTGCTTATCTTTATGCAGATGAGTAATCTCATTGAGCTCAATAGGACTACTTACATGCATAAAGTTAAGCATGTGCTTAAGTATTTGTAGGATTGGGCCCTTACTTGCTTGAAAGGGATGCTTTCAGTGACTCTCAAAATAAAATTTAGATTTTTCTTTACTACTCTTTGGTTTGGAGGAAAATAACTTTTCCCTGTTTTACCAAAGGCAAGGCACAAACACAGCTTCCTTTCTGTTTCTCCCATCTCCTTGCACATCTTCCCCTTACCTTCCTCCAAAACCAACAGACTTGTTGTGAATAAGCATTACATGGGTAGTATCTGCCAGAGTCAGTGGAGTGCAGGGAATGAATTATCCTCAGCTGAGAGAGTTAGGTTTCTCCTATACAGTTGTCGACAGACTCTAGAGCAGCAGTGAAAAACGTGATTTACTTTCTTCTACACAAGGAACATGGAAGTTTTTGAGCGAACTAAATTTAAAGATGATTTGGAAAAAGTAGGGTTATGCCTTACTTAAATTTTTATTTTTCAAAAACAATTTTGCTTAATTTTTGAATAGAAAAATTAGATCTTGCCCAGTGTCCATTTTGGAATGCACAGTGGGTGCCTGGAAAGCATATGTTTGTCAGATAAATTGTGCAAGTGAAATCTACAAGAGGAAGTGGCTTTTATTCAGGCATCTTAACTTCTATTTTGTAAATACCTATTTAACTCAAACTACTTCTAGAATAGTTATTTGCTCTTAAAGATTCAGCATCCCTGTCCTTTCAATTAAGGGCTGTGATAGCTATTTAAGACATAGTTGAGCAAAAACACAGTGAAGAATTGGCATTTCTAATACTTCTAAGGTAAACAGGGTCCTCCCTATATTTCCTGAGTAGAGGGGGTGGGAGGGTGGGGATTAAGGTTGTCTTTATACCTAAAGAAGCCAATAGGAGTTGAACTTTTTTTCCCATTTTTTGTACATAATACCCAAAGTTTATCTCAGTTTCTGGTTAAGTGGTGTGTGTGTGTGCGTGCATATGCTGTGGGTATGTATGGTTAAAAAATTAAAACCTTCCATTGGCCCCTACCCTGCAAAAAGAACTGCTACCTCTGTGGAGTCTTAAGGAATCTTTTTGGATTTCTGTGTTGGTAAATCCATTTACTGGATATGGAGACATACATGGATTTAAATGGACAAAATAAAAGTTTAATCCTGATTATTCTGATAACTCATCTAGATTTTTTTTGTTACTCTTAGTTGGATCTTACAAATGATTTGAAACAAAAAAAAAGGGTGAAAATATACCATGATAGGTTTTTTAGTCCCAACATTTGGAAAAGGTTTTTGAGAACTTTCAACCAAACCTGTAACCTTAAACCTTAGATTAGTTCCAGTTGTGTGTGTTTCTGGAGTGGGGGCTGGACCAAATACATCTAATCATGGGCTCTCTGGGATAAAACTTGTATATGCACTACACCATCCAGGTGGTTTTACATGTAATAAGCTTATAAAAAATTTGAGACACATTTTACATTCATTTTTCTTTTATACACCCCAGTGGCTAAAATTAATAGTCTATTAACATGATATACAACTCAAGAGCATGTAGGAAACGACTGAATACAAAGCAAGGAATGACTGAACTAGATTGTCCTACTCTGTCATCCAGACTGCATTCTTGTAAAATGTGAATTTTCATATCTTACATGGTCACAGGCAGAGTTTGAAAAACATAAGCAACCTATGAACAGCTTTTGTTGATTTGGAGGGATGGGTCCTAGTGTACTTGAAGAGCAACACCCTCATGTTGCCTAGCCCCTACCGTTAGCTGCTGAGAAAGGGGAAGGTGCCAGGATTCCTAGCCAAGGTGTAGTCCCTGGACGGTACCACAGGATTGTGAGTTTAGAGCCAGTGTTGGCACCTGAGACGCATGCCATATATTAGGATTTTGGGGGGCTGAGAAATATCAGGACTAACTTCATTTTCATTTAAAAAATAGTTCCTTGCCCTTTTCCTTTAGCAACAGATCTTCAAATCTAAACGTATAGCCAGCACTGAAAGTTTATTTGCTGATTGTTTTTCTGTCTTCCACCCCTGTAAAGATCATGGGTTGTTCAGTGTTTCCTTTTCACCACCTTACAGTTGTTCTAGCCTGGCCTTCCGTTATGGGTTTGTCAGACCCACAGGTCAATTCAGGGTTTTTCTAAGGAGCAGAAGGGGTACTGTCTAGTGGCTACTACTGTTGCTACAACTATTGCAAGTTACCTCCTTGCTGGGTGCCTCTATTAGATCTGCCTTCTCTGCTGACCAGACAGTGTGATCTTTGATCACAAGAAGGTGTAAGTAAATAGCATAAAGCAACCTGGGATAGAAGACCAAATATGGGACTAAGACCACAGAACTCCTGTGTTGTGATCCTGGTTCTGAGTTTGGTTTCCTTTGTGCCTTCTATCAAGTTATTTAACCTTTCCATCTTCGCTTCTGTCTGTAAAATGGGACTGCATTATAGAGATGTGACAGAATAGTTAATGCTAGTAAATTAGTATAAGATACTAAAATTAACTGGAATGGGCACACAATGTTTAGTGAGGGATGACTTGTCCTGTTCCTTGTAAAAGTCTTGTAAACATTTGCAGCTATGCATAGTCACCAGCATAGGCACCTGGGATCCACTTCTTCAGAGAAGATTATTTTGGTGGCCCACACCAAAATATAGATGGCTGTTTGTTTGATTTAGGCAAACATACAAAAACTTGTTCCTACTAATTTTATCACTAAAATAACATAGAAACTAGCCAGATTGTAGAAGGAAGATGGTAGTAATTTTAAAATTACACGTTTAAAGTTGCATTTTTGTATGGGCATAGTATACAACTTTCCACGTATTCTAGTCACATAACAGCATAAATGTGCTTCTTGGAATTGAGTAGGTAAGGAAAAACTGTTTTCTCATTTCTGTAACTGCATTTGTAAAAAGGTGATGCCTGCAGGTTTAAAGTCTTGTGCAAACACCTATTACAAGATCACTGATTCTTGGCAGATGTTTTGTGAAAAAGCAGAAATGGAGAAATCTGTAATAAATGTCTTCGGAAAGCATGAATGCAACTGCTCTAACTCTGGAGTTCATGTTTCTCCCAGATTGATTTGATAAGTGGAGATTTTGCAGTTAAATCGTGTTGGAAGGCAACTTCTCTTACCAGTTCTGCTTTTGGGCAAAGAGTATCCTTCTCTGAGCACCAACGAAAAAGGCACCTATCAGTAGAGGCTACATTTTTTAACTTCATTTTTTTTCTCTGAATTTCCCTGTATGTTTTTAGTTAATAATGTAGTGCCAAGGCTTGAAATTAAAATGCAATAACTCTCTGCCCCAATCCCAAGATTCAAATGTTACAGTTCTTCCACCAACGTTAACATGGTTCTATTTAACATACTGCTCATTTATATCTATGCAACTTCATAGATGCTGGTGAGAGTGGTATTAGTGAGGGCAGAAGGAGGCCTATTACATATATAGGAAGATACATATTTAGCAGTATAAACAGCAGTCTAAAATACGTGCAATATGGCCCATTAACTGTTTCATAGCACATTTTGGAATTAAATTTGTCTTTACAATCGTAAGTTAGTTCTACTATACAGTCACCAGTAACCTTTCATACTATCTGAAAGAAGCATCTGTAATTCTTAAATGATAAACTGGCAGTTCTCTTTAATATGGCATGGGGATCTTGGGATATAAAAAGTCCAACGGTTTCATTGACTCTTCTGAAGAAACCAGGTAACTAATGTCTTTTTGTTCTGTTTGCACAGTGCCGAGCACAATGGGGTTCTGGTCCATGACTAGAGCTCCTAGGTGCTAGGATAATTAAAATAAATGGATTTCTATCCAATTGAAAGTGTTGTGCACTCCTAGTAGCTTCTTAATATGGTTTAAAACTGAGCACTACCATGAATGAATATGTATAGAGACAATTACTGTACTTATGCGTTTTCTAAGTGGGAGTTCCACATACAACTTCCCTGCTCCTGGATGTATGTTGATTGCTTTTCCTGAATTTTACATAGGTGATTCAGTAACATAATTGTTTTAAAAATGGGCAAAATACTTTTTACAAGTCTGTATACTTTGAGAATATTGACAGCTTTACATATTCCAAAAGGGAAAAGTGTTCCTAACAGATTAGATTGACAGATTTTACATTGAGGTGTAGTTTTAGGCCAGGAGTGGGAAATCCAGAACATCACTTAGCCTCTGTCTTCCCTGATAAATATTTTAGCCTTGTTATGACAATTATTGGGAGAGTGTGTTAAAGAACATACATTAATATTATAGTCAAAAACAGAAAAGTTCGTGTGAGCTGGCCTTTAACTGATGGGAATCTAGAGTCAAGTGTTCAGTTATTTAGGAATCTATAGGTACAAATAGTGCCTAGTGGGATTTTGAAAAGTGCTTAAGCAGGTTAGATCCTCAGCTTCCATGTTAGGCACCTAAGCAGATTAGAGGTTTTTGAAAAATCTCACTAAGTACCTACCTACCTAGATCTTTAAATGTCCAAATACCTTTTGAAAATGATAGTTTTGCTGAACATTGGACAATGTCAGAAGACTTTTAAGAAGGAAAAAAATTAATCATATGCTGAAAGGGGCACTACCCTATTTCTTTGAGTCAGCTTCAGAATTCAGCCTGATAATATTAAGTCTGGAGTATATGGATGGATGGAGTGGGTAGACTGAAAAGAACTGAAAATATTCCTGAATGTCTACAAGAAGAGCAGTTGTTATCAATGGAAAACAATCATTAAGTTAATATAGGGATACAACTACATAGAATGTGCTACTTACATTAAAATGTAAAACTTCATTTATGTTTTCTGCCATAAAATGTCTGAACACAGGATTTGACCCTAGAAGGCCATAAATTAGAATTAATGTTATGTCAATATGCCACTTTTTTTTTCAAGTCTGATATAGCACACTCGCTGATTAAAGATGAGACAGCTTTACAATTCTAAATATAGTGCCTAAAATTTTTATTCTGCACAAATATTTTTGCTGTAGTGTTGGTAGATCCAGGTAAGTGAATCTTCAATAACAACCCAATCCCTCTCCTCTTTCTTTCCTGTGCTGAGGAAAGCACAGAAGACTACAGTGCATATAAGAGAGATCTCATTGTTTGTTTGAAAATAGCTTTTTGATTAACATCTGGTCATGTACTACATACTAATTCAGTGTTTTTTACTGATGTTCTTTGACTTCTACACTTAAAAACGGTAGTGTTTCATGTGTGTTTGGAGAAATTTTAGACTTTCCTACTTTTCCCACTTAGAAATTAATTTGTCTGCCTTTGCTCTTATGTAGATGAGTTGTCATCTCTTCCTGTTGATGGCTATTGCTCTGATCAATTAAACAGTGGTCATGAATCTACCAATTACTGTTCTCTTATACAGTTAATGGTTGAGTGGAAGGTCAATCTACCTGCTGTGGTTCACTGGTCGGTCTGTGACTGCTGTAGTGCTTTGCTGTAACACTTTCTCATTGCTCTTGGAAAAGCCTGTTTGTATTGATTCACTGGGTAAGAATCTTGCTTGAGCCATAAAAAAAATAATCTGATTACTTGGCTTCATAATTAGGTCATCTATACTTCCATCTTCGCCCATATGGATGGAGATGCTAGAAATACAAGCTTATCAAGACACAATTTTCTGTGGTGGTTAAGCCTCTGCGTCAGTGCTATCCACTTCAGTGCAGGTCGTATCAGAGTCCTTCATAGTGATGCTTCACCATATAATGGCCAGACCTGGAAGCTGGGTGTGTTGAGAACATTTTGTGAGTGACTGTGATGGTGCTTAATGCTGTTTTAGGCTTGGAGGCACCATTTCTCTCAAAGGGCAGGCTACGTTCTGAGTGAGGGGAGATCTATTTGCTGTATCCTTTCAGCTAGTCTGCCCTTACTGTTGACTTGGATGTTATGAGTTTGAACACTTTGGACACTGATAGCTCAGACTCATGTTCTAGCTGCAGTTTGATCCTTTTTGTTTCATCGAAATGTTTCAGTTGTGCGCTGATGGATGTACCACATCTTCTGGCAAAGTGAGCTATTGAGCTAATGCAAGAACCTCTTTGGAGATTAAGCGGCTTGGATGTCCCGTGATCAGTGCATTGATCTAACACCTGCTGTGATAAACCTACCATCTGTCTTACCTTAGGAACCAGAACCTACTAAATGGGACAATAAGGGATGATTACACCACAGTGTTACCTAGAGGAGCCTGGCCTCTGACACACCCTACGTCTGTAGGGAAATGGCACCCTTGACACCTCAGATTGAGGAGCTTAAATATTTTTTTTAGATACTGTGCATTAGATGCCAGCAGAATTTCAGCATTGAGATTATTTAAACCTTGTGACGTTCCTTTACGTGGATAGTAATGTCAGACCACCTCATCTTCAGCTGCCTGCTAAAAATCTGTATAATACTATTGCAGTCTCCAAAATAGGTGGTATACAAGTGCTTTGCAGATCAAGAGATGCTTATGGCTTCTTCCATCCTCCTCACAGTTTGCCTATGGCTTTTGTAACAGTTTGCACAGTTAAGTGGTCGTGGAGCACAATTACAAGCATTGCAGTGTTATAGCTGGGAAGATATGCGTCTTTGAATCTAGATGTTCATGAGTGCAATAAATCCCACATGGGCAAATAGTTTAAGTTTCAGAAGGTGGTTCACCCATTTGTGCCTCAAAGAATAAATATGTGGACTTCCAAAATATTCATAGATTTAGTTTTAGAAATGTCTGGCAGTAGGTATGGGTATTACACGATGTGACAGTGGAAAAATATCCAGTAGGCACACATGGCATTAAATTTGTCCTTTCAACCAAGAGGTATAGCAATAGTAGCTGGAGGACCTTCTGTGACACCATTACTCCCTTTGGAGATAACGTGGAGGCCAGTCTCAAGAACATGGTACAGTTTGTTTCCTTCGGTCAATCTTACTTTTCCTCTTCTGAGAAAACAGCGGACAAGAAGTGGCTTTAGGCTATAACCAATACAACAAGTATCCCCCAACAGCGTACTGATTTTGGCAAGGACTGGGTCTTTGTACTTGTAAAACATCTCCCACCCTTCGGTTGCTATGTGATCTCAGCAATATGCCTTAACTTCAAAGCAGCAAAAAATTAATTTTTTTTCTCTTAAATTTCTGGATCAAATAATTAACCTGCTTCTGTCTGCCCTGTATGATCTCCCTGTCAGAGGAAGATATGGGCTTTCTTCCTTCTGAGTCCCCTAATTTCATACACATGGGTCCTCAGGATTGTCAAGCAGAGTCACAATACTTTGTTTTTAAAAAAAAAAAAAACAACCAAACCACAAATCCCAACAAATTGAGTCCACAGCCTCACTCCTGCAGGAATGCAGCAAATGGGCATTCTAGTAAACATAATTTTAAAATAAAACCCAACGTCAAACTCCTATTACTGTATGTCTCTGATAACTGAACAGAACTACCAATTCAGTTTTGCCTTTTGGACTGGTTGTGTGATTAGCAGTTAGAGCAGGATACTGACTGAAAATGGGAATTTGTGTTTTCCACTGCAAGATAATAGCTTAAGAATAGTATTTCTTGAAGGAATCTGAGGATTTGCCCATGTCACCAATGGGTGCTGGAATCACTGGAGCTCTTTAATATAATTAACTGACTGTTTGTCTCCTACTGAGACAATTGGAATGAGACCTTACGAACATGTCTTACCGCAGTGCCTTCTCTCTATTCCCCACAAGTCAATGAAATTGTGAACCTTGTAAGAAGAATTTGCCAAATTAAACAAGTTTCAATAAAGAACAAACTATAGATATTGGGACTAATAGCCACAGCTAGTCATTGAACCCATAGCTTATCTCCATGAGGCAATCTCAGTAGACTGAGGTTTATGTGGGTCACAGGCCACGCATGTATTCAGTTCCCTCTTCATGAAACATTTGGTAGACCTCTAGGAGCAATTTGCAATATGGCGAATCCTTCCAAACCTATGCCATTTAAATTCTTGTAACCATACATTGATCCACTGGAAAAGGAGGGATGTTTCACAGTCAAGTCACTTAGTTTCTGCAGACCCCCATATCTCCACCTAAGTTTACTGGAAATGAAGAATGGGTGTACACTTCAAACTTTCAGAGACCTAGGTTATTTAGGTGATGTGGTATTACAACTTAATAAAAGATGGTTCTGGTTATCAATGAACATATGCTCCTTTATCATTGTGTAAGAATAAAAGTATACATCAAGCACAAAAGTACAAAATAAATGATACACACACCTACCGAAGGTGACAGAATTATATCTACACAGTCAAACATCCTGCCAAAATATTTCTCTCAGCCTATGCCCATTCCAGGAATATATTTTTAATAGCTTAGTATTAGGGCTTGTCTATGTGAGAAAGTTGTACCTGTTTAAGGTGTGAATTAAAACCAATTTAAACTGGTACAAACCCCTGAGTGAACACTTGTCAGTTAAACTGAAATATCTGGTTTAGACTTGAGCTAAACAGATATACGACATTTAAACTGAAGTAAAGTGTCCACTCAGGCATTTGTGCCAGTTTAAATTCACACCTTAACTTAAACAGGTACAACTTTCTCACATAGATAAGATTTCAGAGGGTGTTTGGGATCTTACCTTGAGAAGACTAAAACTCAGTCTAATTCTTTAGTATTGTGTACGTGGCCCTGCAATTCAGGACAGTGATGTGAATTGCAGTGCACACAAGCATGCTATGCTGTAACTGCCCTGTGTGGAGCCTGCGAATGTGTACAAAAAGATATCTAGTTTGCATTAACTCTACAGTTTATACCCTCATAGTCTGAACTGTAGAGCTTTGTAGGGGTAGGATCTGTTGTTTCTGTAGAGACTGGTTCAGTAGAATTTATTTGGAGTCTGTGCTTTCTCATCACTGTTTAAACTTATTACTGTTCAGTTATCTTGATTTTTTTTAAATATAACAAATATGGATTTTCTTCATTGTTGCTATAATAAAACTTTTGCCACCTTGATTGAGTGTAGACTTGCTGTGTTTTTGGTCTTCAGTTCTGTATTCTGTAGACCTGTATTGTTTAGAGTAGAGAGTAACTTTGAAATCTTTTAAGGGATAGTAGACTGCAACGTCAAACTGGAAAACAGTCTCAGTGGAAATGTCACTTAAGTAGCTTTCATTAATAAAGCTCTAAGGCATGACTTATAAGAACACAGCCTATATATATATATGTGTGTGTGTGTGTATATATATATATAAAATAGCTAAACAAATAAATACAGACCTAAATCAGCAACTAAGAAAATAGATTTGGATGTGAAAACAACTTCAAAAACTTCATAAAATAAGTTATATGATCCTCATGAAGCTTGGGTTTTTAGTTTAATAGTTTTATACTCCAGAAACAGCAATAAAATATGTAGTGCAAAAGATAATTAACCCAAGTACTTCAGCTTATTCTTTTCATTCTTTTTTCCCTTGCCTCTTTATAAAATAGATGTTTGATGGGAGGAAAAAACTTTTTAAGAAGCAATTTTAGGGGAAATATTGTCTTTAGTATATTTTCTCTACAAAAAATTGTAAAAGATCATAACTTTCATGAAGAATGCTTACCAGTACATCCAGTCCTATTTTGAGAAGTGACTTCATGTCATGTAGGTATGACTAATTACAGTTGTGACGTGTAGTAAAAACAGTGGATAGAAAACTGGATGCACTAGAGTTGCACTTAACTTGTCCCACCACTTCCAATGAATAGGCCAAAGTGTAAATGCAAAATAAACCTTGTCATGCATCCTAGAAAATAATTCCAACCCAAACTTGTTGAAAACTTAGGCAGTTTCTCTCTCCTTCCTCCTCTTAAACTCTTAAGTTTCAATATATATTGGATAAATGGAACACATCATAGATACGTAATCCACTGAATATAGGCTTTATGCCAGTAGACTTATAGTTTCCAGGTGTTTCTCCATTAAAACATTAGGTTAATGTTAGTTCTGAAACAAGGGTGTATAACCCAGCAAGGTTTGTAAACTATTATTGTGGGATGCCAGTTTCTCCTGTAACTTCTATCCACCCCTTCTCATTCATATACAATATAGAATAAGAATGGTGCCTTTGGCCTGTGCCTTGGGACAAGTAACCTGTTTGAGAGCTAAAAGTCTTACCATGGGACGGATAGTGCATTAAAAAACAAATGCAGGATACTGCTTCCTGGATCCAGATCAGCTTTTGTTCTACCAGCTTGTATTCACTTTAAGTGCATTAATCCTAATATTGATTATGTATTCCCACACATTAAAGTCTGGTTAAATACTAGTTTTAATACAAGTGTAATTGAATTGATGATTTTGAAGACTTTTTATTGTAAACAATATCCTTATTGTAGATACTTTGGGACACTTATGTCATCATTAATTGAATCTCTAAGTGGTTTAGCTAGTTTAGGCCCAAAATTTAGGCTCTTGGGCACTGAGAATGGATGGTTCTGCAACAACTATTAAAATTATGAATTTAAATTCAACATTTCTACTTTTTTTATTTAAAAAAACTGCTTTTTTACAATAGCTCTTTTGGATAATTTGTTTTAAAAATTAATTTAATGTAAATAAAATCTTGGGAAATAGGAACCAACTGTCTTGTGATCTGGTTCTCCAACCTTTTATGCATGAGATATTTTACTGACATAAGTAACCTTATTAAAGCCAATGATACTCTTTACCTGAGTAAACTTTTACACGTTTCCAGGATTGAAACTTTACAGAAAAATATTTTTAAAAATGGGCATTTAAAAGTACAGGAAGGTTTGTCAAAATATAAATGGTGTTGACAACTTTTTAAAATACTGATTATGTAATTTTTCCATATATTAAATGGACTGTGTGTGGATGTTTGTAAAGATAAAAGCTGCATTTCCTTACTTTAATTTTCTGATACTTATACAAATAAGTACATGCATCAGTGATTGAATTATTTTTTAGTTTTGTGAAACATCTGTGGTTTTTTAGGTTTTGTTTACAAAAATAAAAATAATCCCTCAACCTAAATTTTGGACTAAACTACTTTACAGTGCCCCTTCATTTTCCCTTTTCATGTCTGTCAATTTGAGCCTAATAAACTGTTACTCCCTCTTCCTAATGATAAGTACTGTTGTGCTCAAGTTATTAGTTTGAAAGTAACTCGTGGAGTCTATTCTCCAGCTATACATTGTGACATGTAATATAAGCATTAGTGGTATGGTACTGTGCTACTATCTGTGTTGTCAAACCATGCAAACATGTTTTCTAGCTTGAAAAGAAGAGAACAAGCTTATTTAAAAAAAAAAAAAAAGATTACATTTACCATAATAGCCTTATTGCTTCTGACCATGTCTTT
The DNA here is from genome assembly GCF_965152235.1 of Eretmochelys imbricata. Classification (NCBI taxonomy): domain Eukaryota; kingdom Metazoa; phylum Chordata; order Testudines; family Cheloniidae; genus Eretmochelys; species Eretmochelys imbricata. The sequence continues at coordinate 40,806,613 of NC_135577.1, forward strand.
CTACTTTTTCTTCTGCTTAATTGATACTAATATGACTTGTTCTAATTCTCAACATGGGCTGCCCTTTAAGGTTCAGTTTAACCTCCCTACACATCAGGTGGTTGTGTATAAACAGTTGTAAATATCTTTGTCTTCCTCCACTGAAAGCAGGAAGAAAAAAAAAAGGAAGCGGTTCTGGACTTGAATATCGTGTAATTGAATTGTGAAGGTTTTTTCATATTTTAAATCCACCCTGAGTAGCTGCACTATTTACAATTGCAGTGTAAATACTATTCCAGTAAATTCCAGGACAGAACTTCTGAAAGTCATGAATTCAGCCTTATGAGAGGCTTATCCAAAGTCCAGTGAAGTCAATGGAAAGACTTCTGTTGTCTTTCATAGCTTTGGATTAGACCCTGAGTATCCAACCTGCAGTATGTGAGGCGACTGATTATCGAGAAGACACTCAGCAGCAAAATTCAAAAATGATGAAAATTCATCTGAAACCATTAATTCTCTGTTGGATACTAGTTTTGTATTCCATAATTAACTCTACCTGTTTTTTTGTGTTTCTGAAAGACTGCAGGTGTAGAAAATTAGGTTTTCTTATGTAATTTTCAACTTCTTGAGATTTAACATGACTGTCCAATCACGAATATTGGGAAAACTTTCTGGTTAGTGTGGTGGACATCACTGGAGAAGTTCCTGGTTTTCTGATTGGCCCTTGATGGAGTTGGCTTTAGGATTCCAGAGGATACATGTGCAGAAAAAAATCACTTCATATCAGCTGAGGCTTTCTCTGTATTTACGTTGCCCCGTCACTGTAGTATCTGAACACGTCACAATCATCAACTTGTTCTCACAGCACTCTGTGAGGTGGATTACTGTCCCTATTTCATAAATGGCTAATTGAGACAAAGAGATTAAGTGACATGCTCAGGGTTCCACAGGAAGCCCATGGCCGAGCTGGGAACCAAAGCCAGATCTGCATCCCACTGCTTTAACCACAAGGCCATCCTTTCTATAATGCAGCTCAGTATTCTTGAGTTCTGCTTTAGTTACTGTACTTTCCATGTAGTGGAGTACTACTTTTGTCATCCATGAACTTATGAGTGCAACATTATACAGTGTGTAATGAGTTAAGGCACTATCTGTATGTAAGCCCCATTCTCTAATAAGAGAAAATAATAACTCTTTGAGTTAGTCTTGGAATTCCAGATTGTGATTCCTCTTTTCCTTTTATCTGACGTCTCGCTTTTTGCTTCAAGTATTAGTGTAGCAGACCAATTTTGATGGTCAATTTTAGGAGATTGATCTTTTTAGTTGCGTTCCATCCCAGTGTTAGGAGCTGTTTGTCTTGTCTTTGGAGTATTCCTGCAGTAAACTAGAGAGGTGGTAGTTATTTGCTGTACAATGCCATCCTCCAAATGTCTCCTAAGCATTCCTTTCTTTTTGCACCATTCTTGTTTCACATTGGCTTATATGCAGTAAATGAATCTTTAAGGAACAAACCGTGGCATATTAGTAAAAGACTGTTGGTCCAATCAAGCACTTGCATACTGTGTGAAGTCAAGGAGGCTTCCTCGTTTCCACTATAGTGAGGGTGAAGAATTGTCTGGCACAACTACATCTTGGGTTGTGGTGGTTTCCTCAGTCTGGTCTGCTTGTGGCCCTTTACCAGTTAAGCCATTGCTCACTGTGGTGGCCTTTCTTTTCTTAGTGAGAAGACAGCCCTGTTGAAGTATGTGTCAGCATGTGAGGGGGTGAATGCATAGTCTTCAGATAAATTTGACACACTGTCTCTTTGAGATATGACAGTACTTCATAGCTCTGTCCTATCATTCATGTGTGTGTACCATTCTCCTTCCTGATTAGCTACGGTCAGCTGGGAGATGTTAAGCCCATTGTTGATGGAAGTAATTTAGTGCTTTTCTGGGTTATTTCCTGCTCTTAAATGAGTTTCGATTCAAATGTCACTTTAAAAGAAGTAAGATCTTAATTTGGTCAGATGCCAGTTGGTCTCTAACCATGCCTTTTTCCTATAATCTTCCTGGTGATTCTTTGTTCTGTGTTTATTTAATCATTCAACTGTATCTTCAAACTTTTGTAACATTTGGTAACCTCATTCAACAAATATTTGTCTAGTACTTGATTAGATCTGTAAAATACCATGCAACCCTTATTTCTCAAGGCACATAGTCTGCTTATTTGGGCTTTTCTATTGATGATAATATTTGAAAGGGATACTATATGGGACTGTAGCCACAGAAGGAAAGTAGAGTGGAAAAATCCATAAGACTAAGAAAACTAAACAAGAGTATGATTTACTTACATGTAATATAATGGAAATGTACTGGAAAGGACTTCGGTAGGTCATCTTGTCCTGTCCCCTGCTCTGAGGCAAGACTGAATACCATCTAGACCGTCCCTGACAGGTGGCTGTTACCTGTTCTTAAAAATCTCCAATAATTCTATATCTCCCTAGGTAATTTTGTTCCAGTGCTTAACTACCCTAACAGGAAGTTTTTCCTAATGTCTAACATAAATCTCCCTTACTGCAGTTTAAGCCCATTACTTCTTGTCCTGTCCTTAATGTTTAAGGAGAATGGTTTATCACCCTCCTCTTTAACAACTATTTAAATACATGACAACTGTTATCATTTGTCCCCTCAGTCTTCTCTTCCCCAGACTAAACATAATTTTTTTTCAAATTTTCTTCATAGGTCATATTTCCTAGACCTTTATTAAAATTTGGACTTCTCCAGTTTGTCCACATCTTTCTCGAAGTATAATACCCAGAACTGGATACAGTACTCCAGCTGAGGCCTTATCAGTGCTGAGTAGAATGGAAGAATTACTTTTTGTGTCTTCCTTACAACATTCCTGCTTAATACAGCCCAGAATGAGGTTCTCTTCCCCCCCCCCCCCTTTTTTTTTTGCGCTATGGTATTACATTATTGACTCTTACTCATTTTTTGATCCTGTATAACTCCCAAATCCTTTTCTGCTGTACTCCTTCCTAGGCAGGCATTTCCCATATTGTATCTGTGCCATGCATTATTCCTTCCTAAGTGTAATACTTTGCATTTCTCCTCATTGAATTTTATCCTGCTTATTTCTGACTGTTTCTCCAATTTGTCAAGAACATATTAAATACTATTTTTGTCCTCCAAAGCAGTTACAATCCCTCCCCGCTTGCTATCATTCACAAACTTTGTACGTGTACTCTGTCATCCAAAAAGAAAAGGAGTACTAACCAAGTACTAACCACAAGTACTCCTTTTCTTTTTGCGAATACAGACTAACACGGCTGTTACTCTGAAATCTGTAATCCAAATAATTTAAGAAGATATTGACTAGGACCAGACCAAGGACAGATCCCTGTGGGACCCCACTCCATATGCCTTTCCAGCTTGATTGTAACCATTGATACCTACTCTAAGTATCCTATTTCAACCAGTTGTACACCCACCTTGTATTAGGTTTGTATAGGCTATACTTCTCTAATTTGTATTCTTGATATACTATATGGGTACAAGTAATTGGATCTGAAAAGATGCACTCTAGTAACATTATTAATTTTTAAAAAAGCGATCAGCTTAATCTTAACTAGATCTGCGAAGACTTGGTATTATAAACAAACCATTATACCCCTTTGTGTTCTTTAATTCAAAAGCAAACTAGAGGATTTTTCAGTGTTCAGTCAAATCAAGGAATATATATGCAAAACCTACATAAAATACTATGGTGTGAAACTAATCTATATAATGACACTGAATTAGAGTAATTGGCACTTGGTTCTTCACCTTTCTTCCAGATATTGCTGCATAAGGTGTGTACACTTGATAGTATGTTACCTGTTGCACTAATCTGCACTAGTTAGGCCCAATGAAATCAGTACAGTGTATCATCTTATTTTTTAATTTTCTTTTATGCCACAACCTTAAAATTAACTTAAAATAATATTTAGTGGTCTGACCAACATGTAAAAGATCTTTGATCTTTAATTCATCCCATTGTACCTGGGCATGTTGAGGGAATGATTTTGCATTCCATATGTGCTATATTGATTTTTTTTATTTCAATGGTAGTGTAACTTGAATCACATCTTTCTATTGACAAGTGAGCCACTACGGTGTTAGTTATGGTCGTAAAGGCATTGTGAGTGTGTGTGTGAGAGAGATGCCTCCTTACAGCTGCAAAGAATACCAGTAGGTCTGTTTAATTGAATTATACTTAATATCTATGAATACTTTCATAGACCTGTAACAACTCCCATGTGTGTTTAATACTTTATAAACTATTACAATGACAGTGAAAAAGACTGAGAAATAGGGAGTGTGAAATCGGAACTACAGTAAATAGAACGAAGACCTGAAAAGTGAGCAGAGAAATGGGTGGGGGGGGGGGACTGTTGTAGTGAGTGTGTAATGTTTATATTCTTTGCTGTTGACCTGGAGGTGTCATATGGGTAAGCAATATAAGCTGTTCAGAAAGCTGAAAGAAAAGTTGAGGCTGGATGTGTAACATAAGTCGTCTGGGATGTTGAAGACTTTTCTACCATTTTATGCAAGAGATGCTTACAGCTGAAATTAAAAGAAGATTTCAAACACGAGGACTGAATCTGAGTAGAGAGAAGTGGAAGGTAGAAGAAAAGATTGTGTTCATAAAATGGGTTATTTCATGTGAATACATCTAGGGAGAGTGTATTATCTTGCATTATATTTGACAATGGACAAATAGAGCAAACTAGTGGTCCAAGTTGAAATGTGTGGTAACTGCACTGATCTGAAAAAGTCTTGAATGTTGTGGATCAATGAGTGGAAGATCACCATGATCAGGGTATTTGTATGGAAAAAAGAGGGATTTGATCACATAAAATAGGGATAAGGAGAACAGAGCAGTACATTGCTTCAAGAGTTTGGAAGAATGGTTGCAAAGTGTCATCCACATTAATATTGATCCAAGCAGTAAGCAGGGCAGAAGTGTCCTACAAAAGTTCAATGACTTGGGGAGCAAAACAGAGATGATTAGGTTAACTATGCTGAAGAGTGGGCAAGGCCTAGAAAACGAGAAACAGATTGTTGGATTAAAGGCTGTTGCTTGGAAAGAAGTTTGGTTTAATGAAATAGAAATTCCATGTATTGAGAGAAAGAGCTGTTACAAATAGAAAATTTTCACTTGTGTGCATGGGGAATCAGCCTCCTGGACTCAAGACTGGACAGGCTTTTGAAGACTTCTTTTAAAATGTGACAAGTGAAGTAGTAGGTACAGCTCATGTCATGAAGAATGTAGCAAGAAAAAAAAAAAAGCGGAGAAGACAAATTTTCCTAAAAAGACTATATGAACAGACTAAATGTAAAGAAATGGACAAAAGATAACAGAGAAGATAATCTTCAAAGGAAAGAAAAGTAACTGGACTAATGCAAGAAGCATGATAGACAGATAATCACCTACAAATATTAGTTGTTAAAAAAAGATTTGGTTCTGCTGACAAACAGGGGTGAGAATAAAGAAACATGTAGAGTAGATGGAACAAGGAAGTTGATAAGAAAAGAATTCTGATGGGGTCTATTGCCTCTAATCATGGTCAATGCAAAGAAAGATGTGACTTAATTATATTAGGGCTACCAGTACGTAAGACTGAACTAATGGGTTTGGGGTTTTTTTCGAGAAAGGGCGAACAACTTGTGGATTTCTAAATACCAATTTTACCCATGTAGTAAAAAACTTACTTGCAATAAACTGAGGAACTATTAAGAGAAGTGAAAGAGGAGGACAGAGACCCCAACTCCACTTTATATTTGACTATTTTATTTTGGGGTAAGAGGTCAACTCTGTTTGAAAAAGAGTAACTTGAAAAGGGTGAGAAAACTGAAAGGTGTTTAGCTGTCATATTTTTCAAACAAACTCTTGTATGTGAGCCTGCATCTGCCATTCTTACTCATATCAAGCAGTATCTAACTTCGCAAGAAATATCATTTGGCTATACTGGGACTATTTTGTATTTAGGTACTGGTGAGGGAAGTAGAGATGTGCACTGGCCTACAAGTGTGGGCTGCCTTTAAATTGGTATGTGATACTTACCTGAGATCAGAAATACATTTCTCTTCAAAATATGCACTCAGGGATGGGAGGAGGAAGAAAGGAGCTGGCCATGCTGATGAAATAAAAAGAACAAGCAACAACTGATGTTGATGATTGGAGGAGGAAGTAGATATATAGAATTCTTCAAAAAAGGAGTGAGGAATCAAATATAGACTAGAAAGGGAGAAGAATGAACCTGAGAAACTGACGGATAATGAAAAGACAAAAGTTGAAAGAAAAAAATAAAAAGCCAACATAAATAGTGAGTAGGAGGAGAGAGTTTTCAGAGAGAAATAAATTTAAGGGTAAGTTAATTAGTAATAGCAACCCAGTGCCATTTCCTGTTGGTTATTTTGTTTTCTAAAGTCCAGAATAGAAAATCTTTTTGTTTTTAAGTTAGCTTTTCTCCATAAAGACTTAGCTTGTGTCTTGTAGACTGAGGTCACTGAACTGTATGCTAGCTTCTAAGACTATCGCTCTAAAGAGTGGGCCTCTTTCTGTGAAGTGCTGAGCACCCTTAATTTTCATTCAACTTTCACAGAAATTGGGGCTTAAAACTGCAAGCTGCTGAATGCCTTCAAACTACAACTGTGTTGTCTGAAGTCTATAGTAGAACGTGGACTGCTAAGGTGGTGACCAAGATATACACCATAGTGTGGGTGGTTAAATTCTTCCAAGAAAGCTCAACAATGAATCAGTCCTTAAGGCTTTCCTGCACTTTAAAATTAATTAGGATTAAGGTAGGCTGTGAATTTGAAGAGCAGTAACTGTTGCTGAATAACTCCTGAATAATAATCGTGAATAGCAGTTGTGGACATCCTTGTTTTGGAATGTGTTGATTTCTGTTTAAATAATCCACATTCAAAGTGGATTAAGATAAATGGGAACAATGGACTCTTGCTTCTGAAGAGCTATTCGGGAATAACCCAATGTGCAGAAAAGCCCTTAGTATTCAAAAGCATATTCTTAGCTGCTAGGGGAAGGAAATTTGTTTCAGTGAAGGTTGTTACGCCCTTCTCTCTCCCCCTGCCCTCCTTTAGGGGATGTAATTAGGAAGGTTAGCAGCCCAGGTTTCAGCTAAAGTTTGATGATTAGGGTATACCCAGATTCTGTGTGTTAGTGTTTCTCTGTCATATTTGAATGCAGACTTGATTTATATAGTTCAGGAGTTTGCATTTTAATATGTGACCTTGAATTAATTCCTCCCATCTTACACTGGAGATTTAGTTAAAGCAGCATATTAGATCAAATCAGTAGATTCTCTGAGCAGAAAGAGAAACTTGTCTGCAAATTGGTTTTCGTTTATTCAGATCTTGTTGCCATTCAAATCTATGTTGCCCTACATAGGCCTTTCTTAGAAGGATTTAACTTAGCTTCCAGTGGAGCATAATATATTCAGAGTTTCCAACTAAGGGTTCTGATGATTAGTGTTGGATGGTGGAGACACCAATATGAAAGCCTCTCTCTCTTATTAGTCTGCTGCTTTGGCTTTACGGAAAAAGATGTATGAAGTTCATTAATCTAGATTGTGGAAACAAAGATCTCAGACAGAAAGGGCTACTACATGCTGCTATCCGGTTTGATTGTCCCCTCAGGGGGAGGGGAGTGCTGAGGCTGTAGAGGGCTGCAGGTTTCCAAGAATCCATGAGAAAAGCAGAAGACATCCTTGCATATACCAGGCCATTCCTGGAAAGGCCCTGCCCCTCTGTACTGCTATTCTTTTCCCACCTTCCCTTGGCAGGTTGGCTCCCTAAAGAGAAATGCTTCCTTTTATGTCAATCTCTCCTTCCTCCTAGAGGAATGCTTTCTGCTATTCCAAGAAGCAGTAACTAATGAGCAAATTTCCACTGAGTTCTTTGAGTTCTCTGAAGACCAGCAGATTTCCTTTTGTCACCAGGAAGGCTGGGGTGGGGGTACTAAGTGCCATTTTCTCCTTTTCATAACATACAACAGAAGATAACATGAGGCGCATAGTTTGGAAGTAAAAAGTTGCTAATTTCGCTAAATACTCTTCAATTTATTGCTATATTTATGTATATAGTAATTGGGTAAATTGACTATACAGAAATATAATCCTTTTATAGTTGATTTGAAACAACTTACTCAATTCTTTGGAGAATGTTCAGAGAGAATGTGTTCATATTTAATTTCTCTTATAAATAGTTTTTATTGTGAACATGTACAAAGTGACCATTCACATTAGATTGAGAAAAATCTTCTAAATGTGGCAAAGCAAGGTCTTTCATTCATTTCAAAACCTCCATCTTACACTTTCCTTCAGGAGAATAAACTATAAAACTTAAAGGATAATTATGAGAAGAGTGACTATAGAATGGCATTTTCTTACTCAGCAGCCCAGCTTTCAATGTAGATGCAGAGTCACAGCTGCTGCTGTCTTGCATGACAAAAACCAAATTGTTCTTTTACCACTGCAGAGCCAATACAGCTAAAGAGCAAGGGGACTGATTGTGTTTTGTTCTGGTAATAGCTAAAAAGAACACAGCTTGGCTTTCAGGTGCTGATGTGATACTACAGTGCTGGATGCTTTAGAACTAAGTACATGTAATAGTAGAAATAATCCTAAATTAAACTTCCAGCACTAACAGAAGAAACTCCTTTTTACATGTAAGATGAACTAATTTGATCTGGAATCAGAAAGGGACAAGAACTTTAAAACCCAACAAAGCCATTTTAGAGTCACTTTCAGAGCAGGACTTCACTTCAAAACAAAACAATGGAAATAAAGAAGGGAAAATTTACACTAACACGATGAGACTTGTAAATATAATTTTTATTGTAATTTTAAGGAAAATATTTCTTTGATCCACTTAAAAGGGGTTTTTCTTTGTCAATCTTTACTCTTTCCTTTATCTGTTTTTTTTCCACCTCTCATTTCTTAAATATTAGCTCTTAATTATCCTTCAGTATGTCTGACTGTGAAATTTCGGGTAATGGGGGGGGGGGGGGGGATAAAACTCCAACTAATATTTTGTAGTGATTTACGGTTTGATTTGCATGTAGAACTGCTGCAGAATTTGAATCTGTCATTTCAGTCTTCCATGAGTGCATTACACAAGTCCTAGTAAAAGAGCACTGCCTGCCTTTGGCTTCTAAGGCTGTAGTTAGTGTCCTGGTATTATACAGAAATTAAGGAACCTGCATTTAAAATCACTTAGTCCCTGAAAAATCTGGCACATTTGGAATCTATAAAAGTCCTTCTTAATGCAACAAATTAGTTGAGAAGGTAAACAATCAAAAATCAAGAAAGTGATTAGAGCCATCATAATCCAGCCCTCTTTTATATAGATATTTTTGATACTGTATTAGACATTTATGTTCTGTTGCCACTATAGAGCCTTTCATCTCTACATCACTTATTTGAACAGACCCTAGGTTGGTAACGACAAAGTTGTTAATGGCTGGTGGGTGTCTGGCCCACATGAAATGGGTTAGGTCATCTCAGGTGCTCAGTGAGATACTAGAATTGGCACTAGGTGGCATGTTGGCAGTCTGAGCAGACAGGAAAAAGACTGAATGTGCATAAAGAACAAACTAACATGTTACTTTACAAATGATCCCCCAGGTCAGGGATGAAGCTTACTGGTGGTCAGTGTAGGGAAGCTTATCCGTTCAGAAATGCTGGACTGGCTCTGGAGAACTGATTATCTTATTTTACCCACCAGACAGGTACAGCATAAGAAATGGCTGTACCTGTTTGTGGGTAAAATGAGAACATCAGTTCTCCAGAGCCAGTCCAGCATTTTCACAAACATAACATTCAACAAAGCCAAATATTAGTAAATATGCTATTACTACTATAATTTGTACTGTTGTAGGACCTAGATATCCCAGTTAGGAAATGGGACCCTCTTGTGCTAGGCCAGTGGTTCTCAAACGTTAGGAACCTGAGGACCCCTATTTTGACTTAAATTTTTTCATGAACTCCCAAGCCCCTGCTCAGCCCCAGGCCCTGCCCGCCCTTCACCTCTTCCCCCAAAGCCCCACACCACCCCACCTCTTCCAGCCCCCCCCTCCAATCCTGCCTCTCCTCTTTCCTCCCCTGAGCATGCCCCATCCTCACTCCTCCCCCACCCACCCAGTGCTTCCTGCAGGCTGGGGAACAGCTGTTCAATGGCATGCAGGAGGTGCTGGGAGGAAGGGGGAGGAGTTGAGTTGATCAGTGGGGCTAGCAGACCCCCTGAAGTACCCTCGTGGATCTCCAGGGGTCCACGGACCCCAGTTTGAGAAATGCTATGCTAGGCAATATACAGTTAGGCAGTAAAAAGACAATTCCTGCCCCAAAGAGCTTAGCTTTTCTCAATGAAAAATGCATGAGTTAGATGAGACCGAAAAATGTATTGAATATGTGGATGAATTCAGTGTCGCCAGGTTATTTTCTTTTGGGAATGGTAACTTTAAATCTTCTGATTTTTGTGTATTTAAATTCTCACCTATAAATTGCATGAATGTTGAGTTTTAACATGGAACTCTAATTGTTCTTGAATAAAGAAAAATTGTGACCTGCAATTACTGCTCATTCAAATAAATACTTAGTTGAAATATTCTTGTGTGTACCACATATAGAATCACATACTGAAACGTGTTGGTATGTGGTATAGTTAAAAAAAAAAGTGGAAGGCATTTTGTATGCAGTATGTTTTGCAGTAACTTCATTGTGCAGGAACAACATTTCTTCAGACATATTAGACATCTGTCACTGTGAACTTAGTCGATAGCAAATTTTACTTCAGGATCGTATTGCTGCTGTGGCACTATACAATATTTAAATTAGCCATTAGGAAACGAGCTAGTCCCTATATCTTTCAAGATTCTCCCCTCACCCTTATGTTAATTGGGGTACTCTTTTAGAGTGATGGGATGGTTTGTGGCCACTGGAAGACAAGGTCTGTTTGGGACTACCACCACCCCCCCTCTTTTCCATATCCACTCTGCCATTTCATCCCATAAAGCATCATGGCCCAGGAGCCACCCAGCAGCAGCACAAGCTGAGTGGGGCGGATGGTGGTGTGGGGACCAAATTTTTTTGACATGGATGTCAGAACAACCACATGCAGGGACGTGAGCTAAAAAAGTGGAGTTGGGAGAATAAGACTTTCTGCTTGCGAAAATTTGGGGCTACCTTATAAAGCAATCATGGAAGGAACAGGGGGCTAGAGAAATAGGAGAGGTCTCATAGTGGAGAGGCAGTAAGGAGGAGTTGTCATGAGTAGGGAAGAGGTGACCAGGTTGAGGAAGTTTCTTCCTTAAGGGTCAGATGCTGTACTCTTAGGCTTTGTCTACACTACACACCTTTTAGCGCCACAGCTGTGCTGCTACAGCCGTGTTGCTAAAAGGCGCGCAGTGTAGCCACTGTTTGTCGGCAGGAGAGAGCTCTTCCACCGAGAAAAAACTTCCAACCCCAATGAGCAGGGGTAGCTTTGTCAGCAGGAGAGTGCTCCTGCTGACAAACCGCTGTTTGCACCGGCGCTTTTCATTGGCCAAACCCTTGTTTGGGGATGTGTGTTTTTTTCACACCCCTGAACGACAAAAGTTTTGTCGTTCAGTTTCAAGTGTAGACAAACCTTACTGTCCTATTGTGTGGAAAATGGAACACTGAAAACCTGTTTTTAAAACAATCAAAATCCTTCATGCTTCTGTTCAGAATTGTTGACTGTTGCTAAGTCTTGAGATTTAATTCTAGAGGTAACATAATGTAAGAACTTATCCTGTGCATACTATAAATAACCTCTTTTAGAAGCCAATTAAAATCCATACACTACAGCATCATAATATACGGGCTAAATTTTGCCATTGATTTTGTAGTAGTTGCACAAACACACATGAGGGCAAAATTTGTCCCTGTCGTAAAATGATTACTGTGAGCTTCTTGTTCTTATAGTATAATACGTTTATTTTGTAACAATTCAACTGGACAATAAGAATTACTTATGATTGGATGTATGAAATACAGAGCTGAAATGAATCTTCTATTATAATGGATGGTCTGATCACAGAAGTAAGAGCCAGGAACTCCTCTTTCTATTATTTATTATTACAGAAGCACTCCGGTGCACCAGTCAGATTGGGGTTCTGTAGTTCTGAAAACTGTAGAAATACAAAGTGACATTCCCTGTCCTGAAGAGTTTATGATCTGGATTAAGACAAGACACAACAATTGAAGGTAACGAAGGGAGGACAAGGATAAAAATTATGAACACGCATGGTAACAAAGCTGGGATTAGCTTAATTTGCAGGGTTTGTTTTTTTTAAGGATAAAAATAAAGGAAATATTATATCAGTAGTTCCTAAAATTCCAACCCTAACTTTATCATTGTCGATTCCTGTGTCCATGGTCAAATCACTTAAGTTCTTTACCTCTATTTCCCTATCAGTAAAATAGAGGTAATATGTAGTTCATAAAAGTGATGTGAGAATTAATTTTGTGAATATTTGAAAAGTGTTAAATATTAATATCCAAATATAATCTTACTTTAATAGTTTCATATAACCCATGGCATCACAGCTGCAGTAGAGGAACAGATCTCAGATTTTTAAATTTAATTTCAAACTAACCTGAGTATTATCTTGATAAAATAAGATAGTCTGCAGTGTCAGCTGCATCCAAGAACGCTTACTGTTTAAATGTTAAGGGTCAAAGTTAGAGGTGAGAGAAACTGCAATTTAAAATCTTCTGCCCTGCCTCCTTCCCAACAACTGTTACATCAAATTAGTCTCCTATTAGAATCAGACCCCTTCTTACCCATCCCTTTGTATTTTGGTCCACTGAAGAATCTGAGAATTCAAAATAGTCTGACTTGTCCTGAGGAGTAAGAAAACAGACTGCTATTAAGAAAAGCATGAAAAAGGATGTAAGCACGTGCAAGTGAAAGTAGACTCTTCTTACTTTAATTCTTTAGGCTCTTCAGCATGTAACTTACACACCAACTCAGTCCTTTATATGGTAGCTGTGGGTATAAGTGGATTTCAGAGTTTGCCTACACATCACCTCCTAAATCTGTCTCTGAGAATTATAAATATTAGGTGTCCTTGCACATCAATCCTTGTTCAGCAAGATGGTGCCTAGATGCAAATGTCTCAAATAGTTTGGCAGTAGCTTAATTTTATGTATTTTTAAAAGATTTCTTACGTGAGCCTGGACATGAAAATAGACTCAGAACCCACTAATAGTTAATACATCCAAAGGGCCTGCTTTTTATCTCTCTGCTTTGTAAATCAGAAGTAACTCCGATGAAATTCAGTGTAGTTACACTGGTGTAAGGTAGATGTGAGGTTAGAATCAGATACTAAAAGTCTAGTTGATTTATTTTTTTTAATTTACTATTCCTACTGAGGAAAAATCATAAGTTTTTGGTATACTCTAAAAATACTTTTTCTTCTGAATGGATTTTATCACAGTTTTACTCGTGTTTGTCATTCTCAGTAGCACCCAGATTTAAAAAAAATAAATCTTGCAATACAAATAAATATTGGAGCTGTTGGATTCTCATGCTGTAAACTTGTAAACCACTGCTGCTTGAAGCAAAATGAGCTGCCTCTATCTTAAAAATATTTATAGAAGTAGAAAGCATTTTAAAGAAAGGGTTTTAGATTTGTATTGTCTGGTCCAAAATGTGACAAACTTGTCTTACCTTTATGTTGATTGTTTTTAGACTTCATGAGCATGTAAATTTTTTCACACAGTAAGTTAGATCTGGATTCTCTCCTGCACCCAGTCTCCTCTAAGTATAGCCTGCGGGAAGCAATCAGAGAGTTGGTTTTGACTCCCTGACCTTGAGGTTGGTTTTATGTCATCCCTAGCTTGACAACGTTTAGAACAGCCTACATCATGCTCTAGACTGTGCCTGCTTGGGATAGCTAGAGTGAGGTGTGCTCAGGCTATATCCTGTTCTACAATCTTGACATAGCCCTGAAGCCAAGAACTGTAAGTGGGGTGTGGAACAGGCTATGGCATCTATAGTACCTGTGGCGATTGCACCATATTAGGGAAGCTCCAGCACAGATGTTGTGGCCATTCCCCCTCTATACCTTTCCAGTGGCACAAAGCAAGCTGACTGAGGCAGAAGGGGGCAGTATCTAGTGCCTGTTATGCTTTTTATAGTCGGATACAGCAATCCAGTATTAATGGTCTAATAAACGGATGACCAGTGTAATGGGGGCTGGTATTTTTTTTCCTAAGGAAAGAATTCAGTTGCAGCATCTCAATTACTTATTAAAAACAGAGTTGAGGTTTTTTTAAAAAGGGGAGTTGAAAGCCTGATCCCACCGAAATCAATGCCAAAACTCACATTGGCTTCAGTGGGGGGTAGGATTCATCCAAGGACTGATTTTTTTTTTTTCACCATATAATCTGCATGTGTCTGAAATATGCAGGAGTAGCTTTTTTCTAAAATTGTCAGCTCTGCCGCTGTCTTCGCATTCCACTGAACTCTGAATGTTAGTCAGTCATAGGGGCAGCCTTCCTGTGACCAGCTGTAACTCATGTAGTGGAGAGCTCCCTTGGTCCTTCATACAGCAGTAACACATGCATAACAGAATAAATTTGCACTATCTAACTTTGTATTGCCTTTATCTTTTCAAAAATATTTTTAAAGGGGTGTTCAAATACTTTGGATCAAAAATTGGGCCTTTGGATTTTATTGGTCTGCTTTTGGCTGTTACCAAGCAACAGGCATAATGCCCCATAACCTGCATTAATAAGCTAGCAAAGTACAGTTGCTGAGATCAGCCCTAGACCCACCCTTCATACTGAATGTAGGAGTCATGTGAATAGGGGGTTGCAGGTTGAGGCCCTTGCCTTGATCATGGCAGATACGTATGCAGACTGCCCCCACTGTTCCTTCAACTATGTCTGGTTATTCTGGTTAACAATATAAGTCACAGATGCCCTGCAAAACAGTCTTTCCATGGTTCTCCACAGGTGGCAGAATCTAGCTGACCAGCATCTGTCTTGAACTCCCCTTGCTGCCTGTATTGTTTTGCGCATGCAGAAAATCAGGCTAGTCCTGCACTGGTGTCTGTCTATGATTAGTCAGTGACCAAAGGGTGAACTATGTTAGGAATAGTTTATTTTTTTAATATACATTTCAATTTTTAGATCCCTTGTGGGATTTAGAAAAAAAAAATGCTTTGGGCCCCCTTTCATGTGGGGAACAGGGCCAAAACTTTATTCAGACGCTCAGTTCTAAGAATTGCCTTATTTCTGCTGATCTTGATGAAGAGTCTACATTAATAAGTAGAAATAAATAGAACCAAGGCCTCTGGGCTTCTCCTGCATTAGAAACAAGAGTCAAAAATCACTGTTAGCCCAATGGAAGAGGACAAGGGACATGAACCTGTAAGACCTCCTTGGAGATGCGGAGAGCTCTCACTTCCAATTGTCTTTAATGAGAGTTGAGGGCACTCTTCACTTCCTAGAGATGAGCAGCACTTTGTAAGATTAGACCCAAATCATAAAGATGTCCTTTTCAAGCTTCCAAGACCTTACAAACAATGGAGAATTTTAAAGCTATTGACAGTTATGCCCCTTCATCCTCAATTAAAAAAATAGGAGGGAATCAAACCCTTCATGAAAGTTTGCATCCCATGAGAGACTTTTGTTTAAATAATTGTAATGTGTCATGATAAGCATTTTTAAGAGAAGTTATGCAAACATCATAATGTTCCAATTATATTAAGAAGCAGTGAGAAGTGGAAGTAGATAGGTACTCCATACCTGGAGGTATGCAAAGCTGATACCTCTTATCACAGTGTCCTGGGACAGCAGGGATGCTCTACTTTAAAATTTTCGTTTGTTAAATATTAAATTGCCTGTCAGAGCAGGAAATGCCTTCTTCTGAGGCCAGCTGCTTTTTTATTACATAGTTATTGCATGCATCATAATGCACAATCCTTTATAGAGGTGTAGAAAGGGAGATGTACTGTATATGCTGTGCTCTTTGTGTGTAAAAAACATACTCTTGTGGAATGGTAGGGTTTAATTTTCCACTAATGGGGATTTTGTGGAGTTATTTATGACTGCAAAGTGATTGTAAATACTCCTGTTCTAATGTTTACATTCACTACATAGGTATAAATGACTGCATAAGGTTCAAGGCAGTGCAGAATCAGGCCCACAGGCTTTTCTTTCTTAGATTTCCTCTGTAATATTTCTTTCATGTTTTGAATTCTCAGAGTTTAAATGACTCTCTTTGTTCCTGAATTTATTTCCAAATATTCAGCAATGAAGGGGCTGGAAATCAGGTCACTGGGGAATGTGGGAAGCCATCAAAGGAACAGGAATATTGCGAGACAGTATCTGTGTTAGGGTCCCTATACCAACGTGGAGGAGGAAGTATTTTAGTCCAACTTCTGCCCCTTGTCCCACTTGCAAAAGAAATTATTCCCTGCAAATGAGTGGGAAAACAAAGGCAAAGTTACCTTCTGGGTAAAGGCTGTCCCTGAAGTACTACTGGTCACTAAGTATGTATAAAAATATGAATGGAACTTTTCCAAGGCTAGGGAGAATAAATGGAAACTAGGGCTCTGCTTAGAGGAGGATTCAGCAAGAGGGAGTGATTCAGATGAATTGCAAGAGGCTGCAAGGGTAAATAGAACCTCTGATGCAGCTGTTAAAAGTTTAGAACCCAAAATAATATTTCCTTCAATACTTGATCCAAAATCCGTGTTACCCTGTTTCTGGAAGCTAAAGGAATGGGAGGTAGCAGAATGTATAAATAGGAATGTTTATTTGAGGCCTTCTGCAAAGCTAGCAGGCACTCCTTCTACAAGCTCTTTTAAAACCTATCTTCCTAGTGTTTTAAAATAATAATGAAAGTACATCTACATTGTACATCTACATGGGCTAAAACAGTACATCTACATTGTACATCTACAAAGTACATCTACATGGGCTAAAACAGACCTTGCTCACTGTGTCCTCATGGATTCCTACCTCCTCATGGAGAATGAGAAAAGGCCAAGAGCTTTTATCCTGTGGCTCCATAGCTAAAGGGTAAAAATTTTGAAAGCACTGAAAAAACAAGAGCAATAGGATTTACCGTGCAAACTGTTTCTTTTTTCGTTAGTTTTTAAATATTCCAGCACTTTTCTCTCCTGTTACAAAATAAAAGAATGCAAATAGGATCTTTGAAAATTTTCCATTAAAATATGAACTTATTCCATAATGTTTAATGGCTGTAAATAAACAAGAGCCGTGAAGAATATATTACAAATCAAATGAGAGAGAAAGGTCTGAAATATGCACTGCTATATGAGAAAGCATTAATTAAATGAGGATATAATGATATATACATTTCATAAACCTAGATAGGCAGTGGCCTTAAAACGTCAAAGAGAATCAAGATGCTGGCTATGGCTAAGCTTGAAATTCAGGAGCAGAGTACTTTACTCTTATAGCTTTTCAAGCTAAATAATTTCCATTCCTTTTGGTTTAAGGATCCTTTTTTTACTGCAAGCATATTTTTTCTAGCACAGATGGAACTTACATTTGTAGACTTTCTCCCTTCTACTTTAAGGAGTGACTGCTAATACCTTAGCATATTTATGCAAATTTAGCCCATTTGTACCTGTGTGGTTAGGTCGTCTAGTCTGTGGGCCTGAACATAGCTCAACCTACCCTGTAAATGCAGCCTTAAAATCTATTTTAATTATCCTACCACATGCTCATCAGTGTCATGAGAGGCAACACATATACTTAAAGCTGTCAGTAAAACTATATTTGCTATCCTTTATTTGTGAGCCTTCTACTTGGGTGTGTGTTTCACTGTCTGTTGGGCAGTTATTGGATGAAATAAAGTGTTATGAGACGAGTATTAAGAGTGAAATGTAAGGTCATGAGATCCATGATCAATGGGTATCTTGTAGAAAGGAAGTTCCAGAGCTGTGGGGCAGATACTGAGAAAGGCAGGTCTCCTTGCAAATCTCAGTTTCAGTAGAGTCAGCTCCAGCATCCCTGCTGCTGGTACGGTCAGGTCAAGGAAGGAGAGGCAGTACTACGATAGATGGGTTTCTGCACACTGAAATCCTGAAAAATCAAGACCTTAAGTTGGATCCAGTATTAAGCAGGGAGCAGGTGCCATGTTGAGACTGCAAAGGTGATGTGTTGTCATTGACCTGTGGCAAAATCAGGAGTAGGATATAGGGTTTACTGATCTCCTTAATATCTATTGTTTGTTTATAGCCTTTAAAAATTAAGAAAGCAGTTCACACTTTAAGGTAAAATTGGTAAAGAAATATTACTGTTGAAATGTGTTTGTTAATATTGAAGCAACCGATTTGTTTTTTGTGTTTTTGACAAGGTGCGCATAATTCACAGGAAGTTTGCTGGAGTTGGTAACTCCTGTTAAAATAGTTTGCTTTGTTCATGGGATATGGGCAAGCTTTTGGAGTTGGCTTTAATAAAATGTTTACTTGGGTTTTAGTGGATCAGTTCCACGTGTTTCTGTAAATGTTTAAATACGCATGGAAATATATTGGGGCCCACCGGATGAATTCTGGAAATGGCTAATGTCCCTTCTCCTTTCTTTTACGGGGAAGGTTCCTTCATAGCATTAATCCTAGAAAGATGACACTATTACTTATTATTCATGTTTCCCTCAGTTTAATTATAGAGTTTATCTGCATATCTAATCAGACTTAGGTCCAGGGCTAAGGGCAGGCTTTCATTTCCTTTCGTAAGATATTATAATACTGTTTGTCAGTTACTGTTCATTAGCAGTCAGCTTTGTGGAATTGTGATTCTGTCCCTTGGATTTTATGGTACAGTTGCCCTTTTTCACCACAAATAAGTCAAAGATGCTGGTTAATGTATTTAGTGCTCCATCCTGCATGTGGAGATGTTTGTATAAATTAAAGGGAAAGGGCTCTCATATCCCTCTCCTAGTTCTATGTTCCTCCTGGGATTTGTGAGATTTGTCTATGAATGTCAGAGAAATGGTACAAACTTGGCTGATTGGCTTGGAAAATCATCCATGATTCAGAAAAAAGCTAGAGGCTGTCTTTTGTATAAATTGTCTGGTAAGCCAGGGTAAAGGGAAATATAATAATCAGTCCTGGAAGTGGTAAAAATATGGACTAGAGGCCCTCAATCTCCTAAGAAGACAAAGTACGCATTCCAGCTAGATACTTAAGGACATAAACTGAACATTCAGAAATGCATGCAGTGTGTTCCTGCAAATAAAGCTGGAAGACAGAAATGACAACTAGATATTTAACCATTTAAACAAAAGCAAAGTCACATATTCATACATTATCCCAGTTAGTTTGATAAGACTATAAAGCTAACCAGAGGCTGCCGTTCTTGGGATGGCTTCTGTAATGGGAGGGAATCTTAGCATCAAGCTGAACTTTTATATGAAGATGTTGGGATGACTTACACGCACAACTTAGTTTGTTCATTAGCCTTATGAACTTCCAGTCACAGAACTATGTGGGAACAAATGGGCTAAAAATTAGATGAGATCTTTGTCTTTTGATTTTATATTTGTAGTAATTATGGGCTAATTGTGTACAGCATAAATATAGGGCTGTAATAAACTTGAGAGGATCTGTTTGTCACAGACTGTAAGGCTGCAGTACAGTTAAGCTATAAGCAGGTCTATGAGACTTCAACTATGTATTTATTCCAGAGCCGTCAGTTATTTATAATACATACATCAACTTTTTCAAAATCCCACTAGAGGTTACAGATGGTCTCCATGTTACTAGTGAAAAGCAACTGGTGTTTCTCTGACTTCTTGGTAAAATTCTTTTTTTTTTTTTTTCTCTTTCTTTGGGTCAGGGAACATGGTCTTTATATGTTTGGCCAGTACCTAGGAAAATAGGGCCCTGATCCTGATTGGGGCCTTTAGGAACTGCAGAAGTAATATATTTTTTCCTCCTCTGTTGTGGTTTACTTCATAAACATTGACCAGGAACATTTGTTTCCTGGCCAGTGGAATAGATGGTCCAAGTTAACACCAAAGGCTGTTAACCCAGCTGATCATTAGCAGCCTCACGTAGAGTTCACTATTATTGCTGTGCTCTGTGAAAATATAAATATTTATGGGTTGAAAGCTGAACTCTGTTGGTTTGGGCTTACAGTTTTGGGAGTTTACAGTCATTTCCTCGTATTGTAAGACTGGTTCCGTAACTGATAGGAAAGCAGAATTTTGTTCTAAACTATAAAGCAAATTCCTTATTTCACATAAAACTAGTTGGCAAATTTAGCTGTTTTCCTGTTTGTGAACATTCACAAACTGATCCTTAATTTTTCTAATATATTTATTATTTGTAAATATTTGCTGAATAATGCAACCAACCAAACAAGTTTGAGCCTTTTGGTTGTTTGCAAACTGTTTACTATGACTAAGATACTGTGACTTCTGCAGCGGATGGTGCAGCTGGCTCAGCGGTTGCCTGCAGAAGTTTGGGTGTGTGGGAGGGGGCTCTGGGCAGACGGTTGAACTGCTGGGCGGCACTGACCTGGTGCGGGGGGGGCTTCCTGGCTTCCACCGGCATGTTCCTGCAGCTCCTAGACAGAGGAGCCAGGTGGCTCTGCGCACTGTCTGTGCCTGCAGGCGGCAGCCCCACCCCCCAGCTCCCATTGGCTGTGGTTGCCAGCCAATGGGAGCTGCAGAGCCGGTGCTTGTGGTGGGAGCAGCGCACAGAGCCCCCAGGCCCTCCACCTAGGAGCTGCAGGGACATGCTGGTTGGAGCTGGGTAGGGAGCCTGCCTGCCCCACCAACCCCTCCCCGCCCCCCCCCACTAGCGGGGGGGTCCTGGGCCACACTCCATCCCCCCCTCCCCCCCAGCATCAGCGGGGGTCCTAGGTCACGCACCACACCTGCCACCCCACCCCGCCCCAGCCGGACCACCTCCTCCAGCACCCGTGGTGCCCCCAGACCACCCCCATAGAGAAATGCTGGCCCAAGTTTTAGTTAGGGGTATAAAGTAAAACTCATGGTCGGGTCACAGGCCATGAATTTTTGTTTACTGCCCGTGACCTGTCCATGAGTTTTACTAAAAATACCCGTGACTAAAAAGTTGCCTTAACTAAGATTACTCAGAAATCAGGTTCAGTTAATGAACGATTGGTCACATAAATCCCTGAATATTTCTGCTTTCTAATTGGATGACTGAAACTTTTAACAGGAAAATAACATTCTTCTGGTATGGAGTTGGGATGAATAATCGCTCTTGCTGAAATTTGTAGAAGTTGCTAACATACTTCCAAATGATAAATAATATGACTCCACAAATATGAGAGCTGAATTTGCTGGGTTTACTCAAGAATACTTTGTTATTCAGCCAACTCTTGTTTGAACATTTCAGGAGGTTTATTTTAACACACACTTTTCAGCATGATGTAATGATGTTTGCCAGCAATAAGTTACAGAACATCATTCAAATGTTATAGTGGATTGATAAATGAAATGACCCATTTAGCTCAATATTCAAACTAGGGTGGTTCAGATGGGGTGCCCAGAATCTGGATGATCAGATGGGCACAGAGGTAACTAGTATCTGTTTTTGTGCAGTTAAGTCCACAATTTAGCACCTTAAAGTAAGTGTCCAACTTAGAAAATTTGACTTCCAATACAGAATATAAGTAAGAATGCTCATTAAGGCCGAAATTCTGGTCCTGTTGGAAGTCAATGAAGTAAACCTCCATTTGACTGCAATAGAACTAAGACTTGGCCCTAAAAACAGAAATAGCCAAGAAAAATAGAGGCTTCTTGTACAATGAATAATAATTTTGCAGAGTTACATTGTGTTGAAATATAGGGAGGCAATGTGGCCTAGTGGCTAGAGCAGTGGACTAGAACTCATTATTACTCTAAACACAGACAAACCATTTCACCATTGCGTATACAAAATTTACTTTTAAAAATAGGATTTTTCCAATTTATTTATTCTTTTCTGCTTCCCTACAGATTAAAGCAAAAAATTACGACAAAGTAGAAAAGGTGAGTCCAATAATAAATTCTATATGTAATTTTTAAGATTTTGGTTTTTAAAACAAAAAATTCTTAGGACCTTACATATGAAATATATATATTTATAAGGAGACCAGGTATCATCTCATAAGGCTGGGGTAGTAGATTGGAAAGAACTGCAGCTTGCATTGAATATTTTATCTGAGTTATTCTTTTTTTATCCAGTTTATCCAAGGATACCTTAGAAGTATGATCACTAAAGTGGGTTTTATTGCTGTCAACACACTGTAAACAGTGGGGTCAGCAGAACAATTGTCCTGCATTTTATACCTCGCCAGTTCTCACTACCTAACATGAAGATAATCTTATCAAATCAGTGGGTATTTTAGATATTCTTTCCAATACATTTCAGCTCAGAATAACAGAGAAGGTTTTAATTGAGGCGCTCAAAGAAATAATATAAAAATGTAATTTCTGTTCTTGGATTCCTGATCACGTTTTCTCCATATATTAACAGTTGTTTCAAAGATGCCTTATGAAAGTGCTACACATAGATTTATGGAAGTGTTACCTTTCGTATGTACGTGAAACCAAGGGAAAGCTACCCAGTTACAAGTAAGTAAAAATGGTTTGTTCCAAATTCTTTAGTTTTGATGGTGGTTCTCTTTTCCTTTACGAGGTATTGAACAGGGGTTTTGTCTTGACAAACCTGGCTCTGATCATAATGGGTCTATAAGATATCGCCTGCTCTCTGTTCCAGAAACATTTTCTCTTGATTCTTTCTGGAAGGCAGTTGCCATACTCATGCTCCATATAAAATAGCAGATAAAGTTGCTTCCTTGAGACAACCAAAGAAGTAAATTGTCCTGTCCATTTGCCTGTTAATGAGGGATTGTTCCTTATCATACATTATCTTTTGCCTAGTCTAATCTAATTTTAAACTTTCTGGTCAATGGGGGCAAATAATAAAAGCCTTCTGTAGACCAGGATTGATGGTCAAGTAATACAGCTCAAGTGTTAGCTTTAATCAAGATACAATATTCGAGGTGGGAACAGTTGAAGAACTCTAGTTTAGACAAGGCCTGGGAAGACTATTCTAGAACTTAATACATCATGGTGTTGGGAAGAATTTTTGGATGTTCATTTTAAACTTTTCTTTCCTTAATTTCATCCCATTTCTCCTGCTTATACTCCTGCGTACTGCACTAAATTCCTCTCCATCCGAAGGCCTGGCCTACACTTACAAGTTAGATCGACATAGCGGTAGCACTTAGAGGCATGAAAAATTCACACCCCCAAGCACCGAAATTAAGCTGATTTAACCCCTGATGTAGATGTGGCTAGATTACTGCGGAATACTTCTGTCGACTCTGCTACGGCTGCTTGGAGAGGTGGATTAGTGATAGCAATGGGAAAACTCCTTCTGATGCCGCAAGAAACGTCTACGCTATGGTGCTACAGCAGCATAGCTGCAGTGGCATAGCCATGCTGCTGTAGCCCTTGTAGACATGGCCTTAACGTTTACGCTTTAAGAAGCTGTAGGTTGTTGTCATGTTCTCTCCACAGTCATCACTTAGCGAAGCTATACGTACTCATTACTACTGCTGTTAAAAATGGTAAATAAATTTGATGAAGAAAATCAGAATTTTTAATTTAAAATTATCAATTAAAAATATGAAAAATCACATTTTGGGGGGTATTTGTTCTCCCCTTTCCTTTGTCTTATATTCCCTAACCCTTTTTTCAGTGGCAAAATGTGTGGAGAAGGGGGTGAAAAGGCAGGTGGGAAGATGGGAAAAGGGAGAGTGAAAACAAAATTACAGTTTTTGGCAGAGACCAGGGGCGGCAAGAGGTTGATGGTTGAAAGATTTTTAAAAAAATTTCCATGAAATCTTTTGATTATTAAAAAAGAAGTAATTTTTATGGAGGGAGGGGAAGAAGAGCATTTCAAAGTAAAAACCAGGTCCATTCAATTTTTTTAATTGTAAACCACTCCTTTTAATTCTTAACTGCTTTTTGTTGTTTTTCTCAGGGATTCCTAATCTCTTTCCGGTATTGCCACTAAGTAAATCAGTCAGCAAGGAATATTTATAGAGCAACTGGCCTTATCTCCTCTATTCCTGGTGCACATGGCATATGTGAGCTCCACTCATCTAAGAAGAGAGAGCCCCAGGCACACGAGAGCATTACGTACTGCCATCAGTGCACTAGGCCAGCTACAGTTTTCCTTTTAACTTCCTTGCTTGTGGTAATTGTCTGAATACAGAATGCCAGGAATTTAAGGAAACCAAACACCTATTTTACAGCACTAGTCTTTTTTACTTAAATATATATTTAGAATTGGTTGCTAAAAGAGTTTTTAAAATAAATACTATTCATTAAAATTGATAAAACCTAGTCCCAGCTCTGAATGTTTTCAATATTGTGGCATTTTTTTCAGAGAAAAAATGGCTCAGGCATATGACTTTGCTCTGGATAAAATCGGCATGGAAATCATGTCATACCAGGTATGTTTTGTTATCTAACTAGTTATTTCTGATTACTGTACTAAGTGCTGCTTGATTTAATTTTTTCTGGGTTTTTTTTTTTTTACATAGATCTGGGTGGATTACATCAATTTTTTGAAAGGCGTGTAAGTACTTTTAAGTATATTTTTAAAAGTTAATTCATGTAATTATAATGTTTTATATAAATTACAGTGTTTTAATTACTGACATGTTAGTGTCTCACTTCACTATTAGAGAGGCAGTTGGATCTTATGCAGAAAACCAGAGGATAACTGCTGTTCGTAGGGTTTACCAGCGAGGTTGTGTGAACCCAATGATCAACATTGAACAACTCTGGAGAGATTATAACAAATATGAAGAGGTAACTGAGAAAATAAAATTGTTTGTGATTTTAGGTTTGTTTAGAAAATCCTGTCTTAAAAACGACTAAAAGTTGGTCGCAGAATTGTGTCCACCCTATATATGTGTGCAAACAGATAAAAGGTAGTCCAATGCATGTTTTGCATGTACAATGGTGAGCTCTTCGTGCATCCATGCGAGAATTTTACAGGGTGATAATTTGTTTCTTTGTATTTCTTCACTTACAGACTATTTGTTTGGATAAACTTTGAGAATTTTTCCCTTTTCATATAGTTTATTGTGATGTTTTAAGTTACATAGTGTCATGCGTTTTCTGTCTGCTGTATTGGAGAGTTTTAGTAGCAATTTTTTATTTTTAATATTGATATCCATTGTGAAGAGTCAAGAAAAACGTGAGCCTTTTGAATATCTAAGTGTGCTGGTTTTTAGGGTCTTATTTGATCTGTACTCTGTGGGGATATGGCACCTACTGAGTTCCCTTAAGGCCTGAATTCAGTAGGAGTTTATGGCATTCAACAAATTGCAGGAGAGAGTAAAATTTGCAGGATCTAGTCCAGTTCATGCCCTTAGTCCGATGTGTAAGGCATTTGAAGTAGCAAATACCAAGGGAGTTTCATTCCATTTAAATGAACAGCACGATGAGTTTAAAGAATATGATTATCTTTCTCAGAAATTTAAAATTAATATATTTATTTAAGGGGCATGATTATAACTTGTCCTATGTGCCCACCTTGGGGAATAAGTGTGTACAAAGCCTACTCACCTACTTGAGTACCCTGATTACCAATCTGTATTAATGGGACAGAGCAGATTTTGTGGAGCTGTTATTACTCTTAACCCCTCATAGATGAGCAAGGAGGGATGGGAGTGGCCAGTGCCTTGGCTCTGACCTCTGCAATGTGCTGGACAACAGAGCTGAGCTTCACTTGATAAAGGACAAGGGGTAATGAGGGAAGGAATTGTGACTGACTGTGGACTGATCATTACTTCGGGCAAGACAAAATTTCAGTCTTATGTCCCATAATTTGTATGTAAAGTTTATTCTTATGTTTTAGAAGTCTTAAGTCTCTGAATCCTTCCTGCACAGTCAAACATCACTTAGGGCATAGTGTTAGAAGTAAAAAAATCAAAAATATTTTGTGATATAAATGACTAAAAAGTTTTGGGAGCAAAAAGAAATAGCCAAACACAGATTGTTCACGTCATCGCATTTGTTCCCTAACTTGGCCGCTTATCATACATTTATTTGGAGATATTTGTTGTTTTCTGATGTCCATACCTTTTAAAAGACTTCTGTTGAACATTCTTAAATTGTTTTACAGGGCCCTTCCTCTCTCTGAAATAAAATCCAGTAGTTTGTATGTTTTTGTAAAATAGTGTATTTTCAATTGCTGTTTATTTTTCTCCCCAGGGAATCAATATTCACTTAGCTAAAAAAATGATTGAAGATCGGAGTAGAGATTATATGAATGCTAGACGTGTGGCCAAGGTACAGACTCCTGTTCACTTCATTTTTACATTGTTTAATTCCATAAAAGCCAGAAAACATTAAGCCTAGTTAAGATTTTAAGCTACTTGTTTGGTAGGCTGATAGACTTGATATTTTCACAGGACAAAAATGCTAAGCATACCTGTAAGCAGTCACTTTCATGGTGTCTATTTCTCTCTACAACTTAAAACATTATCTACCTCTTCTTCAGGAATATGAGACTGTTATGAAAGGTCTGGATCGCAATGCTCCCTCCGTCCCCCCACAGAATACTCCCCAGGAGGCTCAGCAGGTTGACATGTGGAAGAAATATATCCAGTGGGAAAAGAGTAATCCACTGCGCACAGAAGACCAAACTCTCATAACAAAAAGAGGTAACATGATTAAATATCAGAATCAGACATAGATACTCTGCAACATGATTTGAATCATTGTTGAGAATTGGGAGTGACCTTCAGCTGCAGAAGTAAAGTGTTCTTAACATTGTCAATGTTAAGGTGCTATGTCTAAAGTTGGTCAAATCATGTTTTTTCTTCATTAATCCCAATTCCGGCTCTACATACAAATAACACTGCAACACTTCTGTCAGTACTTCAAGCTGCCTTAACTCCCTTCAAAGGCCAGGCTGCAAATGCCCTATAGCAGGCCTGGAAAATCTGCAAATATAGGCTATTTCAGACCATGATGGGAGGTCACA
This sequence comes from Eretmochelys imbricata, assembly GCF_965152235.1. NCBI lineage: Eukaryota > Metazoa > Chordata > Testudines > Cheloniidae > Eretmochelys > Eretmochelys imbricata. Next base: position 40,833,667 of record NC_135577.1, read on the forward strand.
GGCCCATATGCAGAAGACTTTTCCAGTCACCCCCTCTCTGTTATACTGAGGGGATCTTGCATCAGCATGTCCACTGACTACAACTGGGTAGTGTCCCGAAGAGAGGCAGGCTGTCCTCAAGCCACATTGTGTATTAGTAGGATCTACTGTATTATCTGATACTTCTGTGTTTGGTACATTTGTAATTTAGTTAACCAGTGTAAGTTACTAATATAGAGTCATACAAATTCTTTTGCTAGGAATATTTATCACTTTGACTTTTTCCCCCTAGTTATGTTTGCTTATGAGCAGTGCCTGTTGGTCCTCGGGCATCATCCAGATATCTGGTACGAGGCTGCACAGTATCTTGAGCAATCCAGTAAGCTGCTAGCTGAGAAAGGGGTAAGGGAATGGATACGGCCAAAGGGGAAAACACATTTTTAGCATTTCAAACTGTGTGTAGATTTTAGAATTCTGAATAGTATTCCATAATATCAAAAATTAAAAATAATTGCACTTAAGAGACTTTGAGTTATGAAATGCAATTATAATGTTGGCATTAAATATTTTAAGTAGTTTAAATGTTAGATTTTTATGGTTGATACATATATTAACATTCTAATGCTGACCCTTCAAACGCTTATGTACATGAGCGAATGGAGTCAATACTCCATTTGAATTCAGTAGGACTACTCGCATAAATAAAATCCACGTGCACAAGTGCCTGCCAGATCAGATCTTGATTTTGTCTTCAGTGTCATGAGTATTAAATAATGTTGTTACGTTTGTTTATCATAGGACATGAACAATGCTAAACTGTTCAGTGATGAGGCTGCTAATATTTATGAAAGAGCGATCAGCACTTTACTAAAGAAGAACATGCTTCTGTACTTTGCATATGCAGACTATGAAGAGGTAAGCATAAAGATTTCAGTATTGACTCAAACTCCAGTGGGACAAGATGTCTTTTCTCCAAAATCTCATCTGCTTGAAAAGTACTGTATAAACAGAATATTAATTCTGCCAAACTTCTCAGCCTACATTGATACTTTGTAGGCTAAAGTAATATAATGGAAAAATATTTCTATATTATTAATTCCAAAAATATGTTAGAAATATTCAGCTTTCTACTTAATTATTTAATTATTATTATTTTTCAAACAAGTAGGTAGAGGCAGACAGTGGCAGAGAGAGACTTCCAGGAACTTCAGCTTCTCTAATATTATGAAGCATGTTAGCAATTTTTTTATTTTATTTTATTTCCTCAGAGTCGAATGAAGTATGAGAAGGTGCACAGCATATATAACCGGCTCTTGGCGATTGAAGATATTGATCCTACTTTGGTAAGATGATTCAATACTATTCAGTTTTAGTTTTTACACATTTCCAGTCATATTGATCTCAGTACACCCAAAGAATGGGTAGCGTTCTCATCAGTTAATAGCTCGAGTGGATGACTAGTGGACTAAATATTAGGTTGAGAATATGTAGACTCTTGGAAACCACAGTTTCAAATTCCAGCAGGGTCAACAACTCTGCCCTTTAGTCTTCCAAGGTAGATAAATTAGGTACCATGCACTTTACTCTCTGTGTCCTTAAAAACCTACAGCAAGCCATATCCATTCGAATGGACTTTGAAGATCCCTTGACATGCTTCATAACAATAGGCATTTGCTTTGTTGACTTGACCAAAATTTCATTTCCTCTTGCCATAACTGCGTGCTTTGCACCCATTGATTGCCACTCTTTATCCCAGTGGATGATGCAACGCAGTGGTGCTTTATGTTTAAGTTTATGAAGCACTTTGGGATGAAGTACACTGCATAAATACCCAAGATTAGTACTATGCTGACACTTTAAGGAGGAAAAAAAGAAAGTTGTATTATTACTATTTGTATTACAATAGTGCCCATTGTACTAGCATTGTACGAACACATAGTGAGGTAGAGTTCCTGTCCTGAAGAGCTTATATTATGAATAGACAAGACAGGGTGGGAAGGGAACAGAGGCGCAGAGAGGTCAAGTGATAAGTCCAAGGTCATACAGCAGGGCAGTGGCAGAGTCAGAAATCTGGTCTCCTAACTCCAGTCCAGGTCTCTCTTTACTAGATCGCAATGCAGCTACAAGTACAAGTGCATCTCTGTGAAACTCCCAGAGCCTGATTCTTTCTCTCTCTCTCTCTCACCAGTTTTTCAGTTGAATCAGTGCTGTTACTCCTAATTTAACCCAGAATAATTGAAAGGAGACTCAAGTCCATAGAGAATACACCCCACAGATCAGTTAATTAATTACCATATGCTTGCTATTTGCATGACCATACATCAAAATTACAAGTCTAATAGGACAGAATGAATAGTATTTCAGATCCCGTTACCCACTAGTAAATTTTTGAACATACATCTTCAGTTATGGGTCTTATGGCCTCCTGTATGTGCTCTGTTATCCCTGTAAGATACTTGCCATTTTTAGAAACAGCAAATGACTTATGTATAATTGTAATTCTCTGAAGGCAATAGCCTATGTAAATTCATACCCTAACCACCTCTCCTGCCTCAAGAATTTAATATTGATTATCCTTGTAATTTTGTACAGGCCTCGTGTCAAAAATAAATAGGTTGATTAAAGCTATGGTGCAGTATATATTCCATGATGCTGCCTCATAGTTGCTACCTTGTCTGAACGTGTTGTTTCTATTATGAATTATTATATTTTGTGACTGGAGCGGATTCTAGATATGCCCAAAGGATCTTTTTCATATCTTAATACTTTTATATTTTGCATACCATCTTGTGTGTTGAACAAATCATCATGTATATTTCAGGTATATATACAGTATATGAAATTTGCAAGGCGGGCAGAAGGCATCAAATCTGGAAGAATGATATTTAAGAAAGCGAGAGAGGATGCCCGGACTCGCCATCATGTCTATGTTACGGCAGCTTTGATGGAGTATTACTGTAGTAAGGTAAACTCAGACATATTCTTTGGGATTAATGAAGTGTTAATAGTTGTGCTGCTTTTTGAAGCTAATAACGCTATTTTCACATTTGCAGGACAAGTCAGTGGCCTTCAAGATTTTTGAGTTGGGACTGAAGAAATATGGAGACATTCCAGAATATGTACTGGCATACATTGACTACTTGTCTCACCTTAATGGTAAGCTTTGGGAACTGGGAGGGCTACTAATGAAACATTAACTTTCACTATCAGAGTTTGGCTTCAGTCCAAGTTGTTTGCATACTGGTTTGAATTCTTTCCTACGGGGCAATAATCTTCTTCACAAAAGCTCTGTGATTTTGTGCCATTTTCTGCACAGTGAAGATCCAGAAATGAAGTGACACTGAGATCCCATTTTGTCTCATCACTATACAGAGTGGGCTTTCCAAGTCCTTAAGTACTTTGCACTGTGGCAGTTTCACTGCATCTGTAGTTGACAATGGAAAACATATTAGGAAAATCTAACTCCTTGGGCACAAAGATTCATAGGGGGTTAAAAAGTCTGTCTGCAGACTCAACAGTGATGGATTGATCCTTTCCTGTAGTGACTGCGGAATTCTGACCTTTCACAAGTACAAATAAAATTCATTCCCCAACAGTTGATGGGAAAAGCAAAATTCAAATTAGTATTGTGAATTAACTGACAACTTAGAATTGGTGTTTCCTTGGCAGGGGGCTATGGCTGTCAAAGGCCATTGATAGGAGGGGCATACAGTGCTCCAAAGATACAAAGCCATACACGTGCAAGGGGAGAGGGCGTGTATGCAGTGTCAGTGTACCTGTTGTGGGGCTAGCAGCAGGGCAATGCCACTGCAGGACTCATTAGTGTGGGAGTTAATGGAATGACAAGAAACTGGAGCTGTCTGAAGCAAAGGTGTGGGGTTGTAGTGGAGGCTGTGTGTGTAGCTGCTGTGGTGTTTCACAGATTCAGAGAAGAGTAGGGAGAGTGGCTTGTCCTAACTCCCTAGTCTCCTTCCCTGCCCAGCCATGCTTTCTAAAGATTCATCAGATCCCCAAACCGCTGAGCTCACATGGAGGGGCTTCCACAGCGGTGGGTGATGTTACTTATCCATCCACACATACTGGCCCATTTGGGCCTATGCTTGCACCACTTTCCTTTCCCTACACTGACATGTAAATGATACAATGTAACCCTTAGTTATTATCTAATAGCTCAATTAGCACGCTTCATTTATTTTATCTCTTTAAGAGAGATTTTGAAGAGGGGGCATACTTGAAACAAGGGGACGTTTGTACAAAAATCCAGTTCACTAACATCCCTCTGAGAAAATGGGTATTTGTGTAAATTCTCATAAGAGCAGATGTAGAGAGGGGAAAAAACAAAGGCTTTGTGACATCACATACCAGTGAACAGAGTTGGCTGGCTGAGCCTGCTCACTTAAGAGATTTTTCTGAACAAAGGTAATATTAGTGCTAAAGAGCTTCACACTAAATATTTTTGAAAATAGCTCCCCCTTTTTTGTTGTTGTGACTATCTGGCTGGCATAGGGGGATTTTAGGGAAATCAGATGAATAGATAAGAATTTACACACAGTATCAGCTGGAACTTCACCAGCCAGACAGGATAGCATCACAGCAATAGGTGGTGGTGGGTGTCACAGTTACTGGACTATCTGCACCCCGACCCCTTGCTGGTGTCACAGTGCACCCCTTCAGCTCTCAGGCCTTGAGTCTTTACCTCTTTCGGGGTGGAATCCCACTCTTGGCCCAGGGTCTGGGCTACAGTGCTCTGCAATCAATCATGCTTATTCCAGCAAGACCACGTGGGTTCAGTACCTGAAGTTTCTTCCCTTCAGGAGTCTGTGGCCAGTGGTGCAAACAGTGATCAGACAACCTTTTTTAAACCAAAGTATTGTTTGATTTTAACAGTAGAAATAAAGCATAGCATAAGAGAAAAAGGATTCTAAAACAGTAGGTCTGTATGCATCTCTTTCTTACCTAGAGGCATGCCATCTCTACAGAGACTCTAGCCAGGCCTGAACCTCTTGGTCTGGGTGTCAGTCGTTTTTCCCGTTTGATGGGGTGTCCTTTTAAAACTAGTTTAGTTTTTTGTTCTTCTGAGTTCAGACTTGGACCTTGCTGCCCACAACCAGTTTGGGTAACTCTGCAGGCAGTCAGAGAGAGACCATCAAAGCAAAGGGCTCCTGCATTGTACCTTGCTGGGCAGATGGATGGTTATCTCAAGCCATTGTCCTGTTTCCTGCTTGTTTTTCCAACAGCCTGGTATTAAACTAAGCCAACATATTCAGACCGTGAAAAACCCAATAACCAGGTCACAATACACTATTCATATGTTACAGAACAACTCCATTTCCACCACAGTAAGTACCTATAAAATATTGAGAGGTCCATGCAGGAGACTTTTGCATTTCCTGATACCACCGCAATAGGATTGACTTGCATATTGATACAGCTGTAGCTGTGTATTTAGGTTTATTGAATCCTATTTATTGAAAATAAAATAAAGTCAGAGTATCATATCATTGGAACGAGCTTTTATTTTTCACTTTAAAGACAAATTTCTCTGAGTAGAAGCAGATTTGGAACTGGATTTAATGTTTATACTTTTTAATTGTTATATATTTTTATTTTTTTAGAGGACAATAATACAAGAGTTTTGTTTGAACGTGTTTTAACATCAGGAAGCCTCCCACCTGAGAAATCTGGGTAAGTTTGTCAAATTATTTTGTTTTTCTATCCTTGAAAACCCTCCTTTAAAGCTTAGACGTCACAAACTAACTAGAAGAATTGCTGCAGGTGTACTCTCCCTCATAATCCCACCTAAAGGAAAGGGCATAGAATTCACCCCTTGGACTACAGAAGCTGCTCAGCACAGCATTGGTGATGACATAGGACAAAAACCTCCTGCACTGTAAATATACAACACTTTCTTTAGCCAGTGGTACTGCTGATCATAATATTGTTCCCTGCCATTTTGGGAAAGGAAGGGAAAAACTGTGGGGAATAATGCAAGCCCATGAGAGAAGGTGAGATGGGAACTGATGGGAGATGGACTTTCCAAGGAGTACAAAAAGCAGAGAAATAACTACAGTGCAAAAGGATCGTAGATGAGCTTGCAGCCCTTTCCCATCTGGTCCCTAACCCTGTCAGCCATGCTTCCACCATCTCCTCTATTAAACACAGTTCTTCCAACAAGACTACAAACCCTGGTGCTCCCCACAGGGAAATGTCCACAAGCGTTACATTACAAGACCTATGTATCATAGTCAAATGTTCCACTGCTCTGCTCATTCATGCCCCAGTTTGTTGCTTCCGATCCTCTGAGAAAGAAGAATTTTTATCCACATTTCAAAGAAGGTATAGAGTTTAGAAGCCAAATTCTCCTCAAAGGTGGGTTTGTAAAGCACAAATGAAAGTTGAATTAAGCCCAGATATACGTGCTCAGATCCCTTCTTACCAAGCTATGTGGGATTTTCTGTAAAGAAATTGGGATTTACCATTGTGCAGAACACGGGGCATTGGTTGCTCGCTCTCTCTCTTTCTCTTGCTGCCCTCCACACTACTGCTGTGGTGTTGATTGTATATAGTTTGTAAAATGCTATAAGGTCTATTGGAGAGAAAGGTGTCATAAAAATGAGAGAGATTATTAGGAGCATAGTATTAGTATTACTATTATGCATGCACATAAAATAGATACTTGAAGAAATAATTTCTTCAAATGGTAATGTCCATGCTTCCAAATCCCTTTTATTGACATTTGTCATCTTGTGTATCTTTACAAGTAGGAGGGATTCAGCATAGCTTTCCCCGCAAACAATCATTCATTCCCTTTATCTTTTTCCTTTCGCAGAGAAATCTGGGCCCGGTTTTTAGCTTTTGAAAGTAACATTGGTGATCTAGCTAGTATACTTAAAGTGGAAAAACGGAGGTTTACAGCCTTCAAAGAAGAATACGAGGGTAAAGAAACAGCTCTGCTGGTAGATAGGTACAAGTTCATGGATTTGTACCCTTGCTCTGCAAGTGAACTTAAAGCTCTTGGTTACAAGGTAGGTAGCTAAGAAAATTTAATTTTGTGATTAGTTCTTTTGAGATCTGGTGCAATCCTGTAACACTGTCTCATCTCATCTTAAAGTTTTCCTTGACAGACAAGAAAAAATAAAAACGGGAACATTTTTTATTAGGGTTTTACTCTTCTAATTTTTTAGCCTGATCCTGCCCCAAGTGGAAGTTTTGTCACTGAGTTTCAAATAAAGCAAGATTGGGCTGTTATTTCCATAGACTCCTTTTAATTTTTAGTTGTTTTAGCTGGGCCCAGATCTGATCTAGAATGGAGTTAAAAGCATCGGGGTCTAATTTATCCCTGATTTAACTCCAAGTTAAACCAGGAATTAATGTAGTTCACAGCCTTTTTGTTCAGTCCTTCACCTGCAAAGTTATTGGGTGGCAAAGTGAAAACTTCAAGAGGTCCCAGGCTGCTGGCTCTTTGAGTGCCAGGCATTAACTATTGGGGGGAGAGAACACAACTAACAGATACAACTCTGCCTAAATTAATATTTCAGTTTTTGCCTCCCATCAATGAAAAGTTGGTGCAGTAATGCTTTGCCCTGTAGTACCCAAATCCTCAATGCAGGCTTAATTCTGAGCTCCTTACTCAAGCAAAATTCCTGCTGAAGTCAATGGGCATTTAAAAGCAGGCATTCCTCTGCTAAAAAACTTAAAAACGACAACTATTGGAGCAATGAGCCCAATTGCTGTTCAGTCAGTAGCAAAACTCCCATTGACTTTGATGGACTGAACATGATATTAAGCAGGAGGGCTGAGAAAATCTGCCTGTCCTAGGTGGATTTGACACTTCCTTTATTTAATAACAACCATACATCTGTTAGTGCTGAGAGCCTCAGGCATGTCAGTCACGATTTAATAGAATGTGTTAAGTGCTTATATCTGATCTGTGATACTGGCAGTTCTCACGTCTGTTAAGCTCTAGGAATGTTTTAACCACTAGTTTAGTTTTTTCTGGGTGTATTTTTTTTCTGATGTTTTAATTTTTTGCGATATGTAAAGTTTCGGGAAACAATAATTGAGGGATAAGACTAGAAGGTTTTTGTGTTCAATGTGAAATAGGTAAACAAGTGTGAGAGCAATAAGAGCTTGTCTGCTGGAAAGGTTGTTTTGTTTCCCACTTCTGCTAAGAGGAAGGACACTGGAATCACATCTCTCAGAAAGGGTGCTTCAGAGTCACTTGTTGTTTTCCAAAATTGTTTATAAAGAACCTGATCATGCGAGCCTGCTTCATGTGAGTACTCCTTATGAGAACTAGCTTATTGGCTTCAATCAAACTGCTCACATATGGAGGACTGGGCCTAAACAAACATTGATTACAAATAATCATGGTTGGTGGAAGCAGGGCTGGTGTTCAGGCTTTGAGTTTGTGGACTCATACTTTAAAAACAAAATTAAAAAAACCCCACACATTATTAAAACATAAAATGTTTATAAATACACACAATATACGACACAACCACATGTTTTAGATGGTGCAAGTAGCAATGCCTTTAATTAAGGTTGCTTAAAATTTTCCATTTTAGGATACTGTTTTCAGTATTCTATAATTTTGCTAAATTCCTGCTGCGCTGAAATTTCCAATGCTGGGTGCAGGCCTCATGCTGACTTTGTTTTTTGTTTTTTTGGTGAAGTTTCAGCTAAAATGGTTCAGCTCTTTCCACAAATGAAATGTTTAGGAAAGACCGAAATAAAGGTAATGGTGATGGAGTAGCATTGTATATCAATGATGAGGTAGAATGTAAAGAAATAAGAAGCAATGGAATGGATAAGACAGACTCCGTCTAAACAAATACTTTGCCTCGGGTTTTAATAAGGCTAAAGAGGATCTTAGGGATAATGGTAGCATGACAAATGGGAATGGAGGTAGATGCGAAACTCAAACAGCTTAATGGGACAAAATGGGGGGGCCCAGATAATCTTCATCCAAGAATATTAAGGGAATTGGCACCCGAAATTGCAAGCCCATTAGCAAGAATTTTTAATGAATCTCTAAACTCAGCAATTCTCCAATCATACGGTACAACCCCTAACACAGTTCCTATTTTTAAGAAAGGAAAAAAAAAAGTGATCTGGGTAACTACAGACCTGTTAGTTTGACATCTATAGTATGCAAGGTCTTGGAAAAAATTTTGAAGGAGAAAGTAGTTAAGGACATTGAAGTCAATGGTAAATGGGACAAAATAGAACACGGTTTTACAAAAGGTAGATCGTGCCAAACCAACCTGATCTCCTTCTTTGAGAAAGTAACAGATTTTTTAGACAAAGGAAACGCAGTGGATCTAATTTACCTAGATTTCAGTAAGGCATTTGATACCGTGCCACATGGGAAATTATTAGTTAAATTGGAAAAGATGGGGATCAATATGAAAATTGAAAGGTGGATAAGGAATTGGTTAAAGGGGAGACTACAACGGGTCCTACTGAAAGGTGAACTGTCAGGCTGGAGGGAGGTTACCAGTGGAGTTCCTCAAGGATCGGTTTTGGGACCAATCTTATTTAATCTTTTTATTACTGACCTCGGCACAAAAAGTGGGAGTGTGCTAATAAAGTTTGCGGATGATACAAAGCTGGGAGGTATTGCCAATTTAGAGAAGGACCGGGATATCATACAGGAGGATCTGGATGACTTTGTAAACTGGAGTAATAGTAATAGGATGACATTTAATAGTGAGAAGTGTAAGGTTATGCATTTAGGGATTAATAACAAGAATTTTAGTTGTAAGCTGAGGCCACATCAATTAGAAGTAACGGAGGAGGAGAAGGACCTTGGAGTATTGGTTGATCATAGGATGACTATAAGCTGCCAATGTGATATGGCCGTGAAAAAAGCTAATGTGGTCTTGGGATGCATCAGGAGAGGTATTTCCAGTAGAGATAAGGAGGTGTTAGTACTGTTATACAAGGCACTAGTGAGACCTCACCTGGAATACTGTGCGCAGTTCTGGTCTCCCATGTTTAAGAAGAATGAATTCAAACCGGAACGGGTACAGAGAGGGACTACTAGGATGATCCGAGGAATGGTAAACTTGTCTTATGAAAGGAGACTCAAGGAGCCTGGCTTGTTTAGCCTAACTAAAAGAAGGTTGAGGGGAGATATGATTGCTCTCTCTAAATATATCGGAAGGATAAATACTGGAAAGGGAGAAAGAAAAGGAGTACTTGTGGCACCTTAGAGACTAACCAATTTATCTGAGCATGAGCTTTCGTGAGCTACAGCTCACTTCATCGGATGCATCCGATGAAGTGAGCTGTAGCTCACGAAAGCTCATGCTCAAATAAATTGGTTAGTCTCTAAGGTGCCACAAGTACTCCTTTTCTTTTTGCGAATACAGACTAACACGGCTGTTACTCTGAAACCGGAAAGGGAGAGGAATTATTTAAGCTCAGTACCAATGTAGACACAAGAACAAATGGATATAAACTGGCCATCAGGAAGTTTAGACTTGAAATTAGATGAAGATTTCTAACCATCAGAGGAGTAAAGTTTTGGAATAGCCTTCCAAGGGAAGCAGTGGGGGCAAAAGATCTATCTGGCTTTAAGATTAAACTCGATAAGTTTATGGAGGAGATGGTATGAGGGGATAACATGATTTTGGTAATTAATTGATCTTTAAATATTCAAGGTAAATAGGCCTAATGGCCTGTGCTGGGATGGGATCTGAGTTACCCAGGAAAGAATTTTCTGTAGTATCTGGCTGGTGAATCTTGCCCATATGCTCAGGGTTCAGCTGATCGCCATATTTGGGGTCGGGAAGGAATTTTCCTCCAGCGCAGATTGGAAGAGGCTCTGGGGGTTTTTCGCCTTCCTCTGTAGCATGGGGCACGGGTCACTTGCTGAAGGATTCTCTGCTCCTTGAAGTCTTTAAACCATGATTTGAGGACTTCAATAGCTCAGACAAAGGTGAGAGGTTTTTCGCGGGAGTGGGTGGGTGAGATTCTGCGGCCTGCGTTGTGCAAGAGGTAAGACTAGATGATCATAATAGTCCCTTCTGACCTTAGTATCTATGAATCTGAGAGAGAAAATGTTTTGCAGATGCAAGATGAACCATTATAAGTCAGGTTTAAACATATATAAAAGTGTGTCCACACAGTGATTATCAGTTTAACTGTTTTTAAACCCATTTAAGTTAAGCTGGTACAACTTATATTTAGACAAGCCCTAAGTCATTGTACAGTGCCTAGAACAATGGAGCCTGATCTCAGCTGGGGCCTCAAGGCACAACTATAATACATATAAGTCATAGTCTAAATATAGGATCCAGGAACCTCCTAAGGCACCCAAGTTTGAATAGATTGAACAAATGTCTTCAGAAAGCATTAGAAAAAGTGTAGCTGAGATTGTCCATTCTATCATTAATTCCTACTATGATATTGTTTTGTGTAAATTAAAACATGAAATGACTCAATTCCCTGGTTCAGTGCTCTCTAATTTCTGTTTTCAGGATGTCTCACGTGCCAAGTTAGCAACCATAATTCCAGACCCTGTGGTGGCTCCTTCTATAGTGCCTGTTCTCAAAGATGAAGTGGACAGAAAACCTGAATACCCGAAACCAGACACACAGCAGATGATTCCATTTCAGCCAAGACATTTAGCACGTAAGTCGAGAGTTTAGTCATGTTAAGGTTGGAGACTTAGTTCAGGGGCCTGTTACCGTCCCCCTAACTCACATCAAGCCATCCCATTGAATTTAATGGGGATACTCATGAAGGCCCCTGTTCAGAAAAGCACCGACTTAATTTTAGGCATCTGCTTAAATCCCATTGGGACTTCAAAAGAATTTACGCACATCTAAAGTTAAGTTGGTTCTTAAGTGCTTTGCTGGATTGGGATAGGCATAAGTCTTTGCTGAACAGAGGCCAGACTAAGGTAAGCATGAGAAAGGGTTGCAGAATCTGTTACAGCTAGCAGAAGCCTCAGGGCTAACATGCTGTAGGTTGTTTTATAGGATTCAGATAGCTGAAGACAATGACAAAATGTACTTCTGCCAATTATTCATTTGTGTCAGACAGAAGAGCTCTAAAGCTTGAATTACTCTGCTGTTCACATTTGATTTATACTGTTCTTTTCCTCAATAGCTCCAGGTTTGCATCCTGTGCCAGGTGGTGTATTTCCAGTCCCACCAGCTGCTGTAGTTTTAATGAAACTCCTCCCACCACCCGTGTGTTTTCAGGTTTGTTTCAATAATTAAATATTCCACAGGCTTCACAACTGGTAGATACACTCCAGTAGAGTGCTTTAACAAATGAATTATATATACTGTGCTACTTAATGCTTCCAGTAATGTGTAAGTATTTCCCAGTCAGTCATCTAAATTCTTCTCCAATAACAGGGCCCTTTTGTGCAAGTGGATGAACTCATGGAGATTTTTCGAAGATGCAAAATGCCAGAAAGTAAGTTTTTCTCCATTTTTATTCTGTGTCTTGAAGTAGCAACACGGCAGTGCATGGTGAGTGTGGGGATAGCTGTATATCCTCTTACACAAGAAATCTGCCTAGCAGTCTGTACTGAGATTATGCTGCTGCTTGCTGCCCTTTGATTATTTGAGATTTCCCTGTAATAAAGAAATGAGAATTATTGGGTCAGTATATTTCTCTGATTCATTATTGTTTCTATTAAGGCTGCTGTAAAATTCTACAACTTTTCCATTATCATTTCCTGAGGTGAATGGTTCATAACTCAGCTAATAAAAGCCCCTCAGGCCTGGACCTGGGCATACACCTTTTCATTCCCCAAGTACACATTTCACAAACTTAGGAGGCATTGGCCATTTTAGAGTATGCATTAACCATTCAGAATGGAGCTGTATAATCAACAAGAGATATGAATGGATCAAGAGTCTCTTTATGGGTCTGGTCCCCTAATGCTTATAGTAGAACATGACACAATAGGGCTGCTGTGAGATCTAATATGCAACTTTCTCAGTATCTTCACCCTATATTGGAGCAAGTGACCAGACCTGAAACTAAAACTTAAGTCTTGCTTGTTACAGGAGAAAGTCACCTTAGGCAAGGATATTAAAGATGTTGTTTTCCATTTTGGACATCAGTTTCCACCTGAGATGTTTTCTGAAAGTAGCATGCAGCCAAAGTGACTCAAAAGTCAAAGCAGTACATTTCACTTGACTTTTCCCTGAAGATGTTTTCCCATGCAGTATAGTTTCCAGCCCACTCATTATTTTTGTTGCAAGATTGACATCCAGTGAGATGACTTAGATTTTGAGAATTCCCTAAATGGAGAAGGTGCCTTGTTGTTTTAAAGTAAAGTAATTTTTTAAATGACAGTATCCCGGACTCTCACAAATGTTTGTAAGGAGTAAAATGGCAGAATTCTTCATTGTCCAAAGTGCAGTGGATCTAATCAGTGGCTTAAATGAACTGTCTTTTTTCATGTCCTTGTTAAATTCGAGTCAAGCACCATCTTACAGAAACGTTAAGAGACACTGAGAAACGTGGAAGGAATGCCTTGTTAGGAAGTTTCTGAAATGTAACATTTCAAAGCTAAAACATCCTGCTTTCGCAAACTAAGCTACACCACTCAGTGTGAGTTCTATTCCCCCTTTGGCCACACACTTTAACAGCAGCATATCCTTTGTCAGAGGCAGTAGTAGGAAATCCTGACTCTCATGTGATGTCAAAGGGTGACACATTTCTGTTCTGTTTTTAGCAGTGCGTCTCAGTACACCTGCATAGTGTCCAGGGCAGCTTAATAACTTGCTGACTTGTTTTGCTTATCAAGCAAAACCCAGTTTGTTTCTGAAGCCAATTAATCTTTCTTGTTCCAAAGCTGTTGATGAAGCTGTAAGAATAATTACTGGAGGCCTGCCTGAATTAACTGTGGAAGGCAATGGACCTGTGGAAAATAATACCATGTTCAATAAAGCTGTCAAGAGACCAAATGAAGATTCTGATGATGAAGAGGAGAAGGGATCTGTGGTTCCTCCTGTACATGACATATACAGAGCACGACAGCAAAAGCGAATCCGATGAAACAGGTTCCAAATCGGACTGTAAAAGACTTGTATGAAGAGATTTTTTTGCCTCTTATGTCAAATGTTTAAAAAGGGACAACCGTTTTTAACAAACATCTCCACCATGAGGTTTTGTTACTGTGGTGCCTCTTTATACTGTATGGTTCTTGATGAGCAGAGTCTTAGAAAGTGCTCTAAACAAAATTAGGTTTTTCAAGAACAATAGCACAAAATGTCTGAACTGCATTTTGTTCCTCTTCAAGTGTGTTAACATCTACCACTTGAAGTTTTGGGGGGCTTTCAACAGTTTTATTTTAAAAACTGGATGGCTTATAATTGTGAAGCATTTTTAATTCACAGTTCCTGGAAAACAGTTGTTCTCAGTTTGCTCATGTAGTGTCCTGCCTTATTGTTTGTTTTTATTTATGGCAGAATGTATGGAATCTGTTTTGTAGTTTTAAAATGGAAAAAACATTCCATTAAAATAAAGATATCAATAACTTCATGCCTCATTTGGATTTTATATATACATTCTTACATCAATCAAACAAAGCAGCCTCCCAAGAGATGTTCAGCTAAACATATTGGTTGGGAGGTAAATTCTTCATGATGTTTTCAGAGTTCTACTCCCTGCTCCCTCCCCAAAATGTTGGAAGATAGTACATTTCCTCATTCCAAAGTTAAAATGAAAAAACTGATCGTGCTGTGTTGTCAGTTCATCAGATGCACACTCTGTATACTGAAATTTCCAGAAGCACTGTTAGTCCTGCATTAATTTTATCCATAGTTACGGTCTTTACTTTACAGGCAAAAACAAGCTATTAAACATTAAGTGTTTTTGTTTCTTTTTTTAAATCACTGCAGTCTTTTTCAAATAAGTTAATGGTGCATGGTTCTTTTAGAAGTGAATTCTGGGTAATTGTACATCTTAGATTGCATTTAAAAACTTGCACCTTAATGCTCTAATTATTGAAGTGCAATGTTTAATATTTTTTCTCCAGATAATACAGGCTCTTACTACATAAGACAAACTTAAATTCCAACCACTGATGTGGATAACTGTAGTTTAGGGGTGCCAGTGAGATTTGAAGAGGTGGATGTACTCAGCCAGTAAAGTGTATTCTTCACATTGTGCAAGTTGAATTTGCAGTAGGAATTGCTTAGTAACCTGCAAAAGCATAATTTCATTTGACAGGAGAGAAGGTAAAGTGTAGAGGGGGATATTTACAGAGGTAGCCCCTGATCTGTTTGGCACAGAATCCTAGAATGGGGAGCAAATGTGGTTGTGTGAAGCAGCACAAAGAAGTTGAATCAGGTTCTAGTTGCTGGCCTGAGTGCTTACATTGCCACACTTATCTGAACTTATTTATCAGAATATTTTTCAGTTTAGCTTGTCATCCAACAATCAATCAGAACACCTGGGGAAAGTAACCAAAATGTGACACAGTAACATTTAAAAAAAAAGTTTAGTAGTAAGTAACAAATGCCCAAAATAAACATAACACAGCAGCAACTTACACTATCTGCAAGACTGACAAAGCCCAAACATGGAGTCACTGGTTCTTGGTTAATGCAGTACCCCACACTCAACCAATGTGCCTGCAGCCCAGACAGCTTTTACAAAGCATGTCAATAAAGCTTTAGGAACGAAACACAATATTGAGAAAAACAGGACTTACTGTACTGAGCAATGAGCAACATGCACTGGTGTGTGTTGGGAACAGTAAGCAGGAGCTGGCTCTCGTGGACATCTGGACTTTGCAGCTTTGCCTAAATGGGGGTGATGATCTCCTACATTAAGCAAGTACACATTTATCCAGACAATTTGGTATTTGGCTATTGCTTATCCATACAGTGAATCACCCATCCTGACATTGTACTTATTGCAGCATTTACTCAATGGATGCTAAGCACATGCAGTCTCTGCTCATGAGCGATTGTTTCAGCATTAAGCTTGTGGGCTGGTTTCTAAGTAAGCAGTTATCACAGTGATAAATGTAGTAGGAAAGCCAGAACAGATTCAATGTATTTTTAAACAAAGCTGGTAGAGGAACCACTCTTCCACTGCAATCAAGTAGTTTTTCTGGGAGGTACTAAAGTTTAAGTCTGGAACTTTGTGCAGGATTTCCCAAACACTTAGGGTACGTCTACACTACCCATCAGATCAGCGGGTAGTGATCGATCTATCAGGGATAGATTTATCACATCTAGTGTAGACATGATAAATTGATCCCCAATTGCTCTGCCATCAACTCCTGTACTCCACCGCTGCAAGAGGCAGAGTCAACAGGGAAGCGGCAGCAGTTGACCCCATGCCGTGAGGACACAAGGTAAGTCAACCTAAGATACACAACTTCAGCTAAGAGAATAGCGTAGCTGAAGTCAACGTATCTTAGGTCAATTCCCCCCCCCCCCCCCCACAGTGTAGACCAGGCCTTCTATAGCACAACATAAATAAAGCTCACCCACAAAAGCCATATGGGGCTGAGAGGGAATGGTGCCGGTCACCACTCATCTGCTATGCTTATTCCTCACTTAACCACCCAGATCTGAAAATCTTTGGTGCAGGTGTCTAAGTAGTTTTATTTTCAGGAGTGCTGAGCACACAAGAACCAGGTTTGAAAATGTTAGCCTTAATCCTCAATTTCACATCATATCAGCTCATGACCCTTACTTCTCATTTTGGCATCAGTCTCTGGCTTGTTCCTACCTTGAAATTACCCTCAAACCTTTTGAGTGATTAAGTAGCCTGAAGTTTGGGAGCTTTCACTGAACTTGAATCTATAAAACTGGGCTAGAAATTGCATTAGAAATTGTGCTGATGACCTGAGAACCAGGATGTACAGAGGAGTGTGAAAATGAAAACAAAAATTCAATTTAAAAAAACAAATCTTGAACAGTTCAGCTATGTCCCTCCTCCCTATCCCATACCCCTGCACCCATATCAAACAAAAATGGATGTAGTGGTAATAGCAAAAGGTACTGATCACTTTGTGGGTTGTATCCTTTTCCCCAGCACTGTTATTTTTAAGATTGTAAATCACTGCATTTATGGACAATATGGGCACTGCTGAAATATAAACAAAGAGCAGCAATTTAGGACCTGTACACTTAGATTCCATTAACAAGAATATCACAAGCAGAGCAGTTTGTTTTCTAACCTTCATCTCTCACAGGAATTGTTCAGGTGAAAACCAAAACATAGGTTACACAAAAAGGTAATATTGGGAGCTGCAACAGCATTTGGGCTATTATAATTCAAGAGCACCAGCTGCTGTAATAGGTTTAAAGCATCCACTGCTAATACACAAAAAAGAGTTAAGATCACACTGACACTACGCAAAGGTATAGAGAAATGTAGTACCAAGGCTTGAGGACAAGAGCAAGAAATGCTTCTCTCTAATAGCCCTCAGTAACTTCTATATATAGAAAGTATAGAGTTTGAAGGCCAGAGTCATCTAGTCCGAATTCTTGCATATCGCAGGCCACCACTACCTGCACGCTAAACCCAAAGACCGAAATTAGGCCAAAGTATTACAACACAGAGAAGACTAGACTATTATGTGCCACAGGCAGAGAACAAAGGGACTGAGGCACACCAGTGAGACAGAGAGTAGAACAGAACATAGACAATCCAAAAAATAGTGGTAGACAAACTTTTGAGCTTAAGCTACTTATTTTCAATTTACTAAAGAATGTTCAAAATATATATTTTCAGGAGTTCAGCGAAAAGAACCATCCAACAAAGAAAAATGGTTTTCTAATATTGTCATTAGTTTTGTAATCATAAAAATGAGGTAAGCTTTGTTTCAACCGAAGTTTGAGATTGATTTAATACGCTAATGTGGGGATACATCAAGCAAGTAAAGCTACTGTTATTTTATTCCATCTTCCCCATAGAGCAGGAAACTGTTAGAGCCGTACATCTGATCTCAATTCAAGCCCTAGGAACTACTGAAATTTCAAAATGCAAAGGGAAGTGTAAGCATTAGAATAAGTACTCCAGGGTACCTCCCTTCCTATCACCATCATGTTAGACTGGTTGATTAGTCTGTCACATTCATTATTTTATTAATCAATAGTTTCAAAAGAGGCCACCTTTTAAATTCTTCATTTTAGAATACAGTAAATATTCTATTTTTGTCATAGCACGCCCCCACCCCACTGCCCCAAAACTCTTAGGACAAGGTACCAGCCTATCATTTATTAACATGAGCTCCTTTCATCTTATATTACCTGAGATGCTAAGAACTTTGGCAACCATTCCTTACCCAAAACCGGATGGGCTCTATCAGCTGAAGAAAGTTTCAATTTTGCTTTTAACTGTCCTAAACTTTATATTTACTTCCAAGAAAAGTTTAAATTTCAATATTTTATGAATTACTAAGATCAGAAATCCTTCAGAGTGCATTTAGAGGACATCTTGCTAGTTATCTTCTCAATCTAAAATATTTCAAGAGTTCAAGAACATCTGTAAAAAGTGAAAAAGCATCTAAAACACTAAATAATATTTTCCCATGACTTTAAATAGTTCATTTCCTACTATACCTTTTAAAGTCACTGCTTAAAATATTAAGGAATTCTTGGTATGTTTCAATTTCAGTGATATTTCTGAAACTATGAGCATATACAATTGTCTCGTAAGCCATACAGTCTTAGGGGGAAAAAATGAGGAAATTTCCTCAAGCCTGAAATTCAATGCACAAGTCTTTATCCATCTTCTGAAAATGTTTACTTTAGTATTTTACATAAAAAGGAGTAAACTACCAGCAAACGAAAGGCAAGAAATGCCACTCTTTTCAAAACATTTCTCTTGGCCCATCTGAAAGTTTTACAGAGATAAATTCAGCTGCAATCTTATAGACTGTCACCCTTGTAACACTGTACATAGAAGAAGAGCGTTATTTGATAACCAGAAAATTCACTACAAAATATAATTATATCATGGTTTTGGTAACTTATTTGCAGATAGAGACCAAAAATTGCCATAGAAAAAATGTGATTAGCAGAAAGACTAGTAGCCTTATATTATTACAATAAAATGCAATGTTTAGACCTGCTCTTAACTACCATTATTCAAGTTTCTTACATCTCAAATTTTAAACTATTTCTTCAGTTGTTAAAATAGGATTTCAGAAGGCCAAATCATTCAGTATGGAACAGACCTTGGCTAATCTTCTCTAGATGAACGCACACACTAACTTCATGGTAAATTGGAGAGTTAGAATGCTACAAAAAGCCCCCCACAAAATCAGCAATTTAAAAATGCAGTCTGTTTGTACAATTGTTTAGTCTTATCTAACATCTGCTCAGTAGCAAAAACTACAGCCATAAAATTAAACATATCCTCAGCATGAATACTTGTGCTAAAAATGCATCTATTTACCATTTAATTCAAAGCACCTATTCCAACTTATACATAATTTTCCCCTTCAGAATCAGTGCTATTGAGTTACAGTAATAAAACTATGTTTTAATGGAATGCCATTTTCCAAAGCCAAGTTAATTGCAATTTTGTTAGCAGACAAAATTAACACTATCTAGATAACATACAAATTGGTATGATGATTCTTCTGACTACCCTAACAATTGGGATTCTTCCTTATTCAGTAGTTTGCTGAGGATCACATCATAGTAAGGGCTAAACACCATCTTGTTATAGTTGACAAGGCGAACGTACTTGACAGCAATTTCTTCCATCTCTCTTTGAATAGGCCCTAATCCCCCAGGAATAGCAGGAAATGATTTCTGATGACCAGAAGCCAGATAGCTCTCCAAAAATTCCTGAATTCGTGAATCTGGAAAAAAAAAAAACGACCAATGTACTTTTAAATACAAAACAACAATGCATGTGATCTTCCTCCATGGTGCACTACCAAAAAAAAACCCAAACCCACATTAAAAAGAATTGGTGAGAACACCCTGTGTTATGTACTTCAATCCAGAGACTCCTCTGAGCATAGACTCCCAACATTATGTTTTACTGTCCAAAAAGATCGTTTAAATAATCATCACTTCAGGCAGTACACTTGGTGATGCAGGTGGTGGGGCAGCTCAGTGAAGATCCAAGTTTAGGAATAGATCACTTCTACAGCTGGAACTTGGGCAACTACATTTGAAAATTCTGACCTGATTTTCAGAGTTGTTGAGCTGCCCAAGAGGTCAAGGTAAGGCACTCAACTTTGTCTAGTGGCTCACCATACATCAGAAGCAAGTGTTATTAAATAAATAAATAAATAAATAAATCATACAAAACAGGTTATTCAATGGGTTTACTAGTAGCAAAAGTAAAAAGCATGCTTGAGAACACTGCATATACACTCCAAGATTACCTATCAATTTGCATATAGTGTTGTCAGAATTTCCCAATGTCTGGATCTGTCCTTTAAGCACAATCTCTTTCTCAGTTGTCAATGGCATGAATCCATGTTGGGAAAGACAGCTACTAACTTCAGCACAGACCTTCTCACCAACAGTAGCCAAAGATTCACTCAGATTAAAGGAGCTAGAGAGAACACAAAGGAGTAAACCATTCCTTAAGGATTGTTCCTTAGTTATTTATTTTGACTCTTTACGATCAGTCCAATTATATTGATTTGAGCTGCCTATATATAAACAAAACACTTGTTCCTCTCACCACCACTGTCTATGGCAGTCATCCTAAACCTACAGGTGTCTGCACATATGTACAGAACAAACAATTTTGTGAAGGATGGAGGGAGACTGGACCAAGCTATGAAGCTTGGATAATTGCCAACATGAGGCTGTGGACTTGGTAGAAGACTTCACATGAAAGACAGTAATGACAGCAAATGAATTGTTTGCCACAGGAATGTCAGATGGGGAGGAAAGGAATAAGGTGGTTAATTTCCTTAGGAAAAACTGCTAGCTTTGTATACTTGTGTGAGCGAAAGCCCTCCATTCTAATTGCTTGTCCCTTCTATCCTCTCCTAAGTTTCTTGAAGTCAAGAGAGTAAGAAAAGCCCATGCAATCAATACTCACTAGGATCACAACAAAATTAAGCCACTGAACACCACTTCCACTATTGAACATAGCATAGGTGAGAGATGCTAGGTAGGAGTCATTCAGATACTCACGGAAGGTGCATTCCCGTCAACAACACCTTTATAATGGTTTTGATTTTGTCAGCAAACCCTGGCAGATTGGAAAGCGCTGCACCTGCTACATTGAACATGACCAGGAGGATAGCACCCGTCAAGGTGAGATGTTCCAGCTCCAGCTGCATTTCCTGAAAGCGGGTGTGGTCCATTAACAATGTCTGCAACGACAGAGTAAAATCAAAATACTGGGATAACAAAGTACAGTGAAGATGAAATTATGAGGCCAGGTAACATAATGAAGATTATTCTGAAAACTGAATTCCGTTAGTACACGGACTTCAAAATTGTATCAGTATTCCATTCATCTGAAGGGTGGGCCAGTGGCACCAACGCCACACTGAGTAAAATCTGTAAGCAGCAAGTTTGGAAGCCCAGAGAGGAAACATTCTCCATTTGCTTCTCCTACAAGATTTCCCAATTTGCTCCTCAAACCAGATTCCCAGATAGCAGTATAATTCAATGGCACTGTTAATATATAGCAAAAAGATGCAATACTCAGAAAACAGTCCTCTTCAAATTAAAAGCTTTTACTATGGTTAAAGTTAGATAATTACTAGAGATTCCTCTCTCTAGGACCCTTCAAGGGATTGGTGTTGCAGGGGGATAGTGCACCAGTCTTATTTCCAACACCTAATTACACAATCAGTCTAGTCAAATATGGTCCATTTAATCTGATATTTTCCCTCTAATGGTGGACAGTGCAACAAATCCACAATGAACAATTACAGAATAACATTCCTACGGGAGAAATCTTTCTACACTGGTTAGTTAGTGCCTGGTTTATGGACTGAAGATGTTTGTATCCATTATATGCTTTTTACCCTAAGGCAGACCCAAAGTTAAGTCTCAGTAAAGGTCTCATCTTAGTGCTCAGAGGACATTTGTTTCCATCCCAAATACCACCATTTACGTTTATTAAAACTCAGCATGATAGGCAGTTTGTGCTCCAGAAGTGGAGTATCAGGGATTAGTAGGTGAGAACCAAGGTGATTTAACAGAGCTGTGTTGGTAAACTTGCACAATGCCTGGGGCTTTATCTAATGTTTTCAGTACCGCACTTTCATGAGCACTAACTCAATTCACAAAAAGAAGAGAGTGTTTTTTAAAAATGCTGATGTTTCATCTTTGAATTACTCCGCTTCTATTACAGATGGATTTGTTTCAAGACAAACGAATAAAAATATTCTCCTTTTGAGATAAAAAGTTAAAAAACTTATTGGGTTACTACATTCAAAATAAAGCATGAGAGTTATCAATTAATGGATCACATTACACCAATCATAATTTATAGTGAACAATGTAAACTTTTGTAGATCAGCTGTGAAAGTCTCTCACACTTCCCTCCCTCTCAAAACAGAGTTACAGGGAAATACATTAGATGGTTCATAAGATACAAGTTATAACCACCATAAAGGGGAAAGATTTTGTAGAGAGTTCATCCTGGGTGGGCAAACAGCTGTTTGATTACTTAACTCGATGTCAGTTCTTGACATGTCATATCCCTTATGCTTCTCCTCCATCAAACTGAATACAATGGTCAAAGTTAATGGAATCTCTCTCTCTAGGTTTACAGTGGTACAACAGAATCTAGCTGCACTGCTTTTGCAATAACCTGAATGTTGTAAATCTAGTTTAAATTCAGAGGTTTGGGTTCAGAATCTTCCCAGCAATGAACTAGCTGTCCAGGTCTTAAATATAAGAAGGTAAGAGACAATTGATTAAAGATATCAAGACAGAAAGACAATTCTTCTACTGCGAAATCCTAAACCCTGAGATTTATGCTATGAGCCTCCTACACAAAGAGATAGTTAAACGGAGACATATTGCATGCATAAAACCAGACATTAGTAATCAAAACATCTGCTCAGTCATGCAGGAAGAACTCTTTTCAGCATCTTTTTTCTTTACAGTTGCTGCAACTCACATAACATAATGCAGTTTATGAACCACTGTAGTGAGAGACCATGTGACAGTGTTTGAGAGTGATATACACATACATAACCCACAGAAAATTACAAAATCATACACAGAAAATTCATAATGGAACTCCCTAAAGGATCACCTATTAAAGAAGTAACCTGAGAAAAAGAATACATTATGATTTGTATTACAGTAGCATCAAGGGGTCCCACTGAGATTGGAACACTCCTGTGCTAGGCACTGTGCAAAGTATTAGACTATCCCAGTCCTGAAGAGTTTACAGTCTAAATAGATAAGACAGAAAAATGGTGGGAGGGAAATCAAAGGCCCAGAAAAGGAAATGACTCATGCAGTGACACAGAGCCAGGAACAGAACCAAATCTCCAGATTCCCAGTCCAGTGCTCTATACCAGAGATGGCCAACCCGTGGCTCCGGAGCCACATGCGACTCTTCAGAAGTTAATATGCGGCTCCTTGTATAGTCACTGACTCCGGGGCTGGAGCTACAGGTGCCAACTTTCCAGTGTGCCGGGGGGGTGTTCACTGCTCAAACCCTGGCTCTGCCACAGGCCCTGCCCCCACTCCAGCCCTTTCCGCCCGAGCCTGCCATGCCCTCACTCTTCCCCCTGCCCACCTCCCAAGCCTCCTGCACGCCATGAAACAGCTAATCGGGAGGTGCAGGGAGGAGCTGATCGACAGGGCTGCCTGTGGGCAGGAGGCGCTGAGAGCGGGACTGCTGACGTATTACTGTGGCTCTTTGGCAATGTACATTGGTAAATTCTGGTTTCTTCTCAGGCTCAGGTTGGCTACCCCTCCTCTATACAGTAGATTACACTCCCTCACCTTCAGTTAAACTTCAGTTTTGAAGAAAAATAAAAAAAATTCAGAATGTTGTTATCCTATTAAAAGAGTTGCAAGAGTTCCACTTAAACCCTAAATCTTTTAGTATTTTATGTCAAGAACAAGGTTATAGATCCAAATGATTTCTGCTTTTTCACCAAACACTGTGTAGAAAATTAAATAAAAGAAGCTACGTCTTCTCTTAAATACCTACTTCTGGGAAAGGCCTGTGCACATGATCCCACTTAAGCAGCTTTAGATAGGCCCAATTCTGTACAGCAGCAGGACACAATACAGGAACTCCACTAGCTGCAGCACCAACACCAGGGGAAGGTGGATTTTTACACCTCAAATTGGCAAGATCATCTGATGCTTCTTGCAGCCAATCGGTGACAAAGTCTAGAGAATCTGGAAGAAAGCAGTTTGGTAAAAATCTTACTTTCAGGAGTTATCTTTTTTCCCCCCCCATGAATAGTTTTCAAATAATACCACTACTAGGCTCTCCTAATACCCACGGTGCTAGTTACTGAGATGCATTTTATTTACTTTATGATTCAGAACTTCTGGAGGACACCAATGCAGATTGAACACAGAGAACCTTGTGGATGGAAACCACAAATTAATCTGGCAGTACTACAGACTAGCATGTTGATGCCGATTTATAGTGCCATATATTACATGGATATCCCGGGTCTGGGTTTGTTTTAAATGCAGAATTGTTGTACCGGTAAATTTCTTGAATTGAAGCCTACGGACCAGAGGTATCTCTATTTGCATCATGGAGCAATGTAACAAAATACTTATTTTGGTGGATTGTTTTGTGTTTGTGACACCAACATGCAAAGGCACATAATTCAGAAGAGGGGAAAAAAAAGTCATACTTGGCTGTTTCTCAAAAATCCTCTGAAACTTCTCTCTTTCGTATTCAACAGATTGTTGCATTAAATGCGGCCTAATGCTACTGACAGCAAAGTTAGCCATGTCCATTTTCATTAAGTTTAATACAGAGAAAATTGCTCTGAAAAAAAAAAAAAAAAAAAGAAAAGAAAAGAAAAGAAGTCATTTTTTCAAGCAGGGTTGCACATGTTTAAAATGTACAGTTTGCAAGATTTACTTAGCATAGATTGTCCAAGGAAATGAGCTATTAAGAACACTAAAAAAGCATGATAAGTATCGACATGGAGCTTGAAGTGTTGGGAGAGATTGCCAGGGTAACGAAGCTTGTTCGCCTGTAAAGAAACTTCTAAGAATGTACTAGAGTCCTTTTCACAGATCAGTTCTCTTGGGACATGTCTCACCACATGCTGAATTTAGGAAAGACTTAGTTCTCAGCCTAACACAAGGCTTATCGCTATACATGTGTATACTCGGACCTCTGTCAACCTGTGCATGTATACTCTGCGAGGGAGCTAAATAAAAGTGAAAAGGTCATGGAAGAAATTAACTCCAATGTCTACTTAGGTGTAAACATTTCCATTTAAAAAAAGAAAAAAAAGATGTTCTCCTCTAAGGAAATCCTTACTATTGGAGACTACAAAGTTAGGAAATGCCTTAGTCAGGCAAGACACACAAATGGCTCAATACGCTACTGATGACAGTTAACAAAATTCCCTAAAACTGTTGATAACTTGCACAATTTATTTAAATGAGATAGTAACAAAACAGAAAATGGCATCTGACATATCCAGGCCCTATATGCTTTCCACTTTTAAACACCTGTAATACATTCTTTTATTACATATGAGAAAGGAGGTGGAGGGGGAGAGATGAGGGAGGAATTGGCTGAAGACCGTAAAGCTGAGTGAACGTTATTTTCTAATTTATTTAATGTATCAGCAGAAAGGAAAGTGAACAAGGAATTCATGCTTTTTCTTAAGACGGTCTCCCAATATCCAGGGAAAGATCCTCTCACCTAAATATGGCATTTCAGAAAATGATTGTTTCCAATTACACAAAGGTGCAAACAAATACCTTCAGTCCACCAGAACCAAAAGGGTCCTTGCTAATAGCTGCTGGAATTTTCTTCTTTATAATTTCCCCTCTCTGCTTGCTTTATATTTTTCCAGAAAGAAATTTTTGCTAGCAGACTGTATATGCTACCAGCATGCACAGATAAAATTTGGATCTTTAACAAGGATCTACAAGCAAATTTGAAATAAGTGACCCACAGTCTGATTCCTTGCAATTCCTTAACGTCATTCCAGTACCTGAATAGTGGGACTATTTCATGAATGTCTTTCAGTTTCTTAATTTCCTCATCTCTAACTGGAGCACAAAGGGTCCCCATCATTCCAATGATGAATTGTGCCAGCTTAGAAATATCCAGGGCCCCATTCACTGCCTCCTGCTTTATCAGATCCAGATCCAGAACTTCAGTAATCTGATTTCTTAATCTAGTATGACCAGGCAATAAGAAAGATAGAAGAGTCTGAAAGAAAACAAATTTTCATTTTGTTAGTTTTTCACAACAAACATTATTGTTTCACCATCTTACAAAGGAACTGAATAATGGTCTTAATTAACAACCATATTCATACTGGATTTCTATGGCAGATGACATCTTAATAGTTGTTCAAAACATAGGGCCACAAAAATTACACGATATATTTTTTAAATCATAGTTTTCCTGCATTCTATACAGTATTAGTGTTATTCAGATTGTAAACTCTTTGGAACAGGGAGGGTTTTTTCAGTGGTGGGAGGAAGGGCACACATGTATGCAGCGCAAAACCTAGCCTCTGATTATTTGTGCTTCATTAGCACCTGTCACATTTTGCTACTGCAATCTCAGAATTATTAAAGTAACATAACCTGCAACCTTCCCTTCATTTAACATGACTCAGCATTTCTTGCTTTCACATTGGATTACTTTTCCCCCCATATATGCATGCAGCTTATAGATAAAGTTATTGTCTAGACTTCTACAGAGCACTTTACACACAGTTGTTATACAGCGATGGCATACAGTTTGTATATTTGTGCCATGTAATCTCTGTAAATTACTTCTGATATCACACATTCTTACCTCTTTAATCTCCCCCACAAGTTTAATCGAATGATCGTATGTTGGTGGATCTTCGCTTAACTGGGCTTCCAGACAATCCCAAAAAGCTTTGTGTACAATCTCTTTTACGGTTTTCTCCAGGCTGTTGGTAAAACACAACAATATCAAGATGACAGTATCTTACATGTAATGAATTAGAGAGTTTAGAGGAGAAAACTGCCATTTTAATCAGGCACAAGAGTATAAAAACTGGAATGATTTGGAATGGCTGACTTCACAGCTGAAAAGATACATGCAGAGTAGGCGAAAAACAAAAAACAAAAACAAGACCCTTAAAAGCATCCAGAAAATGACACTTCTAAAAGTAATCTATAAAGAGAAGACAAATCACAAAATCATAATTTATTTTGTCTACACACGAACAACATCTGTGTTTCTTAGCAATACGTAACCTCTGGGTAAAATTTTGAAAAGTGAAACCAGAATGTGATAGCAGTGAGGTACTTCCTTCATCACTGAGCACAACTCACAGTTTGTCAAAATACATGGGCATTAAGATATTTTTTTACTAAATTGGATGGCCAAATTCAGACTTAGTGTAGATAATCCCATTACTTCAACAACAAGTTACAAGTTCAAATGTTCTGATTTAATTGTGCAACTTTACTAAAGCCGCATATGTTCATACCAGATCTAAATGTGGCCTTGATCCTTTTTTGAAGATGCCTGGGGCTACCTTGGAATTCTTACTCCATTAACCACTGAAGTTCAGGCAGATCCTGAAAGCAGTAACCATTTGTTCCGAGAGCAACCTAAGGGTATGTCTACACTTCAAACGCTACAGAGCTTCAGTCCAGACACTACCTGTGCCGACGGGAGGGGTTCTCCCATTGGTGTAATGGCAATTCACCTCCCTGAGAGTCAGTAGCTGGGTTGACAGAAGAATTATTCTGTCAACCTAGCGCTATCTAAATGGGGACTTATGTTGGCTCAGGGATCAGGATTTTTCACACACCCTACCCACATAGTTAATTTGACCAAATTTTCTAGTGTAGACCAGGCCCAAGAGTCAACCTTAGAGAGTTACTACAAAGGAAGAGGATGTTAAAGAATACAGAAGAGTAAAATAGTGGTGCTAGAATGAAGAAGTGGTGAAAAGCTAAGAAACATTACAAAGCTAAGAAAACTCATTACAATTCTTTCCATGGAATTTTTCCCCAAACGTATCTTCATATTCCACTCTTACATCCAAAGGATTGATATAAACTGCTATTTATTTCTATCAGTAACCATCTTACCTGCCTTCTGGTAATTCAGCTGGTTTAATCTGGAAGCCTCCATTGACTACAATTTCATGTGCTAATGCCATATTAGAAACTCCTTTCGCTGTTTCCATCAGCTCTTCCATCGACACAAGCCGAGGGGAACTAGCTATAACATTAACAAATATATGACATTTCATTATTCTTTCAAAAGCTGGAGGTAAGATCCTCCTCCACCGTTCTGCCAGTCGGCCAGTACAAAGGGGATGAGAGCCAGTAGACAAACCCAGCCGAGGATGCCCTCGACGTCATAGATCTGATGAGGCTGTTTTCTCTCCCACCCCAAAGGGACTCGTCAACAGCATTGTTGTGCTCCAATCAGCCATCAACTAGGCCCCAACATGCCTGTGACCTCTGCTGCATCAAGTCCCTCCTTAAAACACACATCTTTTAGGGCTATAGAATGAAGTCCTTCCCACAGTGAAGGGGGCAAACCATTTCTACAAAATATGCAAACAACATTGTGGGGCCAACAAGCTTCATATGCAACCTCACCATTCAGTCCTGGAGATTTCCGCTGCATTTATCATGTGCCCACTGCCATTTGGATTATACGTTTTTCAAGGCAGGGAGGGAATCTCATCTTCCAAAGTATCTGTAAAGCACTTACACCACCACCACCACGCAAGAAAACAGCTAGTTTTCCCTTCTCTACTTTCAGTGGAACCAGCAACCTCTTTGCCCCGTTTCCTGAAACCAGGGTCTTGCTATTCCTAACTTGCTAATGATTTCAAGGCCTAGCCTGTGTGCTGATGCCACAGCTCTTCTCCTTCCATTCATCTCTGTATACTCAACGGGACATGGGTTGCGCCACATCCTAGAGCACAGCAAGTAGCCTGAGACTGGGGTTTGGAGTGGCATGAGCATTAGAAAGTGCACACAGGAATGGGAGGCAGCAGTGCAGCAGGACACCACAGAGAGCAGGTCCAGCTTTCATTAGGTAGTAAAGGAAAGAGGTCACTAGCTATAGAAAATTGGGAGGTGGAAGGTCACTGGGTAATAAAGCCAAGCCTTGAAAACAGCACCAGCTGTCCGTGCTCAAATTTGTCCTGACTTATATACACACCAGTGGGCCAGAGCGGATATTGCTGTGATACAGAATGTGCCACTGCATTAGCAGCATGTAGCAATAAGTGTGGCAAAGATGATAACAATGCTGATATAACAGATGCTGATTAAGGGAGTAACGCTGCACCCACTGAAATCAACTGGAGCTTTGCCGTTGACCTTCTTAGGAGAAGGTCATCCCCCCCACCCAAGTTGTGCTTGTAGCACTGCCTATGTCAGTGCTAAGCAGCACAGAGACAGAGCAAGCCTCAACGAGCTATTCCGAGTAATAAAGCATGTGCCTTCCAAAAACTGAGAAGAAAAGGGAAGAGAGCTCTTCTCCGGTCCAATCATCTGTGAGAAAAGACTATATCATTAGCGCCATCAGATGGAGAGGGCTGGCCAGACTTCTCCCCAGCTGGACAGAAGGAAAAGTGAGAAAGAGGAAGATAAAGAACAACAGAAAGCAAGGACTGGTTGCTGTGTCACCCTGTGATTGTGATAATTCTGTCGCTTCAATTCCAATTTTGGCAAAAACATTACATATATAGATTACACACACCCCACACTGAAATAAAACTCCTTGAGCCATACTAATCACACACTGGGTTAATTTGGAATAGATTTTTTTTTTTAGATCGACGAACAGGTTTATATGATTGGGTTTATGCGGGTAAAAACCTTCTACATGGAACAGGCCCTTCATTAAGGAGCCTTTCCCCAACTGTCTGCTATACAAAGTGTCATTTATTTAATAAAGAATTACCTGTGCTACTTTGTCATAAACAGCTCTTCACCCAGCACTCTAGACACTTGTATGTTACTGCCTAGGGTTTGATCCTGCACAATGCCTGTGGGGAGTATTGCAAAGTCTGAAGTCATGAGCAGACAGGCAGTGCACTCACTCTGCATTTAAATCAAAGTGCTCTTGCCTGATAGGCAGGAATAATTTGGCAAACAGCAGAAGTAAAGACTAAAAAGGGAACCTATAGTTAAGCACCTCATTTGTATGCTGAAAAATGCACTTAAGCACATCTCTTGACCTTAGCCCCTTCTTTACCCAGCACTCATGATTTGATACCTCTCACTGCAGAGGACTATGCCTAACACTTGACTTTTGCGTTTGTTCACACATGCACTGCAGCACGCTGGACTCTCTGAAGGGCATCTTGCAATATCAGGGCTTAGAGCATAAATCCCATAGGGAATGGCTCCTGTGTTTGATACAGCTCCAAACACCATCATGCTCAACAAATAATTAGCACCATTTTCAAAAACAAAAACACAAATAATAAAATGCATTGTATTCAACGGCTCAAGACATAATTGTTGCCAGGCTTTTGCAAATATCATCTGGGGTAATTCTGCTTCTTTAGCCATAAGCAGAAATCATACCCAGGGAAATTCCCATTTGCTTTTTCATTTGTTTTACCTATAGGGACTTGCTAGTCATACCAGACTTGTCAGAGTCAATAGTAATATCATAACCAGCTCCTACATTAAAAACAAAAACACCAAACCAGAAAGACCATACTCTGGCAATAAATTTTAACACAACGTGATGATCTGGCAAGAATGTTTGTCACTGCCCTGTAGCATTGGGACTGAAAATGTTTCCAGCCCCATTAAAGCTTCATTAATTTTCAGACTTAAGGTACACTTCACTGACTGGCAGAACCAAAAGGTGACACACCCTTAGATTTGACCTCTTTTGGGGGGTAAGGGCCATTTGAAGGTTCCTCCCACTTAAGGAAACAACTATTAAAACTATAAACCAAAGGCTACAACCCTCCAGAAAACGAAGCAGATGGATTGGATGATGTAACAAGAAAATTAGTATACTATATTGGGGCCAGATCCTGTAAATACTTTTAGACACTCAAATATTCCCACTGAAGTCAGATGACTCACAAGAGTTCTCAAATTGGGGGTTGTGACCCCTTATGTGGGGGTCGCAAGCAGTCAGCCGCCACCCCCAAACCCTGCTTCGCCTCCAGTTTTTATAATAGTGTTAAATGTTTTTTTTAAATGTGGTTTTAATTCATAAAGGGGGAGCACTCAAAGGCTTGCGGTGTGAAAGGGATCATCAATACAAAAGTCTGAGAAGCACTGAGTTACTCAGATGCATAGGTATTTGCAGGTGCAGGCCCTTGGTTAGGATCACAGACACAGGCATGTACATGACATATGTAGAATACACCACTCTACTGATTCTGGCTCACAGTAATGTTAGGTGCAAAGGGCTGAAGTTTATTAATACCTGTGCTTTCCTTCCCCCCCTCCCTTATGGGTATCTCTAGATACAAACAGGACCTCTATTATTTGCCTGTGGGCTTTCAGCAACAATAGGGTTTAAAGTAGATGTAGATTTCACATAGTAGTGGAGGGTGTAAGAGACACTATTTCAAATGTTCATGGGAGCCTCCATGACCACAGGGAGCTCTACAATAGCACTCATATTCTCCCCCAACAAAACACAGCACCTGGAGAATGACTACAAGAAACCTGATTGCTGCTCCTTGCTAGAAATTGCTAGAGGAGACCACACAGAGGCTGCCTAGGACGTGTAGCGTGCCTCTGACACCCTGCTAGTTTGGGACCTAAATTTGGATCCCTGTACTTTGCAAAATCGACCTGATACAAAAGCACAAAACAATTATTTAGAAAATGACAAATGGCCAAATTCTGAAGCTCTTATTCATGCAAAATTCCTATTTATTTAAATAAGAGTTTTGCTAACGTAAGGATTTGGCCAATAATTGCAAAAAGTGAACTGAAGGAACAACTCTTCTCTAGGAGGATGTGGGTGGTGATTTTATGATGGAAGGACAGCCAGGCAGGGTGGCAATCCCACAATGTTGATGAGCGCCTTCCACCCACGTTGACTTTAATAAGGATGGAGGGCATTTGCACCTTTAGAATCAAGCCCTAACCAACCAAGGCCAGTAAAATTATGAGTTGATGACAACGGAATTCCAGGACTTCTTCCAGTGACAGCTTTCACTTCTCGAATTTACTTCCTATAACTAACTGGAATGAATTCCTAACCTACTTTGGGGAAGAAACACATTTGTTGGTTTTTATTCTGGTACTGTGGCCTGATCAGGAGTGCTTGAGGGGTGCATTAACTTATGGCAGTCTTACCCAGCATGCCTATAGGCTGTTTCAAAGGACAGAAAAGCCAACCACATTAAAGAAAAAAAATGTTTGCTTCTCCTTTTTAATTGTTAATGATTGATACAATATTTAATTAATTACACAATAGTTAATGGCATAGTAACTAATGAGCCTTTTAAAGGAATCTAAACTTTTATCTTCGCAACAAGAAAAAAAATGTATTTTTGTACTTTATTTTAACAGATTTGCTTACATTGAGCTGTGTTGCACCTGTGTGGACTTGAGGAACTTTGTCGTATCCTCGCTCTCATAGACTGATCTGGGTTGTTCAAGCTGTCCTCTTTGATACCCTCTGAATCGCCTAATTTTTCTTCACTTGTATGTGGAATATCAGGTTCCTGAGACATTTTCAACGTTTCTTTTTTTAGGGAAGAGAAAAAAAAACACAAACAGAATGGAACTGAATGGATATATACTCTTCCTGCCCTTGCAAAACAAAAACAAAATCAGAAAAATTCCCTGTATAGGTATAGATATATCAGAGATCCCCCCTCTTAATTTTTTTTAAAAGGTTTAAAATAAGGAGATCCTTTCAATGCGATTATCATTTACTCAATATTTTTGTTCACAAGACCTCAAAAATCTGAAACGGTTTCCTTCCCATAATGTACATGATAGAGACAAAATATCTGGTTTGTTTTTTTAAGATTGCTAATGAGTGCTTGACTTTTTAAAATACATATTAAAAGACAAGAGACCCCGAAGCATTTTATGCACGTACGTTACTTGGATTTTGAAGTTAGATAAAGGAATTAGATAGAGGAAAAGTAGATTACATTTTTAACCTACCATTTTAGAAATTATCCCTACTAAGGAGTGTAATAAAATGTTTTGCTCATATGTTCCAGAACTGTAGCCAAATTCTGCACTGACTTATTATCAGAACTCAGTGTAATCCACCTGAAGACAATGGGATCCACCTGCAGATAGTGAGGTAAATCAATGCAGAATCTAGCTCCTAAATTTTAATTCCATACAAGAGGCATGATTTATCCACACCGGGAAGTTAGGAGGATTTATTAAAAACCATAAAAAACCCTGATTTAAACAAACAGTAGTTGTGGAGATTACAATGTTGGATTTTCTAGCATAATATCACATCACATACACTTTAGAATACTCCCTTGGTACACTGCAAAAGTGGCATTTGTAAAATATTTTACTCAATTCAATAACTTTACTTCAACTATTTCACGTTCACTTTTTCCCCTGAAGTATGTAATTTGCATGTCTTCATTTTAAAGAGTACCTACTATATATTAAGTTTCCATTCACTGGTCACAGCTTCAGGTAATAATAATTATAATACCTAGCTCTTAAATGGAAAGCTAAAAATATTAAAAAAATATAATTGCTCTGAAATCAAATATCCAGCATCTCCCATTTCACAGAATATCCTCTGCATGGGGGGGGATGGAGCGGGGGGAGGGGGGGGGGAATAAAAAACAAAAAACCCACCACTTACTTTTTCACTTAATATCTGTGGACCACAGGCTGCAAAAGATGAAAGAGTCAGGCTGTCAGCAAGATAAACCATCCCAGGATCACCTCAAGGCTACTAAAGGAAAACTGGAGCATAGGCCTATACGGATGAGAAGGTAGCAGGAAGTAATACAGAAAAAAGACAAGAAGCTGCTCTGAGTTTTTTATACAATAATTAAAAGACTGAACCTGGTGCATCCTACCTCCCCCATCTTAGAGGGGGTAACAGGAAAACTCAATGAGTTCCTGAATTATTTTGTATTACTTAGTGACTAAAGGGCCCAATTGTGTGAGGTGCTACATACATTCACGTAGTAAGAGACAGTCCTCTGTCCCAAACAACTTACAATCTAAATTGCCAAGACAGATAAAGGGTACGAGGCAGGAAGTATTATTATTCCCATTTTACAAATGGAAAAGTGAGACAAAGTTTAACTTGTGTAAGGTCACACAGGAAGCCTATGGCAGAACCAGTAACTGAACCCAGATCACTTGTGTTCCAGTCCAGCATTTTAGCCACAAGACCAGCCATGCCCCAATCTGTAAATTGCGCCCTAGAGAGGAAAAGCTACAGCATGCATTCCTCGCTGCGTGACTGAACCAGCACCGGAATCACTGACCATCTCTACATCACATTTCTAATCACTTGAGCCATCCAACCTCCACGTACAGGACTCCATCCAGTGCAAACAGACCAATGAGCAGAGAGCACTGAGACAAGAAATAGGTCCCATCCTTGAAACATGGTTCTGTAACCCACATGGATCTGCCGCCAACTTCCTTGCCCCATGGCATGCAAGGGATAACCTGAGCTCTTTCTGATAGTACAACAGCAGCCCCAACCAAGTTCCAGAGCCACCACGTCCCCAGTATACGAGAAAGGTAAGGATGGCAAGGTACCAGGATGTTCCATGAGCAGAAAGGGTAGAGCAAAGGGTCTCAGGCCTGGAGAATGATGGGTCACAGCTACAGTGAACAATGCAGCAATTAGGAGGAGGAGGTCTGATGACAAAAAGGCATCTAGAAGATGAGTACAATGATGGATGCTGTAGAAAAAACTAAGATGGATAAGGTAGATCTTGTTAAACAAATGGAAGACAAAAATTTAAAACAATTTGTATTTACTTTTTCTTGGAAAATAGTGCTGACACAAAATTTCCCCAAATATATCAAACAGATTAGATTGTTACTATCTATCCATTCACATAATGTGGTTTCCCCTACAGCCCCAATCTGCCGCTTCCTTTGAAAAATGGCTTCCAGAAATTCTGAATCTGAAGTGCAAGCATGGCTGTATTACAATCTCTCCCTCTTTATGCACCACCACAATATCTGAGTGCGTCACAAACATTAATGATTTAAACCACACAACAACCCTGAGATATAGGGAAGTATTATCTTTATGTTACAGATGAAGAAATTGAGGCATGGAGTGGAATAAGTGATTTACTCAAGTTCATACAGCAGATCGCTGGCAGAGCCAAAAACACAGACTAGGATTTGGCAGACATGGGCTATCTCCCAACCGACTAGAACATCCTTCTTAGGCTACAGGCTGCACTCTAATCGGTCAGTCTCCACAAAATAAAAGACCAACAGTTATACTCTCCCGGCTACACAGTCTCACATGTAAAATAAAAATTATTCTCCACATTTCATCTGTGCAGTGTCGCTTTGAAGAACTTCTATGCCACCTGATCAAAGACCTTTTATGCATTTGAGGCAGTATTTGTTAGGTTAGTGTCTAATTTTCAATAGTCTATTTTCACTAGATTGTTACTATTGTCTATTAGAACGTATCTAGAACAACTCCCGTTTGCACTGGTCAAATAAGCTTAACAATGT
The DNA here is from genome assembly GCF_965152235.1 of Eretmochelys imbricata. NCBI lineage: Eukaryota > Metazoa > Chordata > Testudines > Cheloniidae > Eretmochelys > Eretmochelys imbricata. The sequence continues at coordinate 40,869,417 of NC_135577.1, forward strand.
CTCTTCTGAATCAGCTAGCTGCATCTTTTGTAAAGAGATTGGAGTCCATTCAATTAAAATGAAAGGAGTCTGTTTCACTGGACTTCTCTTCACCTTCTTTTGACTAGAGAGAGAAATATAACAAATTTAAAATATTAAATTTCTTTTAAACTTAAAAATAATAATTTGCATGGACATGGCTCATTTCATTCAAGGACCTCAAACTGTCCTGCAAATATTGACAATGTTAAATAAATGTCGCAAAGCCCCTGTGAAGTATTATTTCCAGTTTTACAGATGGGGATTCTAAACCGCAAAGATGTTGAGGTCCCAATGCTGCAATGAGCTCCATGCGAGCTCTGGGATTTGTTCGTGTGTAGCTCATTGCGACAACAGTATCAAAATCACAAATCAAGTCACCATCCAGGCTGAGCACCTTGACTTCCCAGCTAGACAGATGATATTAAAGGGTGAGTAAGTGTCTCATCCAAAACCCACTGACTTCAATGGAAGTCTATTGATTTCCATGGCCTTTGCATCAGGCCCTATCCACCTAGTGACAACCCGATTTACAACTTCATAAAGTAACAGTAGTAGTGAGCACTATTGCTCTCCTCTTTAGTAAACAAGCCAGGGAATCACGGGTTCTAGACTGCCACGGCAAAATAAGCATGCAGAAATTGTTAACATTTACCTTGCTTTATTAATCCTTCCACGAAGTGCTGTAATATGATGCCCTGGGACACACTATGCTGCTGGAGCTGACCTACTGAATTAAGGCAAGTACTAGAATTATTTGTTTTGTCTATAGTACTGTATGATTTTGCTAATGGTTCCTTACAGAATCATAGAAGATTAGGGTTGGAAAGGACCTCAGGAGGTCATCTAGACCAATCCCCTGCTCAAAGCAGGACCAACACCAACTAAATCATCCCAGCCAAGCGTTAAAAACCTCTAAGGATGGAGGTTCCACCACTTCCCTAGATAACCCATTCCATTGCTTCACCACCCTCTTAGTGAAATATTATCACTCCTTTTGGGCTACAGAATATTAGGAATGAAGGAGTCAAGCCAAACACGCACAGTAGGATGGCAGGAATAATAGGCTTTACCCACACCCCCACTGCGTACCTCAGTTATCAACCCCCACACACCATGCTCCCCACTCCACATGTAGGGCCAGAACTTCAACCCCAAGCAAAACAACAGGAACCAGACAGAAAGCGAGGCCTACCCTCCGCGCCCTGACTCAGCACTGCAGCAGGGACACGGGGGCCTTTCCGCAGACAGGGAGCCGAGCCCGCCAGCCACAAGCCAACGCGCGGGCTTCCCTGGGGGCTGCTCCCCCAGCAGGGATGCGGGACGGAGCTGGCCTCCTGTTCCCCCCAGGCACCGCCTTGCACACACTGGCAGCGAGCGGGCGGGCAGCCCCAGCCCCTAGCGGGGGGGGGTGAGGTGTCTCTCCAGCCCCCGTGGGGACAGGGAGCGGCCGGGGCGGGGACAGGGGCGCGGGTGCTGGCGCAGGACCAGAGCATGGGCCAGGCTCCGCGCCCCTCGCTTACCTGGGCGGCGGGCTGGGGAATCCCTCGGCGCCGGCAGCCCCAGTGACTCTAAGCAGCGGCAGCGAGGCGCAGGCAGAGGGACTGGGCGAGCGCCCGCAGCTCTCCCCCCGCACGCCGGGCCCCGCCGCTCGCTCCGGTGCCGGGCTACGGTGTGCGGGGGCTTCGCAAAAGGCCGGGAGCCGCCAGCCTTGCGCAGGGCGGCGTCATGGCCCTGAGCCGGGAAACAGGAGTCGCCGCAGCAGCAGCAGCAGGGCCGGGAGGATGCTGCGGAGCTGCAGCCAGCCAAGGCCCGGGGGCGGCGCTGGCTGCACCAGCCGCTGGAGGGGGCTGCGGGCAGGAGCGAGCCAGCTAAGGAGGGGAGAGTGTCTTGGAAAGGGAGCATGCCAAAGACACAGAAGAGGAGGGCGAGAGAGTAGGGAAGTTTTCTTTACAAAAGAAAAAAAGCCAGATGTCTGACATGCTATGAATAAAGACTATATATAGAGACCAGGAAATGTATTTCGTCTGTTTAAAAAATTGATCCCTTAATTCTTTAAAGTGCATAATTTTCCTTGCAACTAAGCTATGGTTATTTTGATTCAGTTAAGGTCTTATATAATGGAACACTAAAAGCCGTTAGGGTAGATAGCTTGTAAAACTGATTGTTATAGGGTAGGTTATCTTTTTACACACACACGATCAGGATAGAAAAGAAATTTTAACAGTGACAAAAGTTAGACTTATTACGGCATTCAAATTATAAAGCTGTTGTCGGGTGAATGCAGAGTACTTACCACTGTCTATCTCCGTGTGGCTGCGTGGCACGGCCGGCTTTCCTCATCTAGCAGTACCACCAGCTCCGGCCCTGGTGCAGTCTGCCTCTTCTCCTGAAAAGGCCCTGCAGTCAGGTCATCATAGCATGTTCCCCTCAGTCTGGGGTAACAGAGTCCAAACAAGAATCAGACATCTTTAAATCGGATCTTCATCCCCTGACTCTGGGCTCCGTGGTCCTTAGCGTCCCCTCTTACAGCATTCAAGAGTCCCTATCCCCTTATATCAGGGGGCTTCAAACCACATTCCCTTATGGCTGGTAGGGGAACCCAGGCAGCCCTCCTCCTCTGGGTTCTAGCCCAGGGACTCTGTAGTGAGTAGGCAAGAGCAGTCAATTCAGACCTACTTCCAGCTACCTCCCTGGACTTTGCTATGTCAGGCTAGTAGCAGGGTACCTACTGTCCCTTCCTAGGCCCACCATGTACCTGTATTCTTCTCAGGTACCACAGCCTCTCAAGATTCACCCTTCTTTCCTGGCAGGGCTTAACCAGGCTCCTCTTTAGCATCCTCCAACAAATCCCAACTGAAAAATATAAACTGACAATAACTTCTGTCCTCCTAGGGCTTGGCTTTTCATCCTTCTTTAAGTTTTCTCCTACTCCAATGAGAATGCTTCCCAGAAGTCTAGGTCCTGCCCTTTTAAATCAGGGCTCATCACCAGAGCTTACTCCATGTCTCTCTTGACCCTTTGCCAGAGTGTCAGTGCAGGAGAGGAACCAGGCCTCCTCTGCCCCAAGAAACCTTTTGGCCTGCAGCCCCACCATAGTAGCCAGCCAGCTCCTCCCCAGCTGGGTTTCATCCCACATTTGTCCTGGCCCAGCCTGCACCCGCAAACAGTGCACTAAGTGAGCTCCCTTTAACTGTTTCAGTGCCAGTAGGGGGGTTTACACTCCATCACAATGTAGTCTGGTTTTTGGAAAGAAAAGGTAAATTATTTTTTCTAATGGAATTCTGGACCATTGTTATGGATTTCCCCACTTTATTTACTATTATTTCTGCCTTTTCCAATAATCAGATATTTGAATAAGGGCTCTAAATCAGAGGTCTCCAAACTGTGGGGTGGGATGTACAGGAATGTTCAGGAGGTGGGGAGCCCAGGCCAGCCCCCAGGGGGGGCAGGGAGGGAGCACCACCCAGTTCCGCCTCCACCTATGACCCCAGCTGCCAGGCTCTAACCCCTGTCCGTATCTCCACTGGATAGGAGTAAGGGAGGGTGCGATTTGGGGAGCACTGCTTTAGATTAAGTTCCTGAATTTAAAAAAAAAAAGGGGGGGAGGTATCAGTGCAGTATATACAGTTACATATTCTCCAAAAATCTATAGCCAAATAAAGAAAAGGAATGTAATTAAGCCTGGATAGTCTTTGGAAGTCATTATGTTCTAGACAATATCTTCCCTCTCAAGAACTAAAACTATTATTGGGTTTTTCCTTACACGCAACCCCAGATTACTCAATATCAGCTGTTCTTTATGTGAAAATACTCTAAAGTATGTGTAAAATTAGTTGACACACTCAGACTGACAGTTGTCTACACATGGTATTTCTTGCCCTATTACATCAACTATTAAGGCAGTTTGAAGAGAGGAAGCTCTTAGAACAAATTTGGTACAAATGGGCACAAACAGTTCCCACAGAGCTAGGATAGTAATAGCAGGTTAAAACTGGCGTGTTAAAAGTGTAACAATATTAATATTGCCTGACAAAAATAAGCCTTGTCACTTGCTACCAAAGCTTTTTCAAAATGGATAACTACCTCTTTGTAACTCTTGCTTTTTATGTCACCCTTCTAGAAAGGAGAGGAAACAATTATTCTTTGCCTCAAATAGGTGTGAGGAAGAGGGACTAGAAAATTTAAAGAGGGACTAGGAAGGGGGAGGGAAGGGTAGGGAGTCTTGAATCCTACTACCTCACACCTAGTTTGTTTTTCCCCAGAATGCAATAAAGGTGGTTTCAGCACTCAATCAATTCACTTAAAAAAATAATCCACCAGAACAGAAGCAAAAATACAGATCAGCGTAGACTGAGCAGCCATTTGTTGCACAGAAAATTATATATTGAATTAATAGGGATCACTGCCTATGCACAATACTTATCTTGACTTCTGCAATATATGAAATTCTACGGTTTCATGGAGGGGAGAGTGGAGCTGTCATATTATACAAAAGATTAAGTAATATTTGCATAGAGGTGTTGTATGTGCTCATTGCTGTTCTTACTAGAGTACTAGGTAATGTGCATTTTGTAATAAGTCTATACTCCTACCCTTCAAGATGAGGCACTTTATGGACATCTTCAGAAACAGGCTTGGATTTAGGCAGCTCAATGATCCATTTCACAATACTCACTCTGATCTTGAGCCAGCGCAAAGACCATTTCAATGATCTGCCATATGTCATGAATTCTCAGATTTACAGCTGTTAGGCACAGTTCAATCTCCATCTTGAATGTAGTTAAAAGTAACCTAATAAGAAAAATATAGCAAGAGCCTATCTTGCTTTAGCTACACTGAATCAACACTGTGTCTGAAAGTCAATTGACTTCAGACCCATTAAGTAGCATCAACTATTGTTGATCTTTCTTCAGGATAATTCACATTTAGGAGCCAAGGAGCAGAGTGTCACTGGGAGCTGGAGGAACAGCCATCTAGTTTTTTTGCCCCTGTAGTTCAGCAACCCTAAACAGCAGTGGCTATTTGCATTATAGCACACTAATTAACCATCCTTACTCTCCCAAATTAAATAGTAGATTGTTCCGCGCCAATGAAGGCAGACAGCAATAATGCAATTTAGAGTTCCTGTACAGCAAGGGACATACATAACGAAGGGAAACGGTTTTTACTGGCACCAACAGCTTGGCGAAACCCTCTCAACTCCAAGTAAGGGCAAAGTTGGCTCCATGTCATTGAAGAGACTGATGATTATGCTCCCACTAATCTTTAAGAGCACAATAGGAAGATACATCGCAGCCTCCAGGGTTTCACTGTGGATTTATGTGGACAAATCACATGTCCACATTGTAGAATTCAAAATCCCTGTGTTTGTTCCAAAATCACTAACTGTACCTAGAAGGTTCATACTAAGAGCACTCCATCACTGACCATTACTTTGCAGTAACCAAGATTCATTAAAGCACTCAGACTGGCTTTTCTGCTAAACCAGTTGATATCCAGCTACAACTGAATATTATCTTTTCTACAGCAACTCTAAAGCCATTAAAGTCAATGGGAGTTGAGGGTACACAGCAGGATCAGGCCCTTAATGATCAAGTCATTCCCCCATTAAGCTTAAATTGGCACAATTAGTCATCTTAACATGATGAGAGTTCAATCAGTTTGATACAGGTTGTGGAATACCAAACAAGTGTTTACACAATTTTCTAGACTACTGTGGTACTGCATTGGTTAAAAAAAAGGAAAGATAGGTTACCTTGAACTATGTCTTACAAGGGCAGTTAGATTAGACTAAGATTCAAGACCAAAAAAATGGCTGGAGGAGGGGAAATAACCCCCCCCCCCGCCCCCGCCAAAAACCAGACCCAGGCAGCCAGAAGTAAATACTTTTGCTAAGTGACTCACTTTCCATTGTCACAGAACTTTACTTCCGTGTTTGAAGAAAGTAATATTAAAAATAATACAGGGGTTGGGATTCTTCATTTCAGATTTCACTGCCATTGTTTTGGCAATTCAGCAACAAAAATTTAAAATGAGCACTCAGACTGTTTCATAAATATCAGCTGCTTTATAAAAGCAACTGAAGACCAAGTTTATAGTTTATAATTTGATTAATTACTTGTAAATTCCATTCATCTTCAAAATAATTTTATTATGTGGATGAATACAAAATCTTTAAAAAAGACATTAGTGTTTTGAAAACTACTGTACAGATTACAATTTCTTTAATTTTAAATTACACACACATATTAGTAACTCTGTCACCAAAGTATTGCATGAAAATAGTTGGATTGCTACTATGAAATTGACCTAGCAGCTTCTTTCTCTCCTTGGCAGAGATTTTTGTATCTTCATCAATAGTTTTTAGCAAAGATAACAGCTCAGCTTTTGTGGTCTTCTGAACACTGTAGTGATATTCACTTTGATCAAGTTTCTGGCAGAAGGTGTAGCCTAAAGACATGTGAAAGACAGTCAGATAATTTACAAGCAATAGGACAGAATTAGCTATCCTGTAGATTTTACAGGCATGTTTGCCTTTAAGATGGTTCTGTACCTTTCATGACACACCCAGTTTTAAAAAGGATCCTTTGATGCAGTCTTAGGCTGCAGTTTTAGTGAGATTACGTATTTGTCCAGATTACAAAGAGAGTGACTTTTAAAACACATTATGTATAGTCTAAAAGGCAATTTTAAGACACTTACCTGTATCCTTATTAGGATCTTGTCCTTGTTGTACAGCCATCAGCTTATCACTAACCATTTTATGTAATGTTGCTGGGATCTTGAACAAGAGAGTAGAAAATATAAACATTTTCTATGGTTAATGTTTTAGGTAGATTTGAGATGTAGTTTAGTTCAATTGTCTAAGGTGGCTGCTTTCTCAGCCTTACCTTTAAAACGTCTTTTTGCTGGTCCACCAAAAACAAAATGAGGAGGTCAGTTTTTCCTTTGGATAAAGTTTTATTGTTGACAATAGCTTTAGAGAATGTTCTTTTTACAACCATCCTGTTGTCACTCTACAAAATAGAGTGACAGAATAGTCAGAGGGTAGCGCTATAGTTTTCTTATTTACTAAGTATGGTTAACAAGAAAGCATTACCTTGTTCATTTTACCGTACTTTTTTAGTGTACGGTCTTTCAACATTAAATTATATGAAGACACAGAGGTAACCCCCCACACAGATATTACAAGTCTGCTGGAAGTTATAAAAGTGCTAGAAATCTTGGACATTAAATTTACCTCTTTCTGCAACTTGAACTCAGAATGATGTGCTGCAATAGCCATGAAGTACAACAGCCTCCTAAACTCCTCTCTAGTTTGACTATCCAAAAGCTTCAAGTAGAGTTGAATTGCTTCTAAAGCTGGTTCTGTCTTTCCATTCACTGGGACAAAACACAAAGTTGAATAGGTTCATGCTCCTATTATATATCTTTTTTGAAAGATCAAAGTCCAGAAACATTAATTTTTAGTAAATTAACCAACAAAAACAGACAAAGTTATCCATTAAACTAGACATATCTAAGCAGAGACTAAGGGCAAGTCTACATTACCAAATTGAGTTGACCAAAGTTACACTGACAGAGCCACCACAGTAATCAAATCACTTTTGAATGTCCACACTACACTCCTTGCGTCAGCGGTGTGCATCCTTGCCAGGAGCGCTTGCACCGATTTAACCGTCAGTGTGGGGCATTGTGCAATGGCTTCTGAAAAGCAACAACAGTTGCCACAAGCAACACAAGTGTCTGCACTGACACTGCGTTGACCATAGCGCTACGCCTCTCACAGAGGTGGAGTTAAGTCAGCATAGTGCACGAGTTACATCAGCGGGAGCTATGTTTCAGTGTAGACGCTTACAGAATTAGGTCTATGTAGGCTACCTTACGTCAACCTAACTCTGTAGCATAGACCAGGCTTAAGCGTATCCACAGTGCGAACAGCAAGTTTCTCTTTCACTCTGCTCCTGTTTTAGAAAGGTAATTGATTCTTGTATTAAAATTTAGGAGTAATCTGTCTCTATGCAAGCAAACAAATTTTTTCCATTAGATTATGCAGCCGTAAATAGATTTATACAGATTTGAGGTTTATAATGGAAAATATTTCTCTATCAATTGATTTAAAAATATTTAAATTATATACCAGCTTTGAACCTGTAAGGCAACAGGATGCATACTAACAGAGACAAAGAGATAAACACAAAACTAAACAAACCACCCAACTGAAATAATTTCATTTTTGCATTTGTGTTACTTCTGGCAGTTTCTATAGAATTCTATGCACTGAATGATTTCACAGGCCACTTTGCCTTAATTTCTTCAGTATTCTTAAATGACACATGATCATTGCCCCCGATCAGGCTGCATTTATGCTCAAACAATCTTTAGCAATTCCGCCCCCGGACCCGGACACTCGGATTACAGGTGTTTTCCACCTGTACCATGATAATCAGCATTGACAAGTCTGGTGACAGGTCTGTTTGGCTTGCCATTGTAGAACATTCCACACCTGAACTCTCTACACTCATATTTAAGAGATCTCACTTTGTCAACTTCAATTAGCAATTTACATTCCACAAAATAAGATTGAATTGTAAAGTCAACATTACAACCAACTTTGGCAACTTTACAAAAAATAGCTAATATATCAGCATGACCTCCAGTTGTGCCAGACATTGCATTGTGTAGAGTCTTCAAAGGGAATTACTTCTGAAGTTCTTGCTGGCACCAATTGAACTTAATATTTAAAAGTTAATTTTCACAAGACTAAGATAATCTCCTCAACTCTCTGAATAGCAAGTGGCACACTTCAGAAGAGGATTGGTAAAGAGAGATGGGGCTCTGTGTTTTCAGTATGCTGATGACTCCCCGCTGTATGCCTCGATCTTGTCTGATTCAGATGATGCACTTCAGGTAAAGTCTAGTCAAGTTAGGGGTATGGATGAGAATGAGCTGGCTCAAGCTAAACCTAGAAAAGACTAAAGGCAGTGATGGTGGAAGCAGCTGGAGGAGATGGCAGAGATAATCATAAGAATGGCAATACTGGGTTAGACCAAAAGGTCCATCTAGCCCAGTATCCTGTCTGCCAACAGTGGCCAATGCCAGGTGCTCCAGAGAGAATGAACAGAACAGGTAATCATCAAGTGACTCATTCCCTGTTGCTCATTCCCAGCTTCTGGCAAACAGAGGCTAGGGACACCATCCCTGCCCATCCTGGCTAATAGCCATATTTAAAGTGAATCATATTAGGTTATTCACCTCTGAAGTATTTTTAAATGAAATATATTATCCACAGTGTGGGGTGGGGGAAGTCACTAGTGAGCTATACACATATCTACCTAACGAAAACCAAACTAGGCTTAAAAGAACACTTGGTAAATTCTAATGAACCAATACAGATATGACAAAATGAAGTTGTATGGAAGTAGATATGGTAACTTAGGCCTGATTCTCTACTGCTTTACATCTTGCATAGTCATTTACACCTGTATAAAACACAGTCACATCAAAAAGTTAGAGTATCACACCCACTTTGCACAGGTGTAGACAATCTGGCCTTGAGGCTCCTAAGTCAGAGTTCTCTTACTCAAAATTTAGGCCACAGATGCACCGCTGCTCAAGTACAGCTGCATGGCTGCATCACATGTGGAGAAGATACTCTGACAGGAGAGAGCTCTCCCGTTGGCATAAAAATATATATATTTTTATATTTATCCATCCACCCACACAAGCAGCATAAGCTATGTCAGCAGGAGAAGCTCTCCTGCTGACATAGCACTGTGCACATGAATACTTATGTCAGTGTCTAACTTATGTCGCTCGGGGGGTGCAATATTCACACCCCTGAGCAACGAAGTTTTGCTGACATAGGCTTAGTTTTTAGGACTAGAGTTTATACCTTTGTAGCACAGCAGTCAAACCTGAAACCTGACAGCTACGTACCCAGTCCTGCTGTCCACCAGATGAGCCTGGGATCTCAGCTTCATTTCATTTCACTTACCCAACAGCTCTGTAATTCCTGTGTGGATGTCAGATGCATGGCTTAACAGTGGCTCCTTCTTTTGGCTGTAGTATCTACCAATGGTATCAAACAGCAGTAGTTTCCATGCATCTGCTTTATCAGGTTGACTAGGCAAATTTCTGCTTATATCCACCACCATTTGATCTGGAAGATACTCCAAGCAATCTATTGCTGCAGAGAGCCACTCATCAGTCCTAGAAAGAAAGACCATTATCCAAAGATCAAGAAATAATTCTATGAAGATACAGACATGAAACAGTCAGCCAGCTGAATTTTGTCTCCAGAGGACAAAAGACTCTGCAAATACATTCATGTAAATGTTCAAACACGTAAATGAAAATATGTTTGGTGCTCAGATGATATAGTAACGGGCAAAGCCTAAGAACCTAGACTGAGAGTTTAGGATCAAAGTTAAGGGTTTAAACGTCTGTTCCTCTATTATTTGCTTTTCAAGATCGGAGTTTAGGATTCCTTCTGCTTGAAGTACTTGTAATCTCATTTAGCTGGACAAGGTCAAAGTGGCATTCTATGAATGAGGTGTAATTACCAGACCTGATCAGAGATTCCTCAACTTTGATCTGATCTTAACAGATAAGGACAGGTTTCAATACATATTTTTAATAGCAGACTATACAATTTCAGGCTAAGACATTTTTAAACTAATGATTAAGGATTTGAAATCTCTTAAGTACACTGAAGAGATTTTTAGTCTGCTCACTCATGGTTGATTAAGAGTTTCCAGAATCCAAAAGAAGGAATTATACAGCCATACTTAGTTTTAGGTTCTTTTTTTGTTGTGCAGTATGGTTAAAGAAAACATTTTATGTTACCTATCCTCACTGTCATCTCCTCTAATCAGGTGCTTTTCTTTTTTTGTCTAATTAATTTCTCCCCACTCAGAAATAACTTACCAGCACCTATTCTGATCAGAAGTGCTAACCCTTAAAAACTACATTTAATAAATTTCAAGGCAGATGATGTTGGCTTACTGCATACCTCAGCATGCTTTTTGTATTTGCATACTTCAGGTGTGAGACAAGTTTAATTCCATGCTGAACAATGCTAACCTTTTGAAACCTCAGGGAGTTGACACAGCAGTAATACACAATTACGACCAAGCCCTTCATTAAAAATAAACTACATTACAAGATTACACTGTTAATACTTTAATATTAAAAAGGAGAGCACGCTTAATTATTTTCCAGCTGATTTTCCACTATTTGCTGTAATTCCAACGACATATCTATCTGGAATACTCAGCAGAAGAGGATAAGTTATAACTCTAATTCCCCATAGACAAGTGGTGTCCAAACTTTTCCTACTGCACCCCCCTTTACCAGTAATGGAATCTGTCCACACACATCCCCCTCCATTACTGCACAGTTGGTTCAGCAGGGAATCTTGGGTTGGGGTCTAGCCAGCCAGCGGGCCCTCCCCATCTCCTGCAGGGGCTGGCCCAGGCCCAGCTATGCACTCCCTGAACATTCTTCCAAGCCCTCCTTGTGGGGCATGCCCCATAGTTTGGGGACCACTGCTATAGACTCAACTTAAAAGTTTCCTATCAAACCAGAGTTCCTAACACCTCACACTAAAAGGATGATTGGCTAAAAGAAACCCCTTTATTTAGAATAAAATAGACCATAATTGAAGGTGGCTGATGGACAAGCTTATCTCTCTGTCCTGGAGAAATCATTAAACACAGTCCCAGGTCTAGTCTCCATTTCTGTCCAACAGCTTCTTGACTTGTGTTGCATGTTGCTCACAATCTACAAGTGTTGGAATATTAAACCCTATTTTGAGTGTTTACATCTCCATGTAATAAGGTAGCCCTTACTGGAGAATTCACCAACTTTGCTAAGTCAAATCAAAAACCAGTGGTATTTTGCTGCCATTTTAAAAGTTTATTTTAAGACATTTGGGCACTTTTGTTCCTTACTTAACTATCAGTACTTTCAGAGACCTTCCAGGGATCAGCAGTAATGGTCTGTGTTGAATCTGATGTTAGCAAACTATATCACTATTCAACCCAGTCAATAGATACCATCCATGCCTGTTGTCTTTCATGCAATAAGGGAGGCTGATTTTATTACGCTATTACAGTCATGCCTATGGATGAATCAACAACAGGCCCATTTGTGCTAGGTTTCTATGTGACTTAGGAAGAGAACAGTCCAGAAATGCTTCCTGCTCTCACAGTTAAATAAGTTTCTACTTACTGAGAGTCACTGAAAGCCTTGAGAATTTCTCTGTCTATGTAGTTGCTTGTGATGATGCATCCCGCCTCCTTCTTGGGTTGGGGAAGCTTGGACCTAACCCCTTGATGTTCAAGTAAAGAGTCAAGAAGTGGAAGGTCCACAAGCTGCAGCAGACGAGCAATTGTTTGTTCCTGCCATACTTCATTAATAACTGGGAGGGGTTGGAGCATATAAAGACAGTGAGATCCTGCTAGTGAAGTGAAGAGTCAAGAAAGTTACAATATTTTTCTTTCCTCTAACAGACTTCAGTGTTCTCTTAGCACGGGGTTCCAGTAACAAGGAGTGGGTTTCTTATCAACTTTAAGGGCATTTTATCACAGCAAGAGAAAAGAATTTGTTTAGTTAGCTGTTAGAGTAGGAGAATTACCTTTGGATAAGTCTGAAATGCTTTACATTTTTTGTACTCTAACTTGCAAGCACTCTTTGTCATAGATAAGGAATCAAGTCAGGTAATTCATACTCACAGGGCCTTCTGAAGAAAGAAAGGTTTGTTGAAGATTTTAAAGCTCAAACAATGACTCTTAGCTGAAGATCCCTACCACTTTTAGGGCTTCCATAACTGAAAACTAAAAGACCTGTCTACTGTAGTTTCCAGGAAGTATATTTGAATCAAGCCAAGAGAAGGAAACATCTAGCAATAATCCAAAAATCTAAATTTTACAAACAGTTTAAACTGAGTGAGAAAACACGAACTGTCAGCCACCATTTTAAGCCCTCTCATATAAAGCAATTAAGGGGGAAGTTTGGAGACTGGGTAGAGCATATGCACATTTTGCAGGATAGGAAAAGGGTTCGAACCAACAATGAGTTAGGTCTATGATGAAGTCAGGTATGACTGTATCTTAAGATGTTAACGGACAAACAGGGAAGATTTCTGACTCCAGTTTGAATCTGTGCCAGCCAGTGACAGTAGCGTGTTCTCCCTCAGAAATTTCTACACTGATGTATTGTTTAAACTGGAGATAACGGATCTCTGTTAAAATCTAAGCTAAAACAAAACTTCAGCGCACAATGTTCTCCTTGTGTTTTGAACTTTGAGTTTCATAACAAACACTGAAGAGAGTCTAGCTTAACATCTTTCCTCCAGTTTAAGACTGGAAAGGTGTATGCCTGTCGTGCTAGTATTAGTCCCTCCTCTTTGCCCCACAAGTAGTTGGGACATCTTATTTGGCTTACCTTGACGAGACAAACGTGCAGAGAGGTTTACTTCAGGAGCATTAGCAGGTTTTAGACTTAAGTTTTCCCAGAGATCTTCTAAGCTTTCTGATTTGACTGGAGGAGGATTAAATGCCATTTTCTCAAGTCTGAGACAAAGAGAAAGGGTGATCCAATATCAGGACTTCAGAAATAAGGGCCCATTTACTTATTAAAAATCAAATCTATACACATGAAACCGTGACTACCCTTGGTGCCAATTAATAAAGAGCTTTATTTTTAAAAATCTTACTGAATGCTTCTGCAGAATAACGGCAGGGGAGGGGCAGGCGGAAGAGAGCACAAAACTCCTAAAGACTGACGAAAGTAGAGTAAAAGTGCCTCTGAGCTTCTTGTTAAAATTCCCTTTGCTCTCATTGCTCTGCTCCAGTTTGAACTATGCAAGGGAAACTGACATTCATTTCACTTCCTTACTACTTGTTCATGGAGTAAAACAGAGCAGCACCAAGTGACAAAGCTGCAAAAAGTGACAAAGAGTGCTATAGAGGAGGGAAGAAAGCAAGTCACCAATATCCCTAGCGCACTGCCACGACTCTCCATCCTAGGCTGCACAGATATCACGGAGCACAAAAGCAGTGCATGGTTTGGAAAGCTTTTCTGCCTTCACTGTAGCCACAGGCAGCACATATAGACGCAGCCACTTATCAGGACCCAGCTAAGAGCCATGAGCGCGTGTACTGGTTCACCCTTGCCTCCCCTTTCAGGCCTGGAATTGGCAGGTCCCTCTGAAGCAGCAGGGAGTTCTCTTCCAAAATGACCCCTGAAAAATGGGAGAAATAAAACAGGAGAACGGGATGTTCCAGACACAGCACACACCCCCGGTGAAGGATCTGTTGGGATTAGGATATAGTTTGTGAAGCAATAAGAGGTGGGAACACATCATTGCTAAGGCAGTACGGAAACAGCCTGTGAGACAAACTTAACATGAACACAAATGTTTGTAGGTTGTTAGCCCTTCTGTCCCTGCTCCCTCTCCACCCACCTCCATATTTTACTCGATTCCAGTCATGGCCTACTGAATCTAAGTGTCTTTCCTTCTTTTCAGCTATCCACCATATGATGGGAGAAATACCATAGCAACTCCAACTGGCCACTCATTTCTGCTTTAAGCAGCTAGAAATAGGAAGTAAAGGACTGCTTTATAGAAGTATAAAGATAATGGGCCAAATTCATCCCAAAAATAAAGGCAGTGCAATTATGCCAGGGATGAATTTGGCCCAACAACTTTTATATAGCAAATTTCTTCAAACATTCATCAACATAGGAATATGTATAATGTTTTAAAATGGTAATAATTTTTTTCCATTTATCTAACTCTGGACAGCAAGACTAACCACATTAGTCTCGCTTTCTGATTGCATGTGCAAACTTTGCAGAACTGTGGGCCATAAGTGCAGCTACTCAGAAGACAGACCTCTGTATACATAAAAGTAGTTGTTTTCGGGGTTTAAAACAGTAAATTTGGGGCCTAATTTACACAAATCTTTTTAACAGCTAGGGACTTCCAAAAGCGGCAAGACAGTAATAATTTTGCAGTTTTTCTTGGGGACTACATGGCTCAGTCAATTGGTAATGAGAACCTCTGGATTACTAGCCTAAATCCATACCAGAATTGCAGTGACTGAACATTATTCCATGTGATTAGTGATCAGATACCTCTATTAGATGAGACTGATGGTCTCAATCCACTTAGTGGATAAACATCCCATCTCCTCCTCCCCACAACTAGCTCCTTGATTTCAGTCCTTGTGACTTCTTGGACAGAGATGGCAAGGGCTGAACCAACATAGAGACTGAACTTTCTCATTTGAAGATATGATTCCAACAGGTAACAACCACCCATGCTGTACTGGTTTTGTGGATGGAAGGGATTAGCTGGATGCCTTTCAAGAAAAACTAAATACACAAACCACAAAAAATAGCATTATTTCCCCACTGCAAAGCATCTTATCTTTGCATACCATTGAGTACTAACCTTTGATGGGTACAATGCACATATTCTCTCTCAAATGGACTGTCTTCTGGGCTAGGTACATTTGTCAATCTATAGAGGCTGCAGCTACTATCTTCGAACATGGACCGTTTGTCTTTTCCAAAGACTCTAGTTGAAACTGCCTCAAACACTTTGTAATCCATCAGTGCTTGACACACTCGCACTACTTTAGCACGGGAAATATCGACATCCCCAAAATATTTGTTCTGGAGGAGATGAGCAAAGATGACATCCACTGCATCAGAGCCAATAAAACAGTTATTAAAGTATTTCAGGTTCTGTCGCCGCTTTTTCACTTCCACTTGAGTCTGAAGAGCATTGATGATGCTGCTCCATACATATGTTGCTCCAAATGGCTTTTGTGCTAAGCTGAAACCTAATGGCGGAAGGACAGGGAAAGCATTAGTAACAGCATTTACTGTGATTTGCCGATAGCTTGCTCTGCAGTTTTTCAGAATTATATACTCTCTTCAGAGCAGACTATCACTCAGCCAAGAAAAAAAAAAAGGCAAATGTAGTACACTGGTTTCATGCATGCTCTTTCCCCCAGAACCTCAGCCTGCTACTTATTCACAACTAAAGTTCTCCTGCCCCTTAACTGGTAGCGTCCTGTGATTTTCCACTCAAAGTACCTTGTTCAAGACACCACTGACAACCAACATGAGATATATATAGGGGACCACTTACACAGACATTTATCTTCTACAGAATTTAAAACCACCAGCAAGTTAAAAAACTATGGACCCTATAATCCCAGCAGTTGCATGTTTGGAACTCCCTGGCTTCTCTGCTATGGTTGCCAACAGGATATGTTAACCATGTTAATTTTCATACAGATTTCTGATAGAAAGCCCACCAATACAGGAAGGGAACACATCCTCGCAAGTATACACATGCGCCCCAAACCTATGTAGCGTTTACACATACTAACTTCCACAAGCAGCCAAACGGATCATATAGCATCTCCCCTTTTATTAAATATATGGCCCTGTTTCACTTGTGGAAGCAAAATTCAGGAGTTAAGAAAGTACTGTCAACATCCACTGGGTCAGTCATGGCTATCCAGCAGCACATACCCTGGTAGCAGCAATATTCATTGACTGATAAACTCAAAATTCAGCTCAAAGTTAACACTAATAAATGGGCCATCTTGATTATCACTACAAAAGTTTTTGTCTCCTGCTGATAATAGCTCAACTAATTAGCCTCTCACAGTTTGTATGGTAACTTCCAATTTATCTGTATGTGTATATAGATATATCTATTTTTACTATATTTCCACTTTATGCATCCGATGAAGTGAGCTGTAGCTCACGAAAGCTTATGCTCTAATAAATTTGTTAGTCTCTAAAATGCCACAAATACTCCTGTTCTTTTTGTGGATACAGACTAACATGGCTGCTACTCTGAATCCAATAAAGCGGACATCAGAAAAAATAACTCTGCTCAGTAGAAAGCTGCTGATGTCAATTTATGTTTCAGGACCCTCTGGTACGAAGGAGATGGGAGCAGAGAGGCATCACATTCATAATCCTGGTCAACAAATCAGGTTAATGTTAATTTCAAGAAGTCTTGGAATGCTGGGGAAGTTCCAGAAGACTGGGGGATGGGGGGGAGGGAAGTGGGGAAAAGAATCTAATGCTGTGCCAACATTTAAAAAAGGATAAACCAGATGTCCTAGGTGATTATAGGCCTGTCAGTCTGACACTGATCCTGGGAAAGATAACAGAGCAGCTGATACAGGACTCAGTTAAGAATTAAAAGAGGGTATTATTATTAATGCCAATGATATGGGCTTATGGAAAACAGATCCCATCTAACTTGATTTTTTTTTTAAATGAGATTACAAGTTACAAATCAGCACTGATAATGTTTGTGGATGACACAAAAATTGGGGGAGTGGTAAATAATAAAAACAGGTCACTGACACGAAGGGATACGAATTGCTTGGTAAACTGGGCACAAGCAAACAGTGTGTGTTTTAATATGGCTAAATGAAAACCATAACCATCTAGGAACAAATAACGCAGGCCACCTTTACAGGGGGTGGAGGACTATCCTGAGAAGCAGTGACTCTGAAAATGATTTAGGAGCTGTGGTGGATAATCAGCTCAACAGGAGCTCCCAAGGTGATGCTCTGGCCAAAATGCAATTCTTGGACATGTAAACCGAGGAATCCAGAATAGGAGTGAGAGGGTTCAGAGAAGAGCTGCAAGAATAATTAAAGGATTAGCAAACTTGTCTTACAGTGACAGACTTGAGCAGCTGAATCAATTTAGCTTAACAAAGAGCAGGTTAAGGGATGACTTGATTGCAGTCTGTAAGTACTTATGAATCTATACAAGTTACTAGAGACAAAACTAGAGTCTCAATTTGCAGCTTGTGCAGCTGTGGAATATAACCCAGAGATGCTTAGCCTCTTATGCAGAAAGACTTTTCTCCAGGAGTTTGGGACTCAGGAAACTCCAGGCAAGTTCTGAAATACTGTCAATAGGACAAGGAGTCAGCCAGTTGCATATCCTACCCAGCGAGGGAGCAGTGCTGCTAGGGTCAGGTACATCTCAGATACCAGGATAAAAAACAGTGACACCACAATATGCTGTGCCAGGGTCAGAGTACACAACTCCCCTTCACCCCCGCAGGATGGAGTTGACTGTTACTTGCTCATGCCCACACTAGATCCCCTCATCGCCCCTCCCTCACAATGCCAGGCTCTGGGCAAAGGGAAGAGGGTAACTTCTAGGGTCGTTGGGGACAGGGAGATTTCCCCCCGGGCAGAGACACCTCCTCAGAGAATGGGTTTGGGGCACCGAAGACACACCTGCGTGAGCCCCACCCTTGCAGGCCTGGGGAAAGCGCCCTCAGACCTCACTGCAGGGAGACTGCTGGGGGGTGGTGGGGGCGAAGAGCCTGAGGCAGGCAGCGCCTCCACAGGTTCAAGGACACGCTCCCCCCACCCCCGCTGCTCCCTCTGCGCAGACACATCCCCGCTCCCAGCAGCTTTTCACGCGGGTGCGTGCGGAGACGGGACCGCGGGGCTGAGCGAGGGCAGCGCGCGGGTCACGGCTCGGCTCGGCTCCCCCCGCGGTGTTTCCCTCTCACCCCGTCCCCCCCTCGGCCCCGGCCCGTACCCGGGGGCTTGTTAGCCGGGCTGTACACAGCGCAGAGATTCAAAGCTGCCGCCTTCTCCCGCACGCCGGCCATGTCCGGCCGCTCCCAGCGCCCCGAGCCGACTGCGCCCGCGGCCGCCGGCCCCGCTGGGATCTAGCCGAGGACGTGGGCGGAGCCTTCCTGAGCAGCGCCCCCCTCCCCATTGGCTTATCTAGCCCCGCTCCGTCCTCAATGTATCCGCCCCGCATGCCAGACCCGCGCGCACGTGAGGTACAGGCAGCGTGGGCGGGGCAGGGCCCGTGTCCGCACCCCGGGGCCTGGGGGCATGAGCCCCCGCTTCTCGTGTCCACCTGCTCCGCCCCCAGTGCCGGTTTTACAGTCTCCCTTGTTTCCACCGCCCCAGCTGAAGGATAACGGGAAACATAGTTTAAAACGGGACAGCCAGTTATAATAAAATCAAAACCAGGCGCTCAGGGAAACGGCTCCCTGCCCATGTGAGGACTTTTAGCACCTAAGGCAGGCACGCGGACTTTTCTTCAGGGTGCAGTGGTGGAGTTGGGGGGGAAGAGAGCTGACATGTTACTGCAAGGCAGTTCGCATACATTCAAAATTTCTCCAAAGTCCTGGGCCCGCCTCTGTCAGTATTTTAAAAATATATAATGTTTAACTGTTGGCTCGTGTATGTGTTTCAGTTTTTGTAAGTAGCAGGGGGATCATCAGCAAAAATTATTTTTTGTTCATGAAAAGGTTAGTATTTCTACTTCTTACACTATTTTTTGTGATAAAAAATGCTCTTTATTTAATTATATGTTTTTGTGATTTTAGCAAAATGCTAAATGCTGTTTATTTAATTATAGTTTTAGCTGGATAAAATTACAACCTGTTAAAAAACAGCAGTAGAGAGCTGTAATATTTCAAATGCCTCTCAACCGCAATAAAATCTTCATCTTATACTTCTAACAGGAGAATATATAACCCTGTCACAACACAAGCATAATCAGGTTAGCCCATTTACTCTGTAAGAATGTTTTAGATTAACAAAATAATAAAAGGGGACAGACTCAACAAACAAAGATCAAGGTCTCACATAATTCCAAACTGGCCAACCACAACATGAAAGCAAACTCCTAGTAAATCTTGCAAGTGATTTTAGATGAACACGTGATAAACAGATAGAAGAGCATTTTTTATTGTTTAAGAGACATCAAGTATTTACTAATCTATCCAAAACTGTATGTCACTCGCATTTCACTGATTTTTCAGTGCATCTTACAAAGTCTTTTTATTTGGTGTGAAAGAACCATAGTTTGTTGACCAGGGCTGCAAGGAAAGGTCTGCCTACTTCCACAGGCTTTTGCCTTGGGTGGGAAGAGGTGAACTTTGCTTTTGGTAGGGATAGCGAAGTTGTTGAATCTTTTGTCTGACACTTTTTCAGTATGTTGTATTAGCTTCCCTCTTGCATTATGGCCTTCAACAGAACTTCCACCATTGAAGTAGAAGCAGCCGCAGAGCCTTAAATTGCATTTTAATTACATACATACACACACTAAGACGATGTAAGTTTATTTTAGAAATAAAGAGACTAAATTATAGAGATTTTAAAAGTGAAAAATAAAGCTATTAAACTTCTGATTCTAGATTATTAAAAATATTGGGCCCAATCCTGCCTAAGTTTACACATGTGCAAAACTTTACTTAACGCAGATCGCAATTTGCTCAAGGCTGGAAGCTCTTGAGTGGAGATTTTCATCTGCCCAGTAGAGCCTTGAAGATTTTGGGCAAACCTCAAGATGCTGGCAGATACAGGCTCCGGATACCTTTAATTTACACTTAGGTGTCAATGAAATGCAGATGTATTACAGCAGAATGGATTTATTTAGGTCCTGTATAAACAATGGCTCTAGTTTAAAGCTGGAAATTTCAAAGGGGCCTAAGGAAATTAGACATCCAGCTCCCTTTAAATTTCAATTGCAGTTGGGTGCCTTAGGCTCTTTTGAAAACTGCAGCCTAAGCCCTGGTCTACACTAGGACTTTAGGTCGAATTTAGCAGCATTAAATCGATGTAAACCTGCACCGGTCCACACGATGAAGCCCTTTATTTCGACTTAAAAGGCTCTTAAAATCGATTTCCTTACTCCACCCCTGACAAGTGGATCAGCGCTTAAATCGACCTTGCCGGCTCGAATTTGGGGTACTGTGGACACAATTCGATGGTATTGGCCTCCGGGAGCTATCCCAGAGTGCTCCATTGTGACCGCTCTGGACAGCACTCTCAACTCAGATGCACTGGCCAGGTAGACAGGAAAAGAACCGCGAACTTTTGAATCTCATTTCCTGTTTGGCCAGCGTGGCAAGCTGCAGGTGACCATGCAGAGCTCATCAGCAGAGATGACCATGATGGAGTCCCAGAATCGCAAAAGAGCTCCAGCATGGACTGAACGGGAGGTACGGGATCTGATCGCTGTATGGGGAAAGGAATCCGTGCTATCAGAACTCCGTTCCAGTTTTCGAAATGCCAAAACCTTTGTCAAAATCTCCCAGGGCATGAAGGACAGAGGCCATAACAGGGACCCGAAGCAGTGCTGCGTGAAACTTAAGGAGCTGAGGCAAGCCTACCAGAAAACCAGAGAGGCGAACGGCCGCTCCGGGTCAGAGCCCCAAACATGCCGCTTCTATGACGAGCTGCATGCCATTTTAGGGGGTTCAGCCACCACTACCCCAGCCGTGTTGTTTGACTCCTTCAATGGAGATGGAGGCAATACGGAAACAGGTTTTGGGGACGAAGAAGAAGATGATGATGAGGAGGTTGTAGATAGCTCACAGCAAGCAAGTGGAGAAACCGGTTTTCCCGATAGCCAGGAACTGTTTCTCACCCTGGACCTGGAGCCAGTACCCCCCGAACCCACCCAAGGCTGCCTCCTGGACCCAGCAGGCGGAGAAGGGACCTCTGGTGAGTGTACCTTTTAAAATACTATACATGGTTTAAAAGCAAGCATGTGAAAGGATTACTTTGCCCTGGCATTCGCGGTTCTCCTAGATGTACTCTTAAAGCCTTTGCAAAAGGTTTCTGGGGAGGGCAGCCTTATTGCGTCCTTCATGGTAGGACACTTTACCACTCCAGGCCAGTAACACATACTCAGGAACCATTGTAGAACAAAGCATTGCAGTGTATGTTTGCTGGCATTCAAACAACATCCGTTCTTTATCTCTCTGTGTTATCCTCAGGAGAGTGAGATATAATTCATGGTCACCTGGTTGAAATAGAGTGCTTTTCTTCAGGGGACACTCAGACGAGCCCATTCCTGCTGGGCTTTTTGCCTGTGGCTAAACAGAAATGTTCCCCGCTGTTAGCCACAGGGAGGGGGGAAGGTTGAGGGGGTAGCCACGCGGTGGGGGGAGGCAAAATGCGACCTTGTAACGAAAGCACATGTGCTATGTATGTAATGTTAACAGCAAGGTTTACCCTGAAAGAGTGTAGCCACTGTTTTATAAAATGTGTCTTTTTAAAAACCGCTGTCCCTTTTTTTTCCCTCCACCAGCTACATGTGTTTCAATGATCACAGGATCTTCTCCTTCCCAGAGGCTAGTGAAGCTTAGAAAGAAAAAAAAACGCACTCGCGATGACATGTTCTCCGAGCTCATGCTGTCCTCCCACACTGACAGAGCACAGACGAATGCATGGAGGCAAATAATGTCAGAGTGCAGGAAAGCACAAAATGACCAGGAGGAGAGGTGGCGGGCTGAAGAGAGTAAGTGGCAGGCTGAAGACAGGGCTGAAGCTCAAATGTGGCGGCAGCGTGATGACAGGAGGCAGGATTCAATGCTGAGG
The DNA here is from genome assembly GCF_965152235.1 of Eretmochelys imbricata. Taxonomy (NCBI): domain Eukaryota; kingdom Metazoa; phylum Chordata; order Testudines; family Cheloniidae; genus Eretmochelys; species Eretmochelys imbricata. Next base: position 40,891,859 of record NC_135577.1, read on the forward strand.
CTGCTGGAGGACCAAACCAGTATGCTCCAGTGTATGGCTGAGCTGCAGCAAAGGCAGCTGGAGCACAGACTGCCACTACAGTCCCTATGTAACCAACCGCCCTCCTCCCCAAGTTCCATAGCCTCCACACCCAGACGCCCAAGAACGCAGTGGGGGGGCCTCCGGCCAACCAGCCACTCCACCACAGAGGATTGCCCAAAAAAAAGAAGGCTGTCATTCAATAAATTTTAAAGTTGTAAACTCTTAAAGTGCTGTGTGGCATTTTCCTTCCCTCCTCCACCACCCCTCCTGGGCTACCTTGGTAGTCATCCCCCTATTTGTGTGATGAATGAATAAAGAATGCATGAATGTGAAGCAACAATGACTTTATTGCCTCTGCAAGTGGTGATTGAAGGGAGGAGGGGCGGGTGGTTAGCTTACAGGGAAGTAGAGTGAACCAAGGGGCGGGGGGTTTCATCAAGGAGAAACAAACAGAACTTTCATACCATAGCCTGGCCAGTCATGAAACTGGTTTTCAAAGCTTCTCTGATGCGTACCGCGCCCTCCTGTGCTCTTCTAACCACCCTGGTGTCTGGCTGCACGTAACCAGCAGCCAGGCGATTTGCCTCAACCTCCCACCCCGCCATAAACGTCTCCCCCTTACTCTCACAGATATTGTGGAGCACACAGCAAGCAGTAATAACAGTGGGAATATTGGTTTCGCTGAGGTCTAAGCAAGTCAGTAAGCTGCGCCAGCGTGCCTTTAAATGTCCAAATGCACATTCTACCACCATTCTGCACTTGCTCAGCCTGTAGTTGAACAGCTGCTGACCACTGTCCAGGCTGCCTGTGTACGGCTTCATGAGCCATGGCATTAAGGGGTAGGCTGGGTCCCTAAGGATACATATAGGCATTTCAACATCCCCAACAGTTATTTTCTGGTCTGGGAATAAAGTCCCTTCCTGCAGCTTTTGAAACAGACCAGAGTTCCTGAAGATGCGAGCGTCATGTACCTTTCCTGGCCATCCCACGTTGATGTTGGTGAAACGTCCCTTGTGATCCACCAGAGCTTGCAGCACTATCGAAAAGTACCCCTTGCGGTTTATGTACTCGGTGGCTTGGTGCTCTGGTGCCAAGATAGGGATGTGGGTTCCGTCTATGGCCCCACCACAGTTAGGGAATCCCATTGCAGCAAAGCCATCCACTATGTCCTGCACATTTCCCAGGGTCACTACCCTTGATATCAGCAGATCTTTGATTGCGTGGGCTACTTGCATCACAGCAGCCCCAACAGTAGATTTGCCCACTCCAAATTGATTCCCAACTGACCGGTAGCTGTCTGGCGTTGCAAGCTTCCACAGGGGTATCGCCACTCGCTTCTCAACTGTGAGGGCTGCTCTCATCTTGGTATTCATGCACCTCAGGGCAGGGGAAAGCAAGTCACAAAGTTCCATGAAAGTGCCCTTACACATGCGAAAGTTTTGCAGCCACTGGGAATCGTCCCAGACCTGCAACACTATGCGGTCCCACCAGTCTGTGCTTGTTTCCCGAGCCCAGAATCGGCGTTCCACAGCATGAACCTGCCCCATTAGCACCATGATGCATGCATTGGCAGGGCCCATGCTTTCAGAGAAATCTGTGTCCATGTCCTGATCACTCACGTGACCGCGCTGACGTCGCCTCCTTGCCTGGTATCGCTTTGCCAGGTTCTGGTGCTGCATATACTGCTGGATAATGCGTGTGGTGTTTAATGTGCTCCTAATTGCCAAAGTGAGCTGAGTGGCCTCCATGCTTGCCTTGGTATGGCGTCCGCACAGAAAAAAGGCGCGGAATGATTGTCTGCCGTTGCTCCGACGGAGGGAGGGGCGACTGACGACACGGCTTACCCGGAGCTAAAATCAACAAAGGGGGTGTCTTTACATCAAGGAGTATTTCAGGCAGGACTTCACGGAGGGTTCCAATAAGAAATGGTGCACCAAAGTTATTGTTCTTATTGGAACAAGGAGGTTAGCCTGGCCTCTAATTGATACGTGGCTAGATTTACCTCGCTGCACCTTCTCTGTGAGTGACTGCAGTGTGACCTAGAGGAATGAGTCCCCTAGACAGGGGAGGAGGCAAATGAGTACAAAACAAATCTGGTCTATTTCTTGTTTTGATCCACTCCATCTATCTTTTACATCTTTGGCTGGCAGCAGACGGTGCAGAAGGACTGCATGCCATCCACATCTCATGGCTGCTCAGCAGAAGCTGGTACAATACGACTGCTAGCAATCCTCATCTCTTGCCTGCCCAGCAGAAGATGGTACAGTACGACTGCTAGCAATCCGTATCGCCTGCCTGCTCACCATAAGATGGCTCAATAGGACTGACTGCAGGACTAAAGAGAATGACCTGGTCAAGTCACTCCAAATTTAGTCCCTGCGCCCATGTCTGCCCAGGCGCTCCCAGCCGACGTGGCCAGGAGCACCTCGGACACGACGAGGACGGCTACCAGTCATACTGCACCATCTGCTGCCAGAAGGCAATGGGTTGCTGCTACTGTGTAGCAAAGCCGTACCACATCTGCCAGCACCCAGGAGACATAGGGTGACGGTTACCTGAGCGGGCTCCATGCTTGCCGTGGTATGGCGTCTGCACAGGTAACTCAGGAAAAAAGGCGCGAAACGATTGTCTGCCCTTGCTTTCACGGAGGGAGGGAGGGAACGGGGGCCTGACGATATGTACCCAGAACCACTTGCGACAATGTTTTAGCCCCATCAGGCATTGGGATCTCAACCCAGAATTCCAATGGGCAGCGGAGACTGCGGGAACTGTGGGATAGCTATCCACAGTGCAATGCTCCGGAAGTCGACTCTAGCCTCGGTACTGTGGAAGCGCTCCGCCGAGTTAATGCACTTAATGCACTTAGAGCATTTTCTGTGGGGACACACACACTCGAATATATAAAACCGATTTCTAAAAAACCAACTTCTATAAATTCGACCTTATTCCGTAGTGTAGACATACCCTAAGTATTAATTTCTCATTGACAGTGATAGATTTTTTTAAAAAACATTGCATTTTGAAGATATTTGCCATGCTATTTAATAATGTAAGTGACTTTTGAGGCCTAAGTTACTTGATAATGTCCTTTCAAACACACACATAAAAAACAGAGGGACTCACCCAAACCAAAGCCCCACATTTATCTTCAAAATAAAATGTAGGTGGAAATTTGTTAATTATTCTCCTTTGTGACAGTTCTAATTCTGAAGGGTGAAAATAAGTATATTTTAAAAATTAGATAAAAGGTTAGGCCTCTCACTCTTGACAGGCCTATAAAATGATCTTGGTATCTAGACTAAAAATAGTTCTGCATCAGAGTTGATGGTGTCATTAGCAGTTAAGGCAGGGGTGGGCAAACTTTTTGGCCCGAAGGCCAGCGGCCTATTATTGCCTAGGCCGACAAGGCCTAGGGCTAGGGCGGCAAATTTATAATAGCAGCATTTTTGTAATCACTGCATCAGTGATGTGCACCGCAATTCTACCAATCATAGCGCGTATTGGAACCACCCATGACGGCGCAACGCCATTAAGTAAAGAACATGCTCGCGACAATCCTAAATGTTAACAATATGACCGGAAGGAAGAAATTAAGCGGTTCTCAGTTAAAAAAAATGCTATACAAAAGAAAGGGAAAATGAAATGATAGCAAAAATGCGCAAAATTGATTCCTTTCTTGTATCAGTTAGTGCCGACAGTGAGACAGAACAAATAGTGAAAGTAGTAGTGAAGTAAAAAGTGAAAATACTGGTGTTGATATTGAAAATATTGATGTGGTTAAAGTACATATTGAAACTAATGAAGAAATTCCGGCTGCTGTTAGTGTTGAAGAAAATACTCCAAATACTAGCATATCAGAGATGACCGGGAATCATGTTGATCTGGATATCTTTGACAATATTGCAGAGATTTGCGAATCATGTCAATCAGATATTCAATCTGACATAGAAATATCTACCATAAGTGACGACCCGGCCCAATGGATATTGAATGATGCTACAATTGAATATTTATCAGTGCATAGTATTAAACAAAATATCGACAGTGATTTTACTAACTCAAAAAGACAATATACTGATAAAATGTGTGTTCTAACAAAAAATGTGTTTGAACGACATCTTTTAAATGGTGAAGTAAAGCCAGAGCAGTATCTTGTATGTCAAAGGAGCCGTGTTTTGTGCCCCATATTGATTATTCAGTGGGATCTCTAGTCTGGCGACAAGTGGATACCATGACTGGAAAAACATATCAGCTTGACTAAGTGAACATGAAAATTCGACTGAACATAAAACGTGTGTATTGACAATGGTGAAGAGAGGCAAGATATCCGGAAGAATTGATACGAATGTAAAATTTCAAACGGAAGAAGACATTATTTATTGGAGAAATGTGTTGAAGAGGATTGTAGCAGTGGTAAAGAAACTTTCGAGCAGAGGACTTGCATTTAGAGGCAAGGTGGAAAAATTTGGATCACCTTATAACAACAATTACATGATGGCCCTTCAGCTTGTTGCAGAATTCAGTCCATTTTTAGCAAATCACATTGCACGTTACGGAAATGAAGGTCGAGGTAACGTATCTTATCTTTCATCCTATATATGTAATGAATTTATAAAATTGATGGTTTCAAATGTAATCTCAAATATTATTAAAGAAGTAAAAGAAGCCAAATATTTCTCGATAAGCGTTGATTCAACTCCCAACATATCTCATGTTGATCAATTGGCTTTTATACTGAGATATGTAAACGATGATGGCATACCAGTAGAGAGGTTTCTTTGTTTTTTACCAAATACTGGCCACAAATCAGAACAGTTAGCTGATGCTGTACTTTCAACTTTGAATTGTTATGGATTAGATATCGCAAACTGCCATGGCCAGTCGTACGACAATGCCACTAACATGTCTGGTGTATATAGTGGGTTGCAAGCAAGAATAAAGAATATAAATCCTTATTCTGTGTATGTGCCTTGCTCTGCGCATTCTTTAAATCTGGTTGGAGTATGTGCAGCAGAAAGTTGTCAAGAAGCATGTTCATTTTTCTCAACTGTCCAACATCTTTATTCATTTTTTTCTGCCTCTACTCACCGGTGAGAGATTTTACTAATTTGAAGCCAGGCAGTAAAGTAATAAAAAAACTTTCTGAGACTCGATGGTCATCTCGAGTGGAAACTTGTCATAATTTGAGCGAAAACTGGAATGCTGTAATTAAAAGCCTTAAATACAATAAAGTAATATGCTACTGAGAAACCTGTTACATGTAAAAAGAAAAGGAGTACTAGTGGCATCTTAGAGACTAACCAATTTATTTGAGCATAAGCTTTTGTGAGCTACAGCTCACTTCATCGTAATGAAGCTGCAGGCCTGCAGCGAAAACTCGATCAACTTGAGGCAGCTTTTACGGCTGTATTTTGGAGCTCACTCTTGGAAAGATTTCATATAACTAGCCAAAAACTGCAAAATGTTTATATTGATATACAGGCAGTTGTAGAACTCTACAACTCACTAATAGGATACATTAACTCTATATGGGACTTGTTTGATATGTACGAAGAGACAGCCAAAGAAAAATCTGAAATTGAAGACTATAAATTTCACACCAGGCAAAAAAGAAAGCGTAAAGTTCAATCTGATGAGACACGCAAAGTTGAAGTGGAAATGCGTGGTAGAGATAAATTTAAAGTAGATACCTTTTTAACAATACTAGACCTTGTATGCTCTGAATTAAAACACAGAAGTAATGCTTATCAAGAAATTTATGGCAGATTTCAGTTTCTCTCTAACATTACCAATACTTCAATAACAGATATAACAGCTCATGTTAAAAAATTACAGCTATGCTACCAAGGAGATTTAGAAGAATCATTCGTGAATGAGTGTCTACATTTTCGATCGTATTTGGAAGGTGTCAAAATTCCTAAAAATGAAAAGAAGTCAATTTTAAGATATTGCAGGCTTCTTCGAAATTGAAATAATTATTCAATATATCCAAATATTGATATTGCCTTCTGAATGTTTGTTTGCACACCTGCTACAAACTGTTTAGCGGAACGATCATTTTTGGCATTAAAAAGGGTGAAAAACTATTTGAGGGCTAATCTCAGTGAAGAAAAATTAAACTCCCTTTCTCTCCTGACAATTGAAAAGGATTTAACAACTTCTCTGGATTATACAGAATTAATTAATAAGTTTTCCTCTCAAAGGTGTAGGCATAAACAAATGTAATTACTTATTACTCACATACTTTTACTTCTTTTATTGTATCTACATAAAATAAAAAATAAATATTTGATATACACCAGACCCCCGCTTGAATGTGCGGTTCCACCCTATAAGCAAAATCGTGCTATACTGACGCCTGTTCAAGCGAGGGTCCGCTGTATGTGTAATTTTATTTATAATAAAACTTGCAAATGTTCAATTATTTTAATGATATTTAGATTCATTTTAGTTCAAACGAATTTGTAAAAAAACTAAAACCAGTTCGGGGGCGGGGGGCGCGGCAATTATTTCAGGGCCTAGGGGCGGCAAAATCATTAATCCGCCACTGCCGAGAGCCACATTGGGGTTGCAAAACTGTATGGAGGGCCGGGTAGGGAAGGCTGTGCCCCCCCCAAACAGTCTGGCCCCCGCCCCCTATCCGCCCCCTCCCACATCCCGCCCCCTGACTGCCCCCCCTCAGAACTCCTGACCCATCCAACCCTCCTGCTCTTTGTCCCCTGACCATCCCCTCCCAGGACCCCCTGCCCCTAACCGCCTTGCCCGCCTCCCCCTCCCCCAGGACCCCATTCCCTATCCAACCCCCTTCGCTCCCTGACTGCCCTGCCTCCTATCCACACCCCCACCCTCTGACAGGATCCCTGGGACTCCCATGCTTATCCAATCCTCCCTGCTCCCTGCCCCCTGACTGCCCCCCGGGATCCTCTGCTCCTTATCCAGCTGCGCCCTACTGCCTGTCCCCCCAACTGCCCTGCCCCCCATCCACACCCCCGCCCCCGACAGGCCCCCCAGGACTCCTATGCCTACCCAACCCCCCATTCCCCATCCCCTGACTGCCCCCCCAGAACCTCTGCCCCATCCAACCGCCCCCTGTCCCCTGACTGCCCTCCCCCCCGAGACCTCCTGCCCCTTATCCAACCCCTCCCCCCCCCGCTCCCTTACCAGGCTGCTCAGAGCAGCAGGACTGGCTTATTGGAGAGCCTGGGAGGTGGGTGGACACAAGCTGTGCTGCCCATGCGGCAGTGTGGCTGCCGGGGAGGGGAGACAGCAGGGAAGGGGCTGGGGGTGAGCCTCCCCCGCTGGAAGCTCAAGGGCCGGGCAGGATGGTCCTGCAGGCTGGATGTGGCCTGTGGGCCATAGTTTGCCCACCTCTGAGTTAAGGTTACAATAACATAGCAATGAATGGTTTGGATCAGGAGACTCCATTTAAATGAGTGTGCGTTATTACTAACATAATAGCAGATTTGGCTACTGCTGTCCCTTAAAGGTCTGGAATTGAACCTAAAAATCATCAAGAAGTTTAGTCCCCAAATTAACTGCAAAGCAGCCGTAGTCCAAATTCCTACTGAACTTTTTGTAACTTTATTTTCAGTACATTGCTGAAATAGCGTGATACTGCAATGGCCTGGTATCTTCAGGACCCTCCGTTTTAAGCCTAAAGAGAGTTAAGACCTACAAAAATATTTTTAGGAACTAGATATCGCACCGCAATAAAAGTACAGTACAGCTTTTATCAGAGAACAAGTTGTAAAACCTCTGTCAGAAGATAATCAACTAGTTCTAGCACATAGTATCTCTGAGAAGGTTATGAGCTTTTTTTTTTTTTTTTCCCTAAATAAAAGAAGAAAGCAGAAGAGGCTAAGTTCATTTCAAGGTAGTATTTCACTCAGATTGCTATAAATAATTTATTTTGCTTTGCTTTATATGAATGCATAACATTTCCTGTTCACCAGAGGACCATCTGACAAAAAGTCATCCAAATTTATAGGTTAGCCACTTCTTATCTCACTACAGATACTGTATCTCTAGCTCACTATAGCAATGGTAACAGAAAAGCTGGACATTTTCCTTCCTTTTCCACTGGCCAAAGGACATCAAAAAGCAGTGACGGATTAACTGTTCCCAGGGGCCCTGGCCAATTTGGGGGCTCCTACAGAAGCACCAGAATCCATATAGAATCCACCCCTTGCTCCTCCTCTCCCTCATAGGGTCCCGCCCCCTGCGCCTCATCTTCCCCCAGAAGCCCCATCCTCTGGCCTGGCTGGAAGCTGGAGCCGGGCTGTGGTAGGGTAACCATATTCTCCCCCTCCCCCCGGTGTGGAGCTGGCCCAAGCCACTCACCTGAGCCCCCGTCCTCCCCTGCGCAGAGCTGGCCTGAGACCTGCCACTCACCACCCCCCACCCCCGAGCCCCTTTTTGGCAAAACTGGGCATTTGTCCGTTTGCTCTTGTTAATCGATCAGTTGGAAAGAACAAACAAGACAAATGCCCAGATTTACCAAAAAAGTTAGGATGTCCAGGGCGGGGCTTAAAAAGGGGCCTGTCTCGGCCAAAACGGGACATATGGGTACCGTAGGCTGCACTAAGAACTGCCCAGGGAGCTTGGGCTGCAGTGGGGGAGCCCTGGACCCTCCACCTGCCCTGGGCAGGGGACCAGGGTGTCCTAGAGCAGCCCCTGGCCTGTGTCTCCGCCCTGTCGGGTGTGCTGCTCAGGGCAGGTGGAGGGTCCAGGTCTCCCCACAGCAGCCTGGCTCCAGCTTCTGGCCTGGCCGGGGCCTTGTGAGGAAGGGGAGGTGGTGAGCGGGGGAAAGAGGGGAGAAAGGTTCTTTGTTCCCAGGGTCTCAATAAATCTTAATCCGCCTCTGAAAAAAAGGTTATGAGGCATATAGTCATTTCTACACTGAAAACAATGTAATTAAAAATGCAGATTAAAAAGGTGTGTATGTATTTGGGAAAGGAGCCAAAATTACACTGAATATTTTTATAGACCTATTTTAAAGGGTAGTACTATCCATTGATATTACTCTGGGATTTAATTGCTTGTGTAATTCCACTGATCCCAGTGGAGTTGCACCAAGAGGAATGTGGAAATCATGATTTCTTCCATTTTCCAGTTTTTTTTTTTCAATTGCACCTTCATAAACTTGAACCTGTCAATATAAGATTCAGTTTGGAGGCTATATTATCACTTCCTATCTAGACTCATAAGAAGAGGCCCCTCTTCTGACCTTCAAACAACCCCAGCCTCAGTATCAGAAGCAATCCCCCACAGACCAAGACAACAACTCAAAGAGGCACCAAACCCTTCCAGAACAACAGATGCAAAAACTGTAGACATAGCTCCACTGATAATGATGATTAATACTCCCCACAACGCACCTTTCAAGATCCATGGGTCCTACAGATGCCTATAGCAACATGTGGGGTACGTCAGCCAGTGCATCAAATGCCCCAACAACTTTGTGGTTGAAAGCAAACAACTACTCTGCTCTCGGATCAACTCGTGCAGAAAAGTGTAAAGGACAAAAAAAACTTACCGCCCCTCAGCGAACACTTTTCACAAAGCCATCACTCCATATCCGACACTTCTCAGTCCTTCTATCGAAAGGAAACCTGCACAACACCTTCAAAAATAAAAAAAATTTTTGTGGAAATTTAAATTCATAACTCTACTGGACACTAAAAACCATGGACTTAAAAGAGACACTGGTTTTATGGCTCATTATAACAATTTGTAACACATCCTACTGCCTTCTAACCCTTAATTGCTCACGTAAAATTAAATGATCTACAGCATGTGTGATCCCTTATGCTTAACAATCTGTCCCACTTTATATTTAGCTTGGACACTTTGCTTACTTTCTCCAGACCTGAGGAAGAGCTCTACGAAACTTGAAAGTTTTTCTCTTCCACCAACAGGAGTTGGTCCAATAAAAGATATTATCTCAATTACCTAGTCTCTTTTCTAGATAATTCGAATCACTCATCCAAATCATATAGGGTCAAAGAGTGACACACTTACTTAAATTCTGGGATTTAGATCTCATGAGTAAAATATAGTTTTTAACAAGTTATGTAAGTGAATCCTAATTTGTATGAATGTTGTTACAGCTGAATTTTTTGTTTGTTTGTTTTGAAGCTGTTAAAGGTTTTGTATATAGCTCATCTTTGATAAATTCCATGTGTGACTCTGAAGTAAGTTCTGTGAAGAAAACCTAAAAAATAAATCAAACCAAGGGTTTAAGGACCAAGATCCTGCTCCCATTGAAATCAATGACTGCCACTGCCATTGCCTGCAATGGGGCCAACAGCAGACCCTAAATTCTGAGGACCTTACTCATTCAAACGCCCATTGAAGTTCTTGAGAATTTGGATTGTGTGAAGACTGAGTAAGGACCTCAGAACTCAGTCACAAGAGTACAGTTTTAGTTTGAGTAGAAAGAGCAGACTATTTAAATTCTTCGAGTTACAGACATGTTTCTGTTGCTCAACGTGGGAATTAACTGTCAGGTGAAAAAAGCCATTGACTGAAGGAGATGGATAGTACAGGATAATGTGGATTGACACCATATTTCAAAACTACGTTGGCAGACAGATGGCAACGTTGAAAGGCCTGTAGCTACAGGAGGTGATAAGCTTTAGAGTAGCCAATGCTAGGACTTTGTTCCCTTAAGTGCTGCCTAACCAGATGGAAGTGTATTATTAGAAACAACAAAGATGCCTGTCCTTACCCAAAACAGGTAATGAAATTGTAAGGAAATGTATTTTGTTCCTGCAAAATTTTTTGACAATATCAAATAAGTTTTTTTTCACCGTTTTGGGGGTTTTCTTATAAAATGGAAGATTCAGAAACTGAAATTTTCTTGGCCTAAAATCAGAAAATTTTGGCCAAAATCCACAATATTTTCAGGCTTTGATTACCAAAGAGTGAAAAAAAAATTGGGCTATGGTGAAAACCTGAAAAACAGTCAGAAACAGACATTTCCCACAGAGATTTCCATTTTGACACAAAAGCTATTTTTATTAAAAAAAAAAAAAAAACAACCCCCCCATGCACGTTTAAAAAAAAAAACTTCACCAAATGTACCCAAGACTTCACCTCAGAGATGAGTTAACTTCAGTGCTTAGATCGCACGCTTTAGACGTTGCTAAAGCACAGGAAATCTAAACATTCAACTGTAATAGCTCATTTCCATGACTTAGAACTTAGTTACACTAGACTTATTTCTTTAGATTTCTATAAAGTGTATTTACACTATAACAAAGGGAAAGTTTAAAAATAAAGTGGATGCAAATAAAGCTTTAATTTCACTGAATACTGGTGTAAGTTTCACTGATATGAGCGTAAGGACATATTGGACCCAATTTCCATGGCTCTGTTGCTGTTGAAGAACTATAGAAAATCATATTTACCATAAAAATGCAGAAATATTCCAGTTATTTAGAACAGCCATTCTTTTCTCTTTAACCTAATTAACAATATCAACAATGTGTCCATTCATTGCAGTACTGAAGCAGATGAAAGGAATACATTTTAAACAGTTTCTTGTATGATTTTGTATCATTCACATTCAGATATGAGACAAATGACATTTCAACATATAGTTCATACGTTCACATAAAGGTATTGTGGAAAATAGCAACTTCAGCTGGAGGAATTTACTATTATATTCTCCTTAAATTGCAAAGATAATAAAACTATCAAATCCCCACTATTTCATTGCATGGCATTATGAAATCCAATCCATATGGTCTCCCTGTATACTGAAAATCCCCCATCACATCCTGAAAACCTCCTCTCCTCATCTTCATTTCTCTCACTTCCCCCCCTCCTTCACTTTAAGAAATTGACTACAGGTGCAAAATCTCACTTAACGTGCTGGAAGGAAAAGAATGTGCTGCACCAAGCCAAAGGCACTGATATTATCACAGCAGACAACATGATAATGCAAACCACACTCTTGACTGTCTAATTTTCATTTGTGGTGGGTGTGGTGCTTCTCAGGGTACCCAGGCCTGAGAGTCTCCTTGTTACCTCCTGTCTCCAGAGTGAGGTCTTGCCTATTCCTGGCTGGGAATGAGTTCCCTGCCACCACCAGCCATTCAGCCACTCAAGCACTTTCCTCTGGGCAATGCCACCAGTCTCTTTGCCTTGCAGGTTAACAATAGGTGCAGCCCTGTCCCCGAGCCCTTTGAATTATTCCCCTATGATACCCAGCCCAACACTGGCTACTCCCACATCCCAGATCCTTTGCCCCCAAAGAAGCAGTGTGCCCCAGTTTACGAGTTTTACCTTAAACCACTGCTTCTGTAAACCACACAATGCTTGTGAGGCACTTATAGTCAAACAAAAGTTGGTTAATTTAAGAAAGAATAAAGATTTAACTAGACACAAGAGAAAGTGCAAATGGTTACAATAGAAAACAAAACCATAAGATGTGAAGCTGGATCTACACATTAATAGTTGCCTTTCCTATCTAATAAAGTAGGTGCCCACCCCACATACAATGTTCAGTCTGTTCTGGCTTCACGGGAACCAGGATGCAATTTTTCATGACAACACCTCACTCCTCGTGTCTTCAGAGAAAGGATTCTGAGGTCCTCTTCCTCCTCGGTGTCATGCAGAAACACTTTTGTTTCTATTCAAGAACAGGAAAACCCCTGTTTAATTGTAAAGTTCCTTTTTTACCTTCAAGAGAATTTGATTGTTTGCAGTTGTCTCTGATGGTTTTTCCATTGAAAGTCTTGGGATTGAGCAAAGATAAACAGGATATAGGAGTGTGGACACCTAGAAGAAGGCAGCAGTGTGCATGCCCAGAGGCAGGAACATAGGCACCTAAGGAACTTTTACTCTGAAAAACTTAGGTGCTGAATAAGTTTAGGCATAGTAGAGCCAAAACTGGGACTTAGGTGCCTAAGTCTGGTGTTTAGGCACCTCAGTCCCTCTGTGGATCACGCCCATAGATATTATATGGTGACTGGCACTGTAAAAGCCAGACATATAAAAGGTCACACTGAGCCAACCTAATGATGTAAAGAGGGAGGATAGAATGTAGAAGCAAGCTTGCAAACTTAGTGTCATGGGAGTAATTTTGCCACAGTACCATAGTCTGTGCAATAGAGACACTGGAGTGTTGATCCCTTCAGCATTTGCAGATTCTTTTAGTTTAGTGAAGCAGAGTCTTGCTGGAGTTCAACAGAATTTGAGCTTTTGTTTTAGAAATAAGCAGAAAGTAGGTGATGAAGATGCACCTTTCATATCTTGGATCTTAGCCTAATTTTCTCCCAACATGGTAAGATTAAGTTCATCATCATTTGTTTGTAAGGAAATTAGTGTAGAAGGACCTTTGGAGCAACTAAAGCAGTTGACTGCAAAATGAGATTTGATCCATAAATTGACCATCATATCTCCAAAGGGAAGCTGATTCCTGTGTTTCGATTGAGGATACCTTCTATAAATAGTTGTGGTATTTGGTGAAAAGGGAGATGTAAATCTAAGACCTGATATTTCTCCTAAGCTTGGGTGAAGCCCAGGTATTTATGTTCTTTAAGCATATTTTCTGTATATTATTGAATATGCTGAGTTTTGCAAACTATGTTATTTGCTAGTCTATGTGGTTAAAAGTTACTTCTCTGTTCACTGTTGTTAATAATCAACGCTGGTTAATATGTTTCATAAGGTGGAACATGCAATGTGATCCTCATTTTGCCTTGTTCTCTTTTTTGGGGTACGTCATTTTAAGAGACATTTTAATTTGAGAAAGGTCACTGTTTTCATCATGCATGTACTCAATTTCTTGCTCATGTTTTTGGTTTCAGAATTACGGCCCCCGTTTGATGATAAGACAGTCTGTGTTATTCCAAAGGCAGATGCTGGTCAATGAGTAGAGGGAGCATTACTATATAAAATACAAAGTCTTTTGAGGGTAGCTCAAGATTATTTAGATGAGTTTTTCCTTTAATATCTAATCTCTACAGACTCCTAATCCCTGACTCTATGTAGGTGCTCAGTATGGTCACATAACAGTTCTAAAAAGGCATATTACTCATTGAGGCTACACTTACTTTCAGCATGCCACCAGTGAGAACTCCAGTTCAAACTTTCCACAACATAAGCGAGAGCTTTAGCAATTTCACCCTGGCCGCCAAGTAGGCAAGAATGCCACACCAAATCAGGGCAAAATCATCTCTGGGTCGATTGGATATTAAACCTTATTATCTTTCTTACCACCCAAGATACATTACAAAGTGCTTGACAAACATTCAGTGCAAGTACTGCCCACATTGGTTGAATAAGATCTTCCTGCTCCAAATTGCAAGCTCTCTATTATTCTTTATTAACTATTCCATCCTAAAATTTACTTGATGCAAGTAACTTCCATTGAGACCCATTTTACATGTGATTTTTTTCACATAGCCACAAGTTGACCCACAAGTTTTGGAAACACAGCAACAAACAATACTGTTATATGATAGAAGGAATGCAGCAGCCCCTGCCACCTAGTGGATGCAACTGGCATTCACATGTGGAGACAGACAACTTTAATTCTAGTGATTGTTACAAAAACATACTCAAGAACACAGAAAAGGAGTGGGGCTCAAGGGAGCTGGAAGAGAGTAAACTCCACAGCGTTTACATTTCTATGGAGGCTTATTTAAAAGGTTCAAAACAGTTCTTAAGATTAAAACTTTAACATTTACTGCTGATAAAAGAGTAAAAAGCTCACAAAATATGCCTGGATTTTCCTGGTGTAACTGAAAGGCTGAATTTGACCCACTTGGCCAGATTCTTCTCTTTGACACACTAATGTAATTTGTTATTGCAGGAGTTACATTGGTGTAAAGCTACTGTTACAGGGCAGAGAATCAGTCCTGCTGTATATAAAGAGTCTTCTTGTTTGCTAAATGTGTATGAGGGTTATCCCTTTGTACATCACTGTGCAATGTAATGAGATGGTGTCATTAAAACAAATAATCACATGATGTTTGGCCTGACTAATATTTCAGAATGGTAAAATGACCCTAGAGGCCCTGCTTATAGAAAGTGGGATCACCCCAGTAAAACTGCTGAGATGCCGAGGAGTTGAGGATGGGTGGCAAGTGGCAACCCTCAGTGAGCATGTGCAATGGAGAATGTGTGTTTAAAGTCGATCAAACTACAGAATTGCAATACCTGAGATTCCTTGCTTACCTTAGACTCCAAGGGGGTTTATTCATCATTAACAGCAATGGTTAGAGCCCAGTGGAAAGAGGATAGCATGAAAAATCATGTGAAAAGGAACCGGGAATACATAATTCCTTATCCTGGCTCTGCCAACAAACTGCTTTGGGCAAGTCACTTGGCCTTTCTGGCCCTGTCTACAATACAGACACTGCCATTTAAAAAAATGATTTAATTCATTCTACCATTTACCTTTTTTTGCCGTTGTAAAGACATACTATAGCAACAGTGCAGGGGTAAGTCATTCCAGAATTACAGAATTATAATTTATAAAGCCTCCCCTCACAATCTTCTGGGGTGTTTAGAGTACTACATGCATACCTCATACAAAGGTGTTTAAAACATCATCAAGGCAAACAAATTAAATGGAATGTTAAAAGCATCACTAGAAAGGGGGTTCCTATCAAGGGCAGAAAATGATTTGAACAGGAAACACCATGAAAAAGTAATGCTTTAGAACTTTTATTTATATTTTTCAAGTGAAGGGGATTAGTCTGAGGCAGATGTGCCAAGGGTGGTTTCTACCATCAAATAATCTTCAGGATATCACATAGGATGACGGAGATATACACAACTAACATTCTTACGCGGGTGCGTGTACACACATGAGACTACAGGAACAGCAATAATTTTTGTCTTGAAACCATAAAGAGATTAGTTAATTAACATTCGAATGCCACTTCGGAGGCAGAGACAAAGCTTGGTGCAAGTGCTAAGCATTAATACTAATTACTATTTCCTTATGTTGTAAGATATTAGCATAGATGGAGCCTGACTTTAAAAGCCTGTTTAAAATTAACTGTAGAAAAAGGGAAGATGGGTAGGGTAATATCTTTAATTGACCCAACTTCTGTTGATGGAAGAGAGAAGTTTTCAAGCTACACAGAGTTCTTCTGCAGGTCTGGGAAAGGTACTCAGTGTCCCAGCTAAATACTAGGGGGAACAGATTGCTTAGCTTAAGTAGTTAACACATATTGTAACAGATTATGCAAGGTGAAGTGGCTTGTTAATATCTCTACAATCATAGGACAAACAGGGGTGGGATTAGTGAGTTACAGATTGTTGTAATAAGTCATAAATCCAACATCTTTCTTAAGACCATGATTTTTAGCATCTAGGAAAGTTATGAATTAAACTCACAGGCTTGTCTTTTGAAGCTGTTATGCAGGTTTCAAGAGTGTAGTGATTGTCTGGTTTCTCTCACATAGTTGTTGTTAGGCAACATCATCAAGTGCATCAAATGCCCCAACAACAACTATGTGGGAGAAATCAGACAATCACTATGCTCTCAAATTAACACTCAGAGAAAAACGATAAAAGACAAAACCACCATATTACCCATGAGTGCACACTTTTCACAAAACAGTCAATCTGTATTTGACCTGAGTCCTTGTCCCCAAAGATATTACACCTCAACTACCTAGTCTCTTTGATAGATAATTCAAATCACTCATCCAACTCACAGAGTCAGATAGTGACACACTTACATTCTGGGATTTAGATACCATGAGTGAAATATAGTCACCTTAGGCTGGAACTTGGGCTCTGAGACTCAGTGCCATGGGTCTTTTACTGCAGCACAGATATACCCCGAAACAACACATTTTTGCTCAGCTGAATAGGGATTTGTTCCCGTCTAGCTGCCAATTTGCTTAAAACTCACGCAGGCTCATAGCTCTACACTAGCAAAATGTCTGCATAGCAGTCACAAAAGTACAGCATACTGTAGAAAAGTGTTAAGAGCTCATCTACACTGTACAAAATACTGTATCAATGACAATATGTATGTCCCCTGACGCAACTAAAACATACTTCAGTCTTGCAGCGTATATGAGACTGAACTGTATTTTAAACACATTGAGGGACTAGTGTTGAAAATGGCACTTAGTACCTTCTAATTCTACACTATAGAAGGATTTACCTCTCACTTGGCAAAATCCTTGAACCTAATAGTTTTCTGGTCTGAAACTTCAGAACTGAGCTCATAAGCAGGAAGGATAAGAATTGAATACAGGAACATCAAATATGTACACATAATAAGAGTGCTAGAGAAAAATCAGATTCATATATGATTTATGTTCTGGCTCAAACACAAATGCGAATCATTCTGGGCTTGTCTTTACAGCAACAACTAGCTCAAGTTAGTACACCGAAGTTCTTCCTCAAGTACTGGTCCCTAGGCATATTCCACTGTGAGAGTGTGTGTAAGTGGTCCACATGCCCAGAGTTGGAGAATTCTTGCAGTTTCCACAGTATGCATCCGATGAAGTGAGCTGTAGCTCACGAAAGCTTATGCTCAAATAAATTGGTTAGTCTCTAAGGTGCCACAAGTACTCCTTTTCTTCTTGCAAGCAGTGTCTGTTGATCTGCACATGAGCCATTGCCTTCATCGTACTTTCAACCAAAGGCATAAAGGAGGGAACAGACCGACGACCTCTCCAGTTCCTTCTTACTGCTGCACAGCCTGGGTTGGAACCTCCAGGGTCTGGAGCTTTCCTTCCACTAATTCCATCTGTAAATATTTCAAAGTTTGCACAGTGCCCTTTGTATACAGTTCTTTGTAGTTACTAAGTTGTTAGTAGTTGTATAGCTTTTAGCGGAATTTTCTAGTTCGATGGATTCCCCACCTCGGAGACTCCCTGCCCCCTGTACACAGTTACGGGTATTGGACTATGCCCAGAACTCTGGGCTTCAAAAACTGTGCATCCTGCCTCCATTCCCTCTTGGTCAGTGACAACCTCCGGCACTGTTTGTACTGTCTGAGAGAGGCACCCATTGCAGCAAGGTGTAATATCTGCTGTTCTTTCCGTAGCTGTTCCCATGAGGCAAGGGAACTCCAGTTTAGAAAACATCTGATGGAGAAGACATGAGGCTGTAGCTGGATCCAGGCTGATGGTCTTCCCCATGCATCGGCCTGAATTGACACAAAGTCCAACTCTGTTTCAGGGAAATCCATAACTATAGATGACCCCCCATCAGCGTCTTGTCAGGAAGGCAGAGAATGCTCACACAAGCATGAGCAGGTCTTCCTCTAAGACTGCTTCGAAGATGTCCACCACAACTCTGCATAAATCAAGCAAATCTGCACATTCAACCCCTCAAGACTTAGTAAGTCTTAAGTCCCACGGCCATGATTATAAAGCTCATAAACCCAGGGCTCTACCTGTACCGGACCCTGTATCAGCGACACCCACTTCACTAGTACCATCCAAGTCACAAAGTCAGGATCCATCAGTTCTGGCATGGTCAGAGCTTCTACAACTGACGGTACCATCACTGTCCCACACTCCGGCCACATGGAGCCTCCTTCCTCCGACCCCATCAACACAAATGAATTGGACACCTTACATTCCAGGCTTATACACTTATACACCGAAGGACATCTTTGCTCTTCCTGAGCCTCAGTTTATCCTCTCATTGGGACCTTCTCTCACTAGGCAGATTGTGACTCCATCAGGAAATGGTGTTACCTTTGACAGAAACCTGTCTCCTATTTCATCTACGCCTTTCTTCCATCAGAACTGTCAGTACCACTGTTGGATCCGGACCCTTACTTCTCTTCCTCTGGACAATCTGAACGTCCAGAGGAGCCATCACTTCCTCCTCCAAAATCTATTAGTCCAAACTGGAGATCCAGAGCATTCTGATACCAATCTCCACTTCAACATTTACCTTAGGGACCGTTGGTTATTCCTCATACATACAAAATGATGGGGTCTAAATTAGCTGTTACCACTCAAGAAGAAGAGATATTGGAGTCATTGTAGATAGTTCTATGAAAACATCCATTCACTGTGCAGCAGCAGTCAAAAAAGCAAACAGAATGTTGGGACTCATTAGGAAAGGGACAGATAATAAGACAGAAAATATCGTGTTGCCTCTATATAAATCCATGGTACGCCCACATCTTGAATATGGTGTGCAGATCTAATTACCCCATCTCAAAAAAGATATATTGGAATTGGAAAAGGCACAGAGAAGACAACAAAAATTATTAGGGGTATGGAACAGCTTCCGTATGAGGAGATATTAATAAAACTGGGACTTTTCAGCTTGGAAAAGAGATGACTAAGGGGGATATGATAGAGGTCTATGAAATCATGACTGGTGTGGAGAAAGTAAATAAGTAAGTGTTATTTACTCTTTCTCGTAATACAAGAACTAGGGGCCTGGGGTCAGCCAGTTAGTAACAGGTATGTGAATAGTGGCTGTGTTTTAAAATCACTGAATCAGTGTTGTGTGTGTTGCAAACAATACTGTTTCTGATAGATGGTGTGTTTTGGCTTCACAGAGATGACCTTGGCAGCCCAGCCTCCCTCTTTGTTATCGCCGGCTGTACAGAATTAGAAAGCAGCCATGAAGAACTGAGGAGGACTTTCTGCGTAACATTCTGATGCACTCCGTGGCTGAAAAACAGGAATTGAAGGAGTGGTGGGACAGCAAGAAGAGGGACAGAAAGGAGAACGCAGCCCACCAGAATGAAGCTGCAGAGCGGCTCTTAAACATTATGGAGCGCCAAGCGGACACGCTCAAGGTGCTACTAGCACTGCAAACCAAACAGCTCCGTGCCCACCCTTCCCTGCAGCTGCTGTCGCAAAACTCTTTCCCATGCGTCCCACACACACCACCAACACACTCTTATCAACCTCCTGGCTCCAGTCTGTACCCGCTGCATTCCATTCCTCCCCCATCACAGTCCAGCACTGCGGACTCCCACTACCCATTGCACTCAACACTCATCACTCTGCAGTTTAGCCCTGCTGAAGTTCAGCACCCACTGCACTGTACTCCAAAGGAGAAGGTTGGATATGATCGCTGGACATACACAAATCTTTAACTGTCTTGGGACCCCACCTCTGCCTGGGACCTTCCCTTCCCTCATCCTCCTCAGTGCTGATATGTTTTTTTGTTTGACTCTCTCCTCTGGTTGTTGTTTTTTAATAAAAGAATTGTGTTGGTTTGAAAGCAATCTTTATTCTATTAATTGAAAGCAAACAGAGTCCTGCAAAGCAACAATTATCTTAAACCTTCATATTGCATCGTCTGCACCAATCACAGTCACCTCCTAGCATTATAAGCGCTGCAGTCCTGAGCATAGCAACAAATATTAGTGGCTTTCAGTTTCAAATTGCTGCCTCAAGGCATCCCTGATCCTTATGGCCCCATGCTGCGCCCTCTAATAGCCCTGGTCTCTGGCTGTTGAAATTCAGCCTCCAGGCACTGAGCCTTAGTGGTCCAGCCCTGCGTAAAGCTTTCACCCTTCCCTTCACAAATATTATGGAGTGTACAGCACACCGCTATAAGCATAGGAATATTGTCATCAGCCAGGTCCAGCTTCTCATATAGGCAGCACCAGCGGGCCTTTAAATGGCCAAAAGCAAACTCAATAGCCATTCTGCACTTGCTCACTGTTGTTGAATCGCTCCTTGCTGCTGTCAAGGTGCCCTGTGTACGGCTTCATAAGCCATGGCATTAAGGGATAAGCAGGGTCTCCCAGGATCACAATGTGCATTTCCACTTCCCCTTACAGTGATCTTTTGGTCTGGGAAGAAAGTCCCTGCTTGCAGCTTCCTGAACAGGCCAGTGTCATGCACCTTTCTGGACCAGCCTGCGCTAATGTCTGTGAAATGCCCACAGTGATCCACAAGGGCCTGGAGAACCACTGAGAAATACCCCTTCCAATTAATGTACTCGATGGCTAGGTGGTCTGGTGCCAGAATTGGAATGTGCGTGCCATCTATTGCCCCTCCACACTTAGGGAAGCCCATTTGTGCAAGGCCATCCACAATGTCATGCACGTTGCCCAGAGTCCCGATCTTTCAGAGCAGGGTGTGATTAACGGCCCTGCACACTTCCATCAACATGAGTCCAACAGTTGACTTTCCCACTCCGAACTGGTTAATGACTGATCAGTAACAGTCTGGAGTAGCCAGCTTCCACAGTGCAATTGCCACGTGCTTTTCCAATGGCAGGGCAGCTCTCATTCTCATGTCCTTGCCCCGCAGGGCTGGGTGAGCTCATCACACAGACCCATGAATGTGGCTTTCCTCATCCAAAAGTTCTGCAGCCACTGCTCGTCATCCTAGACATGCATCACGATGTGATCCCACCACGCAGTGCTTGTTTTCTGAGCCCAAAAGCAGTGTTCCACTGTAATCAGCACATTCATGAATGCCACAAGCTAGTACGTGTGGCGAGATCAATATCGCACTCCTCTTGCCTTTGTAGTTTAAGGAGTAACTCCACTGCCACTCATGATGTGTTAGTCAGAGCGAGCAGCATACTGGTCAACAGTTCAGGATCCATTCCTGCAGACCGAAGATGCAGAGTGCATGGAACATAAACTGTTGAAAGATGGCGCCAAATGCGGACGTAAGCACAGGGATTGCTGGGATGCGAAGCAAAGCATTATGAGGCATTGGGACAGGACCCAGGATGCCCCATGACCCCTCCGCCTTCCCACAATGCTTAGCAGCAGAAGAGGAAGAGGTGCTCTGTTGGATAGCTGCCCAGAATGCATCGCTCCGAATACCACTGCAAGTGCCGCAAGTGTGACCACGCTATTGCGCAGGCAGCTGACAGTGTGAACACACAACAGCGGTTTCCCTTCAGCGCTCTCTGAGCGGCGCTGTAACTCTGCCAATGTAGACATACACTTAGAGCCCTCCCCATTTAGTGTCTCATCTCTGGGAATATTTGCTACTAGCAATCACAGATGGATCACATGCCATTGTAGGCGATCTCATCAAACCATACCCTCCATAAACCCCTCAAGCTCAGTCTTGAAACCAGTTTCTGTTCCTGAAAATCATTCCTCTGATGGTTAGAAACCTTCATCTAATTTCAAGCCTAAACCTGTTAATGACCAGTTTATACCCATTTGTTCTTGTACTAACGTTGGTGGCTTAACTTAAATAACTCCTCTCCCTCCCTGGTATTTATCGAGGGCACAAGCTGCATCCTTGTACCCTCCTCCTACTTGCGTACTGCTTGCCAAACACCCACAGTGGAATTCTTATTAGGACCAGCACTCAAAGAAGAAAGAAATAGTTACTTAGTTTAGAGTAACTGGAGGTTCTTCGAGATGTGTGGTCCCAATCTGTATTCCACTACTGGATTCACAGTAGAGAAGAAACTGAAGAGGCGATTGGTGCGCTCCGCCCTTTCTGCCTTCATTTGACAGCACAAGGAAGGCAAGTCTCGCGTGTGAACTAACAGAATTGCAAGAATTCTCTTACTCTGGGCACACAGGAGTGCGTGGGCACAGCCACAGTGGAATACAGATAGGAACCACACATCTCGAAGTATCGCCACCCTGCACTTAAGCAGGGAGGAGTTTGGCTGGCTGGCTGGGAAAAGAAGGCAATGCTTTCTGGCTTGGGGGAAGAGGGGAAATGTAAAGCTGCTGAAAAAGCTGTCAGTGTGGTGGATGACTCACCACCTGGAATGAAGGGTTTAAAAAGGTCAGCTGGGCCTGGCCCCTCCCCTCTTCACTCAAAAGAGGCTCTCCGCTCTCCCTCCCTAATTAGGTCACAAATATGCTGGGTATTTAGCTATATCTGCTGTGGGCATTACGCTAGCTGCCCCACTAATGGGGGCTGGGAAGGAATTTTTCCCATACCACCATATTGGCCAGGTAAAATGGTTTTTTTTTTGCCTTCCTTGCAGCAGGTTCAGGTAGGCTCTGTTCATGCATAGCATGACGGGCAGTAGGCCATATGTCACAACTCTTTATTTAAGTGCATAGCGGATGTTCAGTGCAGGTACTCCATAAATTAAGACACAAAAAGAACGAAAAAATGGCTTGGAAAAGGAATTAAGGAGAGGTGCTTGGTAATTGAGCAAGCCAGGGGCAGCTGGTGACTCCTATGACTGGTACAGAAGGGAGCCAACCCCCATCATCATAGTTCACCATAACCCCCTCCTACGAAGGGGCATGGTCGGTAAGGTCCTGGCAAGGAAATTGCTGGAGGGATCTGGATGAAAAGTGGGGGAGGGAGCTGGTAAAAGCCCCCTCCCCCAGAATTGGCTGAAAGTGGTAAGATCCCGGCAAGGGAATTGCTGGAGAGACCTGGATAAATGGGGGGAGGGGGGGGAGAGGAGAGAGAGAGAGCTATGGAAGACCCCCCCGCCCCCCAATTGGCTGGAATTGGTAAGGTCCCAGCAGGGAATCTGCTGCAGGGACGTACATTTTGCACCTGCACTGCACACATTTTATTCACCGGGTTAGTCCCAGACATCTGTCTAATAATAAAGTTGCAGCCTGATTAAACCCATATCTAATGTTTCCTGTCATTCTTTCGGCATAGCCAGACAACCTCTAGTTACTATACGGTAAATAACTTCCTCTTAGTGCACTAGAGCTAGCTTGAAGGAGAGCAACCACACTTCAAAATAACATTGCAGTAACAGAATGATTGGATTAGCAGCATAGAGGGACTGGATTAGTTGTTGATAAATTTTTTGTAACTAGAGTTGCTGTATCCGATGAAGTGAGCTGTAGCTCACGAAAGCTTATGCTCACATAAATTGGTTAGTCTCTAAGGTGCCACAAGTACTCCTTTTCTTTTTGTATCTCTACTGATGCTTGAGCATCAACAGTTCTCCAGCTTCAGCCCCCAGCAACTATGGGCCAGCCATCTTGAGTTTAAAGCACCATTTAACTCAATCTAGAGATTTTTGTGTGTGGACTGGAGACAAGTTTGGGGGTAACACCTAAGTTCAAGCTAACTGTTTTGTGAAGACACATCCATTGTGGCAGGTAAGATGTAAAATAGTAACGTGAGTTGTCTAAAAGCATGCTCTCAATTACTGTATATCCTGCAGGGATTTTGCAAGTCTCCCAGTTCAGAGCCAGGCCTCTCTACATGGTATTGCAGAGAACTAGGGAGTATGTATGTGGACTACTGCCCTGAACTGAGTAGAATCAGACCTGTGTCTCTCAGGCGCTATGCTGCTAACAGAGATATTCCTTAAGCTCATGTAACAGGAACCTATGTTTTTGGAGCAAGAGGACTGGGGTTTTATGCCTGCTGTTACAGTGAAATTTCAAGTGTCCTATGAGCAGGATAATGATAACTGTAAAGCCCTTGGTGGGCACTGCACTGTCACCATGTGCAACCTCCCCATCCCCTCACTGATTACACAGGAAAAGCCTTCTAGAACAATCCATATGGTACACTGTTCTCTGAAAGTAGCTTTGTATTCTCTCCACAAGCTTTGCCTGGGCAAAAGTGTCATTAAATCAGCAAATAGAACAGAAAAATATTAACTAAGCACTGATCAGTTTCCAGGTTCAGAAAACAAGAACAATGGATTAAATACATAAAACATATCAGGTAAATTTTCATTCTGTAATAATATATTATATGGAGGACAGGGTCAGTATTTTTTATTTCTATCACATGAATATGTTTGTTACCTTATAATGGTAGGCAGGGGAAGGGGAAATCCTGCCCCAGAATTTGGTGTATTTATTTCAGTTTTGATTTGGTGTACTCTCTGCTGCAGAGAGCCACTCAAATTATAAGTCAAAATAAAACTTAATGAAAACTAAATTTACACTTATACACCACCTTTCATCATGGGAACTCTCAAAATACTTTACAAATCATGGCCCCAGTCCTGCAATTGGATTCATACAGACGGACCTTTGCGTCCCTGCAGAGCCCCACTGACTTTTGGACTAGGTGTTAAGGTCTAAACGGGCAGATCAGTTTTCAGGACTGGGGCCTAAATAACTGCAGTATCTCTGACATGCAGCTATTCCTGGGGCGGAGTGTTGCAACCAAATGGTATACAGTATGCAAAGGAGGAGAAATGTTGGTCAAGTACAAACAGGCATATTTTGTCTCATGAAAAAGTGCCATGGGATCTTTAATGTTCATGCAGAGCAATCTGGGTCTCCATTTGTAAAGTCTCACCCAAAAACCTGCATATAATGAGACTAACCTTGCACCCAGTGAAATCAACTGAAAGATCCCCACTGACTACAACGGGCACTGGACTGGGTCTAGTACACATATTCAGCTTCCAAAGCTGAAGAGCCGAGTCTAGTCTGCTGGGATATGATCACATGGTTTCAGGGAGTCCGGATATTTCAAACCTGATGCTTAGACCATTAAGCTATGAACTAACAAACCAGATTCTTCATTTAGCCTGCCAATGTTACATATGTGGAACACTCATTGACTTCAGTGGGAATGCTTAGTATAGAACAATGGCAACTTGTGGTGCAGAAAACAAAGAGCTCTTTTCTAGTAAGGCATTAAATTGAATATTAAAGGGGTTCATTGTTGCCTGGATGAGAGTAAAAGCAGATAATATTAATAAACATAATACTTGTACACTGAGAGCACTAAAGAAAGAGAAATGGCCAAATTCTGCGTTCATTTATACTCATGCAACCCCAACAAGCACTTTGCTTTGGAAAGTACAATTTAGTTCATTGACTTCAGTGGAGTTATGACAACTAACAGCAGCTGAGAATCTGCCCCAAGAATTTTTATTTAAGAAACAAAACCAGTTTTTATTTTTTGCAGTTAATTTCACTGTGTTATGGTGGAGATTTTAATTGCATGAATGGCTGGAAATTTGCAAAGTCTATGAATTTGAAATCTAACATTACCAACAGTATCCACACATTCCTATAGGACTGCTAATTCTAAGAAATGTGCATTTAACTGAACATGTAATTTTTAAATAGAAATTTCAATGCATGGTTTGCCAGATATACTCACATCCATAATGGACCTAGGTTCATTGTTAAAACGTTATTTATAAAATGACTTGGTCATGTGTGAATTAAATTGTCTTAATCGTATCATGGTCCTAGTTTTCCCAGGGCATGGTTCTGTAACATGGGATAACAACAACACTATTTGGTCCTTGCTGCACAGATAAAAATCAAACCATGTTATAACACATTCCCCTGATGTAATGAGTTTTTACTGGCCCTTTAAATGGAAATCTGGGGTGAAATGTAACTGCTGAACTGATAAAAATAGAAATGTTCACAGAAATTCTTAGAAAGGACAGATCTTTTTTTTTTTAATTAACTAAGGAGATACCAGTATGAGTTTACAGAAATTTTAAGACATCCATGTAGAGCCCCACTGACTTTTGGGCTGGTGAAAGTCCAAATGTGCAAAAGGTGAGCTTGTTTTACAGAAACTTCCCGGAAAAGGTGAGGTCAAGTTTGTCTTGCATGCAGAAGGAGATGGGAAGAAGGAAAGGGGAGAGACTCTAGAAAGTAATGATATGGTTATACAAGCAAGAGAGGAAGAGAAGATTCACAGCAACACATTAACTAGACTGGGGGGTGGGAAGTGAGGTGAAAGATAGGGAGTCTGGAATCAAGGTTTTTAGACTATAAGCCTCTGGAACAGGAATTTCCTCTTATCTATGACTGTACAAAGCCCAGCAATATGGAACCCCAAATATTTACTACGATTATCAATCATAAGGCAAGAGATGAAGAAGGCATGGACAAAAGAATGGGAAGAGGTGGGGAGACAGAAAGGGATAGATTTTGGATACATACAATAAGAAGAATTGATGGGATTTAGTGACAGACTTAGATGTAAGAGATTAAGGGTAGAGCAGTTGAATGACACAGTCATTGTGAGTTTAAGGCCTGGAAAGGACAGGAACAGGGAAGAGTTTAGTGGGAAAAGGATAAATCCAGTTTTTGGCAAGCTGAGCTTGGGCATGCAGTTGGACTTTAAGGATGAGAGATAGGCAGTAAAGAAGTGATCAGTGAATGAAGAGCAAAAACAGGAGAATATGGATGCCTGGAAGCCAAAAGGAGGAGAGATCATTCAGTACATGATCAAGTATATTTCAAGTAAGAGAAAGGTTGAGGAAGAGATTGGAAAGAAGGCCTTTAGACTTAGCCAGAAGATCTTTAATGATCTTACTCTAGTGCTTTCAGTAGTATAGATGTAAACCAGAGTGCCCCACCCATGTAGAAAATGCACAGAGGGATTCAATCTATGCAAGGGGAATTCCCAGGTAAATAGATAAGCAGGCTTTCTGATGGCTTACACTCCCTTGAACATCACAAGTCAGCCAGAGCAGGGACCAGAATCTCTAGCACATAACATGATATATACATATTTAAACTACCTAGAATGGGTAGCACTGAAAAACCTTTGCTTCTCTCTGAAGAAATGTTGGCAACCAAGTTATTTTCAAGATTGAAAAGAGACAAATCCAAAAAAATCAACACACATCAAAGAAAGGTAAATCTAATAAATATTCTTCCATTTTATCCTGAAGCTCATTACACTCTCGCAAACACTAAGGGAATAAAATTGGGGGTGGAGGGAAAGAGAAGGTCCTTAATTGTGAATGTCCACCAACTACCAGATCATGCAGGTAAGTCAACGCTACCTTATGGTCATAAATTGCTGATATACCTAATTAAATTTGTACAAACACTTACCGTGAATAATCCCTAGGTGAAGATTGGTGAATATTGATACAATCTCCATTTCACAGTAATCTCTAAAATGAGACTGATATGCAAGCGTTAATTTTTGTATTTTTCATATGTGTTGACATTTATTACAAAGTTGTTTTTTAAATTCCATATTTTCTTAGACTGATCCATTTATACGGCATTCTCCTAAAATTCTTGCAACTCACACTTCAAAACCAACAAATCCTCAGTTGACAAGTATGAAAAGCACCCTCATCGTTCAAAGTAATGATCCAACACACCTTAATGTCCACATTAAAAACAAACCAACCCTGCTTCTCATAGTAGGTTGTTGTTTTTTTAAAAAATTTTATGGTTTAGATTTTTCCTTAAGATTTTTTGATGGCTATGAGGAGTCTGTGTTTGTTGTTCTTCCTGACTCACCTTTTATTTTTCTTCTCTCTCAGTTGCTTGCTCTCTGTATTCATCATTTTGCTGTTACAAGAAATCAAACTGTGTAAGAAGCCTTAAGAAATTTTGTTCTGCTCTTCTGTTCTCCGGAAAGGAATAAAAGATCTGTTATGATACCCAAGTGAGGGAGAATTCCCAGTGGAAAATATGTTCTCTGAAAGCTTGAATTATTCACCTATTGTGCACAACTATTGACAGTGAGAGCTGCATCCCTATTGTTCTTTCCTCTTAAGAGAGTTGTACACATCTGGCTCATTACGCCTTCATTCTTAAAAGTTCCTTTGTAAAATATAGCTTCATTACATTTGAATGCAGAATTAAAATATTAGCATCCCTCCTTTGCAATATGAAGCCCTCCTCACCCACTCCCCAAGGGGGTTTGGAGGACAACAGCTGTTGAGGCCTCCATGGAAGTGTGGGTCTTGCAGGACTTGTGCTGCACAGGGGTTGGTAAGCAGTGCAGATGCATATGGCCTTCACAAAGATGTCCCAGGCCTCCAGTAGATCTCTCAACAGCCACCCATTTCTGCTCACAGGGAGTTGGGAGAAGGACAGACCATGGTTCCTGACCAAAGATTCAAAACTTGTGGGCCTTCCAGTCCCCTGTATGGAAATAATATGCATGGGAGATGATTTGGGTTTAAAACATGATGTTTTACCATAACTAGACAACCAAATCCCTAGCAATATCTTTCTGTAGGCATGACATATTTGTAAAACTTTGTACAGTTATCCACTCTGTACAAAAAGGATATATTCTCCCCATTTTACCAATGTCCAAAACCTTTTATCTCCTTATTTTACATCTGTTCAGGGACTGCCTTGCTGGTAGTTCTACAGTGGAAGTAGATTTAAAACATTTGGAAACCAGACACAAATTAACCAAAATTAAAAAGAGTTAAACATGATAGCATGTGTCTGAACAAAAGAGTATGATGAAACACACTAGATCAGTTACAGAGACTTCTTCATATTAAGTGAGAGATCAGAAAGCATTATGCCTCAAACATGCCAATTTTCTTGGCAGTCTAGCTTTTCAAGTTTTGATGTTTTAATAATAAATCACTGAACATTATGACTTTTTGTTTAAAAAGTGTTTTCATTTTAATGGATTTAGTTAATAACATCAAATGAATGGTACAAAATTGTGTCCTTATTCACATTTCCATACATTGTATTATGGACCACCTGAAAATCTGGACTAAAAATGCATAAGGTGTCTTAGTCCTAACCTAATTTTTGCTATATGTAGAGGAGATATACAGAAACATGCATTTGTTAACAATGACATGTTAACATTAACTTCAACAGTAAGATATGTTAAGGTGTGCATTGTATAATAATGCACAGGTGTGTGATACGGGGTGAAACCAAATGTCAAGTGCTACCAACAAAAATCAGAAGTGATTGCACACTGACATCTTGTGATGATATTTTTAGCTTGTTTTGTTTTACATTTGCTTTAAATATTTAATATTTAAAATATATTTTCCCTACAGAAAGCATTTACTGGAAGACAGACTGGAAGATTTTCCTTTTCTAAAAGTATATCATTTAAACAATATATTAAATATGACAGAGGTGATAAGAATCTAGAGGCCCTAAAGCCCGTAGAGGTTTTCAGAGACAATTTTTCAACCCAACGGTTTCACTGATTTTCACTAGCAAAACTTTGAAAGTAGCAGCTTGGAGAGCACCCTGCCTTTACAGAAATACTATGCTTTAATTAAAACAAAAACAATAGAGAGGGGGATGCCATACTGGTTGGGGGAGGAATGGGAACAATTAAAACCTAAATAATTTACCATGGATTTGATTTCATTAGTTTCTCTACTTGCTAACTAACGAAATGTCTATATAGGGGTTTGTTCCTTCCTAGTGCATCTTCTCTTCCAATTTGTTCCTGCAGTCAAGTAAATGCTTGAATTTTCATTGGCAACAGAAGTTAAAGGACTTGGACCCTACTGCAGGATCAAGGAGGAAAGGACATTGGGGTGTGGGTGCAGAATTAACTCTTACCCACCAGTTATCTGAAATTGCCACACAACAAAACAAAGCAAGATATTTGTGCAAAAAAAGTAATTTGTACATGGACATTTCTTCTAAATTTGCTTCAGTATGAAAATCCCTCTTCAATTCCCATTGACTAAGTTTTATTTCGCCTGAATGGTCCTTCACATTCCTAAGAGTCCCACATTTTTAATTCATCCTAGCTTGATGGCCTAGTAACCCAACCACCATCTTTCTAGCCAAGGACAGGATGACATGGAGCTCCTTTATATTGCTCTTTAATAGTCTGGAGTGGTCGCTTTTGAGCAATGCAGGGTGCTTCCTATCTTCTATAGGCAGATTGCTTTGTCAACTGGCCTTGGGAATGAAACAGAGCTCGAACTGAAGCCAGGTCTCCCTCCATGGCAATGCAGAGCACTGCGAATGACTGGCCATCCCTTTTTCTTTTCAATGTACCTGCTTTTATGAAAAGACCAGCTTCTCCATAAACCACTGCTTAGCTTCCAATAGTCTGAGGGCTTAGTCTGGGGCTTGGGCTGAAATGACTGGTTTCTTAAAACTTCCATTCAGGCTCCTACAGGAAGCATAAAGTAGAAACATATAAAATTAAAAATGTAGAAATGTCTTCCATTTGTTTTTTTCATGGGTGTATTAGGAAGGCACCTGTGGCTAACAAGTTCTGACTAGTACTTTGCTGTATAACCAAAGAGCCAACCATATTGTTCGCTCAATCTATGTTATCATGCTTTTATTTTTAAATGATAGATTAATGAATATTCTAGGTAAATGTCTATATAGTTTAGTGTTCATATTTAAATTAACAGATTTTAAATGAATACTATTCATGTTTGTAACATTGCTGATTGGTACCACCTCATTAGTTTAATTACAAAATCGGGGGGGAGATGAAGCAGTTCATTCCAGATTCAGTACTGCATGAGAGAAATATAGCAGCTCTCCTACCCTATCACACATCAACTCCCTCCTTTTCACTGAAAGAGCAAATTACCTGCATGATGCTTCTTAACATTCTACACCTCCTAAGTCAAAATCCATACTGCTCCCTGTGATTATAGTATGCATAGCAGTAACACAACGCACCTCATGCCATGGTAATAAACTGCCTTTTTAAAGCAGGTACAGTATGAAGAAGCTTTAACGTAAACAAGGGGCATTTACTGACTTCCATTGTTCAGTCAGTCTGTTCATACTAATGTGGGTACAAACCTTAAGGAGAATTATTGCTTTTAACAAGATGAAACCTTTGGAAACATGGCAAACATCCAACTTAACAAGGATCTAACTCTATCAGTTAAAATGACAAACATTTTGATTTTTGAAACCCTAATTTGATTAATCAAGAGGATATCATTTCATTTTCACATCTCTTCATTATATTCTTTACAATTCTAAGGTCTACTGAATATATTAGCAGCTAAATAGGACCAAAACAGAAAACTGGAAAACAAACCACATTGTATACAAGCATGTCCTATTTGGCCAATGAATGGTGCACCCTGTTTCCTGGTTGAAATTAAGGCACTAAGTGGCAGTTAAAGGATAAAAGAATTAAAAAACAAAACAAAAAAACATTATCTGAGGAAAGAATGACATGTCTATTTCTTTTGGGCCCCAGCACGTATACGGTTTGAATGACTGAAAGTAAGGCATTCTGTTGGCAAACTTAAAGAAAATGTTCTCCTGTTTTGAGCCTATTACATTCGTTGTCTGAGTGGGACTAGTGGCACTACAAACTGTTAAGAAACTGGATGGGAGGGATGCTACAAAAGTATGTCTGAAGATCTAAAAGGCACCAAAAAGAGGATAACTCTGCCACTGCCAGTTCTAAAAACAACTATGTAAGCTGTGTTTAACACTGCATATAGTCTATTCACAATCATAAATCTTTGTTGACCAGAAGATAAAGTGTAGTAGCTTTTCATTTAAACTCTCAGTTAATCAGGGGCTAGTTTAGTAAGAAATTTATTTTCACGTATGAGAAAATAACTGCAGTGTCTAACACAACTACACTTAAAGCAAAACTAGTCTATTATGCATTATTCTGGTTAACACTGAAGAAAACCTGTATAAACAAAAAGGGTTACCTCAAGATATATAGTTTACAATATGAAATCAACATATAAATGAATAAGATTTACTGAAAACAATGTAAAGTGTATTACAAAGATACATGAAACAACTTTAACCACAATATTTTCTCTGTGAAAAATACAACTATCAGTGAGATAAAATGTACAATTGAATTTTTTTTTCCAAAAGAAAAAACAAAAAACACAGTATAAAGGAAAATATTTTTCTTCAAAACAGGGAAAATAGTTAAGGTCATTGTCTTTCATTACAATATAATTTGACACAAAAAGCAGTCATAGGATTGCACCAACTCCATGTTCAGTCTCCTGAACATGATAATAGTAAAAGGAGTCCATAAAGCATAATGACATTTCTGAATTTTATGATGGCAATATTTGTATACAGAATTTGATGTCACACCAGCTCTGTTTACAAAATGCATAATACTCTAAAT
The DNA here is from genome assembly GCF_965152235.1 of Eretmochelys imbricata. Taxonomy (NCBI): domain Eukaryota; kingdom Metazoa; phylum Chordata; order Testudines; family Cheloniidae; genus Eretmochelys; species Eretmochelys imbricata. Next base: position 40,924,546 of record NC_135577.1, read on the forward strand.
TTCATGGCTAGACAGAAATGCAAATATTAGTTTACCCCAGCCCTGACTCTTTTTGGTGTTCACCAGAGTCGGAAATAGCCATAGTATTTTAAGTGTTATTATCTCTATAGCAGTAAAGAAAAAATTATACTTAGTGCATGCTTTATCATTTGTCAAAAACATTTCTGAAAATAAAACTAAGTTACCCAATAGTTTACAAAATAGAAAAATCATTATTCAGGTTAAAATGTGGTGATGTTTATGTTTACATCCATCTCTAAAAGACTCATTTTCTTGGCAGCATCACTTTTCCTTAGTAGGAGCCAAAGTACAAAGTTCCATAAGAGAAATAAAATGCCTATGAATAAGAACGTAGTCTGGTATTGTAAGAGAATCAGAGCCTTTCTCTGAGCTTTCTTTTCCATCAGGTTAGTGCTGTAGAAAAAATGTGAGATTCTGAAGAAAGTTTGTTATGAACACTTCTGCTGTACATGATTCAAAAGTTCACCAAACTTTTCAAAAAGATCCTCCACCCATTTTATATTTTTCATGCACAGCTGAACAATCTCCTCCTGTCCTAGATCTGCGCTCTTTTTCTGAACAGAAGAAATCTATTTAAGAGAGAGAAAAAAAACATATTAGCCTGCCTCTGTTACTCATTTAAAATGTAGCATGCAGCTCTTAAACCCTCCCTTGATCCCTATGCTAATGTATGCAAAGTGGCAGGAATTCTTAGCCAAGCTTTATTTGTCCAGGGCCGTCTATTAAGTCTAACCTATTATATATTCCCCCCAAAAATGTGTTAAAAACCTGTTAAAAATACTCCAGTGTACATAACATAAACACATCTATAAAAGAGGCAGGATATCAATAGTTAAGTCCTCACCAACCCTTGCATCCTTATTGTCCAGGGTTTCATGAACCATCAGAATTGAGTTCCACTTCTCTTGCTGCAGACCCAATCTAGTGCAAGCCTGACTTCCTTCCATGCTCCCTTCGTACTATGCTTTTTTCCCTCCCTCTCTCCCTTTTACCTTGTTACAAGATAGAAATACTATGAGCATTAGGCAGCTACTCTCAGAGGTCCCCACAGTGCTGCTGAATAGTGGGCTTGCAGAACTGAGTGGTGAGTTATTAGTGTGTTTGGAGGTGGAACCAAGGCTGTACATGGCCTGGGCGCGTATGAGAGTGTGTGCATGTGTGTAAGGAACTCAGTGCATTTGCATCCAAGCACTGGCACCTAAGGGCTCTATTGGTAGTTGTGGCCTCTGTTCACTGAGGAAGAAATATCATAGGAAAATCTTGATATGCCAATGCCTTATGCAGAGGCAATAGGCTACCTCTTATCCCGACTCTCAGCACAACCACAGACACCCCAATCTCAGGCTCTCCTTTCCCCGCCTCAAAGACTTTTGCCTCCAGATCCCCCACGTCTGCTAAAACACCCTGCATCTCCCAAAGTCCCATACAGTCTATCTTCCAGCATCCCTATTCAAACCTTGTGGGCCTCTCAAGGTGCCTCTCATCCACAGAGCACAATCCTCATGCCTCTGGCTACCTAGCCTACCTCACCAAGGGTTTGTGAACAGCACAGGTGGCAAGTCATGTCATAAAAGAGAAACAGCTGCTGGTCTGAGCAGTTTTGTCACTTAATCTTGATGAAACTCAATCAGGTCAATAAGCATATGTGTTTAATTAAAAAAAAAAAAAAACCTTATGTCCAAAATGTTATCAGAGTTGTGTGTATGTGAGGATGCAAAGCGTGTATGTTGGCGAGATAGAGTAAGAGAGGAATCTGGAGTCTGTGGGGACTGTGACTGTTTAGTTAGAGGGATTGAAGAACTGGGAGAAAAATAGAATATTTTTAAAAATTGGTGTTTTTAAATGTTTCTTCTATTAAGGTTAATATTCTACTAAAGAAGTTACATAGAAAATCCAGTTGTCCGAGGAAGAGTTACTGTCCCAAATATACAAATTAATTTCAATTTACTAAAATTCAAAAGAGAAAATTTTAATCAAGTTATATACTAATGCCAACACAGGCTTAACTGCGGAGTCACTTCCATAGTATTCCCTATTTTAACACATAGCCTCATGCAGAATAGAAAATGATCACGCACTAATGTCAGCTGATGATTACTTTGTATTGGCTGGAAAAAGTTTCTAACAGTTCCAATAGAATCATTACTTTGGTTGGGTTAAAATCAGAAACACATTTAGCTGCCTTACACTGATGTTTTTAAAATGCTGTTATATACAGATAATTTAACTTTCTGCACTACTACTTAATTAATCTAATAATAATGCCACATATAAGAAGCAGAACAATACTCACCTCCTCTTTACACGTCAGATATATGTGGTATTTGTAATGATGGAGTGAGTGATACAAAGAGTACAACTGTATTTTTTCTGGATCTACAGTAAACTCCTGCAGAGAAAATAGTTATTTTTAGGCAAATTAATGATATTTGTTCCAAGATAGACTTCTTATTACCAAATGGATCATGTCAATTTTAGCAATTCAGAAATAAAAGGTAACTATCATCATGTCTGAAATGGCATCAAGACATATGTGACACCAAAATTAGTATACCCTTACCCACTTTGTTTCTCATGTAAATTTAATGTCTTCTTCAAAGCTGGGTTTAATAGTTCTTTCCACCACTCTGAATATATGGAAGGTGTGTTAGCTTGCCATTTTTCAAGTATTACTGACATCTCTAAAAATAGCAAAAGATATAGCTCTTTCTTGGTGTTCACTTAATCTATCAAATTCTGTATAGATTTTTGGAGAAGGGCAGATCTTAGGAACTGTGGAAAGAGCTTGCATATATTGCTGCGATAGTTTTTTCTTTCCAAAAAGTACAAAAATATGTGGAATATATTCACTGGTTGGTGGCACCTCCTGCATTTACTGATGTTAGCTAAACTTGCTTTAGGTATGTCTGCCAGCATCCTGTAAAATCTAGTTAAGACTGTTCTTAGCCACAAATATGAGTTGCATGTATTTCTCTAATATTTCTTTTCAATATTCTTTTTAACAATAAGGTATAAAACAACTTCTGTCACTGGAGATAAATGAGAAGCTACAACAAAGAATTAATTTGTTTATATGCCTGCCCTATGAGGTGCCTTATGATCAAATTAAAGTTTCTCCAGTGGAAATATTTATTTGTCCATGTAGTAACAGCTATTGTACAGTTTACAGTAGAAAACTACATTAACTTTAAGTAAATGTTAATATTAGAGGCTAAACTGCCACAAGCAGCATGTAGGGGCAACATATTGTGCTCTGCTAGAAGCTGTCCTGTATTCCTCCTTGGCTATGGTGGGGAGAGATGAGGGGCGGGGGTGGGGGAATGTACCCTGAACCAGACCTAAACGTGGTCTAACATGTGCCTGCTAGCACATATGTGCTGCCTGTTACACTATGGAGATGGGAGGGCCACCATCTAAGGCTGAGCCCATTCCCTCCTCCTGCCTGTGCAAGAGGGGTAGCAGCAGCACCAAGGAGACTGTTTCCTCCTGCTACCTGTGATGTGAGCAGATTGCACAGGGGAGTAAGAGGTTGCCTTATACTTCCTTAATTCCTTGCTTAGGCATACAGGACAGGCCATGTTGGGTATGTCTACACAGGAATAAAAGATAAGTGGCACAGCTGCAGCTGGCCCAGGTCAGCTGACTTGGGCTTGCGGGACTCAAGCTGAGGGACTAAAAATTGCAGACTCCCTGAGCTCGGGCTCCAGCCCAAGCCCGGAACATCTACATAGCAATTTTTCAGCCCCAAAGCCGAGCCCTGTGTCAGCTGATCTGGGCCAACTGCGGGTTTTTGATCTCTATGTTGACGTACCCAATGTGGCCCTAAATACATTATTTACATACGCACATGATTCCATTCAAGAATTGTTGTGTGGAATATTATTTTAATATGTGCACCACATTTTGCTTACCTATTTGGAATAAACTACATAGAGTTGCCAACTTTCTAATTGCAGAAAACTGAACACCCTTGCCCTGCCCTGAACCCCGACCCCTTCTCCAAGGCCCCACCCCATTCACTCCATTCCCCTCCCCCCCGGGGTTGCTCGCTCTCCCCCACCCTCACTCACTTGCTCACTCATTTTCACTGATCTGGGGCAAGGGTTTGGGGAGCAGGAGGAGGTGATGGGTCCAGCTGGGAGTGCTGGCTCTGGGGTGGGGCTGGGGATGAGGGGTTTTGGGTGGGGTGGGCTCCAGGCTAAGGTAAGGGGCTGGGCTGTGGGAGGGAGTACAGGCTGTGGACTGAGGGTGTGGGCTCCAGGGTGGAAGAAATGAGGGGTTCAGGGTGTGGGAGAAGGCTCGAGGCTGGAGCAGGGGGTTTGGGTGCGGGAGTGGGTGAGGGCTCGGCTGGGGATGTGGGCTTTGGGGTGGGGCTAGGGCCAAGGAATTCAAAATGCAGGAGGGGGCTCAGGGCTGGGGCAGGGGATTGGGGTGCAGGAGAGGGTTTAGGGTGCAAGCTCCGGGTGGTGCTTACCTCCGGTGGCTACCGGGAAGCGGCGACATGTCTCTCCGGCTCTTGGGTGGAGGAGCGGCCAGGGGGCTCCATGCTGCTCCCACCTGCAGGAACAGCCCCCGCAACTCCCACTGGCCGGGAACCATAGCCAATGGAAGCTGTGGAGCCAGTGCTCAGGGTCGGGGCAGCATGCGGAACCCCTGTGGCCACCCTACCCCTAGGAGCTGGAGGGACATGCTGTGAGCCACCCAGAGCCGGGTAAGGAGCTTGCCAGCCCTGCACCAACTGGACTTTTAATGACCCAGTCAGCAGTGCTGACCACAGCTCCCAGGGTCCATTTTTGATCAGCTGTTCTGATCAAAAACTGGACACCTGGCAACCCTATATCTATAACGGTTTAATGATAAAAGGAAACAGGCCACCAAGACAAGTGATTTAATATGCTGTAGATTTCAAACAAATCATTATTTTTAAAATTACTTAATTAAAATGTTTAAAATTTTATCTTTTTTATATATTTGCCAAAAAAAAACTAATTACCAACAAAATGCAATCCTTTAAAGTATTTTTTTTTAATCTATCATGTTAGAAATAAGATGGAAGCAGTGATGAATCTTCTAAACACTTACGTGTGCTAACTTAGTGGTTGATTTGGAAGTCCTCAGTGTTTTCTTGTTGTAAGCTTTACCATTCATTCTGATTTTAGAAAGAGCAGCTCCTCCACTTTTTGTTTTAGAATCGCGAGTGATTACTGTCAGTTCAGGAAAGTTTTCCAAAGCACTCTTAAACAGAGCATAAAAGCAAAAAGGATTTTGAATTATGCAAAAATTCCACCAAAAGAGAACTTCTCAATCAATCAGATTGCTGGAAAACTGACCATTATTTTCAGAGAAGTTAAAATATTGAAAGCAACCAATCATAAAATATTTTACATACAAATCTAAAAGCCTCACTCAGTCAATCAGCTATGAGACTGCAATATACGAACACACAGAAAAGTGACTTTTTTTGACTGGCTTTAAAAGTAACATCTCAAGGGACTCAGGCCTTTTCATATATCACAGCTGTCATCTTTGGTTCCTCCATTAAAAAAACAACCTAGCCAGGAATCCAGCAGGCAGTTTTGATTGTTTACAATTCTTTATTTTACTTTGCATTCTATTGCTCCTTCCATCCAAGAATCTGTAAGTGCTTTAAAAATATCAATAAATTAGGCCTCCATACACCTATGAAGTAGGGAAGCATTATCATCTTAATTTTACAGATGGGTCACAGAGAAGTTTTACAGCAACCCACCTCAGTCTATAAGAGCCAAGAATAAAACCCAGACTTCTGATGGTTAGTCCTGTACTTTAGCTATCAGACTACTGACTATTTTCTCTACACTGCTCAGAAAGGAAAACACACCCAATCTCATTAACAAATTTGTTATCCAACAATAGTCGGGAATATTTCAAAAATAAACTTTTCTGTTTTTATACCATTACAGGAGGATAAATTTGCATTGTAATTATAATTAGTGCGTTATAATATAGGTACTTTAAATTAACAGAGTTAAATTCTCCATTTGCTCCCAAGATACGAGATAGTCTTTTGATAGGACTTAGTCTCACAGTTTTAATACTGCAAATGTTTTAAGATGTGGGAACCCTATTTATTTTAAATTGAAAACCTCAACAAAGACTGTCTTTGTTTAACTCCCCTCCACATCTGCATGCAAAAATTTGAACTTTGACATCAGTTCAAAAATTTAATACAATTTTGAGCACTTACAATTAAGAAAGTTTTAAATGAATACGTTGCTTAGTCAGAGGGTACACATGAATGAAAAATAAGTCACAGAGGAAGACAAACACAAAGCACTGTCTGTTACTAGAAAATTGGAATGGGGATCGGGGGAGGTCAGTAAAGAGCAAGCCCTTAAAAATTTTAAGATTAAAGAAGGAAATGATAGTAGCTAGATAGCCAAAGGGGTCTAAGATATCCTCAAAAGTGTCGAACCCCCCTCTAGCCCTTCTCATAGGTCTATTCCTTGACCTAAACTTCTTTAAATGAAAATAAAAAAGACCCTGAAAATCCTAATTAAGATTTAGAGGTGCCTTCTTCTTTCCCCTCCTTCCCAAAGGAGTATCTGAAGCAGCCCTAATTGCTGACACCCAACTAAATTCATATGTTCCCATATTTTCTTCAGACAGATTTTATTAATCATAAAATTTGATTTCCAGGTGAAGTAGTGAGCTACATCCACCATACAAAAACCCTGAACTCTCTTCAAGGTATAGAAATAAGGTATTGCTGTGGCATACTGTTTTGTTTTGATTTCTTTTTTTAAATGAGGATCTGTCCATCCCATTTTATACAGGGGCACCAAAAAGCTGTAGAACAGTAGTGACTTTTGGGCACTCTTAATCGGAGTTAGTTAAACTACTGACTCAGAGGTGAATGGCAATTATATGTAGCAGTTTTCTCATCGGCCTTTCAGTTCCCCTTTTTATAACATGCTTTAGAAGGTCTCTGTCATCCAATTCCCAGAACAAACAGAACAAAACTCCTACAATTAATTAATTCCCTTGATAGCGGAATGCAAAGGATTGTATGAGTAGAGATACTCAACTGTCCTTTAAGTTCAGACAGTGGTAGCTCTAGAACAAAACCTCAAGTGAAGCATAGTAACTCTCCTTAGCTGCATGTGTTCTCGTTAATTAAGAATGTTTTCGAAAGTATCCCTCAGGCCCCTGTTGTTGTAGTATTGCCAATACCACATGTTCAAAAACCATGAGTGAGGCCCAAAAAAATACATGCAATTGGCATAAAATTCCACACAATTTTTAAAAATAATATCTTTTTAATTTATTTTTAGTTGCCTTCTGATATATTTTAGGATTCATGTTTTCAAACTTTTCTCTAGAAACACAAGGACTAGAAACGGTCTCATGCAATCACATGAATCCAGGAGCTGGAGTTTTATGAAAAGTATCAAATATTGCAAGACTTGCGATGAAATCATGACAGCTGGCAACACTGCAGCTGGCTCCAAAAAATGCAAGCTCCCTCCCCGAAATGTTGCTGCTGCTTTAGTGGGAGCATGTGACAGGAATGAGTACAGCATGCTTTGGATTCCTGAAACATCTACCCTAACACGGAATCTTCATCTAGAAGTTGGAATCACTGCAGTGTTAAAATTAACATTTAAGCCTTATCTATACCAGAAAATTATACTGATTTTAATAGTAAACTGGCTTATAATTAAATTGGTGCAACCCCTAGTGCAAACACTCTTATTTTGGTTTAAGAGAGCCTTAAGGCCAATAAGGAGAGGGGATTAGAGAAACTAAGTTAAAAGAGGTTAAGTAACTTGACCAAGGACATGCAGTAAGTGAAGAGCCAGGATTAGAATTTAGAGGTCCCAGCTCCCAGCCCAGTACTCGTTCCTCTAGATCACTTGCTGGTATAGCTATATGCTGGCAGACCCCCTTAGTGGGGACACAGCATAAACCAACAAAAGGAATTCAGCTGGTGTACAGCTACATTACCTCCCCGAATGACACTGCTATGCCAAAAGAAGCACTTTTCTGCTGGCACAGTTGCATCTACACCGGGAGTTTTGTCAGTATACCTTTGTCAGCAAGGGTATGTGATTTTTTCACACCCTTAGCGGACATAGCTATGCTGGCAAAGCTTTGTAGAGTAGGCTGAGCCTTAGTTAATTTCATGGGGAAAGAATACCTACAGTTCATCTTCAGAGAAGTGTTTGGATATATAGAATTTCACATGAAAGATGTGATGTCAATATATTTGCAACAAATGGCACTGGATGTCATCATTCTGCTATAGATACAGCTATAGATCTCCAGCAAAGCATGAGATCTTATCGGAGACACACACTAACTAAATGGTGGTGTATTTTATTTTTATTTAACTTCAGTTTTGCATTATGTGTTAAATGAATAACACCTTGTTGCAAAAATGTAGAATTATTTTAACAAATCATTTTTAAAAGTTCCATTGTATTATGTAATATCTTACTGTCATCCAGAGAGAATATATTCTTTTAATTGATTATATTTCTTTACTGGCATAAATTACTACATTGTTCAGGGAAATGTGACTATAACAAATTACAGGGAAGAATTCAGCATACCGTTGGACTTACTGCTGCAAGAAATTAAGGGGTTAAAATGTTCAAATTAAAACTAATGGTGCCTTATATAGTCTACAGATGATAAGATGAACTTTTTAATAAACAGTTACAGAATTCAAGGACTCTCCTATCCAGACTCCTACAGTTTCCAGGCACCTGGTTCTGTATCCCTGAAAACAAAATGTGCTTAATTAGTGTTTTACACAGATCAGTTACTTTTCCCTTAGTAACAATCTCAGGAAGAAACTAAAAATCCATGTGCAAAAGAGACAGTTGCATTTTGGTACTAGTCAGCTCAAAATGTAGACTAGTCATAGCAGCAGCCTTCAAGTTAAGAAAAATGACCCCAGCTGATTGTTTTTTCCTCCGTGAGTTTAATTTTCTACCTGTTATAGAATTCTCTGTAGAGTTTCAGTGCATTCTGAGAATTTCTGTCTTATGCCAGGAAGTCCTGCCTCATCCGTTACTGGCTCAATGTTATTGTCTATTCCTATGGAGTAGAACAGACTTCAAACAGGAACACTGACCCAAAACAGGACTAGTTTTGAATTGGAAGGAGGAGGAGGAAAATACTAGTCATTTCCATGTTCTGATGGGTCAAGGGGACAAGCTATAAATCAGACTTGCTCAGTGGAGAGAGCCAGACGACTCTGAATAGTGAGTACTTTACAGAAAATGAAACTTCCAAGAAATGAAGCACAACTGATGTTAACTAACAATGCTATTCTGAACAACATTTGTAATAAGTCTAATCTATTTCCAAATATGTACACTAGTGAGTTGCATCTAAAAGATTGAGAGTTAATTTACAGATATGAAACTAACATAGAAACAATAGTTTAATTTTGTTTACAGAAATAAGATTATAACCAGATAGTGTGGGATTTTATAGCTGTTAGAACTGTGCAGAAAAGTGTATAGACAAAGCTGCTGATTTGACCATTGATTGGTGATTTTACTGGATGATTTGTTTGCAATTCTACACTGAAATATCCCATACTATCCCTTTCAGTTTTAGTTAATAGAATATATAATTACTATACACAGTTACCAGTACAGAGTATTAAAAAGTATGCAGAAATGAATGGTGCTCATGAGTAACCAACTTTACCATCTTTTTCTTGTTGATTGCCTAGTCTGAATCTCTTACATCTGAACTCCTTATTTTTATCAACATTATTATAGAAACAGGCTTTCTTGTTCTAAATAATGGATTAAACTGGATTTTAAAAGTATGTAACCTATTTGGTATCAAACCAGTAGAGATGTTCATGGTAGGAAATTAGCCTGTCATTACTACAAAATTGCTAACACAAACATGATATGGATTTGTGCTTCTGCACTAGAAATATAGACATACTAACATAACCAGCCATTTTACAAACATATGCCCTGATCCTGCAATCAGATCCACGTGGGCAGATCCCTGGGCTTGCCTGGAGCTCCATTTACTTCCATACAGATCAGACTGTAGGATTAGGCCTACATTATCTGATTTAAGAGACATAATTTATTTTCTTTTATTGTGTGAGAAGCAAGCAAACGCTTCTTTATACAGTTGGAATTTGTAACATGGTATAGTGAGTAAGTGGATATAATTATATATAACTGTGACAATCTTCTGTATGCTAAAGATGCTTTTCTTCTAATTGGGTGTAATGATCAGCTACAGAAGTATGAGCACAGTGGGAACCAAATTGTCATTATGTCCCTAACTCTCACTGTAAAAACAACAACAATAAAAATGGTGGCTCAGGGTCAGTTAAACAGACCGTTTGTATCTATTATGAAAAGTATCAGAGAGATTTAGACACCCTCCAGGAGCTTTGCTGTTGCTATAAGGGAGCCACAAAGGGATACTGGGAAGATAGGAGCAGGAACTACCACTTCTACAGGGAACAGCTTTTCAGCAGTGATGAGACAGGGGGAGTAATTAACTCTCCTGCCCCAAAGTCCTAGATTAAAGAGAGGAAAACAGGACTGGTACCTACAACAAGGCGGATAAAAATCAATTAAAAATATCTATTTTTTAAAAAAATGTAAATTAAATACATTTCTCTTTTTAAATATAAACCTATTTAAATTAAATCTGAAATTATGATAGCCCATATTAAGGTTTAAACTTAGTAGACTCTATTAAAATAATTTAAATTAAACTAAAAACTGTATTAAGCAGCATATGTTTGATGCGAAAGTTTTAAAGAAAGTCAAACCACTGAACAGGTGCAAGTCACCGCAAAAGTACCTGGAACCAGAGTTTGATGAAGTGATAAATCGACGTTTGTCAGCAATAGCCTCTTCTGCACATGCAGAGTGTATATTTACTTATTTTCAGTTTATTTAACTAGTTCAGTTCAGTGATTGTTATTTCAAGGTTAAGAAACAGACTGGGAGATGAAAAGGTTGAAAAGCTTGTTTTCCTCTTCCAATTGATGAATAAGACTGGGTACGGGAGAATGAGATATCTTAGTTCTAAAGTCTTGACGGACATGGTGACCAGAAACAATTAGTTCAATTCACTAATTACAGATTAGTATTTTATTTTTGATAAATCCATTTTAATTTTCTAATTGTTGTAGGGATAGTTTGACAAAACCATTTTTCCTTATGCAGCCAGCACTTTTATGTTAAAGTATTTTATTTAACTAATAAAAAACAAATTTTAAATGTTGTTTGTGCATTTGTAAAAATTCCAAATTCTCCAAATAAACCTTGACAAAATCAAGAGTAAAAAAAAAAAAAACCCCCAAAACCCCATCATCTAGTAAATAAGACATGCACCATTCTAACATAATAAAAAAGTGAAAACTAAAACTATCTATATAACAGCTTAAATAAAGATGTATAGATATAGCGGATCCTCTTGGTTAGCAAAAAAGAATTATCAAAAGATATCAACATATTTTAATGGTTTCCTACCAATGCAAATCAACCTTTCTTTAGGAAATGGACTGATACAAAACAAGATTAAAAGTGATTATTTAAATCAATCCACCCTCGTCAATAATGCCTTCATCCCTAGAACAGAAAGCCATGATGACACCCACAAAATCAGTTAGGAAATAAACATCCCTTATTATGGCTATCAAGCGATTAAAAAAATTAATCTCAATTAATCGTGCTGTTAAATAATAATAGAATACTATTTTTATAAATATTTTTGGATGTTTTCCACATTTTCAAATATATTGATTTCAATTACAACACAGAGTACGAAGTGTACAGTGATCACTTTATATTTATTTTTATTACAAATATTTGCACTGTAAAAATAAAATAAATAATATTTTTCAATTTACTTAATACAAGTACTGTAGTGCAATCTCTTTATCATGAAAGTTGATCTTACAAATGTAGAATTATGTACAAAAAATAACTGCATTCAAAAATAAAACAATGTAAAAGTTTAGAGTCTACAAGTCCGCTCAGTCCTACTTCTTGTACAATCGCTCAGACAAACAAGTTTGTTTACATTTGCAGGAGATAATGCTGCCTGCTTCTTGTTTACGTCACCTGAAAATGAGAACAGGCATTCGCATGGCACTCTTGTAGCTGGCATTGCAAGATATTTACATGCCAGATGTGCTAAAGATTCATATGTCCCTTCATGCTTCAACCACCATTCCAGAGGACATGCATCCATGCTGGTGTGGGTTCTGCTCGATAATGATCCAAAGCAGTACAGACCAACACATGTTCATTTTCATCATCTGAGTCAGATGCCACCAGCAGAACGCTGATTTTCTTTTTTGGTGGTTCGGGTTCTGTAGTTTCCGCATGGGACTGTTGCTCTTTTAACACTTCTGAAAGTAAGTTCCACACCGTCCCGATCAGATTTTGGAAGGCACTTCAGATATTTAAAATCTTGGGTCTAGAGCTATAGCTATCTTTAGAAATCTCACACTGGTACCTTCTTTGTGTTTTGTCAAATCTGCTGTGAAAGTGTTCTTAAAACTAACATGTGCTGGGTCATCATCCGAGACTGCTATAACATGAAATATATGGCAGAATGCAGATAAAACAGAGAGCAGGAGACATACTGAACTCCTTGAGGGAGAACTGTAACAAGTTTAATTAACGCATTATTTTTTTTAATGAGCGTCATCAGCATGGAAGCATGTCCTCTGGAATGGTGGCCAAAGCATGGAGGGACATACAAATGTTTATCATATCTGGCACGTAAATACCTTGCAATGCAGGCTACAAAAGTGCCATGTGAATATCTGTTCTCACTTTCAGGTGACATTGTAAATAAAAAGCGGGCAGCATTATCTCCTGTAAATGTAAATGTATTTGTTTGTCTTAGTAACTGGCTGAACAAGAATTAGTACTGAGTGGACTTACAGGCTCTGAAGTTTTACATTGTTTTATTTTTGAGTGCAGTTATGTAACAACAACAAACATTTACATTTGTAAGTTGCGCTTTCAGGATAAAGAGATTGCATTATGGTACTTGTATGAGGTGAATTGAAAAATACTATTTCTTTTGTTTATCATTATTACAGTGGAAATATTTGTAATAAAAATAATATACAGTGAGCACTGTACACTTTGTAGTCTGTGTTGTAACTGAAATCAATATATTTGAAAATGTAGAAAAACATCCAAAAATATTTCGTAAATTTCAATTGGTATTCTACTGTTTAACAGTGTGATTAAAACTGAGATTAATCAAAAGCTCTACCCCTTATTAGCATAAGGGGACAGACATGACACTCATGTTTACCCTTGCTCTCTTCAGACAGACATGTATGCACTCATCCCCAAAGACAGGCAGGTTGTAGGGATGGAATAAATAACTCTCGAAAAAAGTGCTCCAGTCCTGTGGGCAGGAGCAGATTCAAGAAGGTACGGCAGGACAGCCACTGTTTCACTGATGCTGGAAACTGTCTGCTCAGGATTTTATCTCCTTGACTTTCTCTGCTGTCTACTGAGAGGGCTGCTACAGTGCTTCTTTCTTCATAGATTTTGAGGCCAAAAATATGCTTCATCTAGTCTTAGCCCATCCATAACGCAGGTCACTGGATTTCATCTGTTCTGCTGAAGCACCAAGTGTAAGACAGGAAGTGGGACTCTGTCTTACCAGTTCCATCTTAAACACCTGTTGTGATTGGGTTGGGAAGGGAGAGAGACAGGGGAAGAGACAAACCTACTTCCTATGCTTTACCCACAGTGTTTCAAGGCTCTTTTAGCAGAAAAGAGAAGCAGCCTTGGGAAAGTCCTGCTTATAAACAGCAAAGAGGTCAGATCCTGGGTAGCCCGTTTCCAGCAGCAGTAAAATTAGCCTCTTTTCTCTTTGCCACTCCTGCCTATTTTGGATGGGTTATGCATAGCTGTTTGGGGCAGGGAGAAGAGTAGGTGGCACTATAGTCTGTCTTGCCCATTGAGACAGAAGTTGTGGGGTGGTAGTGCTGGTGTTTCTTGTCCCTGACCAGCCCACAACAATTTACTGCCCACAGTTTCAAAGGGTGAGACACACCGCGATTGTCTGACCCATGCTTAACTTGGGACTGTGGGTAAGAAAGGATGCTTGTCTGTTTCATCTTCCCTGATCCCTCACCTTTGGCTCTAGGGAGCCCTGGTGCTGCTCTCTGCACCTCACCACAGCTGAAGAGCTGGAATGCACCATGGGACAGCATCATGGGGCAGAAATACAGGTATCCTTAAAAAAAAAAAAATGCTCCACAGGGACAGTAGTTTGATTTTCTGATGAGGAACTTGAGAAGCTTAGAAGAGAAAATGCTTTAAAATTAATATTAAAGCTTGGGAAGTAAAACTGAACTTTTAAGATCTACAGTAGAAACATCTCTACCACAAAATGTTTGCTAAGTGGAATATATTAACACTTAATTCAAAGTATCTCTCAAACCTCATATTCCATTCCCGGTGCAAATTTTGCCATCTCACTGTACACTTGTATATAATTAGTGACTTGCTTAGGACTTTGTTTTAAATAATCTGAAATTTTAAAAGGAAATACCTTGAACGTATGCTCCAAACGTAATTTGGAAAGCAGTCTTTTTCTGTTGTCATTCAGCATGCCATCAATTTTTCTCATATGAGGCAAAAGTAGCTCATCTGAAAGACATGAAAAAATACATAACAGTTAAGTACAGATGTAAGACAATTATTTACATAAAACCTTTATGCCAGATGGGCCACTTTACCCTATTTATTAGCATAAAACAATCAAAGTCCAAAATAATACATTTTGCTCATATACCCTAGCTTTAAATAGGAAAGGAAAATTACTTATTAAGATCTACATGCTAAGATACAGAACTCAATACTTGACTCTAAAACTTGACAAATATGCAAAGGCCACATACATTATAATATCCAGGCCAACAGCTAAATGTAAATCTAACTGTTATTCTGTTCTTTCATTTGTGATTGAAAGTTCAGAAAGGAGACAGACCGGGCAGTGCAGAGAATGAACCTTACAGACAACTTTAAATTGTTCTCTAAATCTCTCCCTGTCATGCAATACAATTTTCAGTTCAGAGACAGGTTCTTCTCAGCTGAAGAGTGTGTGCGTGTTTCAAACTGGCTGTCATACATTATATATACATATATATATTTACACACACACAGCTTAGCTTGGATTTATTTTAGGTAGGGGTAGTTGCACTGCCTACTAGTAAGATTTCCCAACACTTACCATTATATATAGTTATAAAATTGCACAAGAGATGTTAGAACCTAGGTAGCAAGATAGGTGGTCACTGGTGCTTGAGAAGATTGTTTATTAGCTCTGAATTTGTGGCTCAATCCTGCAGTTTTTACTGCATCAGCAGTCCTATTGCCTTCATTGGGACTACTGACAGAATAGCTGCAGGACTGCGCCCTTGGCGTACAGAGAGAGGGTAGAGTCTCAAACAGGAAATAGCTTTTGAAACATGGATAAACTGAAATTAGCAGCACAGAGCCCCATGTCGCAGCAGCTGTATACTATGTGAAACCCATGCTTTATATCAGTGTCTCAAGTCGAATGCTTTCTGTGTTAAATTTCCAAGAGACAGAACTGACCTGACGTTTGTATGCTACAGTCCACTATAGTGCATAGTTCTAACATGTTGAAATTCAAATGACATGCCCATCAAACAGCAGTTCTCTTGAAGACAACCTGGACATATGTGTGTTCAAACACTAATCTTAAACCCAAACTCCAATTACTGCACAGCTCAGAAATCAGAACTTCATAAAGTAATGAGTATGTCTCTGCATGAAAAACTAGGCACACATTTGAAATGGGTTTTAAAGAAAATTAGCATTTGTAAGTCTATTATTGGTGATGGTGATCTTAATTAAAAAAAAAGTTAGGTTCATTAGTGATGCTAACAGGAGAGGGGCCCAATATAACCAGATGACAAGTCCCTCTGGAGTAGTTTAAAGCAATTCGAGTAATACAGTAATATTTTAAACAAAATGTAAAGTTAAAAAATGTCTCCATTAGATTTTAACAACACAGCCATATTAGGGCAGTATGGTAAACTCATTCAGATACATGAGTATTTCACTCAGTCATTTATATTGGTGTTCACTTCCCATGGAAGTCATGGTGTGATGAAACTGGAATTTGGAGCGAAGTGGTCAAAGACACTATCGCAGCAAAACTACTACTCCGGCCACTCTACTGTGGAAAAAATACTATTTGCTCTGAACATCTCCCTGTTTAGATACAGAGCAAGTACCAACTCAAAACGCTGCCTGATGTGGTACCAAAGTACGCTGAATCTCGGAAAACAGGAACTTGGGGCAACCCGAAACCAATACAAATTACACATACTACATTACTTTCATCAAAAAGTGTAGGTTGAAGTACTGCTGTGAAACAAGAAGATTTTTCACATTTGCTTTATTAATTAAAAAAATGTACGTAGTACACCTTAAAATAAAAAAAACATCATGGGACAAAACAAAGCCAAGCACAAAGAAATTCATGTAAAACACACTGTACCATTGCTCTTCTCCAAGGCTTGCATTGTATCTGGATCTAAGGCAATGCTAACAAGCAGCTCCATATAACTCTTAAAGGTCTCCTTCATAGCTCTTGTGTTCAAAAAGCGGGTGAAAAAGGGAGATGGAGGTACAAGTTCTGAAAAGTAATTGGAATACAATTAATGTTTTCTTCCTCTGATATTCTGAAAATATTTGTATATTAGCATACGTTCCTATTTTGAAATGAAAGGCTTTCATTGTTAAACACAAGCAACCTCTAGTGGTATCCCAAGAGACTACAACACATGTTATTTCTCAACAGAAATAATGTCAACTTTGCATTTATTAAAACAAGGGAGGTTTATAGTGTATCAGAGAAGCAGGGCAATATTTCTCAGAAAGATGCAGAATTATCTGCATTATCAGCATTTAGATACTCTGGTTATAGGAGCCTTCTAAAACTCTGAGGCAGACAAATATCTGGAGAAAAGGGAGGATGAAATACTCCCATCAAGCAAACTAGACTAAACACCAATTTCCAGTGGCAACTTAGACATTCTCTGAGACCAACTGATTCAGCTGAGTCAAGGGGTAAAACGTTCAAAAACATTGAAGTCACTCAGCATCATAAGTACCACTAAAAGTCAATGTCATGATTTCATGAGCTCATCAAAATACGTACAACCACTTACATTAGCAAACAGATATATGTATAGCTACTGTCACTTTCCAAGATGTTTCAAAAGTTTTGTAGTCAGCCATTTCAATCACACATGTGTTATACAGAAGTCATTAACACTTCTAAACTTAGTGTTTGCTCAGCTTCTTGAGGCACTTTACTGATTCCAGCGCGAAATGTTAGAATTTGCAACCAACTAGGTAGTGAGACTGCTCCATTCTGTCAAGTTTCCAAGTTGCCATGGGTGACTGTCACCACCAGAGTAGTCCTTACTCTAATAAACTGACAGACAGTGGTATGTATGTGTTAGAGAGATTGGTATCATGATAAGTTAGATCAAAAATTAAAATTATTTTTAGTTGCGACCAGCAGAGGGGCTCAAGACTATCTGCAGTAACTGATCTGTAGTCTAAGTGGTTCTCAAGCAGGGGTACGCATACTCCTGGGGTATGCAGAGGTCTTCCATGAGGTACATCAACTCATCTAGATATTTGCCTAGTTTTACAACAGGCTACATAAAAAGCACTAGCAAAGTCAGTACAAGCTAGAATTTCACACAATGAGTTGTTTATACTGCTCTGTATACTATACACTGACACGTAAGTACAATATTTATATTCCAATTGATTTATTTTATAACTATATGGTAAAAATGAGAACATAAGCAGTTTTTCAATAATAGCATGCTGTGAAACTTTTATATTTTTATGTCTGATTTTGTAAGCAAGTAGTGTTTAAGTGAGTTTACGTTTAAGTAACTTGGGGGTATGCAAGACAAATCAGACTGCTGAAAGAGGTACAGTAGTCTGGAAAGGTTGAGAGCCACTGGTCTAAATTCCAGTGGCCAATGTGCCTTGAAAATCCAATAGTGAAGAGGTCAGGGTGCTGCCAAGTTTATCTTCAAATGCATGTGAAGTTTAAACAACAAACTGAGAAAAACAAAGCTATGGAAACTCTCTCAAAGTAATCTAAATATGGTAAAAAGAACCTCTGAAAGGGTTGTTCTACCCAGAAAAATGGCTGCAAAAATGGAATCTGAAGGTGCTATGATTATTGTGTAAATGACTCCAGATCAAATCTAGTTGATTTTTCTATCGAAAGATTTTTTTTCTAACTGCCAGTTGTTCAAACTTAACATGCACCTGAAAATCAAGCTCATTTTTGTTCTGGCTTATGCATCACCACCAGTAATACAGATTCTGTGCATCCAAATTCTGCCCACTTTTACATCCATGCAACATCAGTGCAGACAGTGGGTGTCACAGATGTGGTTAAGGCACCCTAATTGGAAATGGTAATCAATTCTGTTAAGGAGGCATGATCCAGAATAGAATCAACTTCTTCTGAAACAGATGTCCTGGCTCTGTGGGACTAAAAGGAGCTAAGTATTAAAAATGTATTTCTCTCACTCAACTAAGCGAATATGACTCTGAATACACACAAAGAATAGATCTGGTAGGATTAAGGTGTGTCATTCTTACATTACCACTCTTTAAAGCAGAACTGCATTCTGAAGCAACCTTGCAAAATCTGCTCACTCCCAAAGGGAGTGTAAAATATTAGATTTTTAATAATGTTAATCGACCTGGTAAAGGGCTGGAAGAATAAACTTTATGTGGAGGGTGTTAAATTTTCATGACAATTTTGCACAGCTGCCTTCTAAGGGAATTTTGCAAATCACACAACATTTATAGACTACATGTTATAATATACGTATGATTTCAGTTTGAATTCAGTTAAAAACAAATATAAAAGACTGACAACAGAAAACCACTCACCATCCTCATCACTCTGGGCTTCAGGAGAAGAATCAGACTGGGAAGATGAAAACTCTTCTTTCCATTTTTTCCGTTTCTTTGGTGGTGGTTCAGCCTTTATCTTTGGCTGTTTAGCTTTGGGTTTCACAGAAGAGACTTTTGTTGTTGTAGTTTTTGGTGTTGGAGGATCAGGAGCTTTGCTGGTGCTATTACTTGGTTTGCAATGAATGGGCCTGCAATATTATAATGAACAGTTTTATAAGTCATCTACATAAATTCACACAAGATCTAATTTTAATAAAAAGAATCATGGTACTTTTTGTGAGTCATGTAAGTTTATTCCATTGCACGCTAGTATGATCATTTTCATTAATACTTAGCACTTAGTTTTACATTTTTGAAGTGCTGTTACATATTAATTAATCCTCAACAGCTGGCGATTAATTAGTAGTATTCCCATTTTGCACATGGTAAACTCTCTTTTCCAAGGTTACGGTGAGTCATGGAAGTATTTGGGAACTACAGGTGTATTCCAATCACTATTTTACTAAGGTATTGGTGGCCTTACTAACCTTGAATATCTGATGGAAATTTTGTAACCCCTTTTGGCGGACTACGAATCAAGATTTTGTGTTTGAAATATAATACAGATGAACTGTACTTTAATTTTCACAACCATATATGAATGTGTGACATTTTATATTTCTGCATAAATACTGTGTGGGATTTAATGTAATGAATGAGAATTTTATTTTTTATCCTATCATCGCTACCCCAGTGGCTCTGTAGAACACCACATTGCAATATTTAAAACTATTTAAATATAAAAAATAAAATAAAATAAAACCACATTTCTAAACACTATATAACAAAAATTAGAGGAATTAAACTGAATACAAAGAAGAAAATATATAAATATTGTCATCACACTCCAACGTTGTAGAGGGAAAGTTTCAGATCTAGAACCCTTCACAAAGACACAGTCACCTGATGACCTAAAAAGCAATGGTGTAATCCCTCAGGGGCACATGAATCACAGTTAAAAACTCCATCAGAAGGAAGTTCAAGAAGGAGATCTCAGATATAGATTCACAGAAATGTAAAGATGAAAGGGACCTCAGGAGGTCATCTAATCCAGCCCTCTGTGGTGAGGCAGGACCAAGTATAGCTAAGACCATCCCCAACCGGTGTCTGTCCAAACTATATTTAAAAACCCATAGTGATGATTATTCCACAACATCCCTTGGAAGCCTGTTCCAGAGCTTAACTAACCTTATAGTTAGAAAGGTTTTCCTAATATCTAACCTAAATTTCTCTTGCTGCAGATAAAGCCCATTACTTCTTTTCCTACCTTCAGAGCACCTCGACAATTGATCACCCTCCTCTTTGTACCAGCCCTTAATATATTTGAAGACAGCTATCAGGTCTTCTTTTCTCAAGACTAAACAAGCCCAGTTTAATTTTTTCCTCATAGGTCTGGTTTTCTAAACCTTTTACCATTTTTGTTGCTGTCCTCTGGACTCGCTCCAATTTGTCCACATTTTAAAGTGTGGTGCGCAGACTTGGACACAGTGTTCCAGTTGAGGCCTCACCAGTGTTGAGTAGAGGGACAATTACCTCCTGTGTCTTACATATGACACTCCTGTTAATACATTCCAGAATGATATTTGCCTTTTTCACAACTGCATTGCATTGTTGACTCCTATTCAATTTGTGATCCACTATAACCCCCAGATCCTTTTCAGCGGTACTACCGCTGAGTAGGGTGACCAGATAGCAAGTATGAAAAACCATCACAGGGGGTGGGGAGTACTGGAGCCTCTATAAGACAAAGCCCTATAAAATGGGGGCATCTGGTCACCCTACTGCCGAGTGAGTTATTCCCCATTATATAGTTGTGCATTTGATTTTTCCTTCCTCAGTGTAGTACTTTGCACTTGTCTTTATTGAATTTCATCTTGTTGATTTCAGATTAATTCTCCAATTTGTCAAAGCCTCTTTGAAATCAAATTCTGTCTTCCAAAGCACTTGCAATCCCTCTAAGATTGGTATCATCCATAAATTGTATAAGCATACTCCACTCCATTATCTAAGTCATTAATGAAAATATTGAATAGTATCAGACGCAGGACAGACTTCTGTAGGACTCCACTAGATAAATCCCCCAGTTAGACAGCAAACCTTCAATAACTATTTGAGTACAGTCTTTCAACCAGTTTTGCACCCACCTTATAGTAATTTCATCTAAATCACATTTCTCTAGTTTTCTTATCAGAATGTCACGTGGGACTCATGTCAAAAGCCTTACTAAGATCAAGATATGTCGTGTCCGTCACTTCCTCCCTATCCAGTGGCTAGTAACCATATCAAAGAAGGAACTTGGTTTGGTTTGGCATGATTTGTTCTTGGCAAATCCATGTTGGTTATTACTTATAACCCTATTATCCCCTAGATGCTCACAAACTGATTATTAATTTGTTCCAGTATCTTCCCAAGTATCAAAGTTAGGCTGACTGGTCTACAATTCCCCACATCTTCTTTGTTCCTCTTTTTAAAAAAGCATTACATTTGCCTTTTTCCAGTCCTCCGCGACCTCAGCTGTCCTCTCTGAGTTCTTGAAGATAATCACTAATGATTCTGGGATTGCCACTGCTGTTTCCTTAGGTACCCTCAGGGGAATTTTGTCAGGCCCTGCCAACTTGAGTACAACTAACTTATCTAAATATTCTTTAACCTATTCTTTCCTTATTTTGGCTTGTGTTCCTTCCCCTTCGTTGTTAATATGAAGTGTGTTAAGTATCTAACCACAATTATACTTTTTAGAGAATAGTGAAGCAAAACAGGCATTAACTAACTCAACATTCTTGTTGTCATCCATTATCAGCACTCCTTCCCTGCTAAGGAGCGGACCTATACCTTCCTTCATCTTTCTCTTGCTCCTAATGTATTTATGGAACCTCTTCTTTCCTTTTATGTCGCTTGTTATGTGTAACTCACTAGGCAGCCATTGTAAAGAATAATGTAAAGGGGAGGAATAATATGACCATGATTACTCAAATCAGTAAGTAAACATATTGTCATATTCACAACAAGTATGAGCCAATGAGCAACAAAAACACTGTGTAGCTCTGCTAAGAGAGAAATACAATAATTGAACTTCTTGGCATTAGATGTATTGCTGTTGCAATGTTGGCATGTGATACATAAGGGAGCAGTCTGTGAAAATGTACAAATGAAATACTTTCAGACTAAGTCTGATACATGGCTTTCCATGGTAAGAACATGATTTAAAGTGTTGACAAAATTCTTTAGTTTGCTTTTTGCTGCCAAATAAGCCCCCTCTATGAGCAGTGATATCATAGAAGGAAAAGCATCTTTCTGACAACCATCTCTATTACCCAAGAGCAAAACTTTTGTCTTCCCAGAGTTGAGAATAAAGTATTCTACTTCTCAGGCATCCAGACAGCATTGTCATCCAAGCAACCTGGAAACACAGACTTAACTTGCAAAGTCCACAAGGGAAGAGATATGTAATTGTGTACCAGCATCATACATATATATTACTAAGTGTTTAGAAATTATCTCACCTGGGGGCCTCCATTTATGTTGAGTAAGGCAAGATAGACATTTGAGTCATGTGGCATTCCAAATCCTTCATAGCTGTAATGGAAAACTATTGTAATCCATAGAAGCCAAAGGGAAGAGTTCATAGTTGCTGTAGAAACTTTAACTAATTGCTCAAAGCAAGTAATTCAAAGTTTCCACTTAATGCTGCATTAATGTCACTTTTGAATAAGATATTCTGAAATATTAGAGCACGTGTAGGGCTCATGCCAAACCAATACAGTAAAATAAAAAGTGATCTGAAAATAAATACCTTGCAGACTGTACAGGTTTACTTCGTGGTTTTTTTGAACAGACTCTGACATACTCCTTTTTGTTTGCATTTTCAATGAACTTCACATACACCCGCTTGTATTTCATTTTTGCATCCCCAAAATACCCAAGATACTGTGAAAAGCAAAACAAAAACATATAATTACACAGATTTTGCTATTAAAGTTATTTTGCTAAGCGAAGTTATTCTATTGATCATTTACACATGAAAATACTAAGACCATCTATTTGGGTACAAAAGCGATCTACTCTAAAACTGTTGTAATTTAGGAGGGAATTGCCGCTGGATTTTAAATATCCTTAAAATATAAATAAGACAATATAGTCACTGGGCTTGGTTTTCTCCTGCATCTGAGCTCTGCTAGGCACAGGGTGAGGGGCACCACCAGGGAGTGGGCTGGTCTGCGCTTACACTTGCATGGAAGAGCAACTGGGGGGATAGCCTACTTTATGCTGTCAATATATGGTCCATAAGGGGTCATACTCTAGCTGATCTTCAGAGTGGAGCTCCACTCCACCCTACCTCCTCTCTATCTCTTTGTGCCATAAACACTGCCAGGATGCAAGTATGGGAAAAGAGCACATGACTCAGCTCCACCAGCTTTATCCCAGCTGAGAACTCCGCCTCGCTGGGGGAATGCTAAACTGGGTAGTTGAGACCAGAATCTGGTTCCTTTGCATGACCTGCATGGCACAAAGAAACCAGAATGAAAATGAGAACTGGCCTTGAATATACGACAGCAATTCTTATTGTCGTTCTGCTAAATGTAGCAGAGGGACCCACTAACTATTCATTTCTAGCCCTAGAGTTAGAGAGATCTTTGCAGAAATGCTAGTACAGAAAGTAAACAGAAATGTCATGTTCCTTTAATGCTCTAGGGTGAGACATTTTCTTTTGTGCAAGCAGGGGCTCAACCAGAAGTCACTGTAGTTTTACAAGGAATCTTCATACTTACACTATTAGTAGCAGCAAACTCTCTCTGTCCATCTCGAATTTCAGGAACAAACTTTTGTAACAAAGCCTTTTGTACTTTCCAGATTGCTGGAGGCTCTTTTCCAGTTTGTAAAGCCATCTATAAGAACCAAAAATGTATTAGCTAAAAATTGTGCTTATTTTCCTTCCAAAATTTATTAATTTTTTTCTTTAGAGATAGACTGGATATAAATTCTCCAGATTACAAATACACCACTATTATGTGCTGATGGCACCAGGATATTAGCTACGAGGTATATTCAGTACAGTACCATCTATAGACTAAACCTCAAAATTTATTTCTTCAAGGTCTTTGAAGCTGACCCAGCCAACTCCATCTATGGCAATCAAGCCACAAAAACCTGACAAATTTCATTTCAGCAATTTGTCATTTTTTTCAAAGTTTCTTTTATCATCATGCCTTTGGTAGTATGAAAATAATTTTTAAAAACAAAACCACCAAATAGCAGAAAAATGACTCCCCATAGTCCCTATTGCTAGCTCTCTGTGACTGTAGAGTTCCCAAAGTACCTGACATTATGGCATGATACTTGCAGTTACGTGAAAACAAAAAGTTCAATAGTAACTAGTGAACTGGACGAAGATTACATTTGCAGTTCAACTTTTAGCTCAACAATTAGCTCAAACAGATTATCCTCTTAAAAACATTTCTTTCTGTCTTAAATATTGTAAACATATCTGTAAAAATTAACCGCCCAACCCCTAGAAATCCTTCTTTAAAATATTAATCTATAAAGATTCTCATATTTTAAGGCAAGTGTAGAAAAAACTTAAAAGTGTATTTTCAAATGGTTATGAGAAAAACCCTACAAGATTAGGATCCAACATTGCAAAGTTTTAAAACTATTTATTCCTTAACTTACCTGACACACCTAGCAAATTATTAACAGAACTTTTATTTTAAAATTTGAATTCAAAAGGGTCCATAGGAAGGCAAAGAATAAACATATCTAGGAACGATTTTTAAAGTGACATGCAAAAGTAATCATAAAATCTGTGAGCTAGAACAGTAGCAGAGGAGTGGACATGAGGAAGACAAAACAGAAGAAGAATTAGAAATGGAGAACACAAATAAGGTTTCCTTAAACTCGGCAGACATTATGAAGAGTTGTAGTGG
Organism: Eretmochelys imbricata; assembly: GCF_965152235.1. Lineage (NCBI taxonomy): Eukaryota > Metazoa > Chordata > Testudines > Cheloniidae > Eretmochelys > Eretmochelys imbricata. The sequence continues at coordinate 40,949,546 of NC_135577.1, forward strand.
ATCCACATAGAAGCCACTCCTTGTTAGAGGAGCGAACAAAGCCGCCACAAAAATAAAAAAAACAAAAATCCGAAAACAAAAAACTAAGGGCACGTCTACACCAACAGTGCTGCAGCAGTACCGTGCAGCTGCGCTGCTGCAGCACATCTGGTGAAGACACTCTGTGCTGACGGAAGAGAGCTCTCCTGTTAGCATAAATAAAACCACCTCTGTGAGCGGCAGAAGCTATGTTGGTGGGAGAAGCTCTCCCACCAACATAGCGCTGTGCACGAGTGCTTATGCCATTGTAACTTATGTCGCTCAGGGGGATGGTTTATTCACACCCCTGAGCGACATAAATTATGCTGACATAGGCTGTAGTGTAGACACAGCCTTGGACACATACTTCAACACCATACTCCTGAAAGCTAATCAAAGTCTTCAATAAGGATGTATTCTGGTGGGGTCAAGAATCCTTGAAAACTTTAGCTCTTTTGTAAAAGGTTAAAAGACATACACCAAATCTGGAAGACTCCTCCTGTATGTATGTCTATAGACAATGTTGAGATCTAATTGAGATTATCTGCTGCAGTCATTTACCTTTTTCATTTAACTAGTATGAATGCTTGACACATAATTAAAGTGATGCATATTCCCTCCCAAAAACTAGAACCACCAACTGTATGCCATCTTGGCAGCATCACAAATCTGTTGAGCAATGCAGTAGAATATTAAGCCTCTGCCCTTTGGTAGTTTGACTGTTGATGTCTGCTTCATGGTGTGTGTTGGTAATTACTCAAAACAAACATTTGGATTACCTTTAGCATATCTATATCTTCAATCTTCACTACAAATTCGTCACGTTCTCTGTACATGCCCTCTCCTCCACTGTCCGTATTCTCCTCATCAGTACATCCTTCTATTGCAACAGCTGTCTGTATTTTTGCTAACTGGTCTGAAGTCAGACCATCCTGGTCAGCTATCTTTAGGAGTTCTGCTGAACTTGTTTTCTCCTGAACATTTACCACAGGAGAAGTAGTGTTTGGAGATTCCTGCTTTACAAGAGCAGCGGTGTTGGCAGTAGTAGCAACTGCCATTTTTTCAGTTTCTAAAGCAAAAAACAAGCAAGCATCGGTTATATGAATCATCAAGGATCAGCAACATAAGAAGGAAATTAAGTTTATTTTATTTACTTTCCCAGACAATACATACAAAAAGCACCCATTCTACAAATTAAAATAGCAAAATTAACTAGCCCTAAGTTAAACCTATATCTAAAAAACTTAAAATAATTAGTATTAAGTCTGTATGTTTGCATGAAACTGATTTTGTTATAGCTATAGCACATAGGCATTATGGTGATAACGTGCCTTAGAACACATTATTACAGAGAGGACCAACAGGAAAACACTGTTTTGCTCTGTGGAACAAAGCAAATGGCAGACTCTAACAGATTACTATTTTGGATCTTGTTGGCCTCTCCTCTGCTGATATGCAAACTACATCTTCATCATTTTCATCAAATGAAGAAAAAGGAAAGTGGCTGTCATGTATAACACAAAACCTAAATCAAATATGAAAAAGTATTTTCTCAGTGGCGCTTCTGGGGCACTCTCATTTTGCATCTTCTAATAAATTAACTGGTGGTTTCAGGTTATATTTTAACACTCCTAACAATCTTATAATACAATTTAACACAAAGTAGTGCTTTGCAATGAGAATTAATGGTACAAAGTGAAAAAATGAAAAGCACTCCACTTCTGTATGCCACACTTAGTCAGTGGAAATTCCCAATTCCCCAAATGGTTATTATTCCCTTTCCCCATCCACAAAGAAGACCTCTTTTAGGTATTGCCATCTGCCTTCAAGACATACTTGCTTCAACGCTGGCTTGCTAATCTAACTAAACAATGCAAGCCACAATTTAATTGCTAATATCACACTTAGTGAACTAGCATCAAAGGTTTGGACGTATCCTTTAAAAACACAAACAATAAAAGTATCATTTCACGTGATAAATTTCAAACAATGAGATACAGGAAAAAGAATATTCTATATAAATCATCATTATAAAATAATCCAAAAACAAGTTAACTGGATATTTAAATTATTGCATCTCTATTACAAACATGCATTATCTGGAAACAGGAAGAGTCATTAAAAATCACTATTGCCAAATTTGAATAATGTATATGAAAAGAAGTTACAGTGCATGCAGAATAAAATATTTAATGTCACATGACTGCAAGTATGGTAAATGCATTGGTCCAGTGAAAGCTGCAACACTTTTATTTAACATAAAAGTTGGTATACAGTTATTTTCCAAGTACATCTAGAAGTTTCCCAAGAGCAGTAAAGTATGTATGAGGTACCCTAGTGTTACCATGGTAGAAAGGTCTATATATTAGTTTGAATATTTTTACATTTTATATTGTTGAGTCTAAAAAATAAACAGATGTATAATTGCACATGTATAAGGAAATCAGTACTGACTCTGCATGACCAGCATGTTGCAGAATGTCAATTAATGTTATCTTGGATAAGGTACAAATAGTCCTTCCTACAACAGAAGAGGAATTTGGTGGTATACATATGTATTATATCTTTATACAAAATAGTGAAAAGATGGTACAACCATATTTTTAAAACAAAGTATGAAGAAAAAAAGGTTAAAATAAAGCTTCACCTACTTTTCTCAGAATAATGTTCTCAATGCTCAACAAAAAGGAAACTTCTTTTGTACATATGCTCTGTAAAAAGTTCTTAAATGCAATTATTTGATTTAAAAAGATGTTCACATTGTCTCTGGTTAGAAGTATTAACTGGGAGATTGTCCACACTGTTTTAACATTCAGAAAAAATACCAGTTATTTTAAATATCTTAAAAATTCAGAATTTTGCACTGAGAGAAATGGACGAAGCTTTATTTTAAGACGTTTCCTTCCTCTGCTCAAAAATAGAAGTTATAAACGAATCATTTTAATTAAGTATACTCACAAAAGCAAACATGTCAGTTATTCAATCAAAATTGTTTCCTTTGTCCTAAATACACTGTAAAATAAATCCTTTTGTATCAGCTTATTATGCCAAATTATTATTTTTTAATTTAAAAATATATTTTTGGGTCACATTAGCTACAGCAAATCAGTTTACACTTATTTCATTTCAGTAAAAACATCCAGAAATTATCCACAGTGAAAGAATTAAAATCAAATCTTATTTATATTGGCCCTGGTCAGAGTTTGTTCATTCACATGTAAATTTGCACATGGAAATGTTTTTACTAAGTACATATATACATCTTCAACAAGATTACTTTTGATAAATACGAACAGTGGAGCAGACAGCTTTAAAATCGTAAAGTAATTTTTCCAATGGCTGGAAGAGGAAGATGGATGATATTTGTAACAGAGTCTCTCTGGAGTGTCAACTTTGCTGGCTGGGGGCCCCTTGCCACACAGAGTTACCACCACAAGGTCAGGCCAGTCCAGGTTCTAGCCCCTTAGAGTATGTCTACACAGCAAAGAAAAATCCATGGCTGGCCCATGCCAGCCGACTTGGGCTCAAGAGGCTTGGACTACAGGGCTGTTTCATTGCTGTGTTGACTTCTGGGCTAGGACCCTGCAGGGCATTAGGGTCCCAGAGCTCCCGAGCCCAGAAGCCTACCCAGCAACGAAACAGCCCCTCAGCCTGAGCCCTGCAAGACCGAGTAGGTTGACACAAGCCAGTAGCAGGTTTTTCTTTGTTGTGTAGACATACCCTTAGTCCTTGCAGTGGGCCGCACCCTTGTAGTACTGCTTACTTTGTGATGGGTGGGGCAAAGCAAAAGTTCAAACTCAGAAAAGAACAAGCCCCTCCTGGGGTCAACAGAAGGTGAAAAGGTCAGCAACCCCACCTTACTTCAGGAGTGCCTGGGTAGCAGCTTTACTGGAGTTCTTACGGCCAGATAGCTGAGTCAGTCTCTTCGTAGTACGCTTGCCCCTGGAGTTTGCTGGACTCCTCGCAGAGCTGGCAGGATCTCTCGCATGGGGGGTTCTTTCTGCTGCTTCAGGACCACTCCAGCCGTTTCCTTCTCAGGGCTTCCCCCTAGCCGACAGCAGTTTCCTCCTTTTAAAGCCCTCCTCCCTACCATGCATGATTGGCAGAGCTGAAGGGGAGGGGCTACCTTTGTACACACTGCCTCCCTAGTCCCTTTGCTGTCAGTGTGGGATTTATACACCCTACCATAGTATTACAGAGCAAAAGAGACAAATATTTCACAGCTGGGGAGAAGGAAAGAAGTACAGCTCAAAGTTTCTTTGGCACTTTGGAGTATAGAGCTGAAATTCAGAGGGATCTGACTGGAGAACGGGGCGATAAACAACAAAATGAAATTCAACAAAGACAAACGTAAGGTGCTACACTTAGGGGAAAAAACCAAATGCACAAATACAGAATGGGGGATAACTGGCTTGGCAGCAGCACTGCTGAGAAGGATCTGAGAGTTGTGGTGGGTGACAACCTCAACATGGATGCCTCAGCAATGAAATGCTGTCGCAAAAAAAACCAAACGTAATTTTAGGTTGCATTAACAGAGGCATAGCCTGTAAGTCATGGGAGTTGAAAGTATCGCTCTACTCGGTGCTGATTAGGCCTCAGCTGGAGTACTGTGTCTAATTTTGGTCACCAATGTATAGGAAGGATGTAGAGAAATTGGAAAGGATCCAGAGGCAAGCAACAAAGATGATCAAAAGAATGGAATGCAAGCCATATAAGCAACGCTGAAGAAACTGGGTATGTTTACTTTGGAAAAGAGAAGATTAAGGCAGGGAAACATGAGAGTGGTCTTCAAATACTTGAAAGGCTGCCATAAAAAAGATGGAGAAAAGTTTTTCTCTCTTGCCACAGAGGACAGGAAAAGAGACAATGGGTTTAAACTACAGGATACCAGATTTAGATTAACTCTCAGGAAAAACTACCTAGCTATAAGAACAGTAGGACAATGGAACAGACTGCCTAGGGAGGTTGTGGAAGCTCCTTCACTAGAGATTTTCAAAAGGAGGCTGTCTAGCCACCTGTCTTGGATGGTCTAGACGCAAAAAATCCTGCATTTTGGCAGTGGGTGAGATTAGATGGCCCTTGCAGTCCCTTCTAACCTATGATTCTATGACTCCCAAGACTAGCTATATGAGATTCCTCAGAGATGCCACATGCAGGCAGAGGTACCTTCCAAATACACTATATTTGAGATATGAAGGTAGCTTGTGTGAACAGCAACAAAGAATTTATTGAACTTAACATATATATGGAAATCCTGGCCCATATGCTTCTAGGAAGCACTCCTGTTAACACAGGGATCTTTATGGATACATGTTTAGCATGGAGCTCAAGGACAACACCTATTCTAATTCTGTGCACTTAAAAGTATCAATACCTTCCTATACAAAGCAATGATCAAACATGCTCTAAGCATGTTCTATGTATAAAAAGTTGTGATAAGAGACAAAGTGGCACTGAACTCTACGTGTCAAAATTGTTTCTGAGATGCATACATTTTTAGTGATAACTAGGTCTCTTAAGCAGTATCCAGTAATTTACAAACTTCATGGATCCACCATTTCCCCTAGTCCCCAAAGATTCATGGACTGGACATTCTTTTGGGAAAGGAGGTCTGGATAAGGTTCCTCTGAATAATAAATGTCTCTGCTGTTGACTTGGCTAGAGATACTGCTGTAAGATTACTTGAGGCATTCTTTTCCCAAAGGTCTGTGAGCCAGCTATAGTTGCCACCACACCCATGGACTGGCCTGAAAGTTCCACAAATTTGTCTCTGGAGAGCCACAATTGTAGTTGAATGTAAAGTATGTGGCAGCATTAAATCTCGTTTAATATGCATGAAATATTAAAGGGCAGAAGAAACAAACTGGACAAGCATTCAAAAAGATTGCTTTCAGGAAATCAAAAGGAGCTGGAACCGCTAAAGTAACTGGGTACTCTATGTTGTTAGCCTTTAAAGCATTTGGGCAAATGCTGATGAAGCCGTGCCTGCTGAGGCAGACCCTGACCTCTGTTGGTAGAATCTGCCCTTTTTGCTTCTTGGAATCGGATGAGTTCTTCATTGTGAACTTCTGCCCAAATGTTGCTTGGAAACCCTGTGACTGACATTTGAAGGTGAAAGTGTGTTTCTCTCCAGATGCTGCATAGAGACCCTGAGATCTGAAAGTGACCATGAAGTCTAAGATGTGCAATGTCTTGCCACTGAACTAATTAGGCCCCTAAAAAGGGCAGATCTAGACTTCCCTTGGAAAGTCGGAGAAATTTAGTCTCAAAGACCGGCATATAGTGGCTGCAGCCACTGTCTTTGCCAAAACATTAGCAGCATCACAGTCTGCAGGGCTGGTCCAGCACTTGTCAAATCCAAGTTACCATGGTTTTCGCCTCCTACTTATCAACTTTGTCACAAAAACATAAAACTATTTTAAAATGTAGATACGAAAAAAACCATAGTTTGCTGAAAATACTTCCAGAGGAAGCACCAGTAATTAAAATATATGATTGTTGACAAGAACTCTCTAATGTATAGAATAGACACATTAATATCTAGCAGAGGAACTATATATAAAATATAAATAGTGCCATCAGTACCACCCAAGTTGCACTAGGTAGGACATTTACCTTCATAAGTTCCATTTCTCTAAAGTCATCTACTTTGTGCTTAATAGTACAAAGTCTGGACTCCCCTATTGAGAAAGTACCAATAAAACACATCCTCAGCTTGCCAGTGTAAAAAGAAATGTTTTTAAGATTACTTTAAGTAATTCTGTTTTATGTAATTCAATCATCGCTGAAAGAACATACACAGTTCCACCAAGGAAAAAAACAATCTTTTCTGGAATTATATCATCATGATGAAATTTCTTTAAAGACACTGTTGCATTTTTACAATCTTTACTGTCCATGTGATGGAACATTTGGTACTAGACCGTTGATTTTACAGACAAAACCTTATCTACCATTTTGAGTTAGAAAATAATAGAGTTGACATCTGTTTACTAAAATAGAAGTTTCTCCATTCCATGACAAAATCATCTTTTAAACTGAAAAAGAAATATTTAAGGATATATTTTCAAAACAAAGTGCAAGGATTTAGCCACATAACTTCCACTATTGTGGAAAACACTAATTTAGTTAAATCTCAGTTCAATAATTTGAATATTACTCCTAAATTTTAGTGTGACCTAACAAAGGTCTTTTGAAAGATATGGTTTATCTAAAACTAAAGATATCTAACATTAAAAATTAAAGTATATGCAAAATCTACAGAATTATGTCTTTGAAAGTAAACAACTATTTTACCTGATTTGTTCTTTTTGTCGGCAGTATCATCCAAAGCTGATAATGCTGTAGAGATGCTCTTCTGAAGATCATGGTTACCCCCTACAGAATCATCTTCATCAGAAGAAAACGAAGGCAATGTTTCCAAATTTTTCTTAAGTTCATCATCAACTTTTTTGGTTGGACTTTCACAGCCACCCTCAACAGGCAAAGGAGCTGCTGCTGGCTGTGGCTTTGAAGGTGGCTGGGGACCCGGGGCACGGACTATCTGGGTAACTGGCCGCCTCGTCCTGTTAGGCATTCGTACAGCAGGTGCTGAGAACTGTTGTCTGGGCCCAGATTTTAGAAAGTCTAAAAAAGACGCAAGGAACCCTGTTTTGACTTCTGGTTGCTTTTCTTCCACTTCTTTAATTTTTTGCCTCATTCTTTCTTGATGCTGATAAATATCATAACTTTCAGAAACAGGAGAAGAATAAGGTAAACATATGTCAGTTCCTCTAATATTCTGACGTTTGCACTGTCCACTTCGTTTCAGTTGTTTCTGGCTTGCACTGTCATCTTCTGTAGCATTTTTTATTTGGCTTTTTGCTTTACTTTTTTTCTTTTGAAGGTTCCCTTGACTTAAATCTTGGTTCTCTTCTTCAGTTTTGCTACCACTTACATCTCCTGGTTGTAGCACAGATATTGCTTGCAATGGACTTTTAATCTTGTTAACTACTACAATGCCATCATCACAACCCATATTAAAATCATTTTCTGATGTAACGCTCTCTTCACTTAGACTCCGACCACTTGAAACAAATTCTGAGTCTCTAGCATTCAGTGTACCATCAATGGGAACATCATTGTCTTCTTCAGATTCATGACTAATGCTAGACTGTTTCTTAACTTTGCCAGAACCTTGTTCTTGCTCCTCCTGACTAGGTCCAAGGGCTGGAGAAGTCATTCTAGCTGATACGTTTTGATCAGAAGTCTCCATATGTTGATCAAGGATCATATGTTTTGATTGTATTGTAGACACTGTTGTAAGGTTTATAGTAACTTGGCTTCCATTTAGAGAAATATTATTTATGCTATGTGGTTTTCCAACTACAGTGGGTGAGGAGCTGAAACTAGGAGATATGTGTCGTACATCTATTGACTGGAACTGAGATTTGGAATCATCACCATTTTCAACAGATTGGATTTCTTCTTCATTAGATGTGGATTTGGCAAATTCTGATGGTGTGACCCCACATGCTGCTGCTGTTGCTGCTAAGATGTCATCCACATTAGACAATATATTCCTATCATCACTGAGAAGCATAGACTCTGGAAAACATATCGAACCAAGAGAAACAAACTGATTCTTTGATTCATGTTGATTTGGTTGAGTAAAATGGTCTTTTGATGTCATATGTTGCTGTAGTGGTTTTGAGGACTCAGAAATTTCCATTTTAATAACTTCTGCATTTTGAGGATGAAGCTGTTGCTGAGAATGACGCCCATTACTTTGAATAATGTGATTATCCATTTGAAGGAACTGATGTGCTACCTGCTGAGGACTCTGTATTCGCCGCACATGTGGAGATGCCTTTGCTTGTCCTAAGCCTGACTGCAGTATTGACTGCTGAAGAATTTGTAAGTCACAGGCAGATTCCAAAAGTACCTGTGCATTAGGCAAACATAGTTGATTGCCATGCCTCAAAGCATGAGCTTGAATCTGTGATGATGTGCTAATGACTTGGCCCTGCTGTTCTTGGGCCTTAGTTTCATGTACCTTATGCATAAGAGAATGCTGCTGGTTTAGTTCTTTAGCATTTACACTTATTTGTGTTGTCTGCATTAAATTAGCTGCCTTTTTAATATCATGGCTTATTACATTAGTGATATGGCCAATCTGTTGAGTAAGCTGTGCCACAGAACCAACCATCCTCTCATCTTTTTTTGACCCTTGGAGAGTAAGCCCAACAACTTGATCTTCAAGACGAGAATTACTTCTGATTACACTTTGAGAATATCTGTCATCTGCCTTTGAGACCCTATAGGCAGCATCCTGAGCATTAATTTCACTATCAGTTAGCCTTTGGGTAGAGGATTCAAGAGAAGCTTGCTGTTGCAATGCCTGTAAATCTTGCACTGACAATTCATCTTCCTGTTTTGATGAAGCATACAAGTTAGAGTCAGATTTCCTTTTAACATATATTTTTGTATCTGAGGAAGGTCTATTGTTCTGCAGTGTTTGTGAATGAGCTGGGGATGCAAAAGTAGGAGACTGAACAGCTGTCAAAAACTTTTGAGACTGTGGAGAAGATGATTCTTGGGTCTGAGAATTCTGAGAAGAATGTAGAGAAATATAGTTCTGGTTTGGGCTTGAGGCTGACAAATTTTGAACACGAGATGAGGAAGAAAATGGAAGAGAAGGTGAAGTTAATGTTAAAGATTGCCCTGAAGTATAACTTTCTGAAGGACTAACAGCTGACAAAACTTGTGATTGAGATGAATAATTAACCTGTGATTGGTTAACGGGAGATAAACCCTGAGAGTGATTAGAAGAATAACTCTGAGATTGGCTAACTGAAGAAAGATCCCTTGTTTGACCAGAGTAGTTCTCATTTGGAACTGAAGTTAATACCTGTTGATCTGCAGAGTAACTTAGTGTTGTCTGACTATCAGAAGTTATAGTTTGCGATTGCCCAGAAAAAGTCAGCGTTTTATATAATGAGGGCAGCTTCTCAACCTTGCTAGATGAGAAAACTTGTGAATGACTGACAGATGGCATATTCTGTGACTGTGTGGAAACATAGTTTTGGGATTGGCTGACTGACAACAGACTTGGTAGCTGTGCTGTAGAATAGATTTGTGCTTGACCTGCTATTACAGAACTCTGGTTTTGTGCAGTTTTGGAATAGCTTTGTGTCTGCACAGGAGAGGCTACATTTTGAGGTTTGGGGGTCTTTGTTGACCTTGATAGCTGCTTTGTAGAACAGTTTTTTGCTTTTACTGTAGAAGTAGATGGGAAACCAGGTGACGGAATTGAAGATGTATAAGACTGAGCAAGTTCCACTGAGACTTGAGAGGTCTTCTGTTGTGATCCTCCATTGCTCACCTGAGTAGCATCTCCAACTGGACTGCAGGACAGTGCTGACTGCCTGGATGTATCCTGAAAATTAACTCCACTGGTACTTGATAAATAACTGTGTAGGGAATGCTGTGAACCAGTCAGTTGTGCCTGAACAGACTGTGTACTTGAAGGCCGCTGATGGTGTTTAATAACACTACATTCTCGCTGAAGTGCTCTATCAATGGAGGCAGTGGAACCAGAAAAGAGAGATGTGCTATATGCCTGAGAAGCCTGCTGAGCTCCTCCAAGTGTTGAAGGCAACAAACTAAACTGAGGTTGCAAGAGATGGGGTGCAGACTCTTGAGCAGAACGGTACGTTGATGACTGAGGTGGTATGCTGGTACTTAAAACAGAGCTGCCTAGGCGTTCAAATGTCAAAGCAGTTGGAACTGTGCCTTGTGATGTCTTGATTTGCAATAAAGGGTCATGAGCAGTTAAAAGACCATTTGATGTAGCACTGAATGTTGCATCTTGAAGTGTGAGAGATGGAGTAGTAGCAAAGTTTCTACTGCTGAAAGAGTTGGGATGCTGATAAGCTGATAAAGCAGATGTTGGTGGAAATGTTCCAGAGGTTGGCAATGCTCCAGTAACAAATAGTTCTGTTGCTGCTGAGGAATGCATACCTGGGGAGGGGGGGCAAAAAAAAAGTGTAAGAAAACTTTATAAGTAATAATATTTTTTTACTTCCATTTTATTCTACAATCTCAAAGCCCTTTACAAGTGTAACTTCAGACTCAACACTGCTGTGAGGGAAAGAAGTAGTGTTACTCTTAGATTTAAGCAAAAATACATCACAAAATGTTTACTTGCACACCTATGAATCTATAAGGACACATTTTCTGGGTCTATTTTTCAAACTGGGCCTCCATTTTTGCAGGTATAATGAACTCCACACTGCAGTTAATTGCGAAGAAAAAGCACAAACTGAAATTATGTACTATTGGTGCAAAATGTGCCACAAAAAGAGAGCCCTGTTTGAAACCTCAGACATCTTTATATTTATTTTTATCTATTTAGTTGTTTTGATTTTAATCTATATGAAACTCCACACATCCACAACTCTTAATATACATTTAAATACATCATAGGAGTTAAAAAACATAAATCAAAGCAGTAGCACTTTTCTTACTCCTTCACTTCCACCCTAACACACCTCGTATAATCATCAGACAACTGAACACAACTGCTTAAGAAAGCTATAGAACACTTCTTTCAGTAATGTACAGATCTCATTAAGTGGTGGTCACTCACGAATACCTGGGCTACAAGGAACAAAATGCCTGTTACTGTGAATAAAATTTACATTGCACTCCTAAAAGATGCAATTTTATAAATCTATATCAAAACATTCATTGAATGGGAGTTTTGTCAACAGTTTTTACAACTTATTTTCTGAGAAACTGCATTTATTTTGCTGCATGTGTACTTTTAAAAGGAGGCTTTGCTCTGAGGGGGTGGGAAAGAAATGCATTTAGATTACATCTGTATGTATAAAATAAAATAAAAGCATCCATGACATCCACAATATGAGTATCAGGTCAAAAGGTCTGACATTCACTACTTGCAGCCTTGCTTTGTTGCACCATCCTTAGCTGATTAAAAAAAATATTTATCAATGGAATATAATTTCTGTATTACTTGAATTATAATATCAGAATTATTTATATTATCTTATTAGATGCAAGTCTAGATATAATCATATTATTTAATGACTTTTTGCATTTCTATAGCACTTCCCATCACAGGAGCTTAAAGAGCTTTACCAATAGTGGATATTGAGATTCACAGTGTCCTGGAGTAAGAAATTATTATGATCCCTATTTTAGAGATGGTGAACAGAAGCATTGAATAGTTAAGTGATTTGCCCAAAGTCTTACAGGAATCTATGAAAAAGCTAGAGAACCTTGGTTCTATTCCTCACTTCCAATCCATATCCACAAGACTATCCTTCCATTAACTAATAATGAAAGTCCTCAAATAGATTTATATAATCTTACATTTAAAAATACAGGCAATTGGTCAATTAATCCCTGGAGCCCTACCCTGCTCCTATTGAAAGTTAAATGCAGTGCTCCTACTGACTTTCATGGGAACCAGACTGGGCATAGGGCAGTGATTCATATAGTTCAACTTTCAGTTCAGTGGCTAAGGGAAAAAACCAGCCTTTTAGCTTTGAACTACTATTTGAGAATAAGTAAAATCCTCACTAAGAAGGATTTCAGTTTTGACACAATAATTACCTCAGCAAATAAATTCCATTTAAAATAATTTAAAATATTTCAGTTGTTTCAAGTTTTTTAGTTGCAGCAGGGCACCATTACAGCTTAATCTCAAAACTGTTTAGACAGCATCAGCTGAGGCAGCTCAGGAGGGCATTTGGATGGCCTTTCAGTTCAACAGAAATTAAACCCTTATAATAAAAACAGAAGCATTTTAGCATCAGTTTAAAATTTGCAAGCTGTACAAATAAATATGCTATATACTATTTGTACATATATCTATATGGATGCAGTAAATAGAAATGTTAAGTAGCATTTAAACACCAATCAGATTCTCCCAAATGGAAATACTTATTGCCACAGAGACAGAAGGACTACTGTCTAAAAAAAACATGGTTACCTACCTTCTTTGGGATGTGTTGCTCATGTCCATTCCAAGTACATGTGCCGCGTGCACAGTCATCAGAAGGTTTATCCCCTAGCGGTACCCGTTGGGTCGGCTGTGGAGCCCCCTGGAGTCAAGCCTTCCTGGCGGTGTATATAGGTCTCTGCCGACCCACTGCCTTTCAGTTCCTTCTTGCTGGATACTCCGACAGAGGGGAGGCAGGTGGGTCTTGGAATGGACAATAGCAGCACATCTCGAAAAACAATAGTTACGAGAAGGTAAGTAACCGTTTTTCTTCTTCGAGTGCTTGCTCATGTCGATTCCAAGTAGGTGACTCCCAAGCATTTCCTAGGAGGAAGGGTCAGAGTTCATGGAATTGCTGATTGATGCACTGCTCTGCTGAATGCTGCATCGTCCCTGGCATGCTAGGTAATGGCATAATAAGAGGTGAAAATGTGGATCGACGACCATGTCGCTGCCCTGCAGATCTCCTGGATCAGGACCTGGGCCAGGAATGCCGCCAAAGAGGCCTGAGCTCTTGTAGAATGTGCCAGTAGTGCTGGGGCAGGTATCTTTGCCAAATCATAACATTCCCGGATACAAGACGAGATCCATGGCGAAATTCTTTGAGAAGACACTGGGAGGCCCTTCATCCTGTCAGCTACTGCAACGAACAACTGAATCAACTTATGAAACGGCTTTGGGTGCTCAATATAAAAGGCCAATGCTCACCGAATGTCCAAGGAGTGGAGTCTTTGCTCCCAACTGCTAGTATGTGGCTTAGGGTAAAAGACTGAGAGAAAAATGTCCTGACTGGCATGAAACTGAGAGACAACCTTTGGAAGAAAGGCTGGGTGAGGCCTAAGCTGCACCTTGTCCTTATAAAATATGGTGTAAGGAGGGTTGGAAGTTAAGGCTTTAAGCTCGGACACTCTCCTAGTTAATATTATTGTGACCAGGAATGCCACCTTCCATGACAGATAGAATAATGAACAAGTCAGTAGGGGCTTGAAGGGGAGCCCATTAGTCTTGAAAGAACCAGATTAAAGTCCCAAACCGGGACTGGCTGCCTAACTTGCAGGTATCATCTGTCAAGACCTTTAAGAAACCAACCGACCATCAGGTTGGAGAAGACTGATTGGCCAGCCACTCCTGGGTAGAATGCCGAAATGGCTGCTAGATCAACCCTTATTGATGATACTGACGGGCCCTGCTTCTTTAAGTGCAACAGATAGTCTAAGATGAGAGGTATCGGTGTCTGCAATGGAAGGCCCTGCAAAACACCAGATCAAGAATCTCTTCCACTTGGCCAAGTAGGGTTTCCTAATGTCTGGTGGAGGGTTTCCTACTGCCAAGGAGAACCTCCCTAATGGGATCAGAGCAGATTAGTTCTACTTGGTTTAACCAGGAAGTGTCCAAGCTGTAAAGTGGAGAGACTCGAGGCTGGAATTCTGGAGACGGTCGTGGTCTTGAGTGATCAGGTCTGGAAGCAAGGGCAATGAGATTGGGGTATCCACCGATAGCTCCAGAAGCATGGTATACCAGTGCTGGTGAGGCTAGGCTGGTGCTATCAGTATATGACCCTCTTCCTCCCTAGGTCTTCAGCAGAATCTTGTGGACGAGCGGGAAAGGCAGGAATGTGTACTGCAGGTGGTCTGTCTAAGCGAGGAGGAACACGTCCATGAGCTCAGGTTGTGATTCTGGAAGGAACAGAACTGCAGGCACCGACTATTGCTTTTTGTAGTGAACAGGTCGATCTGGGGAACTCACCACCTTTCGAAAATGCTATTCACCATGTCTGGGTGAATGGACCACTTGTGGTTGTGGAAGGCTCTTCTGAGATAGTCCGCCAGCTCATTCTGAGAACCCAGAAGATAGGATGTTTCCAGGTGAATTGAGTAGGCTATGCAGAAGTCCCACAGTGTGAGGGCTTCCTAACATAGGGGAGAGGAGCGAGCTCCGCCCTGCTTGTTTATATAAAACATTGTGGTTGTGTTATCCATCATCACCGCCACACATTTCCCTCGCAAGTGGGGCTGGAAGGTCTGGCATGCCAGGCGGACTGCTCTCAACTCCTTGACATTGACGAGAAGTGAGAGAGCTTGACTTGTGACCAAAGTCCCTGGGTCCTGAGCTCTCCCAGATGAGCTCCCCACCCCAACGCTGACACAGCTGTGACCAGAGACAGAAAGGGCTGTGGTTTGGCAAAGGAGACCCCTGCGCATACCGCCTGTGGGTTAAGCCACCACTGGAGAGACCAAAGAACTGGCAGTGGGAGTGTCGACCACCTTGTCCAGGCTGTTGCGCCCTGGCCGATAAGTTGATGCCAGCCAGGCCTGGAGAGGTCTGAGCCTCAGCCTTGCTTACTGTACCACGTATGTACAAGCTGCCGTATGTCCAAGGAGCTTTAAGCAATTCCTCGCTGTGGTGGTGGGGTATTGCTTGAAGCCTTCTATGACGTCTTGCACTGTCTGAAAACGAATCTCTGGCAGGAAGCCTCCGGCCTGACCCAAATCCAACACTGCCCCAATGAACTCTATTCTATGAGTAGGGGATAGAGTTGATTTGTGTACGTTCAGGAGGAGACCCAGCTTGTCGACGTGTTGCTCCACTTGCGCCCTGGAACAGCCCCTGACCAGCCAGTCATCAAGGTACAGGAAGACCTGCACCTGCCTTCTTCTCAGGAAGGCAGCTATGACTGCCGTGCACTTGGTAAAAACTCGAGAGGCTGCTGACAGGCCAAAGGGGAGGACTGTAAACTGGTAATGGTTATGGTTCACTACAAACCTGAGAAAGCATCTGTGGGCTGGAACTATTGATACATGGAAGTACGAGTCCTTTAGGTCGAGGATGGCGTATCAGTCTCTTGGATCCAGGGACAGGATGATGGCAGTCAAAGAGACCAGGCAGAACCTCAACTTCTTCATGAACCTGTTGAGGCCTTGCAGGTCAATGATGGGTCTGAGACCCCCTTTGGCTTTGGGGATTAGGAAATTTTGGGAGTAAAATCCCTTGCCCTTTAGCTCCTCAGGAACCTCCTCCACTGCTCCCGTGGTGAGGAGCGTCTGAACCTCCTGCATGAGGAGTTGCTTGTGAGAAGAGTCCCTGAAGAGGGACGGGCAAGGGACATGGAAGGGAGGGGAGGAGCAGAATTGGAGAAAATATCCCACTTCTATGGTGCAAAGGACCCAGCGATTTCAGGTTATCTGGGTCCAAGCATGACAGAAGTGGGACAGACGATTCAGAGAACAGGGTGAAGGATCCAGTGAGTGGACTGGTGCATCGCCCCGAGGTGCGCCATCAAAAGGCTTGCTTAGAGCCTGATGACTGCCTCGCTGAGCCTTGGCCGCGCAGTAGATGGGGAGGCTTACGCCTACCATTCCTGCCCCACTTCCTGGAAAAGTCCTGCCTAGGCTGGGGAAGTGGTTGGGGCTTAAAGTGTTTCCGCTGGGTGGCAGGGGTATGCAGACCCAGCAATTTCAACGTTTCCCGTGAATCCTTTAGGCTATGGAGCTTGGAATCTGTCTGCTCAGAAAACAGCCCCATACTGTCAAAGGGCAAGTCTTGAATTGTTTGTTGGACCTCTGTGGGAAGGCCCGACACCTAGAGCCATAAGCTCCTCCTCATAGCTATGGTGGAGGACATGGTTCGTGTGGCAGAGTCTGCTGCATCCAGTGAGGCCTGTAAAGAGGTCTGCGCCAGGGACCCTGAGTGAGGACACCACAGAAGGGCCAAGCAGGACAGTGCCAGAGAACAGTGCCATGGGGAAGGCGAGCGGTGCCTCATCATTGCAGGCTTGCCACTAGACGGCACAGCGCCTTGCGGTGCTGGAGGTCTATCTTGCCTGCCAGGGGACTGCGGTGCTGTCATGTCAATTAAGTCCCTGGCAGCCTCAAATGTGTCCAGGGTGGAAGGGAGCTCCTTCTTCTCCACCTGGCACTCTCTAGCAGGAGAATCTAACGGCACCAGACCCAACGGATCCCTTTGTGGGCCCGAAGTCAACGGTGCCGGTTCCTCCACGACCAGCGCCGGGTGCCCCTGCGCTGGACACACATCGCTAGCAGACCTGGCTGCTCTCACTGTGAGCGAGCACCCTCTATCCATCTTCTTGGGCCATTTATGCGGCACCAGTGAGTGTGAGGTGCTGTGTTGCCACCGTGGGCTTTGGCACTGGGGAGTGACAGTCCCAACGCTCTCTATACTTAGAGAAACTGCACCAAGGAAGGACTCTAACGGAGCCTGGAGCACTCTGCACGAAAGTGCTCAGTGCCAGGTCCAGCTAGCCTGGAGCTGGCTGGGGATAGAGGGCTGCCTCCATAAGGAGTTGTTTGAGCCTGAAGTCCCTTTCTTTCTTTGTTCTCAGGTGGAACCCTTTGCAGATCTTGCAGTGTTCTGTTTCATGTGCCTCCCCCAGACACTTTAGGCAGGGATCGTGGCGGTCACCCGTTGGCATGGGCTTGTGGCAAGTTGGGCACAGCAAGTTCGGCATGCCCCAAACCCCAAGAGGTGAGGGAATTTGGTTGAGGGGGAACCCCCCACTTCTATCTAACTAATTAACTACTAAAGACAAGCACTAACTAAAACTATTTACAGGATATTCAAAAGCCTGATCACTAGGGGAAACACTCGCTGAGGCAAGAGAGACACGCAGCTCCAACGACCATCACTGACGATAAGAAGGAACTGAGGAAGTGTCGGGTCGGTAGGGACCTATATACACCGCCATGAAGGCGTGACTCCAGGGGGCTCCACAGCCAACCTGACGGGTACCGCTGGGGAAAAGCCTTCTGATGACTGTGCACGCAGTACGCACACATCTACCTGGAATCGACATGAGCAAGCACTCGAAGAAGCTGAATTACTAGAATATGCCAACTTTTTTTCATCTGTCAGACAGGGCGGTAACTATGAGTTCTTCCTGTCTGAAGTAGTATAAATAAATATTATTTTGATGCATAAACACTAGCATTTAAAACAACATTAAATGCAGCTGGACTTTTTTTTTTTTTTAAAACTGGTCCTCACCTTCTATAAAATGAGGATAAGGGCACAATAATAGCCAATAACAATAATTTAAGAAAGGAACTCATTTATTTCTGTTTCAATTGTAGATGTATAAAGGTCCCTAATGGATCTGTCTTTATTTCTTCCTTTTGACAGATTCAAGCCATTCCTACAGCTCTTACATCATTGGAGACATGCCAAGCCAGCCACACCAGCACCAACTCAGCAAAGCTGCTGTTTCTTAAAAGCAGAAGGCAGTAGCAGCAACCTTATTAGTTCAGGTTGCCTTTGCTGATGTGGCTGGCTCTATACCCTACTCATGATATGTGAACTTGCCTGAATAGCTATTCAGTTTTGACCTGTGAAAGCAAGAAAAAGGTCAGACTGGCTTCAGACAAAGCTGTCACATGCTCAGCACTTTTGAAAATCAAACCACTTAGTTGCCTAAACATGGATTTAGGACTCAAATTTAGGAGATACTCTTAAAAAAAAAACAAACCCACAACTTAGTGTATTGTGAAAGTGGAGGCTACTTACTGTAACTGGAGGTTCTTCGAGATGTGTGGCCCCTATGCATATTCCATACTTGGATACGCATACATGCCATGCTCCTGAGTCTGGAAATTCTTCAAAGCAGCGTCCGTTTGCCTGCACAAGCTCAGTCGCGTTCCTCATGGACCCGACCAAGGGTACAAGAAGCAGTTCGAGTCAATCCTTCTCCAGTTCCTCTTCTTACCACAAATTCAACCGGATCCGAAGCAGAGAAGATGGAGGGCGAGTCGGGGAATGCGTGTAAGGTTCACACATCTTGAAGAACCTCCAGTTACAGCAAGTGACCTCCACTTCCTCTTTAAGTGATGCTCCCTATGTGAATTCCACATGTGGACGATGGGCAAGCAGGGAGACCAGACTGGAGGCAGGTGAGGAAGCTGGTAGCAAAGATGCTTACACTACTGCCAATACCCGTGCTGCATCCGCAGCCAAGGCATAAACTAGGGCACAATGCATCGCTAACGCATGAACTGAATTCCAGGGGGCCACTCCACAGATGTGCTGCAGCAGAGCATCTGATAGACGCTGTGGAAGAAGCCTGGCCTTGTGTGGAGTGAGCTGTGATATCCTCAGGGGGAGGAATGTTTGCTAACTTGTAGCACTTTAAGATGCATCCAGAGACCCACTTAGAAATCCTCTGGGGGGATATGGCCTGCCTATGCGACCTCTCTGCTATAGCAATAAAGATCCTCGGAGATTTCCTATTGGGTTTGGTTCTTTGCAGGTAGAATGCCAGGGCATGGCAGACATCAAGGGAGCAAAGTCTCTTGTCTTCAGGGGAAAGCATGGGATTTTAGGAAAAATACAGGCAAGTATCATTTGATTGATATGGAACTCAAACAATCTTGGGGAGAAACTTGGGGTATAGTCGAAGAGAAACCTTTTCTTTGAGAAGCACTGTATAAGGAGGGTCTGCCATGATGGCTCCGAACTCACTGACCCTCCTAGCTGAGGTGATAGCTTCTAAGAATGCCAACTTCATGGACAAGTGGGCCATGGTACAAGTCACCATAGTGAACTTGGACAGGTCCTATTGAGGGGTAGGTTTAAGCACTGGTTGGAAGGTCCTGATCAGGTCTTTCATGAATCATACTGTAGCTGGGTGAGTAAAGGTGGAGCATCCTCCCACCAGAGAAGTAAGGTACTAATTGCTGCAAGGTGTACTCGTAGTGAACTAATAGAGAAAACTGAAGTCTTCAAGAATAGGAAATAGTCTAAGAACAACTGGAATGCTTACAGTTTCTGGGTAATGTTGGCACAGCTGTGCCCAGGATGAAAAGCATCTCAATTTGGCCTGATAACAGATTCTAGTAGACTCTTTTCTATTCTGATTAAGGATCACCTGAACAGGGACTGTACATGAGTGTTCTATTTCCAACTCCCTCCAAAAACCAGGCCGTGGTGGAATGAGCCTGGATTGGGATATTTGGTCTTTCCCCAATATAGGGTTAGGAGATCATGGGTCACTTGCAGCTTTAAACTAGTGTAAATGGTGGATTCTCTGTAACTTGAAGTCTTTAAATCATGAATTTGAGGACTTCAGTAACTTGGCCAGAGGTTATGGATCTATTACAGGAGTGGGTGGGTGAGGTTTTGTGGCCTGCAATGTGCAGGAGGTCAGACTAGATGATCATGATGGTCCCTTCTGTCCTTAAAGTCTATGGGTCTAAAGGCCGAATCCTGATAAGTTGATGGGAAGACACTCTTAGAAGTTCCGTAAACCAGAACTGTCTGGGCCAGTGGGGTGCTAAGAGAATGATGGTGGCTCTGTGGTGACGTATCTTCCCTATGACCTGTGGAAGCAGGGGAATGGGAGGAAAGGAGTTTATGAGGCCATTTGTCCAAGACGTAAGCAGAGCATGATTTTGGGAGACGCAACCCATGTCTCCTCTGGAGCAATATAGGGGTAGCTTTCTGTTGTTTGGCATGCAAAGGTCCTGGATAGTATTTTGGACCTCCCTAGGAAACCCTGACAATTGTAGCCAGGAATCCCCTCCTTACGACTAAACCAGTGGCCAAACTTCTGGAAGCCATATCCACCGTATCCACTGCAGCTGGAGGTCTATCTTTGCCACTAACTTCCCTTCATCTAAAGGATGCTGGAATTGGGCCCTAACCTCTGTGGAAATCTTGTCTGCGAAGTCCACAAGCCTGGAACAGAAGTTAAAATCTTGTTTCACAAACAATGCTTAGTAGTTAGTGACATGAAATTGCAAGCCTGCAGAGGAGAAGACTTTCCTCCCCAAGAGGTCCAGTCTCTTACACCCTTTATCTGCTGAGATAGCCCTTTGATAGTGGGACCTAGCCCTTTCAGCAACTGCCTGTACTACCAGCAAGTTGGGGGCAGGATGGTAGAATAAGAATTTAGCAGGAACAAAAACCCGCCTCTTGGCCCTTTTCGATGTAGGGACACAGGATGCTAAAGTGTGCCATACTCCTCTAGCCAGTTCTAGCACGGCCTCACTGATGGATAGAGGCAACTTTCTCGGTCCCTGAGGCTGCAAGATGTCCAGGAATTGGTGTTGAGGGTCCTGGATCTCCTCTAACAGGATCTGTAGATCACTGGTCACTCTTTGCAACAGCTCCTGGATGTGATGTCCCAGGTCTTGAACCCAGACCTGGGTGTCCCCAGATTGCTGCTTCACCCTGGCCTCCATCCAGTGCCTGCTGAAACTTAGTAGGCTGAGAAGCTAGTAGGACTATAGCCTCAGCCAAGGCACCACCCATGGGAGCCCTGACTGGAGATTTCTCTGGTTCCACTGATCGGTCCAATCACACTCTTTAAGTCAGTACCAGGAATTGAAACTGAGGGTCAGAGTTGAGGTCTAATACAAAATGCCAGAGCTAAGGATCAAACCAGAATCGGGGTCAGAGTCCAGGGTTGGAGCCAGGACTGTACCCAAACCTGTTCCTGATTCCTGCTCTGTTCCTGGCTCCTGCCTCACCCCTGCCTTCGCCCCTGTTCCCACCATGCTGCTGCTCCGTGCTTGATCCTTGCCTCTCCTCCAGTTCTTGCCCCTAGACCTCACCTCCAATCATAAGTTACCAGTTCTGGCTCCAACCCCAGCCTCAGACTTCTGACCCCAATTCTGGCTTTATCCTTGGCTCTCGCATTTTGTATCAGACCTCGGCTCTGACCCTCAGTTTCAATTCCTGGTTCTGACTCTGGCTTGACTCCTGGCTCTGGTAATTGGCAAATGATTCTAGTGCTGACCCTTGGCTTCATTTCCCAACCTGGGCATCTGCTCTGCCCTCTAGAGCTGACTCCTAGACCAGACTGCCTACATCCTGGTCTATAAGAGTGGTCCCGGCAATGATCATCCAACAGAGAAGGTGAAGAAGGAGTGATCACTTTGTCTGGGGATGATGAAGAGACACCCGTCAGACCCGTCGGTACCTGTGGATCTGGTTACACCTCTTCCTGCTTGTACACCAACAGAACTGGCTGGTGAGAGGGAAAGGAAAAGCACAATTCTTGAGAGGGGCCTGGATGCTTGCCACAAGGACCCCAATAAAGCCAGAAATCAGAATCAATGGATTGCGGGGGACCCCAAAGAAATTGGTACCAGCGGTCCCTGGAAGGGGACGGGGTCATAACCGGGGAATGGTGAGCGTAACCACTCAACTGTCTATCAGGGTTCAACTGCCTCTGCGGAGATACCAGTGCGGCCATATCCGCAGATTCATCCAAGTCCAAGAACTGCTCCATCAGTAGCAACGGCACTGTTGGTACCAGGGCACTCCTGCCGTATGGCTGGAGGTGAGACGGCTCCTGGGACAGTAATGCAGGCTCCTCCTCCAGAGGACCAGGATGGAAAGAAGTCAAGACTGGAAAAGGGAGGAATATAATCTCTGGTGTTACATAAATCTCAATACATCCTAGTATCCAAGAGGTTCCCACAGTTAAGTCTGATGGATCTGGTGAATCTACCGTGACCGGATGGTCTTTAGGTGGATGAAGCAGTACCAACAATGGGTCCAGACCAGCACTCATAGACAGAACTAGCGAGAGTCTATCCTTATGTTTTGGTACCAAGGTGACGGACAAAACTGGTGGATCTTTCTTTTTATGCACCTTGGGGGGGTTGCATCAGAGCTTGTTCCTTAGGTTCCAATCACAATGGACCGGCTCAGGGAGGAAGTGTGTTTCTTATGGACAGTCCTCAATGGGGATCTGTTCTTGCACCCATGAGAGTGCCCTCAACACTCATGTGGAGACCTGGAAGAAGAGTCCTTGGGATTAGATATTGATGGCTCAGCTCAAAGGCACATGCTTGCAGGGGCTCTGCCAGGCAGTTAAGGCTCATGTACAGGGCAGTCTCCCTGTCCCAGATTGGAAAGGGGCCTCATAGCCTTCTCCATCAGATGATTCAGTAGGCAAAACTCCCAGGCTTCTTGAGTTCTGGGTGGGAAGTAGTGACCATGGAACAGTAACAAGTAACTAGCAAGGCACTGACCCGGACTGCCTCTTATACCCTCACTCAGGAGCACAAGGAGAGCTACTGAGCATGGGCAGGCCAACAGACACTGCTCTGAAGAATTTCCTGACTCAGGCACATGGCATGCACTCATACACATATGTGGAATACACATAGGAACCATCACTTGAAGAAGCAGTCAAGGTTATCCATGAATTTTAAGTAGAAACATTATGGAAAATAATTGGTATGGGGAGAGAGGGTTGAGAATACATGACTTGCCAGGGTGTGTGGATGGTCTAGTTGAGGAAGTCTGATTAAACCTAATTGATTTACATTTTTTGTTAATGTGAGTAGGTCCAAATAGATACTGGAAGTTTAAATTTAATTCACTAGAGAAAATGACATCCTTGCATTCCCACTAAACCATTTTCAAATGTTCATAAATTTTTGCAAAGCCAAGTACTTTCACATTTATTCTGTTCATAATCCCTAATGAGGATTTCCATGTACAACTAAAAATGTTGGAGAGGATTTTTTTAAACTAAGGGCTGGGGAAAAGCCGAAAGCTGCGGAGGAGCATACAGTTCAGGCAGAGACATCCCTAAGGGATGAATCTATTAAAGGAGGAACTTATACCGTAGAGAAGAGGATAGGAAAGAAGTTGGTTAAGTACAAGAAGGAGCTAGTGAGGAACAGTGAAACCATATTTTTTAAGGTGACAAATCTGAGGAACTGTCCCAGATTAAGGTGTCAGTAGGCGAGGTTTTGGAACAAAGTGATAAATTAAACAACAGTAAGTCACCAGGACCAGATGGTATTCACCCAAGAGTTCTGAAGGAACTCAAATATGAAATTGCAGAACTACTAACTGTGGTATGTAACCTATTGCTTAAATCAGCCTCTTTACCAGATGACTGGAGAGTAGCTAATGTAATGCCATTTTTTTAAAAAGGTTCCGGAGGTGATCCTAGCAATTACAAGCCAGTAAGCCTAACTTCATTACCAGGAAAACTGGTTGAAACTATAGTAGAGAACACAATTATCAGACACACAGGTGGACACAGTATGGTGGGGAAGCATCTACATGGCTTTTGTAAAGGGAAATCATGCCTCACCAACCTATTAGAATTGTTTGAGGGGGTCAACAAGCACATGGTCAAGGGTGATTCAGTGGATATAGTTGGACAAGGTCCCTCACCAAAGATTCTTTGGCCAAATAAGCAGTCATGGGATAAGAGGGAAGATCCTCTCATGGATCAGCAGCTGTTAAAATATAGGAAACAAGGGATAGGAATAAATGGTCAGTTTTCACAGTGGAGAGAGATAAATAGTGGGTCCCCCAAGGATCTGTACTAGACCACTGCTGATCAACATATTCATAAATGATCTGGAAAAAGGGGTAAACGGTGAGGAGGCAAAGTTTGCAGAGGATACAAAAACAATGAGGAGTCCAGTGGCACCTTAAATCTGTTAGTCTGTAAGGTGCCACCGGACTCCTCATTGTTTTTATGGATACAGACTAACATGGTTACCCCTCTGATAGAGGATACAAAATTACACAAGATAGTTAAAGTCCAAATCTGGCTGCAAAGAGTTACAAGGGGAATTCACTAAAGGCGGTGACTGGCAACAAAATGGCAGATGAAATTCAGGGTTGAAAAGTGCAAAGTAATGCACCCTGGAAAACATAATCCCAATTATGTCTAATGATGGGGTCAAAATTAGTTGTTACCACTCAAGAAAGAGACGTGGGGGTCATCATGGAGAATTCTCTGAAAACAACCGCTCAGTGTTCAGCGGCAGTCAAATGAGCTAACAAAATGTCAGCAACCATTAGGAAAGGGATAGATAATAAGACAGAAAATATCATCTTTGTGTCACTATATAAATTCATGGTATGCCAATGTCTTTAATACTACATGAAATTTTGGGGCACCCCATCTCAAAAGAGATATATTAGAACTGGAAAAGGTACAGAGAAAAGCAACACAAATGAGTAGGGGTATGGAACAGCTTCCATATGAGAAGAAATTAAAAAGACTGGGACTGTTCAGCTTTGAAAAGAGACAACTAAAAGGGGATATGGAGAAAGTAAATAAGGAACTGGGAACTTTTATTTGTCCCTTCACATAACACAACACAAGAACTAGTGGGTCACCCACTGAAATTAATAGTCAGCAAGTATCAAACAAACTAAAAGAACAACTGCTTCACACAACGCACAGTCAACCTGTGGAACTTGTTGCCAGGGGATGTTGTGAAGGCCAATAGTATAAACTGGGTTTAAAAAAGAATTAGATAAATTCATGGAGAATAGGGCCATCAATGGCTATTAGCCAGGATGGTCACAGATGTAATCCCATGCTTTGGGTATCCCTCAATCTCCAACTACCAGAATCTGGGAATGGACAACAGAGAATGCATCACTCAAATCTGCCCTGTTCTGTTCATTTCTTCTGATGCATCTGGGGTTGGCCATGGGCAGATGATAGGATACTAGACTAGGTGGACCACTGATCTGACCGTATTCGTTTTGCCAATTTCAAAAATTTGAATGAGAAGCTTGGCTTGGGTTATAATAGTGCAAAACAAAATGGATGTGGAAGATGTGCAAATTTTTCATAATTGCTAAATTCAAAAGTGGCTGAGAAGCTTTCTTTTTTTTTTTTAAACTCTCAAGAAATATTCACTACTAGGCTAACACCAATATGAAAAAATTTGTTTCAAGAGGAAATGTTTTCACAAAATTAAGAATAACGAAAAGAGGAGTTTAAGAAAGAATTCTCATCTCAGTCTTATTTATTACATCACCAAAACTCAACTTTTAAATACATACACACATATATAAAAATTTACAAGCGTGCTAAAAATTAAGAAAATATCACCTGTCTGCCATGACGGAGCCCTGAATTGTGGTAAAAGGGTAGCTCCTGAAGAAGCAGCCTGAGCAGTGCGAGACTCAATTGCAGAGAGAAAGTTCATAACTGAAGTTTCTTTAGTGTTACTTCCAGCACTGTGCATACTGGTATCAAATATTCCAGAAAGACCTTGGAAAAAAACAAATATACAAATCCCAATGAACTCCTATTGCAAATTCAAGAGCAAGCCACAGTCAGAGATATCATTGCTACCCAAAGACTACAAACCCTTCCTGTTCGTAGGAAGCAAAGTTATTAGTTTTAAGTTTGATATGCATTTCCCACTCCCCCAGGTTTTGTCCCACTGTTCTTTTTGTGAAGTCTTCTTCTTTCATATGCAACACAAGTTGATATCTAGATTGCAGAACACAGGCTCACATTTTTATGAAGTGATGACCAGTTAGGTTACATCATTTACTTCTAAGGCATTCACTATTACCACATTTTAAAGCTATATTTTTAGTTAGCCTTTAATACTATACCATAAGGTTGCACAAATTAGTAAGAACAATTGTGTGTCCAGACTTGCATGGATTAGGCTTCTAAGTATCTGATTTGCACAAAAATTGTTGGCACAATTTCAGCAGCTGGCTTTGGAGACCAACAGAATATTTGACTCTTACGGGTAGAATAGGTTAACAGTTAGATACTTATTGACTGTCATTGAAAATTTGATGCTCAATATCTGAAAGAAAAAACTCAGAGGACTTTTTTGTTTTTAAAGCTCATAGAGCTAGTAAGCCAGACGATGAAGCACTGCACTTTCTAGTTACCTTCCCCATTGTACACTCATGACAAACTCATGGTTGAAGGCTCAGTAAATTGCTGAAATAGTAAATTCACTCTTGAAATACCCTTTGCCACACCTTGCATTACAGGCTCCCTACGACCATATAATTAATCAGCTTAAACATATAGTATTTAACAGAGCAGCTATTTAAATTGAGTGTTCATACAATAGACATTTACCAGTAGGATGGTGGGTGGTAGCATATCCTGGAAGCTGATGAGAAGCTGCATATGTCTGTCTGTGAAGAAGATCCGTTTCCGAGTGTGATGGATGTCCTCCTCCATAGCTTATGCTAAAGGAAGAAATTATATGTGGGAAACAAAACACACAACCAAAGAAACAAGTAGATGAAACTCTGACAAGAAGCCAAAAAGTTGTATAAAGGAAAAACACCAAGACTTGATATTTGTGGTTGAGCAAGGACTTGACAAAAAGTAATTAAAAATTAAAGGGTAAATAAAAATTGGTACTACATGAACCAGCTGGCCAGATGAAAACTTGGGTTCACAACAACAACAAAAATTCTATATTGCATAACTTCAGAAAAAAGTGATATTTGCTTAGTGATGGGAAAGAGTGAATATACACTTTTTGCAATTTACTGCTTCACTATCTGCATTAGTGGGCCACTATCTATATGTGAGTCATTACACCCTAATACATCAATTTCTTGTTCAATTTAAATTCATTTGTTTAAGCTGAATATTATTTTAACAAATATGTTAAAATGGCTAAACAATAGCAAGAATGAAAGAACATTTAAAAGGTTTTGTTCATTACTAGAATAAAACAGAAAAAGGCGAAACTGACAACAATAGTGAGTGGCAATATGGCCAAAAATACCCCATCCATTTGGACCTCCACTAGTAAATATAATTAAATAAAAATTGTAGATCATGTTTACATTTTATAGTAAGCCATTTGAATTATCAAGGAGTTTTATCAATTTTGTTGCTAGCAAAAGTGTGTAAGTGATACAAACAGTTAAAATACACTATGTCTAGATCTTTGCTAATGTCAATAATGCCAATGCATACAGTAAACTAAGAAAAGCAACATTAATATCAAGCTCCATTAGAAACACAGGACAAAAAAGCTAATGTTTGCCAATTAGAAAAGCAGATAATTGGTAGGGGGCAGAAATTACTTTCAAGCTTCTAGAGGCTCAGTTCTGCAGGAGCAACAGGAACACTGAGTCATCAATGGACTTCTGACTATGGTGCAATATGATCAGGTCCAAGAATTCAAAAGTCATGAGTCAGAACCAAAAAACCCATGAGATTATTTTCAAATATATCACTATTTTTAAGCTAATAAATTATAGCTTTTTCATTTGCCTTCTAGATTTTGAGCCTTTAGGGTACAACTGCCTGAACCTATGTGTGTCTGATTATTTCAAGCATTAAATTCAATCTTAAACTCATGCCCCCTCCCATCAAAAAAAAAAAAAAAAAAAAAAAAAAGCAGGCCTCCCTGGAGGCTGCTGAGAAGGGGACTCCACTAACCCTCTGCTATCCCCTGCGATGTGAAAGCAGTCACTCTGTATAAGGGAAAAACTGAGCGTTTGATGCCAGCAATCATGACATCATGGGAAACTTTCAAAAAGTCACCAAATATTGCAAGAATTGTCATCTCTAGTGAAAACAAAGGAACAAAGCTTGCAGAGCTGACAAGAGCAAACAGTGTAGATTTGGTGGACCAGCAAGAACACTG
Organism: Eretmochelys imbricata; assembly: GCF_965152235.1. NCBI lineage: Eukaryota > Metazoa > Chordata > Testudines > Cheloniidae > Eretmochelys > Eretmochelys imbricata. Next base: position 40,977,944 of record NC_135577.1, read on the forward strand.
CGCCCACTACACAACATGAGGCACTGAGCACCTTTCTGTGCGGGACATTGCTTTATTAGAATCTCCAGGCACATTTCTGTCATAGCTGGCCCTTGTGATTGTGTCAGTCCTCAGTTTTTCTTCCAAATGCAGTGCTTAAGCACTCTCATGTAGCCACCATTCCAGGCTGCCAAAAAGAGTAACTACGGAGTCAGGGTGGGTGAAGTAATATCTTTTATTGGACCAGCTTCTGTTTGTGAGAGAGACCAACTTTTGAGCTAACACAACACAGAGCTCTTCAGGTCTGGGAAATGTATTCAGAGAGTCACAGCTAAATACAAGGTGGAACAGATTGTTTAGCATAAGTAGTTAATGTATATTTCAAGGAACTATCAAGGTGAAATGCGTGTTAATTACTTACACTAAACAATCTGTTCCACCTTGTATTTAGCTGGGACACTCTAAATACATTTCCCAGACCTGAAGGAGAGCTCTGTGCTGTGTAAGCTCAAAACTCTGTCTCTCTCACCAACAGAAGCTGGTCCAATAACAGATATTACCTCGCCCAAATTGTTTTATTAATATCCTGGGACCAACACAGCTACAAAAACAATGCATACAAAAAGAGTAAATGAAAATCCTAAAAATGGCTACTGTGCACATCATTTGGTCTCACTACATAGCACATCATCACCTATGTGCAGATGATAATTATTTTCCCCTAATCACCAATGCTCAGTTTGGCACCACTTCAGACTGTTGAGCACTGTGCAAATTTCTTCATATTGTTCAGTGGTAAGCATACATCAAATGCTCTGTCCTACCAGTTTGGCAATATTTCTTTCGGTGATATATAGGATTCCACTCTGGCAGCTTATTATAAATTATGAAGGAAAAAGTATTAAAGTCGAAAAAACTATTTGAGACTACCTCTTTATAGCTGCATCTTTAGTTGTGACAATATTAACAAATCACTTGAGTTTGGCTCTTGTGCTCTGTGACACAAGACATTTTTACTGATTTGTATCCTTGTTAAGATTAGTTGGCAGACATAACTGTATTTCATTATGGGTGAAGTTATTTTCTGTTCTCTCATTCTAAAAACTGTTATATTTCCAGCCCAACAGAGAATTTGATAATACACACACAGTCAGTCACATATGTTTAACTTTTAAATTTATATATCAAGACTGGATTGTAATGGAAAGTACAATTCTAAACAGATCATCAATTCAAGTTATACAAGTATTATTAGCAAGAATTATATTCAGTGATACAAATTCTAACCTTGGGAGATCTGATCTAGAAGAAATTTTCAACTTTGGTTACAGTGAGTACAATTTTCAGTAACATCCATAGAAACATATAATTGATTCTGTTCCTTGTTTTTGAAAGTTTAGCTATAAATTCTCACTAAATAAATTACTTCTAAGGCAGAATATCTTGTTTTTCCTTCTATAAGCATTTTACAAGAAGCAGGAGTATGCTTGGTTTTGCAGAAATTCTCTGGGACAAACGGACCCTCACTGCATGGCAGACAACCTTCTAAGGGAGGCCTCAGGCACAATGTTTAATATGGTCTGACAAAAGTGGGGGTTTCTAAGATCAACCCCCACATTTGCCCATCTCCCTGACAGGCATTAATTCCATCCCCAAATCAATCCTGCTCCCTCAAGCCCCCCATGAATTCTGACCCAACCACTGTTGCACTCCACCTAACCCCATCAATTCTGCCCTCCCAAACATCACCTCTGCTCCTCCTACGATTCTTCAGCCCCTATCCCAGGCTTGGGGGAGGCTGCAGTGGGGTCCCCTCTTCCTTGTCTCAGGCCAGGGAGAAGGGAAGGAGGAGGAGCAGAGAGCAGACTGACCTGTTGCTCACAGAAGAGAAAGGGAAGGAGGTAGAGGAGCTGCCTTGAACTGCTGTGCTCTTTCTGTTCCCTCTTTTCCCCTTGCCTCTTGGAAGAATAATGTCACATTGCTGAGTGGAGAGGGAGGAGAGCTCTGCCTCCTTCTTGCTGTATCCATGATTGGCTGCCTTTCCCCAAAATGCGGGTAAGAGCCAATCATAGGCGGTTTCCCACAAGGTTTGCTTTTTAGAAATTTTATGTCCTGAATCTGCAATGTGTTTTGACCTAGTGCACTAGAAGCATTGCAAGCACTGGAAAGGTTGTGGGGCATACTGCCTCAAATATTTTCCCTACACAACAGACAATTCCTCCCACACTGTGAAAAATCCACATTTGCATAATGGGTGACTTTCTGTTCAAAGTGGTCTGCTGGAATATTTTGAAGAGTTAAACAATATTTGGTTATTCTGGTCCTTTGGTGCAGACTGTTTTTAGAAAAAGTAATTGCTTCTCTTATCCACCCTTCCTTTTTTGTAATGGAAATGTAACATTACATCCATACACAGCAAGACAACCTCTTAAGTTAGTTTGGTGAGGTGGAAGTCTCTGAATGACAAAAACTACTTGAACAGGAGGTATAATGACAAGCTATCCCAAAATGGCACACTTCATAACAAAGAACACAGCAGAACTTATACCATTATCTCAAGTATATCCACTATCTAAAATGCTTTGTTTATCATCAGAATGTCAAAATTCTAACAATAATGAATAATTAAAGTTTCATATTTATGTCATGGAAAATATTTGAAGAATCTAGCATTTCTGTTATGCTTTCTTAATCACCCATGTCAGGAGTTAATGCAGCCTCAATCTTAAAAATGAATTTGTCTTTCAACACAAATATCGTATTTAATGAAAACAATTAGCTAGCAATTATTGTGCACTAAATTGTTAACAGTGTAGATTCTTATCTCAGAAAACCACACATATCCCTGCAGATCATATAATTCATGTGCTGTGCCTGAATGCAAGCATGAACAATCTGAAATAAGATTATGGCCTGAGGTATCTTTATGAAATACATTTTTAAGCACATGAATGCTTAATGTATTTAATATACAAAGCAAAATTATAAACATCACGTTTGAATGAGAATACCATGGACATCTAGTCCATTGTATAGTCAGTTTGATCGCTTATTTTAAACAATTTCAGAAAAGTTCTCACTTTTGTTGAACAGTCCTTCATACGCCAGCTTCTATATTAGCTAATTTGAATTGATATTAGTGGTTATAAACACCTCTAATAATATCTCATGACTTGTATTTCTTAGCCTCAATTGCTATTTAATGTTCCAAAAATATTTAACACTCAATTTAAGTAAGCCATGGTGACTTTCTCATTTCTATTGTTAAGGAATTTAATACCACACAGTGAAGTGGTTGAACGGGCTGCGGGAGGGTTTTTTGTTTTTTTTTTTTAAAAAGAGGACAGCAACATCTCTGTGTAGGGTAACAATTCTGATATTTTTTTAAATATCTATACAGAATCAAAAGAAAAAAGGAGAAACCAAACAAAAAGAAAAGAAACTATTTTAAATTAGTCCCTTTCCAGAGACTTCATATCAAGTACTATTATTAACTTTTTACTGCCATAACAATGCTAACAATAAACTCTTCAGCACTACTGTAAGTGAAATTCATGTATTTACTTTTATCTCTACTAACACACCTCAATCCTGATGTACAACAACCCATCATGCTGTTGTGTTACTGAGCTTCTTTTGCATCAAGAATGCTAACTATCCCAAATTGAAAGGATTAGCCTAATTTACAAGAAAATTTTTAGATGCAATTTAAATACTAGTGTTTTTGATTTATTTAAAGGGATTTCTATAGCACTCATCAAGTACTCATAGCACTCATCAATCTATTATATCTATGTCTTGAATGAATTTAGTCTGCAGAGGTAAAAGCCAGCAAATTAATCACACTAGCTGCCACTCCAGAGTTTCCCGCAGTCTCTTCGTTTTTGTGGCAGATTTTGTATGTCTCCTAATTTCAGGAGAAAGTGCAGGGGACTTTATGCTTACAAGACAACATGATTTTGTTGCAATAAACATTGTCTAGACATGGAGCTTTTCTCAGTACTGCTTTTCAGACTATAGCATTTTTCCCCAAGAAATGCTACTTTCTTACAGTTCATGCAGCAAAGAATTCACAAGCAAAAAATATTTTAATATTTTATTTTTGACAAGCGTTTAGAGATTACCTTTAAAGGGTGTTAAAGAGTGCTAGCAAATGGAGAGAGGATAGTTTTGATTAGCTACCTACTGTTCTTTCAACATCCAGGGAATTTAGCAATTCTTAAGCAAACCTCATCAAAAAGTTGTTAAGTGATTGAACTACAGATTGAACTTTAGGCAAGCTAAGATTTAAAAAGCAGCTTTCAGAACTTTTAGAAAGCAAAAGAGCCTTTTGTGGGTCCAATGAACCTGCCACCTTGCTCTGAAGCAGCAACAGTTCCAACTCCTGTTGATGGAAAAATTAGATCCTTTAGATCAATGGAAATTTTCTAAGTCCTAATATTGCACAAGCTGCTCGAGATGGGAAATTGTATACTATCAGCCTAGGTAACAACACTGGAAACTCTTGTAGACCCCACTAAGACTAAAACTTCTAATGCTGATGCCTCTATTCAGATACACAAGCAGAAAATTGATTTTATTTTTTTCCCAGGCTCCATGCATGTCTACAAAAAGTGACAAAGGTCTCTGACTAATAGGCTTGAACTCCAGAAGAATCAAATCAAAGGAAAAAAAATGGTTTGACCCCCAGGGAGAGATGAAGGAGGTGATTTGACCTCATTTCTTGAGCAGCTGATTCCTGACTTACTGAAAGCAGGAACAGTTCATTGAAGAGGCCTGATGCATTGCAAGATCGCTATTCAAGTACCATGAATAAATGCACACAAAAGCCATTAATTTAAAGTCACTGAAACAGAGAAACATAATCATATCAGCAGCTAGACAGGCAGGAAAGCAAAAATTATCATTACTCTAAAAAAGGATTTCAATGGGCAGAGAAGGAGGGCGGTGATTCTTCCCCAGGGCTGTGAGGCACCTCGCTACCACTTGCCCTTTACTTGAGGAAGCTCTGTCTGGGCCTCCAGGGGACAGCTCCCCAACTGCATCCACTCCAGGCAAAACAAGCACTCCCCTTTGGGCCTCCCAGGCCCTGCTGTGACTCTACAGAATAACAATTGGCACACTCCAACCTCCAAGTCCTCTAAGCGTCCAGTCTTTGGTCCACTCGATGCTTGCAGTATTAATAGATTCACTGCTTCCAACGGAACAGTACACCCAGCTTACCAGTTCCACCTCAGATCACTGCTCCAGGTAACACACAGCATGCAGATATGTTTATTGTGAAATCAAATATAAGTTTATTTAACAAAGCACAGAGATTCAAGTTATAGCAAACAGAAGTATCGGGGACAAATGGGTACATATAAAATAAAATCAAAGTAGGCATTCTAGAGCTGACACCTAATTAACAAGATATTCTCATATCTTTTAGAGCAGTGGTTTTCAAACTTTTTTTCTGGTGACCCAGTTGAAGAAAACTGTTAATGTCCATGACGCAACGGAGCTGGGGATGAGGAGTTTGGGGTGTGGGAGGGGCTCAGGGCTGGGGCAAAGGATTAGGGTGCAGGGGTGAGGATTGCAGGGTGGGGCTGGGAATGAGTGGTTGAGGGCATGCGAGGGGGCCTAGGCTGGTGCAGGGGTGTGGGAGGTGGGTCAGGGCTCTGGGCTGGGATGCAGGCCCTGGGGTGGGGCCGGGGATGAGGGGTTTGGGGTGCAGGAAAGGACTCTAGGTTTGGGAGGGGCTCAGGGCTGAGGCAGGGGATTGAGGCGCAGGGTTGAGGCATGGGCTTACCTCGGGGAGCCCCTGGTCAGCAGCGCAGCAGGGGTGCTAGGGCAGGTTTCCTGCCTGCCCTGGCACTGCGGACCATGCTGCGCTCCAGAAACAGCCAACAGCAGATCCGGCTCCGCATGGCTCTCGTCCGCAGGCACAGACACCCTCCCTTCCCCCCAGCTCCCATTGGCTGGTTCCCAGTCAATAGGAGTGCGGAGCTGGTGCTCAGGGTGGGGCAGTGCGCAGAGCCTAGTGCCCCCCCACGAGTTGGACCTGCTGCTAGTCGCTTCCGGGTCACAGCATGGTGTCAGAACAGGTAGGAACTAGCCTGCCTTAGCTGGGCAGCAACACCAATGGGACTTTTAAAGACCTGGCCAGTGGTGCTGACCAGGGCCGCCGTGACCCAGTGCCTTCCATTCCGCAACCCACTACTGGGTCGTGACCTGCAGTTTGCAAACCACTGTTTTAGAGTATTGCTCACCACAAATCCTTGCAGCTCTTTACAGTCAGCCTTGGCTGTGATCCTCCTTTCATGAGACAAGCACACATTGCCTCCTACGTGAAGGACTCAGTGTGTTCCTTTGCACTCCAAGATATATCATAAGAATCCTTAGTTTTTATTCATAAACAGGACACCACCTGTTGTTTATTTCATTCTGCAGATTTCCTTTCCTGTAGATTTCATGATCTCTTAGTTTGCACCTGGCTTAGTATGCAGCTAGGCATACAATAAACAATGCACAAATGGCCAGACAGGGAGATAGGTGCTTGTTACCTCCTGTCGTAAAGGAACATTTTTGAGATGTATCACCACCTGGTAACCTGCCTAAACTTCAAAGCCTTAAGAACATAATTTTTAGAATAGCTACATTTTGCAATGATTATGACGACTAGTGGGCTACTGGCTCTCAGTTGAGATCTCATGTCATCCTTCAGTGACATATTATGCATATATCTGATCTGGGGATCCCTATAAAACTTTATGTACCCTCAGGTCCTTTTCCAGTTGGCACCAGGGGGTCCCTGGATTACAGATGCCTCTCTCCTCTTCCCTGAAAAAGGAAAGCATTCTAGAATAGGATCTCTTCTGGACAACAATTAGGTGCAAGACTGCTAACAAAAGTCACTAACGCCTCTCAATCTCTAGGAAAAATATTGAGAAATTTGATTCTGACTAATCTAATTAGAAATACTGTTCTCTCTAAATTATAGCAGATATGTAAGTAAGTTATTTGTAAATTGAGGTGTACTTTACAACTCATTTTTCTTTAGTCAATATATCTGCCTTTATATTAATCTCTATGCATATAAATTCAGCTCATTTGTATTAACTATTGATATTTAATGTCCAGAATGAAAATATATTAACAATAATATCTATCCTTATCTATAACCTGTGTTTATTCAGTGTCCCTGAGCATATTACTCAAACATAACATAGATGGAGCTTAGGACAGAAGGAAGATCACATGGCTATTTAACTAGTATGAACTTGAAAGGTTTACTGCAACAGTAATGCAATTCAGTATCATCTGCTATACTCTGGGTACTGATTTTAGTGTTACTGAATTTTAATTTATCTGTGTCAGGCAATGGTCCATCTAGCTCAGTATCCTGCCTGCTAACAGTAGCCAGTGCCAGATGCTCCAGAGGGCATGAACAAAACAGGGCGATTAGTGAGTGATTCATCCTCTGCAGTTCAGTCCCAGATTCTGGCAGTCACAGGTTTAGGGACCCTCAGACTATGGGGTTGCATCCCTGACCATCTTGGCTAATAGGCATCAATGGACCCATCCTCCATGAACCCAATTATTTTTTTAAACCCAGTTATATTTTTGGAATTCACACCATCCCCTGACAACAAGTTCCACACGTTGACTACGTGTTGAGTGAAGAACTACTTATTGCTTATTTTAAATATTTTGCCTATTAATTTAATTGGGTGACTCCTGGTTCTTGTGTTATGTGAACTATAAATAACACTTCCTTATTCACTTTCTCCACTCCATTCAAGATTCTATAGACCTGTATCAAATCCCGCACTTAGTTGTCTCTCTTCTAAATTGAACAGTCCCAGTCGTCTTAATCTCACCTCATATGGAAGCTGTTCCATACCCCTAATCATTTCTGTTGCCCTTCGCTTTATCTTTTTCAATTTTTTTTTTTTTTGGACTGCTACTGCACATTGAGCAGATGTTTTCAGAGAACTATCCACAAAGATTCCAAGACCTTTTTCTTGAATGGTAACAGCTAATTTAGACCCCATCATTTTGTATGTATAGTTGGGATTATGTTTTCCAAGGTGTATTTCTTTGAACTTTTCAACCCTGAATTTCATCTGCCATTTTGTTGCCAGTCACTGCCTTTATTGAGTTCCCTTTGTAACTCTTTACAGTCAGCTTTGGATTTCAACTATCTTGTTTCATTTTGTATCCTCTACAAACTTTTTTCAGAGCATTTATGAATATGTTGAACAGCACTGGTCCCAGTACAGATCCTTGGGGAACCCACTAGTTACCGCTCTCCACTGTAAAAACTGACCATTTATTCCTAGCCTTTGTTTCCTATCTTTTAGACAGCTACAGATCCATGAGAGGACCTTCCCTCTTATCCCATAACTGCTTACTTTGCTTAAGAGCCTTTGGTGAGGGACCCTGTCAAAAGTCCAAGTACATTATATCCACTGGATCACCCTTATCTGTGTGCTTGCTGACACCCTCAAAGAATTCTAATAGATTGATGAGGCATAATTTTCCTTCATAAAAGCCGTGTTGACTCTTCCCCAACATATCTTGTCCATCAATGTGTCTGATAATGTTGTTCTTTACTATAGTTTCAACCAATTTGCCTGGTCCTGAACTTAGGCTTACCAGTTTGTAATTGCCAGGATTGCCTCTAGAACCTTTTTGAAAAATCGGCATTACATTTATTTTCCTCAGTAGGATCTGACTTCCGATTTTTAAAAGATGTCTTTGTGTATCTCACCATCTCCTGTTATAACCTCAAATAGTTCCCACTTTCAATTATCCTGCACACCTATGGAGAGTATGTTTGAGATGCCTGTGAGTTGGATGGAACACCGCTCAAGACATTATTGTGAAATCTTCACCATTTCCTAGCTTTCCATCACTCAGATGTGAACCTCCAGTAAAAAGAGGTTTTGTGGTACAGCTGATCTACATATGCATGGATTGGCTGAATACAGAGCCAAATTCCATAATTTATGAGGTTTGTTTTGTTTTATAGTGAATATATTCTATATTTTAAAAAGCAAAACAACACTTTCAAAGCTAAAAGGAAACAGTCTTCCTTTAATTTTCTTTTTCTTATGGCTGAATTCTTTGACTTTAAAAAAAAGTGCATGCTAACTGAAGGCATAAGGTTTTCTTACAGCTACTAAGTATTTTAATACTTGAATGCAAGTGCTGGCTTGTCTCCTTAAGATAAAAAACCACCTACAGAGTTCTTAATAGCAAAGAATTACAACACCATTTTCGTGAAATTAGTTCAAATACAGTTTGAACTATATATTTGAAAATAATTTATATCTAGATGACTGATTTTAAACATCAATATTAGTGATCTCAAAAGGTGAGTTTGAACTTTTGACCTTCTTGGCTTCTTTTTGATGTATAAAAACAGTCTGAATGTTTTTTTGTTGTTGTTAAACACACACATTCAAAATTCAGTAAAGCTGGTCAAAATTTTCCAAAACTCAATAGAAAAAAAGGAACACATTTTCCACAATTTTTGTAGCTGTTTTTCAATCAGCTCTAAAATTCAGGACTATCTACACAGGGTGCAACTGGAAAAGTGGTGCGATTATAACATCAGAGAAACACTGAAAATTTATTAACTGAAAGAGAAGAAGTCACTTTTATTCAAGATTAAAATTCTAGTTTCATTAAATCCTATTTAACGAACATCCAGACCTCTTCAGTTGGGGCTGAGAAATCTTCTAAAGTTATCAATCTTCAAGGTAAACAAACAAAAACAGGCAAAAGAAGACTTCACACTCCTGATATTTTCAGGTTAAAAAATAAGCATTATTTTATTTGGCTGGGATGTTGGGAAGAAGGTGGTTGTCAGGCTCTTTTTATACATAATTAATTAACAAACAAGGGCACAAATCTAGTTTGCTTTTATTTTGTAAATAAAGGTCACAGTTTATTTAAAAAAATAGTTAAGTTACAGTGTATCTCCCTCTTTCAAACCATAGTAATTAATTGATCATAGAATCATAAAATATCAGGGTTGGAAGGGACCTCAGGAGGTCATCTAGTCCAATCCCCTGCTCAAAAGCAGGACCAATCCCCAATTAAATCATCCCAGCCAGGGCTTTGTCAAGCCTGACCTTAAAAACTTCTAAGGAAGGAGATTCCACCACCTCCCTAGGCAACGCATTCCAGTGTTTCACCACCCTCCTAGTGAAAAAGTTTTTCCTAATATCCAACCTAAACCTCCCCCACTGCAACTTGAGACCATTATTCCTTGTCCTGTCCTCTTCTACCACTGATAATAGTCTAGAACCATCCTCTCTGGAACTACCTCTCAGGTAGTTGAAAGCAGCTGTCAAATCCCCCCTCATTCTTCTCTTCTGCAGACTAAACAATCCCAGTTCCCTCAGCCTCTCCTCATAAGTCATGTGTTCCAGACCCCTAATCATCTTTGTTGCCCTTCGCTGGACTCTCTCCAATTTATCCACATCCTTCTTGTAGTGTGGGGCCCAAAACTGGACACAGTACTCCAGATCTTTAAATATTCATGGTAAATACGCCTAATGGCCTATGATGGGATGTTAGATGGGGTGGGATCTCAGTTACTACAGAAAATTCTTTCCTGGGTATCTGGCTGGTGAATCTTGCCCACATGCTCAGGGTTCAGCTGATCGGCATATTCGGGGTCGGAAAGGAATTTTCCTCCAGAGCAGATTGGAAGAGGCCCTGGAGGTTTTTCGCCTTCCTCTGTAGCATGGGGCACGGGTCACTTGCTGGAGGATTCTCTGCTTCTTGAAGTCTTTAAACCACAATTTGAGAACTTCAATAGCTCAGACATGGGTGAGAGATTTTTCGCAGGAGTGGGTGGGTGAGATTCTGTGGCCTGTCTTGTGCAGAAGGTCAGACTAGATGATCATAATGGTCCCTTCTGACCTTAGTATCTATAAATCTATGAATCACCAACCACTGCAAGGGGAGAATTTCCAGTCTCTGTCCCTTCCCATCCTCGCTGCTGGAAAAGAACAGAAAGCTTCAAAGTAACTTCCTTTCACCTCTTCCCATTTTTGCAACTGCTCCCGCAGATCATATTGGTGCCGCTGTTGCTGTTCACAGCTTTCCTAGCTGGCAGCTGATGGCAAGATCTGACTAGTTTCACTGCTACCAATAGCCATTCTGAATATTAGTTGTGACACTGACCAGAGTAACATATATCTTACTCTGTGGCCATCTGAAACCATGAGAGCCCCACTGACAACTGCTATTGGTGGAGAATGACTGCTCTCTTCCTTCCCCCCAAAAAACTAGTATTCTAGCATTGCAACACAGTGAAACAAGACTCCAGCAGTTTCATTGCTGCTGTTCAAAACACCATTGGACAGCTGTGAAATTGATGAGATCATGGCAATTCCTGTTTACTGCTAATTTAGTTTAGGAAGTTGCATATTTAACATTGCGGGGGGGAGCGGTTGGGAAATTTCAAGTCCTAGTTTTGCATCTGATCCACATTGGGGCATTAGTTCTCAAAGGGGAAAAATGTCACATAATGAATCACGGACATCACTTCCTGCAGCATCTAAATTTTCTTGGGAGATTTCTCAAGCTTATGAAATCAGAGCCCAAAATGTTGGTTCAGGTCATACAGCTGGCCATGCTTGGGATCTGATGTTTGGGATAGGATTGGAGGTTTAATATTTGGAAGTTTTCCCTAAGTCATCATCAGACTATTCACTCATGCAATTTAAGGTTGTGGCACACCTCCCTTGTCAGGGTGAGGGACTTGTTTTGATCATCTGACCAGGCCCTCTAAGCTTGATGGTACCAGAGCATTTCTAGGGACGTTTGAGGAAGAATGTTGTCCATGTGACATAACATTCAATTGTCTGGTAAGAGTTTATAATGATTTTTTGTCCTCAAATATCCATAGAATATCCCCAAGGCACCTTCTTCCCAAAGTCTGTCTTTCCAAATCACTCTGGTTTATGAATGAACTATGCAAACTGAGGCAGGAGGAAAGAAAGCTTGAGCAACAGTAGCAGAAGCTGCAATTTGAATCTGACTGACCAACTGCAAAGATTTTTGAAGTACAATGGTGTGAGTATAAAGAAGTCAAAATAGACTTTTTGCCTCCATGATAATATCTGTGAAGTTTCAATCAGTGGATCTGTTTTGAGTGGTAAATAATTTGGTTTATCTACACTGCATTTACTCAGTGGCTGATTCAAGTGTCTTCAATAGTAAGGAAATTCTGTGTTATTTTCCAAATAAAATCAGGCAGATTCAGACTGAACTGTCTGCATTCACAAGGACAGCACAATCTGTCAGAAGGAAAAATACTGCCTCTGACCTGTTTCCCCCAAATTATTCTTAAAGTAAGGGATTTTAGCAATACTTCTAAACAATTAATAACCATCAAGAATACTACCACTCGATTCTGCAGTGGCACAGATGCCACTATTTGTACCAGTCCTCATATAAGGAAAAAACAAACCAGTTGATTGTCATTGGTATTAGGTACACCACCAGAGGAAGATACTTAATAAGTACATAGTTTACCATTTTATTAGACTCTAAGTTTCTTGTGGCAGGGATCATTTCTGTGTTCGTGCAGCACCTAACAAGAGGGTCTGGATTCTGATATAGGTGTGTTGCAATAAAATAATATAATAATCATAATTTTGACATTGTTTGCTTTTTAAAAATATTTTGGGAATAAAGTTTTGAGATGGGCTTTGAGTGCCACTGCTCTGCTGATTCATGCATAGGAACTTTACTTTATTTGTAGTTATTACAAAAAGTTACTATACATAAATAACAAGATGCTGTGACTTTCATCTTGTGTGGTGGCACTTTTCTTATAAGCATGACAAAGAGTTTGAAGCCACTGCCATCATGAGAACTTCAGAATCACAGATCCCTTCTCCAAATACATGCTCATATAAACTTCAATTTAGATTAAAATACTACAAAACAACAATTTAAGCAATTTGATTTTCAAATTTCATGTTTGGGGCTCACACAGTTCTCCTGCTGACTGGCCTGCTGACCTTCCCTAAACTCTTGGAGAAAGCCATGGATAAATTATATTTGCATGGTTTACTCCACATAAAGAATTCCTACTTTTCTTGTATTGTTTTGATTTTCTGTGGCTCTTTCCTCATGAGGGGTCAACTTTTTAATTTTATTATAGGTCTGTCAAGTGATTAAAAGAAAATATTGTGCTTGTTCACACTGTTAAACAACAATACCATTTATTTTAAATATGTTTGGATGTTTACTACATTTTAAAATATATTAATTTCAGTTACAACAAAATACAAAGTGTACAGTGCTCACTTCATATTTATTTTTGATTACAAATATTTGCACTGTAAAAAACAAAAAAAAATTATTTTTCAGTTCACCTCATACAAGTACTATAGTACAATCTCTTTATCATGAAAGTTGAACTTACAAATGTAGAATTAGGTACAAAAAAACCTGCATTCAAAAATAAAACAATGTAAAATTTTAGAGCCTACAAGTCCACTCAGTCCTACTTCTTGGTCAGCCAATCACTCAGACAAACAAGGTTGGTTACAATTTGCAGGAGATAATGCTGCCCACGTCTTGTTTACAATGTCACCTGAAAGTGAGAACAGGCATTCACATGGCACTGTTGTAGCTGGTGTTGCACATATTTATGTGCCAGATGCACTAAAGATTCATATATCCCTTCATGCTTCAACCACCATTCCAGAGGACATGCTTCCATGCTGATAATGGGTTCTGCCTGATAATGATCCAAAGCAGCGCGGACCGACACATGTTCATTTTCATCATCTGAGTCAGATGCCACCAGCAGAAGGTTCATTTCTTTTTTGGTGGTTTGGATTCTGCAGTTTCCACATCAGAGTGTTGCTCTTTTAAGACTTCTAAAAGCATGCCCCACACCTTGTCCCTCTCAGATTTTTGACGGCACTTCAGATTCTTAAACCTTGGGTCAAGTGCTGTAGCTATTTTTAGAAATCTCACATCGGTACTTTCTTTGCGTTCTGTCAAATCTTCTGTGAAAGTGTTCTTAAAACGAACATGTGCTGGGTCATCATCTGAGACTACTATAACATGAAATATATGCAGAATGTGGGTAAAACAGAGCAGGAGACATACAATTCTCCCCCCAAGGAGTATAGTCACAAATTTAATTGACACATTTTTTTAACGAGCATTATCAGCATGGAAGCATGTCCTCTGGAGTGGTGGCCGAAGCACAGAAGGGGCATATGAATGTTTAGTTGCAATGCCAGCTACAAAAGTGCCATGTGAACGCCTGTTCTCACTTTCAGGTGACACTGTAAATAAGAAGCAGGCAGCAGTATCTCCCGTCAATGTAAACAAGCTTGTTTGTCTTAACAATTGGCAGAATAAGACATAGGACTGAATGGACTTGTAGGCTCTAAAGTTTTACACTATTTGGTTTTTGAGTGCAGTTATGTAACCAAAAATAAAAATAAAAATCTGCATTTGTAAGTTACACTTTCATGATAAAGAGATTGTACTTCAGTACTTGTAGGAGGTGAATTGAAAAATACTATTTATTTTGTTTATCATTTTTTCAGTGCATATATCTAATCAAAAATAATCAAAAAGAGCACTGTGCACTTTGTAGTCTGTGTTGTAATTGAAATCAATATTGAAAATGTAGAAAAACATCCAAACATATTTAATAAATTTCAATTGGTATTCTGTTGTTATAAGTGCAATTATAGAGACATTCTGTTGTTATAAGTGCAATTATAGAGACATACATATTTTAGACATTCTTCTAAAATTGTAGAATGCTTATAAAGGACTAAAGACTTGTAACAGAAAATTCTAATTTCAAAGCAAGTGACCATTATGTATAAATGGTCAGAGGTCAAAATACTAAGTGCATTCCACACACACCACCACCAAAGGAAAAGCCCACGTGGGTAGAGACACTGTCAGCTTGCTTATTGAGTAAGATACTATAAATATGGATTCAAGAAAAGATCCTCTCTCTCTGAAGTGTCTGGACTCTTACAGAGACGTGTATCAGATGCAAAGTGGAGATTCCCCAGAGACAGTCTGGGTACCATGAAAAGACTTTTGAGAAACAGGCAGTTATTGGAGTTACAAACTGTGATTCATCTGTACATGTATTTTACCTCCCATAGTCTTTTAATAACACTTTTTTTTCTTAACTAATAAGCCTATAGTTAGTTTACTATAGAATTGGCTGTCAGTGTTATCTTTGGTGAAAGATCTGAACTACTAATTGATCTGGTAAATGACTAATCTTTTGGGACTCGGAAAAACCTGATGTGGTATGATTTTTAAGTGTTTAAGTGATCTTTTTATCATAAAGTTCAGTTTGCCTGGGTGGCAAGATAGACTGGAGAGTCTAAGGCAGGGGTGGGCAAACTTTTTGGCCCGAGGGCCACATCTGGGTGGGGAAATTGCATGCAGGGCCATGAATGTAGGGTTGGGGCAGGAGGTTGGGGTGCAGGAGGGAGTGCGGTGTGAGGGAGGGGGTGCAGTGTGCAGGAAGGGGCTCAGGACAGGGGGTTGGGACGCAGGAGGGGTGTGGTGTGTACGAGGGGGATCACGGCAGGGGGCTGGGGTGCAGGAGGGCGTGCAGAGTGTGGCAGAGGGCTCAGGGCAAGGGGTTGGGGTGCAGGAGTGGTGCAGCAGGGGGCTCAGGGCAGAGGGTTGAGGCACAGTACACAGGGGTGTACAAGGGGGCTCAGGGCAGGGGGTTGGGGTGCGGCATGGGGCTGGGGTGTGGGATGCAGGCTCCGGCCCGGCACTGCTTACCTGGAGTGGCTCCAGGGTGGCAGCGGCGTGCAGCGGGGCTAAGAAGGGCTCCCTGCCTGCCCTGGCCCCATGCCGCGCTACTCCCGGAAATGGCTGGCACCACATCCCTGGAGCCCCTGGGGGTGGGGTGGGGCAGAGGGCTCCGTGCACTGCCCTCCCCTGTGGGTACCTCCCCTGAAGCTCCCATTGGCCACGGTTCCCCATTCCTGGCCAATGGGAGCTGCGGGGGGCGGTGCCTGGAGGTGAGGGCAGTGCACAGAGCCCTCTGTCCCCCCAACCCCAGGGATGTGGTGTTGGCTACTTCCAGAAGCGGTGCAGGGCCCACGGCATCACAGGGGTGGCAATCCCTCAGGCCAGATCCAAAACCGTAGTTTGTCCACCCCTGGTCTAAGAGGACTGTCTGTGACTCCATGAGAAGACTAGTATAGTGATCCAGAAGTTCACATTTGTTACTGGCTTGGTGAAAGCTAATTATAGAACATACCAGCAGTGTGGGATATCTGCCCTTGTTTTCGGACAGTCTGCCCCAAGGTAGGCACTCAGTCATGAGCCACTCCAGACAGCATAAGATACTTCAAAAAAAATACCGTCATAGTGCCATAACTTGTCTTGAACTGACAACTGAACACTAGTGTCAAAATACCAATCCATAGGAAAGTTTTGCATTTTATTTCTTAATGTACACTTTATATTCTAATTATATGGAAATACTGTGTTAATGCAACTTGGAAGTAGAGACGTTAACCACAGAAGAATCGGGATGTTCACATTTATGTTTCCTGGATCAACTGTAACTAAGTCACTTTGAGCATAAACAGCACTTTGCATTTAATAATTCCTTTCATCATAAAACAGAATCTCAAAGCATTTTACAAACAGTTACTTAACCCTCATAACACCCTGTGAAGTATTATCTCATATTACATGGTGAAACCAAGACAGTCACAAAAAGCCAGATTTTCAAAAGAGGTCAGCAACCACAATTGGGATCAGATTTTCAAGGGCTTAGCTCCTATATAGGCACCAAAATAAGGGTCAGATTTTCAAGATTTTATACAGCAGCTCCCATTGTGATACTCGTGGCTAGATTTTCAGAAGAGCTCAGAATTTAACGTGCTGAGCTTTTTGGAAAACCTGGCCCTTAGTGACTCAGCCAACACCCTACTACACATCAATAGCAAAGCCAGGAGCAGAACCAGTACTTAAATTCCTCACTTCTGACCACAAGGCAATTCTTGTTCCCTATATTAAATGTATATAATAAAACCGCTAATGCCTACATACGTACATGTGACAGGGCTGAGTAATAACTGGTGTGGAAGTCAATGGGAAGCCCCATACCGGCAGAAGGGTCTGCTCCCACATACCCAGTTGGAGGATCTCTCCCTTAATTTCATTTTCCTTTAATCTACATCTCAAACTTAATCTGGCATTAACAGGATGGGTTTGTTTGATTTTTGCAATTCCTGGTCCTTAAAAGAAAAAACATCCCAGAACATTCATATAAGACTATGTAGCATTTAGTTGAGTATATAATCATTTAAATAAAATCAGTTGTGTTTGTTTCACTATAGTTCTATCAGGAAGCTATGCACTGCTCAAAAGTTACAGAAAAATGACGGTACCCCATTTTAAGAAAGAAATAACTTTACTATTTAAAACAAATTCCTTAAATATGCCAGAAGCACTGGTTTTCATTTAGGATTTAATATGTCTTAAACCTGATGTCTAAAACAAAAACAATTAGCGTTTTAAGAATACAAATATAAAATTTAAAAAATTGCCTTAACTGGTATAAAATGCTCCCTAATTTTGAATCTCTTCAAAAAATATCACAGTGGGAGTTTTATGAAAAAAGATCAGAGAAAAACCCTTGCACCCTGTGGGAACTGGCTGGCTCAGATGATTGGTAACCTCCAGGTTACCAGTTTCAGTAAGGACTAAAGGTGGTTGACAAATAATGGCTATTTGAAAGCCTATGAGAAGTATGAAGTCTCAGAAGCTCACTTTGACTGGGGGGAGGGAGAGGGGTGCATTGCAAACAGAGCAGGGAGTCAGGGACAGTGGGGCAAGGTCAAGATGTCAGGGATAGGATGGGGAGTGGTTCCTACCTGCTCCCCAGACCAATCTCAAGCAGTGAGGTGGCCATTCCAGCACTTCTGAGTCCTGCTCTCACTACGCCCGTCCCATGCACACAGCTTACAATGAACAACAAGCATTGAGTCAGAAATATAGATCAGCCTCCACAATATTTCCATTGCAGGGGTGCTTGCCCCCAAAATCTCACGGTTCTACTGCCCCTGATGAGGAGTCAATTTGGTAGTATCATTATTCCTGTTGCCAGTAGACAAGTGACCACAAACCTAAAGACCCCACTTCCAAATGGTACCCTTGGCAGTCCCAACAGAGTCAATAACTGGATGGATATAGAAAACAAATGATCTTCCAATTCCTAGCAGTGGTCTTTTCAGATCATGAATGAGCCACACTGGTGAGTCTGCATGGAGAAGCTTGCATTGCTGTATCTGTTCTCTGGATAAACAGAACCCCGCAATCTCCAGAGTTGTCAAGTCAGCACTACATTCACACAGACACAAATTCAGCTATAAAAGTTAATCTTCCCCCCACTAGTAAGTTCATGAAGACATGGACATGGTTTATAACGGAAGAACACTCTCAACCACAACTAGTATTAAACTTTAAGTACTACAATCTCAAATGCCTGAGAAGGGGCCAAGGGTGACCCATGATCCTGAAGTTCAGAGGACACACCTGATTTTCATGGCCTGTCCCACATCTTTGAAACCTTTCAGGATAGCTAAGGAAACCCCATAGCTATTTTGAATTTCTCAGCACTGTATCTGTAACAAATTACACAAGAAATTATATTCTTTTCCACTCACTGATTACTGAAACAGCAAATAAATGTGGAGTCAGAAGATTCCATAGAAGATGTGGAGAGGAGAAGTCTAAAGTAAGTTAGCATAGTGACTGCAACAGGAACCTCATGAGGACGAGAAAAAACCACCAGGATAAAGGGTAAAGTGTAAGGGCTTATCTACACACGGAGTTATTGAAGAACAGGAATAACTCCACTTGTGGACACTCTTATTCCAAAATAAGGGTGCCTTGTTTCCGTTGATCTTATCCAGTTAAGCTACAGAGGAACACTGTGGAATAAGAGTGCCCACACATGGAGTTATTCCTGAATCCTAAGAAAAGAATAGCACTGAGGATGTAAATGGGAGATAAAGAATGACAAAGGCCAACAAACCACATAAGAGAACAACTGAACTAGGGAAAAATGAGAACAGACAGAGATAGAGACACAGACTGTGAAATCCACCTGAAAAATAAGGCTATGTCTACACTACGAAATTAGGTCGATATTAATAGAAGTCGATTTTTAGAAATCGATTTTATACAGTAGATTGCGTATGTCCATGCTAAGCGCATTAAGTCGGAGTGCGTCCTTACTACCATGGCTAGCATCGACTTACGGAGCGGTGCACTGTGGGTAGCTATACCACAGTTCCCGCAGTCTCCGCTGCCCACTGGAATTCTGGGTTAAGCTCCCAATGCCTTATGTGGCAAAAACATTGTCTCGGGTGGTTTTGGGGACATGTTGTCAGTCACCCCTCCCTCCATGAAAGCAATGACAGACAATTGTTTTACACCTTTTTTCTGTGCAGACGCCATACTGCTGTCAGCAGACGGTAAAGAAGGACTGCTAACCGTCGTCATCCAACGCTTCCGCTGCAACTCTGCTCTGCTGCTATTGTCTCATTAGCAAATTTCTCCATGTTGTCTGTCATGAGCTCCCAAGTACATGTGTTCTTCTTCGGGAAATGTGCGTGGTGCTAACCGTCGTCCTCCACTGCATCGGCTGCAACTCTGCTCTCCTAAATCCACCTCGCAGGTCCTCTCGTTGTTCTCTATAAATATCTATTCTCGTGGCATCCGTCGTCAGCCACCACTTCTGCTGCAACTCTGCTCTCCTGCAGATGCCATACCATGGCAAGCATGGAGACCACTCAGATCACTGCAGCAGTTATGAGCATTGTAAACACCTTGCGCATTATCCTGCAGTATGTGCAGAACCTGCAAAAGCAGGCGAGGAGATGACGGCAGCGCGGTGACGAGAGCGAGGAGGACATGGACACAGATTCTCTCAAAGTACGGGCCCCGGCAATTTGGGCATCCTGGTGGCAATGGGGCAGGCTCATGCCGTGGAATGCTGATTCTGGGCCCAGGAAACAAGCACAGACTAATGGGACCATATAGTTTTGCAGCTCTGGGATGATTCCCAGGGGCTGCAAAACTTTCGCATGCGTAAGGGCACTTTCATGGAACTTTGATTTGCTTTCCCCTGCCCTGAAGCACAAGAATACCGAGCTGAGAGCAGCCCTCGCAGTTCACAAGCGAGTGGCGATAGTACTCTGGAAGCTTGCAACGCCAGACAGCTACTGGTCAGTCAGGAATCAATTTGGAGTGGGCAAATCTACTGTGGGGGCTGCTGTGATGCAAGTAGCCAACGCAATCATTGAGCTGCTGCTATCAAGGGTAGTGACTCTGGGAAACGTGCGGGTCATAGTGGATGGCTTCACTGCAATGGGATTCCTGAACTGTGGTGGGGCGATAGAATGCATATCCCTATCTTGGGACCGGACCACCTTGGTAGCCAGTACATAAAGCTGCAAGCCCTGGTGGATCACAAGGGACGTTTCACTGACATCAACGTGGGATGGCCAGGAAAAGTACATGACGCTCGCGTCTTCAGGAACTCTGGTCTGTTTCAACAGCTGCAGGAAGGGACTTTATTCCCAGACCAGAAAATAACTGTTGGGGATGTTGAAATGCCTATAGTTATCCTTGGGGACCCAGCCTAATCCTTAATACCATGGCTCATGAAGCCATACACAGGCACCCTGGACAGTAGTAAGGAGCTGTTCAACTATAGGCTGAGCAAGTACAGAATGGTGGTAGAATGTGCATTTGGATGTTTAAAAGCTTGCTGGTGCAGTTTACTGACTCGGTTAGACCTCAGCGAAACCAATATTCCCATTGTTATTGCTGCTTGCTGTGTTCTCCACAATATTTGAGAGAGCAAGGGGGAGACATTTATGGCGGGGTGAGAGGTTGAGGCAAATCGCCTGGCTGCTGATTACACGCAGCCAGACACCAGAGTGATTAGAAGAGCACAGCGGGGTGCCCTGGGCATCAGAGAAGCTTTGAAAACCAGTTTCATGACTGGCCAGGCTATGGTGTGACAGTTGTGTGTGTTTCTCCTTGATAAAAACCTGCCCCCTTGGTTGACTCTACTTCCCTGTAAGCCAACCGCCCTCCCCCCTTCAATCACCGCTTGCAGAGGCACTAAAGTCATTGTTGTTTCAAAATCATGCATTCTTTACTAATTCATCACACAAATAGGGGGATAACTGCCAAGGTAGCCTGGGAGGGATGGGGGAGGAGGGAAGCACTGGGTGGGGTGGTGGATGAGGGGAGGAGGAAAGGACAAGGCCACACTGCACTTCAAAACTTATTGAATGCCAGCCTTCTGTTGCTTGGGCAGTCCTCTGGGCTGAAGTGGTTGGGTGCCCAGAGCCCCCCTCACCGCGTTCTTGGGTGTCTGGGTGAGGAGGCTATGGAACCTGGGGAGGAGGGTGGCCGGTTACACAGGGACTGCAGCGGCGGTCTGTGCTCCTGCTGCGTTTCCTGCAGCTCCACCAGATGCCGGACCATGTCAGTTTGACCCCCCAGTAGCCTCAGCATTGCATCCTGTCTCCTCTTATCACGCTGCCACCATCTCTTCTCTTGGTCCCGCAACCTCTCATCTTGCTCATCCCTCCTGTCCTGGCATTCATTTTCTGCTTTCCTGGACTCTGCCATTGTTTGCCTCCATGCATTCTGCTGAGCTCTTTCAGTGTGGGAGGACTGCATGAGCTCAGAGAACATTTCATCGCGAGTGCGTTTTTTTCGCCTTCTTATCTGTGCTAGTCTCTGGGACAGAGATGATAGAGGGAGCTTTGAAACATTTGCAGCTGCGGGAGGAAAAAAAGGGACAATAGTATTTAAAAAGACTTTTTACAGAACAATGGGTAGACTCTTTCACGGTGAACCAAGCTGTTAACATTATATAACACAAAGAAAAGGAGTACTTGTGGCACCCTAGAGACTAACAAATTTATTTGAGCATAAGCTTTCAAGTCTGATGAAGTGAGCTGTAGCTCATGAAAGCTTATGCTCTAATAAATTTGTTAGTCTCTAAGGTGCCACAAGTACTCCTTTTCTTTTTGCGAATACAGACTAATATGCTGCTACTCTGAAACATTACACAGCACAAGTGCTTTCAGTACAAGGTCGCATTTTGCCTCTTATTTTGAGGGCCTGGTGTGAGAGATCACATACACAGGGCTGGGCAACAGAATTCGGCTTGTAGGCAGCCATGGTAAGCCACAGTCTTTCGGCTTCTTCAACCTTCATAACGTGTGGGAATGGTTTCAAACAGCAGCGGCCTCCTTTCCCATACCAAGCACCCATTGGGTTGGCCATTTAAAAAGAGAGGCTGTGGTTTTCAGGTTAACATGCAGCACAAAGCACAACTAACCTCTGCCCCCCATCCAAATCTCTGGGATGGTCGCTTCACCCCTCCTCCCACCACATGGCTGGTATCAGGGTAGATCCCTGCCAGCCAAACGTGAACAGCTCAGCATGAACGGGTCCCCCCCTCCACTGCGTGGTTAAAAGCGGGGATGATTTCTTTTCAGCCACAGGCAAACAGCCCAGCAGGAACGGCCACCTCTGAATGTCCCCTTAATAATGTTCCTGGGGGATTTCCACTCCATCCCCAGACACGTTAACAGACCTTTCCAGTAGCTGTGCTGGCCGCGAATGCATCCCAAATCTTCAGGGCAAATTAATCATTAAACACGCTTGCCTTTAAACCATGTATCATATTTACAAAAGTACACTCACCAGAGGTGCCTTCTCCAGCTTCATGGTCCGGAGGAGCCTGCATTGGGAGGGTATTGGCTCCAGGATGATAAACAGTTCCTGGCTGTCAGGGAGAATGGTTTCTCTGCTTGCCTGTTGTGCGCTATCCTCCTCGTCCCCAAAATCCTCATCCCTGTTGCGTGAGACTCCCCCCTTGCAGGTGTCCACGGACAGGGGTGGGGTATGGACACCCCCTAGAATTGCACGCAGCTCATCAGAGAAGCGGCATGTCTGGGGCTCTGACCCGGAGCGGCTGTTCGCCTCTTTGGTTTTTTGATAGGCTTGCCTGAGCTCCTTAATTTTCACACGGCACTGCTGTGCATCCCTGTTATAGTCTCTGTCCATCATGCCCTTGGAGATTTTTTCAAATATATTGCCATTTCGTCTTTTGGAATGGAGTTCTGATGGCACGGATTCCTCTCCCCATACAGAGATCAGATCCAGTACCTCCCGTTCGGTCCATGCTGGAGCTCTTTTGCGATTCTGGGACTGCATGGTCACCTCTGCTGATGAGCTCGCCACACTGGCCAAACAGGAAATGAAATTCAAAAGTTCCTGGTGCTTTTCCTGTGTACCTGGCTAGTGCATCTGAGTTGAAAGTGCTGTCCAGAGTGGTCACAGTGGAGCACTCTGGGATAGCTCCCAGAGGCCAATACCGTCGAATTGCGTCCACACCACCCCAAATTCGTCCCAGCAATGTTGATTTCAGTGCTAATCCCCTCGTCGGGAAGAAGTACAGAAATCTATTTTAAGAGCCCTTTAAGTCGACAAAAATGGCTTCGTCGTATGGACGGGTGCAGGGTTAAATCGATCTAACGCTGCTAAATTCAACCTAAACTCATAGTGTAGACCAGGGCTAAGTGTGTTCTAATGGTATGTCTACACTGCAATTAGACACCTGCCACTGGCCTGTGCCGGCTGACTTGGGCTCACAGGTCTTGGGCTGCAGGGCTGTCTAACTGCAGTGTAGACGTCCAGGCTTGGGCTCCAGCTCGTGCTCTAGGAGCCCAAGCTGCAAGGTGGGAGGGTCCCAGAACTCGGGTGAGCCCAGAAATCTACACTGCAATTAAACAGTCCCACAGCCTGAGTCCCATGAGCCCGAGTCAGCTGGCACAGGCCAGCCAAGAGTTTTTAATTGCAGTGTAGCCATACCCTTAGTCCTTGCTCTGGGAGCATGAAGAGTTTGAATTGTGACCTGACCTTCTTTTACTTAAATATAAAAATATTTTCCTTCTGCATTTGTCTCTGAAGCAGTAAAATAACACCAGTATTTTTGTGAAGGATTTGGTAACTTTCTGGGCACTCTGTAAAGCCCATTCCTCCCCTACCCCCCTTCGTTAAGGCTGTTGAGGGAAGCTGTGGGTTGAGGTGGATATATTTATGTGCTGTCCTTTTTCCAAGTTTACGTTATATTTTTTAATTTATAGAATAGGCACACAGAACACTGGACGGACGCCTACAGATGTATTTAAATATTCTGAATTTTTAAAAAAAGAGAGATACATTGATATCAGCTAAGAGACCCATTGCAAATGACTACATTTTGCAAGTTAGCGTATAAGCAAAAAACAATAAAAAAACCCAAGAACGCAGATGACAAAATATACATTCTTTGTACAGGCTTTCACATCATTTAAAATTCAATCGTTGTACAGTGTTTTTACCTAATGAGAGCAGTGATCTTTCTAAATCCACCCTCCTTCCTAACAGCCCATCCTGCCAGTTTCATCAGAATGCTCCAATACAAACAAAGGCTAGGCAAAAAAGGCAGAAGAAACAAACAAAGAAAGTGAAAGGGCTGCTGCTCTGGCCTGTAATACAGAAAGGGAATAATTTTTCAAAGAAGCAGGAAGGAAGAAGAAAAAAAGACCCAAAAACATTTAGGAACTGAATGTCTTTTTGCATTGGTAAAGGGATATATAGCCCATCTCCTCTAGGAGAAGCATTTTTTCAGGAACCTGTTCAGTGGCCCATGCGAAGCTTTCATGTTCTTACGGACAAAGGACCACATTAGAAATAAAAACTATCAAAATTGACTTCTTTGTAGGTACTCTAAAGAGAGGTCAAGGACCAAACTAGCATGGAGACTGAGGCTATGTCTACACTGCGCTTTCATCAGTAAAACTTTTGTCGGTCAAGGCTGTGAAAAAAACATCCCCAACCAACAAAAGTTTTACCCACAAAAAGCAGCTGTGTGGACAGTGCTTAGTCGGTGGGAGACGCTCTCATTGGGGGTGGTTTTCTTTTGTTGGCAGGAGAGAGCTCAGAAAGAGCAGCTATACTGCGTACCTTACAACAGCACTGCTATAGCAGCACAGCTGTGCCACTGGAAGGTGCACAGTATAACCTGAATTACCTTCTCACATTTAGAAGTTCTCCCTGTAATTCAGGACTTGGTGGGGCACAACGAGGTATATCACTCCCCTTTTACATCTACACTGTATTCTTCTTTCAGCAGCATGTAGAGTAGGTATTTGTTAGCCGCCCTAGCATGGGTTTAAGTAGCAGTGTAGAACAGCTTAGGCAAGTGGAGTACAGACACTCCTGAAGGCTGTGGGTATGTACCCAAGTACATATCCTACACAGCTCTTTGCGTGCCCAAGCCATGCCTTCTTGTCTACACTGCTGTTTTTAACTGTGTAGTATCCTGCTACCGCCCAGCTGCTGGAGCTTTTCCACATCACAGGAAAAGACTTCAGCAGTGAGCAAAAGCTCTGGCAGCTCCCGGCTGCTAGATCCCTTCCACACGGCAGGTAAAGACTGGCAGTGGGGGAGGTTCTGACCGCTCTGCTGCAGGGAAAGGCTCCGGCAGTGAGGATCAGCCTTTCCCACCAGCCCCCTTCCATCAGAGCCTTTCCTCATGGCAATGAAAGTATCTGGCAGCCGTGAGTTGCTGAAACCTTTCCCTGCTGCCTCCCCACTGCCAGAGCTTTTCACTGACACGTGTAGCTACACATACCATACACGCTGCTGAAACTGGTGTGCAATGTAGACGTAGCCTGAGGCTTACTTTTTACCTGCCCTTCAAAATAGTTTTATTTCAGTGTTTACCACTGAAAATTGACATTAAATGTTGATCGTAAGAGAATTGGTATTGAAAGCTTTGGCTAGATTAATCTAATGTAATATCAAGACTCCTTTTTTGTTGCATAGCTCATTTTGAATTTCTAGCAAGCCCATCACACATCGGGATCTGTGGATAATTGAGGGCTATGTGGTGAGAAAGCAGTTCAGTCTCCTTGCTACTTCAATCTTTGACCTTCTTGCTCATGCCCTAGAAGCAGGCCTTCAAAAATAATGGACACACACCAGCAGGGCACTGTGGGGATTCTTACATTGCCTCTACCTATGTTGAACTTGCAAAATGAATAAGTGTTAGACTTTAGTTTTAAGCACTGTCAATAAGTTTGGCCAATATGATCTATTTTTTTAATGTGCTTACGAAGTTTATTTAATCATTTGTGTGTGTTTTTCTCTTAATGGTAAGTGTTTAAAATATTCAGTAAAGAAAAAGGCTTTAGTTTCAGGCTTCTAAAATATAATTACACTATAGACAACACTTAAAACAAAAATAATAACTCACAGATACCTAAATTGTTTATACCTTTCACAATAATTTAACTTGGTTGAATATATATTTTTATATTTATGCTTATTTTAACATATGTATTATTTATCTAGCATTTGTACAATCTATAATACAAAACTGTATTTGCAAACCGATGAGTCTAGACTGTGACCTACAGCTACATTGAGTTGCTATAATATGGTGTCAGTCTTTATATGAGAAAAAAATGTATAGATTAAAAATCTTTATAGATTATTTGTTGTTTTCAAACCTACTGCATATGCCAACAGCGAAGTGCTAAACCTCCATTTTGGTGGGTTCCAATATTCATTGTCACTGTATGTAATCTGAATAATTGAACAGTTGCTATATAAACATGGAATGCATTAAATATGAGACTCTTGCAGGGAGAAGGGATGTAGACAGAGCAAGCTGTATTTTAAACCATTTAACAAGGGTGCGGTGAACCCTAAACTCTTCAGTATAGGAAAACCCACTTTCAGAATCCAGGGAAAATCCATCCTATTACAGCAGGGGGAAGAGGAGAGGAAAAGGGGGATTTCAAGTTTAAGTGGCCAAATATTAGCATAGCAATAAGAGATTCCATGTTGATGTTATGCTTACTCTAACACTGTATTTTGCCTTTATATACAACAGTAATGTGGAGCTACACATATACCTAAGATAGACAGATAATATAATTAATAATAATAATAATCCAAAACAGAGATTGACCACTTGGAAAAGTTTATGATTTGTATTTCTTTAAGTTGACAAAGTTAACTTGAGTTATACAATATATGAGCAAACCTTACCCTATAAAATCTTTTGTAAATAATTTTTCTACTTCTAATTTTTTTCTCCCAGCTTTTTTAAAAAAAGGGGCTGAATTCTCTTGGACAAGTTTCTGCACAGAAGGAGCACTGTACTTCTGAAAATAGTGATTTACAAGGAAAAGGCGACCCTGAACAACAGGAGAGGAATAATAAGATGCTATAATCAAAAATAAATGAGGAAACAAAGCTGCAAGTATAGCGAAGAGGTTTGGTGCGATCATAACACGGGAGCTTCCCCATGATGGTTTAGGATGAGGTCACCAGAAGCTCTCAATATCCCAGCATTTGTAAGCTCGCAATTCAGGGGCTACACCTACAAGACACAGTATTGTTCTTGACACCGCATCCCTCATTAGTCCATGCCGTTAACAAATGGGGCCACGCCTTCCACTGGGCTGCTTTTAATGTTGCCGTTTCGCAGTTTAATGCATGGGGAGAATGTTACTCCTTTGTACAGATTGCGAAACACGTTCGCTATACTGGGCTTCCCTAGGAATCGCCAAAGGAAAACATGAACTCTTGAACCCTAGCTGCAGATTTAACACAGACCTTTGGAGAAAGGGGAAGCCAGCAACTTTCCCTGCACAGGTTTGCCTCCCCCACTGACTGTTCAGAACCTGGTACAAACTCCAGCCCTGGGACCGCAGATTAGAGGAAAGGCGCCTCCTGCCAGCCTACATCCACCCCCCGGGGCCCACTGCTGCTGGGGGAGAGAAAGAAAAGCTGCCCTGGCCATTGCGAACGTGCGTGTGCCGGGCCGCTGGGACGCCAGCCCGGATTCCAGCTCTCCCCGGCCCGCGCCGCGCCCGGACGCCGCTGTCCGCCCCCGCCAGCAGCGCGCCGTGGCCCAGTTACTGCCCCGCGGCCTTGCTCCTTACCGCCGGGCCCCAGCTGCGCCCCAGAGTCCGGCTCCGTGCCCCGCGGCTCCCTCCCGCAGCCCCGGCTCCCTGGAGGGCCCAGCCCCAGGGGACGCCCCTCAGGCCCTCCCCACCCGCCAGAAGTTCTTCTCCGCCCCGCTTGGCTCACACCGCGCGGAGAAGGGGGCCCCCAGAGAGGGCGCCGGTGACCCCCATGCGGGGAAGGCCCCGTCTGAGTCCCCGGCTTTTCCTGGCGCAGCCCCCCGGCGGACTCTCCTTACCTGGGCTTGAGGCTGCCCGTGCCTCGCTCGTAGGCCCAGGCGGCGGCTGGCTGCGCGGCGGCGGCGGTGGCGGCTGGAGCCAGCGGGTCGGCGAAGCTGGGAGTCGGCGGGTAGTTCCTGTCCATCATCGGGGCAGCGAGCGGGGCGCGGGGGCTGCGCTCGGGCCCTGCGTGCGGGGCGGCGGCAACGGGGACCGAGCAGGGCGGGTGGGAACGGCCCCCCTTCCCTCATGCGGGCCGGGCAGCGCCGCGTCTCCCCCTCCGTCCCCCCCGCCGCTCCGGGCCAGGCCGCCGAGTGCCTCTTCCCCGCCCCGCTCAGCTCCGGGCGGCGGCCGGCGGGCGGCTCAGGGGAGCTGCACGCGGAGGAGGCGGTGGCAGGGGCTGCAAGCCACCCAGGCGGAGACCCATGTCGGGCTGCTCCTTCCCAGGATGCACCTCCCCCTCCGCAGCTCACTGGGGCTGATGGGCTTCGGCTCCCGCGGGCAGGGGGCAAGGGAGGCCGGGGGGTGGAGATTGCCTAGCGGGGGGGGGGGGATGGCTCGGGGCAAGGGGTGTCTGTAAACTAGCCTCGGAGAAAGGGGGTGGCTTTAATCCCGGTTGAAAGGGGGCCGCGGCCTATCTGTTGGGGTGAGTCGAAAATATGGTGGGGAGATGTAATCCGGATGGGGGGGGGGCGGGAGGGGGTTTGTAAACAGCCCCAGAGAGGATCTCTAATCCGGACCCTGAATGCAAGGGAGGCCGGGGGGTGGAGATTGCCTAGCGGGGGGGAGGGGGGGGAATGGCTCGGGGCAAGGGGTGTCTGTAATCTAGCCTCGGAGAAAGGGGGTGGCTTTAATCCCGGTTGAAAGGGGGCCGCGGCCTATCTATTGGGGTGAGTCGAAAATATGGTGGGGAGATGTAATCCGGATGGGGGGGGGCGGGAGGGTGTTTGTAAACAGCCCCAGAGAGGATCTTTAATCCGGACCCTGAATGCGAGGGCGAGTATTTAATCCGGAGTCCCTTTGTGAGGGAGAGGAGTGCTTAATCCCGGGGATTCCCGAGTCTCAGGGAGACTCGTGTGCGGGGGTGGGTGTCCCAGTCGGGGGAAGACTGAGCTTCATTAAGGGCTGAAATGTAATTTTCCTTCTCAGTCCGGAGCTGTGGCAGGTAAAGTGCCTGCGTCTTGCCACGCCCACCCCGTGCCCTCTGGCAAGCTTGCTGTGGACACCCGTGTTACACAGGAGGAGGCATGTTCTCCTTTGCCGTTCGCACTGGGGGGCGCCTGCGCCTTCTCCAGTCCCAGCGGATCGTTTGCCTACAGCTTGTCAAATCGGGGAGTGAGGTAGTTGTTATTCTGCCCCATATGCGGGCAGTGATTGCTGTCCTGGAGAAGGAGGGATGATTCCCCCAACTCCCTACTTGCATTCCTTCCTGAAGCCTCCATATGTGGTGGCCCCCCACCTTGACAAATTCTCCCTACGGGGAAATGTGGTGATTTGTAGTTTATCCTCTTCCAACCAGATGAGAGATGTCTCGCTCCGAAGTTTACATTCAAAAGCAGGTGCCAAGCAGCAAGGATTTGTTGCAATGAGAGGACTCCGAAATTCCTTTCCTCCACCCAGCTATCACCACCACTGAAGACTTCCCCTAATTTTCATTCCTAGGTAGGGAGATTACCTTTTAGGGATTAATTTAAAAGCAGTTATACACAGTTTTCTCCCATTGGTGAGCAAAAGCTTTATTGTGAGTGTATTGCTGCTGATATATTTACAATCTCACTTAGGCTTTGTGAAATTTCCCTCAGTCCCTACTATCCCAGTTTGAGAACAGCTCTGTTGCCGACTGTTCTGTTTCCTGGGAGTTGTTTGTGTTGTTCCTTCAACAGCAGGAATAATAAAAAGAACCAGTTCCTCACCTACCAGTAGATAGCATAGATATAAAATATTCAGAGAAGCAGGGGAGCCATTGAAACAAAATCAAACACCTTGACCTATTTTGTACTACATTGGCTTTAAAGGTGTAGACAACTTCTAAACCTTTTGCCATAATAATCAAAATACGTTAACTTAAGTACAGTGAGATAATAGTTATTCTTGATTTTCACATTTTCTCTTCTGTTCTTTTATCATAATATTTATTCCATTAAAATATCATCCCTTTCCTCTCATGATAAAATTAATATATTTTTGCCCCAGAGGCCCCTATCCTGTTCTCTCACCCACAAGTATTTTTTGTCACCACATCATGTTATTATCTCTTAATAAACATAAAATGCCATTACTTTGCATGGAGTTTTATGGAGATTAAATAAAAACATGGTTCCTGCTACAAAGATTGTAAAATCTAGGATACCTGAACTAGTGGAGAACCTTACTGGGAGTTCCGTGCGGCTGCAGAGATCCACCCGTGGATGTCATTGTAGGACTGGGGCCTACAAGCCTAGAACAGGAATATAGACAGAGAAAGGTGGCTAGTGAAAGGAGAGATGAGGGAATCAACTGTGTATATTAAGGCAAAAGAAGAGGGGTTCTCAGGAGAGATTTGATGGTGCAATTTGAGGATGGATGGTGAACTGATAGAGTGGTATTTCACATGTAGGGAATAGCATGTAAAAAGCAAGAGAAGGAGGAGAGGACAAAAAACAAGGTGAGAAGAGTGCAGGCCGTGAAATGAGGAGTAGAGACTTGACAAGTTGGTGGTGCAGAGCCTTAAAAGTGAAGATGAGGAATTTAAACTTTAGAGGAAATGAATTTGAGGGAGTTGAATGGTCAAAACAGCAGCAATAGATTATTTAATCTTTTTATTGGGCGGGGGTTAAGAGAGAGTCAAGGCTTTGTTTATAATAGTCCAGACAGGATAGAACTATGGCTTGAACCAGTTTTGACAGTGGAGAGAAACATAAAGGTGCAGATTTTATAAATGTTTTAAAGGCAGAAGCAACAAGATTGGGCAAGTCTGTATATGAGCAGATAAAGGAAGGGAGGAGTGAAAGATTAACCAAGTCTGTGAGTGTGAGTGACCAATTCGAAAACAAAACCAGTAGAGTGGTGAGTATTAATGAAGAACGGGAAAAGGCTAGAGAGTTAGGATCATAGGCTAGGAGTTCAGTTTTTGCCATGTTTCGTTTAAGGAAGCAGCAAGTCACCCATGAAGAGACAGGAAGAAATGAGGCCCTGGATGTAAGGGTAGAGGTAGATGTGAGAGTTATCAATACAGAGGTCATAAGAAACCATGAGAGTGCATAACGTCAGGCAGGGGCAAGAGTAGAGAGGAAAAGAGAGGGGACCAAAGACAGTGAGTTTTTCTTGTCCTTCCATATGACAGCACCTGTACTACTGGAGCTGCCCTGAAAGAGAGTGTGTCAGATAGGGTTACCCCCTGGAGAAGATATGGGTTTCTATTTACATATGAATTAAATGTGATGACAAAAAGTAACTGTCAGTTTTATGCTAATGCCTAAATAAATATACAGTTGAGGCTATTGAAAGTAGCATTTCCAGCAGGAAAGGATTTACATATTGTCTTGATTTCCCTGCAGGATCTCAAGTAATCTCCATTACAATATTACAATTACAATACATTGTTTCCTTCAAAACTGTGTGGGGGCGAGGTGAATTGCAGACGCCTATACCACACACAATGCCTTGCCAACCTTCAGTGTTTGATGTTAAGAACCTATGCTAATGCAGGGCTCCCACACAAGTTTTATTGCCAGAAATATAGATCAGCAACATACATAAATGACAGCACTACCAGTGAATTATGGAGGTCATCTCAAATAAATGACAATAGAAACTATAGTATCCTACCACACTGTAAAAAGAAAAGGAGTACTTGTGGCACCTTAGAGACTAACCAATTTATTTGAGCATGAGCTTTCGTGAGCTACAGCTCACTTCATCGGAAAGCTCATGCTCAAATAAATTGGTTAGTCTGTAAGGTGCCACAAGTACTCCTTTTCTTTTTGCGAATACAGACTAACATGGCTGTTACTCTGAAACCTACCACACTGTATATTTTGTTTATACTATATTGATTAGAAAACAGGTATTAAAGAGAAAATGTACATATTAGTATTATGGTGTGTGACTCTCCGTGTAAAGTCATGCTAAATAAGAGGTAAATAAGACCATGTGACTTTACAGTGAGGAAAAACAGTCCAACATACATACTAGTGTATTAATTAAATATCAGGCTGCTACAAACACAACATTTCCCAAATATTGCTGAGATAGGTCAGGTATCTTTTATAAGGGAAGCTGAGTGACATCTGCTGATTTGTTTCATTTCTTTGAAGTCATTGCAGCTGAGACTGATGAATGAACAGGGTGTAACTTGCATCGCTGAGGTCCACAAGTGCGGAATAAAGTCAGTTTATCTAATGGTTTGCATTTTATGCACACAGTATAAATCCACTTGCTCTAATGGCAAGCCCTAAGACCTTTGTAGCTTTTTGGCACACTGGCTTGGGTTACTTGCCTCTGTTCTATACCTGGGAAATTCATACTGAATTGTGCTTATCTCAGTGTTTTACATTTTTGTGCTTGATTATTGTTTGATATGAAGGATATCATTTTTTCAGTCTTTTAACACAAATGTGCTCAGAAAGGATCCCACTTAAAAAGAATCAGCTCTTTATAGTGCCTGATCTTGATATTTTATCTCTCAGGGCTTTACTGAAAGGTCTTTCAGTGATCTCTCTAATGATTCTTTGATTGTCCTAATCTCTATTTTATGTTCAGTACTTAAGTTTATTTAAATGTATATAGTGAAATATATATATAAAGACAAGTATGTGTTTGGATTTTAAACTAATGTATATAAATTTAAAACCCTCAACACTAGTGTGAAAGTATTTAGATTATTTTGGTTCTTGTTGTGTTAACAAGTAAAATTTTGGTTTCAAATACAGCAATTATCTTCCTTTCAAGAGCTGAGCTTCAGTTGGCTTTATATAACAGGGACCTGATTTTCAGAGATGTCGAACACTTGCAACTCAAACTGAAGACAGTAGGAGCTGCAGATGCTATTGTCTCTGAAATCAGACTCCAAGTATTTAATGTTACAAAAGATCCTTTTCTGAGATATGTGCCAATGCAATTTTTGAATCTGTGGAGATAAATTAGAAAATCTTTCTTTTATACATCAGAAAACTAGATGGAATTAAGAGATTTAACAGCTGAAATTTAAATACTGTAATACAGTACTTGTGGTTTAGCAGGCTTAACTCACGAAGCTTGGCCTGCTGAGATCTTTTTTGGTAGCTTATTGGTTGCCACTTTGTTTCTGTAGAATTTAAGATCTTATTTAAAAAAAAAAAATTACTGTTCAGAATGTCTTTTCCAGGGGGAAAACCCTGTATGGGGAAAGGAAACAGGGACTGCTGACTCTGATTTTCCTAAGAATTGTCCTACTGGGGGAAAAGACAGAATTTACTCTCCCATGGAATTGGTTGGTTTCAGTTCTCTAAACCTGCAGATTGTGGGAGCACTATTGGAGGCAACTACATCATTATGGAGGCCTTTTGTCCCTCTGCACTCTGTTGGGGCTGCCCAGGAATGCTGCCCCTAGACACTGATGGTTGTGGGTCACTGTGTAGGGGTCCACACTACCTGAGGTCTTATTATTGGCTCAGCATTGTCTTTCTCAGGGATGCCCCATCAGGTTTGAAGAGATTGTGCCACCGATACTTGCATGTATGGAATATATGAAGAAAGCTCTCTCCCCTTCCACGGCCCCATAAGGAAGATACCCTGGAAATGGGTCCCCCTGCTTTTGAAAGTGGAGCTACCTATCCCGCCCAAAGTTTCTAGCCCTTACAAATATGAACCTGTGCAGTGCTGCCTTTCTGAGTCTGCAGAGAGGGAGCTTGAAACTATAGCTCTGAATGATGGAGAGAAACAAATAAAACCAAACACTTGGAAAATGTTTTGGATATACTGAAAACAACAATATTCTGATTCTTATAGAACTATACTTCATACCTTGAATACAGTGAATGTCCAGAATTCTTTCCCAGGTAAGAACACCAATTATTCATCCTTTTTTTGCTGAACTGTATTACTACTTACCATTTTCAGAAAATTATCAGGTTATTGTATTTATTCAATAGGGTTAAAAATCATAGAAGTTACATATGGAAAGGACAGACTGGGTTTGTGGAGCACCATCCCATGGTCCTCCTCTTCAGTAAATTTATCGCATGAGTATTGACAAGAGTGGACTGTGGGATTAGGAGGGGAGAGATGGATGCATGTGCTGGTTAGGGCAAGCTGATCCAGAGTCTTCAGCTGCAGTTGGTCAAGGAAGTAGGTGGAAGGCACATACTAACTGCAATATTTATCACTATATCTGAGCATGAAGCCACAGCTTAACTTTCAACAACAGAGAAAATATTATATTCTGATTATATTCTGGAATTAGTAATACGTAACTTTGCAGCTGCTAGGGGATCAGAAGAGCTTTACAAACAAATGCAAGAATTTTAATGGTTAGCTCCTCTGGAATAACCTTTTCCACTTGTGAACAAAAACTCCAGAACTGTAGACTCTTGGCCTCATGCTGAATGGATCAAAAATATCGAGACTCATAGACTTTAAGGTCAGAAGGGACCATCATAATTATCTAGTCTGACCCACTGCACATTGCAGGCTACAGAACCTCTCCCCCGCCCCAGTCCATAATAGACCCATAACCTCTGGCTGAGTCACTGAAGTCCTCAAAACATGACTTAAAGTTACAGAAAAGCCACCATTTACACTAGTTTTAATTTCCAAGTGACCCATGCTTCAGAGGAAGGTGAAACCCACACAGAGTTTCTGCCAATCTGAGCCTGGGGAAATTCCTTCCCAAGCCTAAATGTGGTGATCAGTTAGACCTTGATCATATGGGCAAGACCCACCAGACACCTGGAAAATAATTCTTTGTAGTAACTCCAAGCCCTCCACATCTGGTGTCCCGTCATCAGCTGTTGGAGATTGGCTACGTGCCATTGTAGGCAGTCTCATCATACCATCCCCTCCATAAACTTATCAAACTCAGTTTTGAAGCCAATTAGGTTTTGTGCCCCCACTGCTCCCCTTGGAATAATTCAGAGACTTTCAAGGTGACAAAAATATTCAAATTATTTACAGACCTATGTTCAGTTGAACCTCCAAAAAGCTGAGGCCTAAACTGAGCTAGGACTGATTGTCTTATAATGTTCTGATCCAAGTATAGTGAAAGAAACTTTTTGCAGCTTTACTAATGCCCACTGATTGGCAGATATCCACTTCTATGAGGGCTGCTATTTGTGCAGGCTTCCTTTAAGTGTGTAAATGCCAGAGTATGATATCCTCGCAGAGTAGAGGCTTAGATTGAGATTAATGAAGGGACGTAGGTATTGTAATGCTGAGCATCGCAGCACCTAATTTTTGGGCGCCTAGAAAAATCACAGGAACAAAACTGCAATCCAAAAAGTCTAGGCTCCAGGCACAATGAATAGGGAGAAAGAAGTGCCTAAGAAGGTGATCCTCAAAAGCCTGCACTCTAGGTGTGGTGCCACCTAAAATAGCCAATGGGAGATGCAGATGAGGGGGTATGAGCTAAGCCCTGCTCCTCTCTTGGATTTAAGCGCCTTATCTGGGCTGCACGGAGGCGTCTACCTTTGCTTAGCGATCCATGAATAAGAACCTGACACCTGGAGTCTTTCTTCCAAGGAGCAGATTTTTGTCTTTCTGGGTATTTTGTAAAACATATGTGCACTTACACATATTTAGCTGATTAAACAAATTAGTTAGGGCCTTGCGAATCCTCCCAGGTTAGCAGTTGTGGCCCTCACAGCAAAGGGTTATGTACAGTTGCTGAAATATGTCATTTCTCCAAAAGCAGGTAGCTCATTGTTTAACAAGGAAAATATTTTGTAAAACTTATCATCTGTTATGGTTTGTATAATAGCCAAATACTAGAAATGTAACAATAAATCTCCATTTAAAAGTAAGATTTCTAGACCTTTAGGGCTTTTAAACTAGATCTGCTAGTAAGGCTTTCTATTACCAAGTTATGTTTAGTAGTCTCAGTTGTTAGTTCCCAAATGAAGTTGGGAGATATTGTTCCAAGAATTTGGGACCTTATGCTTCTATGATGCCATTTTTAAACTGTAATTGAAACAGACTGATATCCAGAAGAAAATATTTTTCCTGATCTTTTTAAACATCTTTGTTATCTATAAAATTAGGATTTGTTTTCTAGAGTTTCCAAGTTGTAGACTGCAGACAGCAGGCTGGTCTATGGTGCTGACTCCTCCTCCTTGTTTCAGCTGCTTCTACGGTAATCAAGTGGCCCCACAAAGAAAAGCCTGGAAGCCTATAAAAGTAGCTGAAAATAAGGAAAAAACTACTTTAGCTGCCTCTTCTAGGTCAAGCTGCTTTCAGGGACCAAAGTCAGCAGTAGAACTGAATCCGCTATGGGAAAAGATGTGTCCAGTGGTGCAACTGGATCCACTATTGTGCAGTAGGTGGTTCTGACCAAGCAGTAAGGAAAGAGAGAGGAAGAAAAGGGAGCAAAGTAACAGAGCATGTGCACAACTGTTGGGAAAAGAGGGAGAGGGTGGGTAGTACATAAAGACATCCTCTCTATAAAAGTGTCCACACAATGAAAATGTTTCAGAATGCCTATGCTATGTTTTCATCTAAATTTCGTGGGCCTACTTTAACTGAGATTAATAGTCAAACTCCAGTTCACTTCAGTGGGAACAGGATTGGGTCCACTGTTGATACATTATAAGAACTGCCATTCCCAGGATGGAAGTTAGTCTTATGCTGACTTTTCAGTTTTTGTCAAATTGTTCAGGCCAATTCTATTGAAGATAGTGAAGGCTACAAAACTGTATTTATAGTTTGAACTAAAATTGGATTTGTAATGAACTGGCACAGAAGTTATGAATTGCATGGAAGATGTTAATCTGAGTTCTGGCTAACTTTTCTTTTTAGGCTTTTACTCCATGACGATTAAGGGGCATTCTAAATTGTAGTAATGTCCAAGCTAGGATAGGATTTTGTTGTTAAATGTAGACAATAGTGAAGGCTTCGGTACTTACGTTACTTTCTGTGTCAAATAGACTGCAAAAAGGGCACTGTAAGGTTCCGTGTTTATTGTCTCTGTGATTCCAAATCATACCCACTCCCTTTACTATTAATATTTTTTTCCACACTGGCCCTGAACACAGTGCCTGGGATTTCAAAATTGAACTGGGTTCTTTCTGCAAGTGGAATTCTGCTACTAGTTACATTAATGCAATCTCATTTCCCACAAATTCTGCACTTGGGTTTCTAGCTCTGCACTTGGTTTTCTAGTTCTAGAATTTGTCTGTAGACTCTTTATCATATATTGATAAATTAATTTCAAATAAATGAAGATGAACCTGTTTATGCCAGTAGCAAATTTGAGTATCATAAACAGAGTATATTATTGTTTTAATTCCTTTGTTCATCATGTGCAGAGGACAGATCAGTATATTACTGTGTAATGTCTCCAACAGATCTAGGACTTTAAAAACAACAGCTGGGCAAAACCTTTTGAATAAAGCAGATTAAACTTTTCTAGTTATAAAGCCAAATTGATGCCCACATCTTCACAATCCTTCAAAAAACAAGAGCAGGGAGTGGGTTTTTTCCAGGAAGGAATTTATGGTTTTATTCAAAACCATGCAGAACACTAAGGTTTCTTATAGTTGTAACCCAAAACCAAAGAAAGTGTGTCAGATTCTGCAGGGTTTCACTTTGAGTTTTCTGGTTTGTTTGAACTTGAAACACTGATTATTAAAGGTTGTGTGGGGACCAAAATGCAAAGAATTGACAAATTACATGCAAAGTGGATTTTGCATGATTCTAGTGGATTCCGGGGTGTCTTCCTTTGCCTCAGCACCCTTGCTCCCGCTTTGCTGCTGCTCCTCCTCCTCCTCCTGCCTTGTTGAACTGGGCTCTGAAGTGTCCATGGTGGTACTTGGAGTGGAGGTGGGGTCACCCCCAAGTATCACATCCAGCTCTTTGTAGAAACGGCAGGTCACGGGGAAGCACCAGAGTGGCTGTTTGCCTCACGGACTTGGTGGTAGGCATTCCGCAGCTCCTTCACTTTAATCTTGCTGTGCAGTGCGTCTCGGTCATGGCCCCTTTCCATCATGTCCCTTAATATCTGTCCGTAGGTATCAGAATTCCTATGGCTGGAGCGCAGCTGGGACTGGACAGCTTCCTCCCCCAAACACTGATGAGGTCCAGCACCTTGCCATTGCTCCATACTGGGGATCGCCTGGCACGTGGAGGCATGGTCACCTGGAAAGATTCGCTGAGAGCACTCCATGCCTGGCTGAGCAAACAGGAAGGGGATTTTCAAAATTCCCAGAGAATTTAAAGGGCGGGTCTGACAGTTGGTCAACTGAGGGCAGGGCAGCAGAGTTCAAAGTGATGACCAGAGTGGCTAGAATAGGCATTGTGGGACACGTCTGGAGGCCGATCAGAGCACACTAACAGACCAGGGCATCCACACTAGTGCCGCGGCACTCCAGCGGGGGTGTACAAAACGTTATTCCACTTGCTGAGGTGGAGTACCAGGAGCGCTCTAGCCATGGAGTCAGAGTGTTCTACGTGCCTTGCCAATTCTGGACGGGTAGTGAGCTAATGCGCTCGGGGCTCTTTTAATGCTCTGTAACTCGCAAGTGTAGCCAAGCCCTCAGCCTGTCTACACCCCCTACTCCCCAAATGCTGGCAGTGTCCTGGCTTTTCTTCTACTTCCTTTTGCTCCTGGACATCCTTTTCTTTTTCCTCTACGTCTTACCTCAACTGCTTTGTTCGTTTTTCTCAAACGTGCAGCGTGCTACCTAGTTCTCATCTGTAGACATTTCTCTGCTCCTTTTGGCTCCCATCTCTGATAGCTCCTGGTGTTGGCTTGCAGCCCATCTTGCTGTTCCCTATGTTCCCTTTGTTGGTGCAATAACTGACCCATACTGGAGGCAACAAGGATCGTTTGTGATGAAAAACCTGGATATCTGTATAAACTTCTTGACTAAGGAAATGGAACTTGCAACCTGTGACCTACCAGCTTTCTGCAGATCACCCCGAGTGAGAGCTGTTGTGTTAGGCAGTCACTGGATAATCCCTTGAGTGAAGGGATTAGGTAGTTAACACACTAGAACTTTATAATTTAACAGCAGTTTTTGGTCCTCAGATCTTTTATGTATATTTTCACTTGTGCTTAAAGTTTCTGTTGCAGGGTGATTAAGTATTTCTCCCTTCTGCTGTGGTTGGGTTTTGAAAGCATTTATTTTGAGAGATTGCTTTTCATGTTAATATGGAGACTGGTGCATCTTCAGCATTATGGGGCAGAGGGGGGCAAAGCAAGCACTCAGTGTCAAATATACTGTACAGTTTCCTATTATGGCAGAGGGTTTGAGAGCAGAGTGAAGTGCTCTAGTAAGATTAGGCAATAAAAACATACTAGAATAACACTGTTTTGGAAACAGATTTATTATACATATTACAAAGCAGTCAGGAGTTATTGTTAAAATTACAGATAGAACAGCCAGTACATTTGGGGAATGTGTGCAGGTTCTGAAGAAAATCCATTTATTAACCTTTCTTGCTATGAAAATTTATAGCTGATAAATCTGTTACAGACACAAATACAAATGAGGCAGAATATGTTTTAAAGCATAGGTTCTCAACATCAGGCTCACAACTCACCCATCCCCTTTTTATGGCTAGATGGAGAGGCCCCAAAACTTTTCTTTTGTACTATGGGGTCACAATATGAAAAAAGGTTGATAATCATAGTTTTAAAAGAACTACTGATCACAGTAATCTAGTGGTTTCATTATTTGCTTACAAGTGTTCCTTCTTTTCTCCCCCAAGACTGGTGGTACTAATCTAATCACAGGTAAAATTCTTCTATGATGCACTAGCTAGGGCTGGGCTTTGTTTCAGGAAAGAGCTATCCCATTAAAACAAACTCTAGTTAATTTTACATGCACAGTTAGTTATTAAAACATGCAATCTTTCCTAAGCAATTTTGACAGCAGCATGGTTGTAGGGATATTCAAAGTACCCACTAAATTTTGATTGAAGTCAATTTCTCATTGACTAATGGGAGCAGGATCTAACTCCTCAAGCCCCTCATGAGTCAATGGGTATTTCTCTGACTCACTTTTCACACAGTACTTACGGTTTTGCTCCTTCACTATGCCCATTAAGTGTAAAATTATTCATTTTTTTAGTATCTTTCATTAGATTTCAAAATACATTATGAAAAGGTAGATATCCTCATTTTATCCAACTAAAGAGCAATCAAGGGATTTGTCCAACATTATTCATTTGACAGAACTGGAAACAGAACTTAGAAATGCTGATATCCAGCCATTTGTGTGACGGGTATGGCAATATCCTGCAATGTCCTTAAAATACCTTATAGTATGAAGTTTATGTATTATTGTGTGCTGGGATTGTATGTAACTTCTTTATGGGGGAGGTGTGACAGAGCTTGTAACATCCTGCAGTATTTTTGGGATCCATTGTTTAAAATGAATGGTTTATGTATGATTGTGTTATTCCAGGTGGGAGGGAAGCTCATCCAGGAACTAAAAACGGTGGGTGGTGATTAAGGCAAATCAGCCAGTTTGTA
Source organism: Eretmochelys imbricata (assembly GCF_965152235.1). Lineage (NCBI taxonomy): Eukaryota > Metazoa > Chordata > Testudines > Cheloniidae > Eretmochelys > Eretmochelys imbricata. The sequence goes on from NC_135577.1 coordinate 41,018,885, forward strand.
ACCACCTCAGAGCAGTATCTCCTCCTGGGGAGGCTCACATATATTAAATCAACCAGTTTCTCTCGAGACCAACAGACAAAGAAAGGACTTTTGGATAGTCTGAGATTAAACTGACTCAGGGCCTTCTTTCTGATCCAGCAAACATACAGAACCTTTCTATCCAACAGAGGGGGACCCCAATCCTTAGGGAAAGTTGGGAAGAACTTGACCTACTAAGGCACCTATACGATTAATGGCAGACCTCTGATAAGCTTATTAGTATGTGTGTAGGTTTTTATTCTTAATGTTTTCTCTGTAATTTCTGTGTGCTTATATAAAGAGCTGAGTGGTAATTTGTGACTGCTGTCAATTACACGTGTTCCTAGCTTTCAAAGAGAAAGCAAAACTCAGATGGTGGCCCGTTTAGGTAGTCTGGCTTGCTGGGAATATTAGAGTGTAAGCAGGGAACTATGCAGCTTGAAAAAACCAAAAAGCCAGACATATCTGGAAAAATACGGAGGTATAGTAACCCTAGGTTGAGGGGAGCAGAGAGAGGAGGAGGGCTAGAGGATCCATGTAGCAGTGGATCCTCCAGATTACTTCAGCTCCCTGTCCCAGCAGAACTATGCAAAGGTCCACCCCTCCTTTGAGTTGCAGAATTGTGCCTCCTTCCGTAGAAGAGGAGCTTCTATGCTTATGGAAGTCAGAAAGGATTTGCTTTTAACAGGTAGAGAAGAGGCCCTTAAAGGATTCCAACACAAGTAATTACAAATCAGCTTTTTCTATCTCAATAGATATTTAAGTTGCAAAGATATTTACTGTTGTAAATCGTGTAACTCAATTTATTGTTGTTTTATGTACACTCTTCCTTTTATTTAATATATAATCAAAATTTAGTGCAGTTTTCTGTTCTTTAGATCACGGGGATATTTCCGTGTATGCTACAGTGTGCATGTAAAAAAAAAAGTGCTGTTTACAAGAACTGACAAGCGCTCTCCTTTAAGATGATTAAGTGCTGATTACTTCTATAATTGATCTCAAGTTTAGTGTTTCAAGTACTCGTACAGTCTAAATTTTAAATCATATTCCAGAAGCATATGTAAAATAAATATCTTAAATAATAATAAAATATTAATAAAATAGTATATTTGTTTCTTAAATACTCAATGTTCTGTGGAGTTTATGGGTGCTTCAAATGATAGGGCAAAGTTTTTTGTCATAAGGGGAGTCTTAGGATGGGTAGTATCACAGATTTTACTTTGATGGTGTGCCCTTGTTGCCAAGAAGGCCAATGGCATTTTGGGATGTATAAGTAGGGGCATTGCCAGCAGATCAAGGGACGTGATCATTCCCCTCTATTCGACATTAGTGAGGCCTCATCTGGAGTACTGTGTCCAGTTTTGGGCCCCACACTACCAGAAGGATGTGGAAAAATTGGAAAACGTCCAGCGGAGGGCAACAAAAATGATTAGGGGACTGGAACACGTGACTTATGAAGAGAGGCTGAGGGAACTAGGATTGTTTAGTCTGAAGAAGAGAAGAAGGAGGGGGGATTTGATAGCTGCTTTCAACTACCTGAAAGGGGGTTCCAAAGAGGATGGATCTAGACTGTTCTAAGTGGTAGCAGATGACAGAACGAGGAGTAATGGTCTCAAGTTGCAATGGGGGAGGTTTAGGTTGGATATTAGGAAAAGCTTTTTCACTAGGAGGGTGGTGAAGCACTGGAATGCGTTACCTAGGGAGGTGGTGGAATCTCCTTCCTTTGAAGTTTTTAAGGTCAGGCTTGACAAAGCCCTGGCTGGGATGATTTAGTTGGGGATTGGTCCTGCTTTGAGCAGGGGGTTGGACTAGATAACCTCCTGAGGTCCCTTCCAACCCTGATATTCTATGGTGTACATAACACTTGGAAAAAATTAATCGGACTTTATGGTTCCATCCTTTCGTCACCCTGTATAGAAACAAGAACATATGCTTATACTGAAAATGGATACACATTTGGTTCATGGTGAAGTCTTGTACCTAGAACAACCCTGGAGGAGCAGATATCCACTAGCACTATACTGGATAATTTTAGGTTTAAAGATGTATTTTCAATTAAAAATGCATTCAATTTACTTCTTTGTAAATAATTGTGTGTTTTTTTTAAAAAATTAATGCAGTTGAAAGGAAAGTAACCAGAACTGCTGTAGATTTTATACACAGAAAGAAAATTGGAGAGGAGATTACACTAACAAGCTGGCCAAACAAGTTTTTGAAGACTGAAAGATCTATTGCATATCATTTAGTCCAAAAGTGAGATTATGTATAAACTAAAATCTGGTTTACCTTTTTCCCGTGCTTTAGCTATTCAGAGTCCACTTAACTCTTTGAATACAATTGCCTAACACAAGTATTTCAATTCAGTGATGGACAAATGGCATACTTAGTGCCATCTGTAAGCCTTTCACGTTGTTTACTGGTGTGAATTTATGCTTGCAAGCATACATTTATTGCTATGTATCTCCTGCTTTACAGCATATTGTATTTATCACAACACAAAATATTCTCATGAATCTCAGATAAACATACTAGTTACTAACTGTGCCAATTAAGGAGATTCAACTGTATTACAATAGTAGTTTCCATTGTGAAGTTCACAGGAAGGCTGTCTTTAGGAGTCTATGGATCCTCAGCAAGCTTATTCTTTGGAAGAAGTTAAGGCCACTCATATTTCCTCTAGCACAATTCAATCTCTCCAGCAGTTACAAATCCTAATATCTAAAACTATTCTTAAAACCAGTTCACCCTCCTCCATTGCAGGTTTCAAAAAACAGATCTGGCTCAGGGTTCCCTCATGCTGAAACCATTTTTCTTGAAAAAGATTTTGGGGCCCAGCAGTAAAATATTGTTTAACAAGGATCTGTCATCCATGCAAAGGTTATTTGTTTTATATATTTTCTTGTGATTTATAGTTACAACCTTGTATTACCTTAACTCTGAGAATGATATTTTCAAAAGCATTTAGTAGTGACCTAACTCTGTCTCCACTGAAGTCAATAGAAAAATTTCCATTCACTTCAATGAGAGCAGAATGATTTTGAAAATTCCACCTAAATTACCAAAGTTTTTTCTATGAAAGTAAAGTGAAATATTATTCTCAATTCCTTACCCTGGTGGTTGTCTTGCTTTGCATCTGTTTTTGCAGAAATAGTAAATAAGTAATCCAGTTGTAACTAACAGAACTCCAGTAGCAACTAGGCCAGTCAGAAGTCCTGTAACATCAATATTCTGTGTAGCTTCACCACCTAAACAGAAATCTGTAATTATTTCTAGTTGACTAACACTATAGTACTATTCACAATGCTTCATCAATGGTGGCCTTCTCTCTTTTTGAAGATTTGAGAGAGATGTTACAGTAAGATTAACAGTAGTAGTTCCTTTCTATTAGTCTTCTCACATGACAAGCCATCACATCAATCCAGCACTACCTAAAGACACCCCAACAAAAAAGCAAAGGTTAGCAAATATTCCTCTCCTCGATCATTTATATATGCATGTTATTGAGATTCTCCACCACTCCATCCCCATCAATGTTATTTCACACACTTATTGCATCTTTCATCAGATTAAGTCCTTCAGAGCAGATGCTGACTTTCACTATGTTTGTATAGCACCTACTACAGTGAGGTCCAATCCTAACTGGGGCCTCTATAAAAGTACTGCAGTACAAAATAAAAACAGAAGTAGGCAGCAGCAGAATTATAGTTGCAAAGTTTCTATGTTGTCTAATACATACAAGGAAATGGATAGTAGAATGCATATTTCAATATGCAGTAGTAAAGGGCCAAAGTCTTCAAACTCCCTGAACTTCACAAATATATTAATTACTATATAATATACATTTCAGTATATCAAATATAAAAAGAAAATGCACAAAAAATATAAAAAGACAGTAATCAAGGGTTATAATTGTGCCAGTTGAATAATTAGTTATGACCAGATAACAACATACATTGCAACATGCTTGGGGGGGAGGGAGTCTAGAGTATGTGTGAGGGGAGCAATATTTTCAATGTAACAGGGAAAGAAAACGAGATAAACTCTGATCTTGACTTACCAAATTTTGTGCTGGGTCCCTTAATGGAATATTCTTTCCAAAAAGTCATCTATGAAAATAAAAATGTTTTTTTAAAAAGTTCAAGCCTGTGTGTAATGTATAACTTAAATAAGAGATTGTGGACATTTATTCAGACATGGCATAAATGGCACAACTCCCACTGAAGTCAAAAGTTGCACCTGTTTACCCCAGGGCTGAAATTCTCTGAAACTTGTGTATTCAGGTATAACATCATAAAAACTGCCATACTAGAACAAACCAATGGTCCACCTAAACCGATAGAAAGAAATTGCAGCTGTTTAAAAGAAAAGGAAAGAGACAAACCAAGAACACCTCTAAATTGCAATACTATATCATACAGACACATTTCTTCTTGATGCCACTTAGTAATTAGCTTACACTGACAATGGAGATTGGTGGTGCTTATAATTTATCCTGGTTAGTGTATGTTCCAATGCTATTCATGCAAGTGTCTGATCTTACAAAGCTACTTGCCTCAATAATATCCTGCAACAGTGAGTTCCATAGGTTAATAATATGATGCATATAAGAGAATATTTTATGACTAAAGACAGTAATGCACTGTGTAAAATTTAATCCTATAGTTTAGACTGAGACTAAGCCACAACCCACATTGGAAAAAGCGGCGGGGAGGGCAGGAGGAAGAAGCCACTGTGCAGCAGAAGCCTCCAGGGAAATTATGGTGTAGTCATGTAAAATTCCTCATGGGAGACTCCCAGAGAATGCAAACTCCAGTGGCCGCTCCATCCTCCTGGGAGAGGATGCACTGCTTGCTCCTTCTGCAGCTGAGTGCAGAGGATGGCAGGGGCCCTGGAGAGGTTTGAACTACAAGCAGGACTAGTTGTTTGGAGGATTGCAAGTACTGCCCTCATCTGTGCCTGGCTTCTTCCTGGGGACGGGGGTGAAAGGCTTGCATCCCTTTTCCCTCTCCTGCCAAAGGTTTCTTTCACTATACAGTAGCATCTTTCAAGTTGCTCCTTATCCATAGAACACTCACACTTAACTGATCTACTGCCCTCTTCTCAAGATTCCCCTTTGCTGTAACTTGTATGTGAAATCAGCCAATTAACGAGTGAGGGCAGATGGAAATAGTTGGCACTTTATATATAATTTTTTAAAAGTATAAAATACACAAAATTATTTGTGTGATTTTATCCCCTTCCCAGATCACTTTTTTCCCCAAAAAAGTTCCCAGTTCTGAAGACACCCACGCATGTGCCTATATAAATATAAATAATAAATAAATATAAATAATAGTGGCAGAACTCCTGCTTTAAGTGATCTCTTCTGGAGGGCTGCAGTAATTTATAAGAACCATCTACTGATGGCCACTCAGTATTTTAAACTAAATCAAAGCAATTACCATTTTATCAGGGTCTTCAAAAATTTCTCTTGCTTCTTCATAATTGCACAGTTCCTCATAGCATTCTCTTTCTAGATTACCAGGGGTAAATACTTCAAAATCAAATCTGTTATACAGAAGATGTCGTCCGATGAACAAATTGGCTTCTTTTTCTGATGTAAACACTAACAAAAAATAAATTAATTTAAAAGAGCTAAATTAGGGGGATAGTTCTGGTATTCTTACAGAAAACTCTGGAGTTCTTTAAAATCCCAAAAGAAAAACCTCTCTCTGTTTTTTTCCCATTTCACCTGATATGAAAGGAGACTTCAAGCCCTCTTCCTGAATCATTTTCTTTGCTGCCAACACAACAGTTCTCTTTCTGCCTGTTCCACATTCAAATTGAAATATTTTCTGTCCCTTGTAAATAGTTTCAGATTTTCTCATAGCAACTTTTTAGAATTTGGTCCTCATGCCAGCTGTCTGAAATGCAAGTGACCACAGCTGTGGTAATGACCCTGATGGGGTGTGGGAGTCTCTGGGAATCTTAAGTTTCCTTGTAATATTCAATTACTTTAAGATGTACTTCTAAGCAGACCCAGACTGAGCAAGATCCAGTATTCACATCTTGAAAAAGCCTAAGGGTTACCTCCTTTGATATATTCCAGTAAGAATCCTAGGCATACATTCCTTTTCACACATTCTGGTATCTGAATTCTAGTATTTGTTTTAGAAATTGGGTTTCCATCAGCACAGTGGACAAATCCCATTAATTTATTCTTAATATCACACTATTTAGGAACAGCATTTAAGGGTAGATTGAAGCTTTAAACAAAAACGGCAATAATTATTTTTATAGCTTTCAAATAAATGCTGTTTTATGGTCATTAGGTTCATGATGGGATTCTTGCTGACATCATTTTTGATTAAGTTTATTTTTGCCATTTTTAGAAGCTGGTTAGGAGCCTAAAAAATAAACTCACTCACCCTAGTTGTGAAGTAGGATTCCAGAAGAGTTAGTGAAGTTATAGCAGACTTAAAGATACTGGAATGCATTTTCTCATCAGGTTTCTTCTGGGCTCAAGTTTTAGCCTGTCTTTGCTATAACTTGTAATAGAGAACTCATCTTTGAACAACAGAAATATTCTGACCTGGTTTTCTGTGCAACTGAAATATTTTAAATTAACTTCTAGTATAAGTAAGGAGTCTGTTTTGCTAAGTGCAATGACTAGAGGGTTAATTAAAAAGAACTCTCCAATGTGTAAGGGTGTTAATGAAAGCTGAAAGAGCATTCTTACAAACTAAGCCCATTTGCTTAAAAAGGGAGAAAGAGACAAGATGCAGGATAAAGTTATTCAGTCACAAAGAAGATATGTGCTTGTTAGACAATTCGTTTATATAGATCAGTGGTGGGCAACCTGCGGCCCACGGACTGCACGTGGCCCATCAGGGCGATCTGCTGGTGGGCTGCCAGACAGTTTGTTTACATTTGCACGGCCGCCCGCAGCTCCCGTGCAAATGTAAACAGCACAGGCCACAGGGACATGCTGGCTGCTACGTCCTGTGGCTCCCATTGGCCGGGAATGGCGAACCACAGCCACTGGGAGCTGCGGGCGACTGTGCAAATGTAAACAAACTGTCTGGCAGCCCACCAGCAGATTACCTTGACGGGCCGCAGGTTGCCCACCACTGGTATAGATTACCTCATAACGCAGGAATTTTTGCCTTAATAGTTACTGTTGGGCATTGCAATGGTATCTCAAAGGGTTTTGCTCAGTGACAATTTCAAGAGACTTACAGTATCACTCATTAATTTCTGCTTCCTTTAATACTATCACTGAACAATGTGAGGAATCACTTATCTTAAGATGAATTATCTTGTCATTATGTTATCAACTCAGAAGGAGTTATAGCATTTAAGATTATCACATTTTTACAGCATAGAGAAAGGGACTAGACTTAAGAAGAATTGAATCCCCAAAGTACATTTGGGCAGTGCTGAAATAGTTTTCCCTAGGAGTTCACTTTAGTGCAACCTGTATCGAAACAAGGACTTTGAAACTGAATACTACTAATCAAACTGAAAAGAAAAGCTTTGCCTGTTTTGTTCAGCAGTGTTTCATTCACTTATCAGATAAAACTGAAAAAAAAATTGGGCTTTAGAATAGAAGTGTTTAACTGAAATCAAAACCTGATCCTTCAACTTGTAGATTTTTCAACAACTTGATGGCTACATACAAATCCAGCAGAATGAGGGAAATAGTGTCAAATCAGGTTCCATCCTGTTAACACTAGTTAGCAACCTAAGAAACTTGCACATATTTGCATTAACTTAAATACCTGAAACATGTGTAATGAACAGAGTTATGGTTGGGGGGAGGGATAGCTCAGTGGTTTGAGCATTGGCCTGCGAAACCTGGGATGTAAGTTCAATCCTTGAGGGGGCCATTTAGGGATCTGGGGCAAAAATTCAGGATTGATCCTGCTTTGAGCAGGGGGTTGGACGAGATGACCTCCCAAGGTCCCTTCCAACCCTGATATTCTATGATTCTATGCTTTGTGGCTATTTCCTGACTTTTCTGTCTCTCATATCTGGAACAGAACATTAAATTAATAACTTGTAATTTTAATTTAAAATTGTGGCAGTTATGCATGCAGAGGACTTGCAGAATCAGGATCTATATAGAACTGGAAGGAATCTTGAGAGGTCATCTAGTCCAGTCCCCTGCACTAGTGGCAGAACTAATTATCTAGACCATTCCTGACAGGTGTTTGTCTAACCTGCTCTTAAAAATCTCCAGTGATGGCAATTCCACAACCTCCCTATGCAATTTATTCAATTGTTTAACCACCCTGACAGTTAGGAAGTTTTTCTTAATGTCCAACCTAAACCTTCTATGCTGCAATTTAAAATCATTGCTTCTTGTCCTATCCTCAGAGATTAAGAAGAACAATTCTTCTCCCTCCTCCTTGTAACAACCTTTTATGTACTTGAAAACTGTTATCATGTCCCATCTCAGTCTTCTCTTTTCCAGACTAAACAAACCCATTTTTTTCACTCTTCCCTCATAGGTTATGTTTTCTAGACCTTTACTCATTTTTGTTGCTCTTCTCTGGACTCTCTCCAGGTTGTCTACATCCTTCCTGAAATGTGGCACCCAGAACTGGACACAATACTCCAGTTGAGGCCTAATCAGAGTAGAGTGGAAGAATTAATTCTCATACCTTGCTTACAACTCTCCTGCTAATTCATCCCAGAATGATGTTCGCTTTTTTTGCAACAGCGTTACACTGTTGACTCATATTTAGCTTGTCTACTATGACCCCCGATCCCTTTCTTCTTCCTAGGCAGTCATTTCCCATTTTGTATGTGTGCAACTGATTGTTCCTTCCTAAATGGAGTACTTTGCATTTGTCCTTATTGAATTTCATCCTGTTTACTTCGGACCATTTCTCCAGTTTGTCCAGATAATTTTGAATTATAATCCTATCCTCCCAAGCACTTGCAACCCCTCCCAGCTTGGTATCATACGCAAACTTTATAAATGTACTCAGTATGCCATAATGTAAATCATTGATGAAGATATCAGATAGAACCGGACCCAGAACTGATCCCTGCAGGACTCCACTTGTTATGCCCTTCCAGTATGACTGTGAACCACTGATAACTACTCTCTGGGAACGGTTTTCCAACCAGTTTTGCACCACCTTATAGTATCTCTATCTAGGTTGCATTTCCCTAGTTTGTTTATGAGAAGGGCATGCGGGACAGTATCAAAAGCTTTACTTAAGTCAAGATATAGATGGGCACTATGTTATAGATGGGCCACTATATTCCCCTTTTCCAGTCTTCTGTAATCTCTCCCATCTTCCATGACTTCTCAAAGATAATCGCTAATGGCTCAGATATCTCCTCAGTCAGCTCCTGGAGTATTCTAGGATGCATTTCATCAGGCCCTGGTGATCTGAAGACATCTAACTTGTCTAAGTAATTTTTAACTTGTTCTTTCCCTATTTTAGCCTCTTCTGATCCTACCTCATTTTCACTGGCATTCACTATGTTAGATGTCCAATCGCCACCAGCCTTCATGGTGAAAACCAAAACAAAGAAGTCATTAAGCACCTCTGCATTTGCCACATTTTCTGTTGTTATTTTTCCCCCCTCACTGAGTAACAGGCCTACCCTGTCCTTGAACATAAGAATGACCATACTGGGTCAGACCAAAGGTCCATCCAGGCCAGTATCCTGTCTACCGACAGTGGCCAATGCCAGGTGCCCCAGAGGGAGTGAACTTAACAGGTAATGATCAAGTGATCTCTCTCCTGCCATCCATCTCCTCCTTCTGACAAACAGAGGCTAGGAACACCATTCCTTATCCATCCTGGCTAATAGCCATTAACCTCCATGAATTTATTCAGTTCTCTTTTAAACCCTGTTATAGTCCTAGCCTTCACAACCTCCTCAGGCAAGGAGGTCCACAGGTTGATTGTGTGCTGAGTGAAGCAGAACTTCCTTTTATGTGTTTTACACCTGCTACCCATTAATTTCATTTAGTGGCCCCTAGTTCTTATATTATGGGAACAAGTAAATAACTTTTCCTTATTCACTTTCTCCACACCACTCATGATTTTATATACCTCTATCATATCCCCCGAGTCTCCTCTTTTCCAAGCTAAAAAGTCCGAGCCTCTTTAATCTCTCCTCATATGGGACCCGTTCCAAACCCCTAATCATTTTAGTTGCCCTTTTCTGAACCTTTTCTAATGCTAGTATATCTTTTTTGAGATGAGGGGACCACATCTGTATGCAGTATTCAAGATGTGGACGTACCATGGATTTATATAAGGGCAATAAGATATTTTCCATCTTATTCTCTATCCCTTTTTTACTGATTCCTAACATCCCGTTTGCTTTTTTTTTTGCACACTGCATGGACGTCTTCAGAGAACGATGACTCCAAGATCTTTCTCCTGATTAGTTGTAGCTAAATTTGCCCCCATTGTATGTATAGTTGGGGTTATTTTTTCCAATGTGCATTACTTTACATTTATCCACATTAAATTTCATTTGCCATTTTGTTGCCCAATCACTTAGTTTTGTGAGATCTTTTTTACGTTCTTCACAGTCTGCTTTGGTTTTAACTATCTTGAGCAGTTTAGTATCATCTGCAAACTTTGCCACCTCCCTGTTTACCCCTTTCTCCAGATCATTTGTGAATAAGATGAATAGGATTGGTCCTAGGACTGACCCTTGGGGAACACCACTAGTTACCCCGTCCATTCTGAAAATTTACCATTTATTCCTAACCTTTGTTCCCTGTCTTTTAACCAGTTCTCAATCTATGAAATCTTTCCTCTTATCCCATGATAACTTAATTAACCTAAGTGCCTTTGGTGAAGGACCTTGTCAAAAGCTTTCTGAAAATCTAAGTACACTATGTCCACTGGATCCCCCTTGTCCACATGTTTGTTGACCCCCTCAAAAAACTCTAATAGATTAGTAAGACATGATCTCCCTTTACAGAAACCATGTTGACTTTTGCGCAACAATTTATGTTCTTCTATGCCTCTGACAATTTTATTCTTTACTATTTTTACTCTTCTTCTTGCTGCTAATGTATTTGTAGAATGTGTTCTTGTTACCCTTTATGTCTCTGACTAGTTTGATCTCGTTTTGTGCCTTGGCCTTTCTAATTTTGTCCCTACATACTTGTGTCATTTATTTATATTCATCTTTGTAATTTGACCTAGTTTCCACTTTGTGTAGGACTCTTTTTTGAGTTTTAGATCATTGAAGATCTCCTGGTTAAGCCAGAGTGGTCTCTTGCCATACTTCCTATCTTTCCTACGCAGTGGGATAGTTTCCTCTTGTGCCCGTGATAATGTCTCTTTGAGAAACTGCCAACTGTCTTCTATTTTTTTTTCCCCTTAGACTTGCTTCCCATGGGATCTTACCTGTCAACTTCCTGAGTTTGCTAAAGTCTGCCTTCTTGAAATCCATTGTCTTTATTTTGCTGTTCTCCCTACCTTATAATCATGAATTCGATCATTTTATGATCACTTTCACGCAAGCTGCCTTCCACTTGGAAATTCTCAACCAGTTCCTCCCTATTTGCCAAAATCAAATCTAGAACAGCCTCTCCCCAGTAGCTTTCTACACCTTCTGAAATAAAAAATTGTCTCTGATACATTCCAAGAATTTATTGGCTAATCTGTGGTCTGCTGTGTTATTTTCCCAACAGATGTCTGAGTAGTTGAAGTCCCCCATCACCACCAAGTCCTGTGCTTTGGATGATTTTGTTAGCTGTTTAAAAAAAGCCTCATCCACCTCTTCTTCCTGGTTAGGTGGTCTGTAGTAGAGCCCTACCATGACATCACCCTTGTTTTTTACCCCTTTTATCCTTACCCAGAGATTTTCAACAAGTCTGTCTCCTATTTCCATCTCAATCTCAGTCCAAGTGTATTCATTTTTAACATATAAGGCAACACATCCTCCCTTTTTTCCCTGCCAGTCCTTCCTGAGCAAGCTGTACCTTTCTATACCAATATTCCAGTCATGTGTATTACCCAACCAGGTCTCTGTGATGCCAGCTATGTCATAGTTGTATTTATTTACTAGCATTTTGAGTTCTTCCTGCTTATTCCCCATACTTCTCGCATTAGTATATCTGGAGACTTTCTAGATCAGTAGTCCAAACCCATCTCCTGTGTTTAGGTTACTCAGTAAGTAACCTATGTGAAATGAGCTAGAGATTTTAGTCCAGTTGTTAGTGGGCAGTTGGGCACACCTTAAAAAAAAGACAACACCCAGCAGACCTGGCACCACTGTTGGTACTTATTTCTCTTGCCTTTAAATATAGTCCTGCCTGGCAGGATGGGGTGCACTGATCAGGAGTGGTGGGGCAGACCTTGGTCTGTACACCCACATTCACTCTTGTTATTTGGAAATACTGGATTCTTCATATGATAATGGACTATATGCAAATACTTTGAAGAAATGAACCAAATGAGAGATCAGTTTAGTGCTTCCATGTGTTGTATTCAATCCTGGCTGTTAGGAATATAGCAATTGCCAAACTGGACAGACCACTGATCCATCACTGTCTCGCAGCCTCTCACTAGGCAGATGTGAGATAATCAATCCCTATGAAGGTCTCATCCAACTCTTTACAGTTAGAGATTACCTTAACCCTTGAAGCATGGGGTTTAGATCCCTCCCAAAACGTGCTAGTTTCAAGTATAACAACTCTAGATATTCCTTGCTGTCCCTATAAAAATGTCCAACCCCTCTGAGTCTGGCTAAATTCTTGGTTTCAATGTCATACCGTGGCAATGAGTTCCACAGTTTAATTACACATTGAGTGGAAAAGTGTTTCCCTTAATCAAACAAACTTTCTGTTATGTCATAAGACAATCTAGTGATTCAAACAGTTTCTGATCAACTATTTTTTAAATGAAAATTTTGATCTTTTCTGAATGCCAAGTATGAAACAAAACAACCCCTTCCAAATATGAACAAATGCAGTGCAGTCTTAATAGAGACTGAATTATTGTTTCAGACTCATTGCTAAGAAAATCTGATGACAACGGTAACTGTCACTGACAGGTGCCCAGAGGCCTAAGAGGAGCCTGTATTGTCCTGTTTATCTCATTCCAGTGTTTTTTTCTGAAACTCCATTGACTATTTGTTTGACTGATGATCATTTTAGCAAAAACCTCCAACTATTCTAAAATGGTGGGAGAAGCAAGAATATGATTTTTAAACCAACCTAAAGCCTGTTGCTTCTAATGTTAGTTAACGATCACACACCCTGTGTTACACACTTTTAGTTTTTAAGCAAGATTGTTTCCACAACAGAACACTGTAAGATGCAGTTTAGCTCAAGAAAGCATAGCTTCATTTTAGAAGAGTATTACCTTCTTTCCCTGTATGCTTTGAATCCTTTAATCTTCTTGTGCAATGAGGAAATGCAAACATTATTGTCAGCTGACACAGCAGTACCAAAACCACAGACATAGTCTAGTATCTGTCAAAATAAAGTATTAGTTAAAAACTCCCAGATGTTGTTTGTGTATCTTAAATGAATCCACTGTATGCAGTTGTCAGACACAAGTCCCCACAAGCAACTTGGATTATTTTTTCCCTATAGGCAGTACACCTACCCAAACTGGTCCCACATATATTTAATAACAATTGCATAATGTCCTCCATTTGGTAGTCATCACCATTTGAATTAACAAAGCACAGTATTCTACCACTTGAGCTAGAGAAGTAAGTCCATTAGCTGACAGTAGTATAAGTGGTTACTAAAGGTTGATACTACATATTTTGCGATTGTGGCAATCCTACTTGGAAGATTTTAATAATGATGATCCTGCAGCCAAACAAACTAAAGTGCAAGTGTGACTGACTGTACTGAACTGTAGATAAAAGAATCGCTTTGCCCACTGATGAAGTACAGCCACCACTTGGGCAGCAACTACTTAGCAAAACACAGCAAGTTACTTGACAGTTTGCAGCAGAGTTTGTAATACCCTATCCTATTGAAATTACGGTTTAAGTGATTCTAGAATATAAAACAGTTTTGGTTCTCTGTTTAAACCCTTTCAAGATGCACCCACAAAACACTTTTCTAATTACATGACAATCCAAGATGTCAGGATGACTTTAAGATATCGGATAATCAAAATTAATTTAAAAAATAATTTCCCTTCCAGTGGAGCCTGCTGGAAAGCATTGTTTCCTTTTTTGAGGCACGAATACGGAGCCAGTTTGCTCTCTCCGTTGCCTACTCCCATTCTAGTTTGCCGATAGCAGGCAGAGCCCTGCACAAGGTGGGTCCGCAGAATTTGAGCTACAATCATTTGTCCCTCCGAAACAACTGAAACGGGCAGCGTCCTCTTTGTTCTCCATCTGTGATTGCGTCTGAATCAGGCTCTGGTGCAGGGATCTCGCCTGAAGCTCCCTTCCCCGCCAGGCCTTGTTTTCGTTCATTCATTTTTTATTGTGTTAGAACATGACTAACTGGAGTGTGAAATTAACTAACAGGATCTTGACCACAACCTAGCCTAGAACAGGCGTTCAACACGCTGTCCTCTGATTCCACTCGCCACAGTCACGTTCAATGGAGGAGTCGGGGGTATCTGCAAATGGGAACAGAGTCACTTTATCCCAGCAGCCAGGGATCCCTTTGGGACCAGAGGGTTGGCCCAGGCTGGGTGGCTGATGGGATCCGGGGTGGCCCTAGGTTTGATTTCGGGAATGAATTTATTGTGTCTTGTCCTGAATGGCCCGACAGGAGAGGGAAAGGCTTAATCTTCTGTGACCCTCCCCGCAGGGGAGACGTAGCTGGGCGGAGTCCCTCGCCCGGGCCGGCCCCCCGTCTCTCTCCCTCCCCCGTAGCCCGAAGGCAGGCACCCACCCGGCCCGGGGACTGACCTACCTGCTCGAGCTGCAGCGCCCGGACTCCGGGCTGAGGGGCAGGGGACAAACACCACCCGCGCTCCCCCTCCACCGCGGCGCTTCCCGGAGAGGGAGCAGCCAGGATCACATGGCCCAGCCGCCGTTTCACCGAGAGCCGCCCCAGCCGGCACCTGGCCTGGCCATACGGGGTCTGTCCGGAGCACCCAGCCCCCGCAAGCGGAGCTGAGCCCCGCTCTAGGTGCCTGCCGCCCCCCCCGGCCCCAGACGAGCCTCAGCATGGGCCCTGGCGTCCCCCGCGTAGCTGAGCTCCTGCTCCGTGTCCCGCTTATGAGCTGAGCTCTCCACACCCGGCACAGCAGCTGAGCCCCCATATGTGCGCCTGGCGGAGGCCGCTCAGCCCCATCGTGGCCCCCGCTGAGCAGGACCCATCCAAGCCTGTCGTCCGCCTTCTGTCCCTTCTTCCTGGAAGGAGGAGTTGAGTCTCCTCATCGCCCCAACCCCTCCCAGCAGCTCCGAGCCAGCACTTCGGATTTGTGTTTTGACCTTTTCTTTCCCCTTCACTTGGGGGTGGGGGATGCTGATTGAAAGCATGAAGCAAGAGAGCAGTGATTTATTTGTGAAATTCAGGGGGAAGCTACAGCCACACAAAGGGCTTACTGGCCTCATTAAACAGTCCCATGTCTTAATCCATCCACCAACTGATAATAGAAACGATTGAAACATAGGGGGAGGAGAAAAAAGGAAACTGTTCCCTGGCTGGAATGGTTAGAGTCAATGTTTAGGATCCCCCAGCTCCTTCCCAATAAACCACTGCTAAAAAGTAAAGAGAAATAAGAAAGGGAGAGAAGAAAGGAAAAAAGAATAGTTAATTCCAGAGAAACCAGTAGGAGATCCCAATTTAATTTGTTAGACTTTCTGAGTAGATGTCCTTTTCAGAAATTGTTGTGTTTTAGTGGATGTCAAGCAGCCTAGCCTCCTCCACCCCCAAACATAATGGGCACAATTCTCAGGCCTAGGAAAAAGGGTATATTTTTAATCCCTGATAAACTAATCCATGTAGCAAGCCTAGTAAAGACAAGGCAGTTGTACTTTAACTCATATTAGCTGGTCAAGATAAACCCAACAGAACACTCTAGGGTTTAATAGTTAATAGAGATTACAACTACATTGTCTTCACTAGGACTGTAACATGGGTTAGTTAACAGATTAAAATACACCTTGGCATTGTCTTTACTGCCATTAAAGATGTGTTTTTACTGCAGGATAACTAACACACATTAGCTATCCTGCTGTAAAATCTTAGTGGAGACAAGGTACTGTAGTTTTTACTGTGAAGTAGCTAGACAAGGTCAATACTATACCCCAACCTATAGCTGAGCTCACCTATTTAGTCTTTTTTGCAATGAAGATCGACACTTTCACTAACAAAAACATCTTCAGTTGGGCTGTAAAAGGCCCTTAAAGATGGCAGAAACAGCTCCCTGAGAACAAAGGTGCGGGAACACTTTGTATAGGGGAGGTGCTGAGAGCCATTGAACCAAACTGTAAACCCTGTATATAATGGAAACTATTTCAAGCCAGCACCCCTAGTTCCACCACCTGTGCCTGAGAATACCTCCTGCACAGTGGACCTTCTTGACTAGCACAGAGCTGTCATAAGGGGAGGTTAGATCCTAGACCCCGGGGGTAGGAGGCCCAGGGAGGGGTTGGACTGTGAGCCCACCCTACACTCACCCCGCTGTGGCTCCTGTACCATGATGTTGGCCCCGCTTCAGCCCCTTGGCTTTTGCCACAGCATGCAGATGGGATCCTCCCCCTGCAATGTACCTTTCCTGGCCCTGAGTTGGGTTTTTTTGTGAGGGTCTTGTGTTCCCCCCGCTCCCTGGTGGTTGGGGAGCCTGTACAAGCGCACTGAGACTTTCCCTCTGCCTACTCTTAACCTCCCCTTCCTGCTGCAGGGTGCAGAGTGTCTGGCTGAAACTCACCTTACTAGGGCTATTGCTTCCCAGGGACTGAAGGGTTCATGTTTAGCTATTCCACCTGGAAGCAGGCAGGGCACACCCTGACTGTTTTGTAGAAGCAATGCACACATTGCTCTATCCAAGGACAAGGGCTAGATATGAACCATGAGAACTTGATTGTTGGGACAGCAACTGTGGGAAGCTTTCTTAGCCTGGGCTCAAGGCCTGAGAACCAGGATTGTAATAGATAAAAGATGGTAAATAAGTATATTAATCAACGTCATACATTCCTTTGTGTATCTTTTTGCGGTAGCAGTGTGTAATGCTTAGGGGGGAGAAATATAATAAAAGGAGAAGGTGGAAGGCGGGGGGGGGGGGGGGCAGAACAGCCCATCTCCGCTGACCAGCCTGCTTGCTTGCATAAAGCTGTGTTCTGTCTCATCATTGAACCGCCACAACTGGCGCCCAACGTGGGGCCCTCAGCACTCACCTCGCCCGGCAAGGGTTTCAGACGCGTCACTCATCCGCTTCGCGGATCCCGGTGAGTATTTTTCATTGTGGTAAGTATGGGAAGCTCCCTCTCTGCTTTGCAAGTGCAACACCGCAATGAGCTGCAGTATTTGCTGCGTAAGGCTCAGCATGACTGCCCCGCTCGAGCACTTACTCTCCTGCTACAGGAGGTGCGTGCCCAGTGCCCGTGGTATCCTGAAGCCGGAAGCCTTAAGCTAGCAGACTGGGAGCGATTGGGCCAGACATTGCACGAAGAGCCTCGGGCGCCCGTGCAGGCTTTACATGCCTGGCACCTCTGTTGCGACGCGATACTGCGTGTCACCTCGGATAGGCCCTCTTTCACGAGGCTGGTGATCTCGCCACGCCCGTCGGCTCCTGTAGCCATCCCCGTTGCAGCTCTCCCCCCTTCTACTGATGCAACCCAGCGTGTCGCTTCGGAAAGACCCTCTCCCGTACCCACAGCCCCCCCTCTCCCTGCTTTGCCCCCAGTGTCTTCATTACCACCGCCTCCCTTGCCTTCCCCACCAGAGCCAGTGTGTGATCACCCTCCGTCCGTGGGGCCCCATGCTCCGGGGCCCCCCGGAGGGTCATCTGTCTCTGCTCAGAAGCTTTTGCTGGTGCAACAAATGGTTCACGCAGCGAAAGCTCGATCAGATCTTACAGCGGAGGAGCTGGCTGATCTGGTCTCAGTTTGCCCGGTGACCTGGCAGAATGATGACCAGGGTAACCCCGTGGGCACCTGGACCACTTTGCCATACTCGGTGGTTAGAGAGGTAAAGAAAGCAATTCATGAGTTTGGCCTGACTAGCACCTTTGTGCGTGGTCTCATTGAAGGGATAGGTACTGGGTACTCCCTAATCCCTGAGGATTGGAAAACGCTGCTGCGCATGATGTTATCACCCAGTCAGTATGTTATTTGGATTAGTGAGTATCGGCAGATGGCAGAACAGCCCATCTCAGCTGACCAGCCTGCTTGCTTGCATAAAGCTGTGTTCTGTCTCATCATTGAACCGCCACAAGGGACCGTGGGAAACAAAGCATAAATTAGGTCCTTAAGGACTCCTTCTGCCTACCACACAAACTCAGAATGTTTCCTCAGACTGCCTTCCCACACAGTACTCATCTTCCAGGCAGGAGAAGGCGTGTTTAAAACAGCTGTGGAGCTGAATTCAGAACCTTTTGAAGCAAAGGGGATGAAGCACCTCCGTTCCACAAGTTCCCTCACTTAGCCCAACCAGCTCACCTCTCCTTCCCAGCATGCTGGAAAAAAAGATCATTTTAGGATTTGGGCCATTTTGAAGGTTGTAAACCAAAAAAGTTTGAGGATCATTGGGGTAGAATATATAATGAGCTGGCTAGCAGAATTCTCAGAAACAAATCCCTGTCTGTGCTGGTCAGGAACCACAAGTGATTCATGTTTCATGATTATACTTAATAGTTTTGTCTGTAATGGGTGGATATTATTTATTTACTTCAGGGGTGAATAACTTAAGGGACGTACTGGTACACAGGGCGGCTGGGGTCCTGAGCAAGGTGGAAGGGCGGCTCTGGGCCCCTGGAAGGGGCAGGGCCTCTCGTGGAAGGGGTGGGGCGGGGGCCAGACTCCCCCAGCCAGCCCTTGAGCGCTGCCTGGCCCGTGCCACCTGGGGCTCTGATGGCGATTTAAACAGCCAGTGGCTGCCACCACTAGCGCTACCCTGGAGCTCCAGCCCTTTAAATCGCTGCCGGAGCCCCGGGCTCCCAGCCACCGCTGCTACCCCAGGGCTCCAGCATCGATTTAAAGAGCCTGGGGCTCTGGCTGCTGGTGTGATAGCGACAGCTGGAAGCCCCGGGCCCTTTACATTGCTGCCAGAGCCCCCTGCCACCGCTGCCACTCCAGGGGCAGTGACTGGAGCCCCGGGCCCTTTAAATTGCCACCGGATCCCCAGGATAGCGGCAGTGGCCGGGAGCCCAGGGGCTCCAGCAGCAATTTAAAGGGCCCAGGGCCCCAGATGCTGGCGCAGTAGCAGCGACCCAGAGCCCCAGGCCCTTTAAATCACCGCTGGAGCCCCACGGTAGAGGTGGCGAGCCCAGGGGCTCTGGCAGGCCCCAGGGAAGCTGCCCCTTTTGCGCCCCCCTTCAGTGGCCCTGCCAGTACGGTCAGCTGTGTACCGGCTCTTACCGGTATGCCATAGCGGCTTACTTTCACCTCTGATTTACTTACCAAATAGTGTGATGGTGGTTTGTGTGTATATAAAAGGAGAAAAGTAAAACTCCTGTGAGATAAAGTACCGTTTGAAGGCAAGATAATACTAGATACATATTTACATTATGACATCCACACCCTGCAGTGAAGAGATACTTAGTGAATATGTCATTTATTTTTGTGGGGAGGAACGTTACTTATACCTGAAGTGCTGCTGTCCTGATTGTGACCTAAGAACCTCTTAATGTCAACTGGTAAAGGGGTGCAGAGGGGTTACAGGAATCTCAGGAGTCTGGTGTGTAAATTCTAGTTCACCAAAGAATGTCATGCAAGGTCTCACATAAAAGCCAGTGTCACACTGGCCATCGAGATCATTGCAAAATTTATGTACAGGTGTTGTGTAAGGAGTTATAACCAAAAATATGTTCTGAAAGTCTGTATCTGTGAAGCTGGCCAACAGCAATGGTGAAAAATAGGTTCTGATAATAGACTGAATACACTATAAAAATATGCTGGACAGATAGGCTGAGTTAAATATATTGAACCAACACTCCCAACACCCCCTTCTCTACACTGGACACAAGTGCTAGTAGATGTCCTAAGGTAGCATGCCTACACCTGTTTCTCTTTGGGATGGGCATAGGCCACTTTTGCTTATATGGATCTGGAAACCCCTGACACAAAAACACAACTGCACATATAAACAACATTAGGCAGAGGAATGGGTGCTGAAAGGGGATGGGAGACAAAGGAAGTCAACGGGCTGAAAGGGGATGGGAGACAAAGGAATCCAAACAGTGAAACATTAAACAAACAAACAAACAAAAAAAAAACCCAAACCCCACAATACAGCAATTCCATCCCCCACATCCAGATATGCCCATAAAAATTTATTTTCATTGAAATTTAGTGTCTAAATTACTTCTTAAAATGGGACATAGGCTCTTAAGTGACCTAGGTTTGTTATGAAAAATTTACCCTATGTCTTCTTACATGTGTGTTCTCCACAACTCATTTAGACACCCAGAAGAATGGGTTTTGCATAGCATCCTTTCTATTGTCCCTCCTTAATGTTCATTCCCAGCCTCTCCAAAGAGAGTAGAAGTCCACAGTCTGGTCCCAATGGCAATCCTGTTTTATTGAAATCCATTACAATCACAACTGGACAAAGAGAGACCAGATAATTTATGGGATTAGCAACAGGATACAGAGCTTCTCACTTCTATCTCATAGGTGGGTCAGTGGTAGCTAGATATCGTTACCATCTAATGCAGGGGTAGGTAACCTGTGGCATGCAAGCTGATTTTCAGTGGCACTCACAGGTGCTCAGGTCCTGGCCGCCAGTCCGGGGAGCTCCGCTGTGAGCCTGGGGTCCCAGTCACCGGCCCGGGACTCTGCAGCCTCCTCCAGCTGTGGCGCACTGGCCCCAGCCTGGGGCAGTGAGGGGTGCAGACAGGGTCAAGAGGGGGTGCAGCTCAGTGCTCCCACCTTAAAAATTGTTCCAGCACCACTGTACTGGGATATTTTTAAGTCCTAATTTGCTGCTTACATCATGATCCACGCCACGTGGAACAGCGCACTGCATTTGACATTGTGCATGTCGTCTGTCATGATTTTTTTCCCCCCCGCTGTAAGTTGAGGGGTACATTTGACAAAATGTCAGCTCCTAAGAAAGCAAAGTTAGAGGCGCATTCATTTCAGCCTTTTTGGACAGAGACATCTGGATTTATTCAAAAGAAGGACCGTGCTGTCTGTGCTTTCTGTTGTGAAAGTGTTGTTTGTTGCACATCAAATGTTCAATGACATTGGTCAAACGAAGCACAAGAAAACCTTTGATGAAGCAGACAAGACTGAATCGATCAAAAAGGTAGTAGCAGGATATGAGAAGCAAAGCAGTGTTTTTAAATGTTTAGGTGTAAGTAAAAATAAAGCCACAGAAGGAAGTTACAAGATTGCACAGTGCATTGCAAAAAATGGAAAGCTGTTTACGGATGGGGAATATATAAAGTTTTTTTCAGCAGTTCAGAGGTGTTGTTCAGTGATTTGCCAAATATTATCATATCTTTATATAGCATAAAATAACAGCCTATCTCTGCCAGAACAGTTGAAAGACGAGTAAGCGAAATGGCAGAAAACATTAACGAAAAGCAGACACCTGCATTAAAAGACATAGTAGTGTTGAGCGTTGCAGTTGATGACAGCATGGATATAAACAACGTTCCATGTTTGGCAGTTGTTGCAAGATATTGTGCTTCCAATGAAATCCAAGAGGAACTTTGTTACCTAAAACCCCTGCACAGCACAACAAAGGGCGAAGATACAGTGGAAAGTTTTGTAAGCCATTTTGAAGAACGAGGAGTTGACATCAGAAAAATATTTTGTGTAACAAGAGATGGTGTTCCTGCCATGGTCGGAAAACAGAACGGATTTGTAAAGTTACTTGAAGATCAACTTGGCCGCTTGACAGTCAAATTTCACTGTATCAACCATCAAGAAAACCTGTGTGCTAAAATTTCTAATTCAGAGCTTAATAACATGATGAATATAGTGGTGCGAATTGTGAATTTCCTTGTTGCTCAATCTGCTTTGACTCACAGTTTCAAGCACTGCTAGAAGAGATGAACAGTGCTTATAATGACATTTCACTTCACAGCAACATTCGTGGCTAAGTCGTGGCAAGGTTTTGGTGTGCTTTGTAAACTGTTTTGATGCAATCAAGGCCTTTTTGTTGGAAAAAGGACAAAACTACCCTGAACTGGATGATGACAAATGTCTGTGTAAGCTCATGTTTCTAACTGACATCACCGCTCACCTAAATGAACTCAACCTCTGTCTCCAGGGTGCAGGGCAAACAGTTCTGCATCTTTATGAAGCCTGGAAGGCATTTGTTGTAAAACTAGTAGTTTTTTCTTGGGATATTCAAACTTCGACTTTCCGCTACTTCCAACACATAAAAGAGCTATCAACACATTGCACTGTCAGTGTCAATGAGATTGGAATGTACATGCAAGAACTGGAATCAGAATTTTCTGACAGATTTCAAGATTTTTAGCAATTTGGCCCAATGCTTTCTTTTGTAATTAAACCTGAAAAGTTCATCGAAAGCGACTTGGATTTGTCTGTATTTCAGTGGATGGGTGTTGAAGATTTCGAAATGCAGCTCATTCAGTAAAAAAAGCTCAGAATTATGGGCATCAGAGTTTGGAGATCTGCGGAGTGCACTTGAAGCTACCAAGAGAGATCACGGGGCCTCTATTCTGACTTGCTGGATGTCCCTGCCAGTGAAATTTAATTTAAGAAAATTGTGTTTGCAATGCTTTCAGCAGTTGGATCCACATACCTGTGTGAACAGGTATTTTCACACATGAAATCTGTCCTCTGTCCTTCTCGGAACCAGTTAACAACTGATCACTCAGAAACCTGTGTGCAGCTTAAAGTATCCAAATAGGTGCCAGACATTGGGAAACTCAGCAAGGAAAAGCAAGGGCAAGGATCACACTAAACTAATAAGATCTGCATTTTAATTTAATTTTAAATGAAACTTCTTAAACATTTTGAAAACCTTATTTACTTTACATACAATAGTTTAGTTATATATTATAGACTTATAGAAAGAGACCCTCTAAAAACATTAAAATGTATTACAAGCACACAAAACCTTAAATTAGAGTGAATAAATGAAGACTCGGCACACCACTTCTGCAAGGTTGCCGACCCCTGATCTAATGGCATGTTTGGTGGCCTATGTGAGATGAGTTTGGAAGGTCTCAGTCCAGCTCGATTGGAGTCCCAATCACAAAACACATTTGACTCCAATTGGTATTCTTGATAGCTGTTCATCAGAAAGGAACGTGCTGAATTATCTACAGAGACAGAGTCCCTTCTTATCCCAGAGCTGGTTCCTTCAGGTCCTGATTGAGGAACATCAATAGAGCACACTGTAGGGGAAAGTTGCCATGCTACTGCCCATGCTATACCCATCCTGTGACTAGACAGAAAACTTCTCTCCCTGGGACCATCATTCTAGCAACCATTTAACAATACGGTGTTCACTTTTGTACACATTTTAATTTCTTTTTTAAAATGCGAGACTCTCCTGTGGAAAATGAACCCAGAATAAAATAAAATCAACTCAATTTTTAATCAGCTTTGAAATGAATCCACTTCCCCACCTGACCTCTCTCTCCACTATTTTAACTGCAGTAAGATTTCCTGTCTTCCCCCTCTGTGGTACAGTGAACATGTGTGTAGCAGTCTGTGTACTGTGTCACACCTTCCCTTCTTACACTGCCTGTTCCCCTCAGGGCAAGATAATTAGATCAACCCCAATAAAATAAAATATCTGATGAGCTGGGCAGTCCCAGTTATCCCAGCAGGTTGTTAATAAGTGGAATCCTGGGGGACAGCTGCAGTTTTGATGGGAATGGAGTCTACCTGTGAAATAGCAATTTCTGACACATGGAGTATTAGATAGATGTCACATTGGTGGGATGGAGGATTCATAAGAAAGAAAGAGTTTTTAAAGGTGTAGCCGCAACAACAATGCAGAAAGAGCAGGCTGAACTCCGGTTAACTTTCTTGTGATCTGAGCAGTATTGCCAGCCCCTCAAATTCAAAAATCCCGAGTGTGGCCCTGAAGAGTAATGACATTAAAAAGAAACATGATTTTTAAGCCAAAGTCATAAATTTGGGGTCTTATGTGTCTTCTGGTTTGGGGGGTTTGTGTTTTTAAGCTTTTCTTCCCCATTAGGACAGGGAACATATTTGAAATGAAAGCTGAGAGTCTGATGTAATCAAGTGAGTCCAGGACCTGGATTTTTTTAAAAAATACCAAGATTCACAAGATATGGGAGTAGTGCATGTGGCATGTTCAAGGCATATATTTGTTTGGAAAGGAAACAGTCACCAATGATGGGTTTTTGGGTAGAGTATGGTAGCATGCTGTCCATTCAGATTTTATGAAGGAAGGTGTACAGGGAGACCTCAATGGATCAGATTTTCAGAAGTGCTCAGTATCCGTTGAAAACAATGGGAGCTGAGCACTTGAAAAATCTAGCCACTAGAATATAGATGATCCATGTCACACAGTTTCAATCCAGATACGAATTTGCTCAATGGAGAAGAACGAGAGAATAGTACACATTTTTAATTTTATTTTTCTTTCTAAACTGACTTTCTGTTCCTAGGTAAGAGGGAGAGAACAGTTTCAAAGTTTCATTAATATTTAAATCACAAAGTAAATTTATTTTCTGCCACTGCAGTTTCCCTTTTTTGCTCTGCTCCGAATAGCCTCTTTCCTTTTGCAAGCCAAGCATCCAGATTCACAAAGCCAGACTTTACCCTCAGACTAACATGGAATGCTTCAGTCTGTACAGAATTCACACTAACTAGGACTTTTGGAAACGCATTAATGAAAGTCATGTAAATTGTGCTTGGTCTGCCCTATGCTAAAACCAGCATCCACTATACAAAAACAAGAATTAATACAGTTTGTGGAAGGAACATATCCATGATGCTTATAGTTCAGTAATTCCAGGGATATTAACATCTCATACAGCCATAAAAAGAATAAACTTGTGATTATGTGGATGTCATATTATGTATCTCTCTCTCTCACACAAACACACACCCCTGGATATTTTAAAGTCAGTGTGTTATCATCCGCTGAGGCTCTCAGAGAACAAGGAATTGCCTCACTGCATCCCTGCAGACTCCCTAGCATTAGGGTCCCCCTATCACATACTAGGGCATGAGTGGTCGTACCTGGTGATAGGAGCAGAAGCCAGAGCCAAGGGATTACAGCTAGAGCCAGGAACCAGAGCCAGAAAGGAAACAGGACAGAAGCAGGGCTGGGAACAAGACAAGCACAAAAATAATCACAAGTACGAATGTAAATATTAAGCAACCAGAGATCAGTTGATGCTGTTGGACTTAAGATCAGGCTTGCTGACTTCCTGGGCCAATCAAGTGGAGTGGTCAATCAGACAGCCTTGCTGTGGCTCAGCTGTGCTCATAGGCTGCCCAGAGATAGGGCAGGTACAGCTGAAAATCCTTATTTCTGATACCTGCATTGCACCTCCAGTGGCTTTAACACCACTTTCCTCCCATGCAGGATGGCTTATCTAGAGAGCTGCAGGCACTGATCTCCGCTAGTGGGAGGGGAAAGTGGTAGCTGAAACCAATGGTGGTGCAATGCTGATGTAAGCAGTGTCAGGATGAGCTCCACCCTGACATCTGGTGGTGAGGTGTGGCAAGTTGTGGAAAAGAACTTCAGGGGCCGATCTCATTTGCATAGGCACACCCACCCCATCTAGAATGAGACCATAGCTGCCCAAATGGTCACTTTGGCTGCTGTGGGATCCCCAGTGTCTCTGTTATTGGGGCAGGAAGAATAAATTGTTATTACCCTGATTATGGGAACTGTGCTTGGAATTGTACGTGGCCTTTTGTTATGATGGAGGGATTCACCATCAACTAAGTAGCACTCGCTAGGCAAGGGTCATGGGTTCCAAAACTCTGTGAATAGAGAGAGGCTGGGGACAAGTATTAATACTTGATGGCATGGGCCCCTTAGTAAGGGCCTTACATGCTAATTGCACTTCCTCCTCTTTCCACTGTGGAATATCAGAGCTAATTTTGATTTCATTAGAAGTCTAGTTATAGACTGCTGAGCTCACTTTGGGCTAACAGTGCACCAGCACTGGGGCTCCCCTACTACAAGCTGAATTCACCTAAGAGCTGAAATCACTGAGTGTTGTGTTAAGTAGTGGGGGAGCCTGAAGATATATTGTGGAGCAATTTGTGGGACGGCTGGAGTGCCCTGTGGACAGGCTGGTGAAGCAGTTCGACGCAGAGCAGTTCGTGGATGGCAGGAGCTGCTTGTGGGCTGCGGAGCTGAGTGCAGGAGTTCGTGGGGCGGCTGGCGGAGCGGAGCGCAGCTGAGCGCAGGAGTTCGTGGGGCGGCTGGCGGAGCGGAGCACAGCTATGGAGCGGTCAGCTTCAGATCATGTAAGGTGCCTCTTACCCCCGTCCCATCTCCACCCAGGTTGGGAGGTAAAGCTCCGCAGATAAACTTTCGAACTCTGGGGCTGCCCTGACCAGGGACAGAGACTTTTGGGTCATTGGACTTTTGGGACTTTGGGTGATTTGGGGTTGCTGGACTCAAGAACCAAAGGGAAAAGGGCATGCCCCAATTTGCTTGGGGTGGGCTTTTTTTTGCTCATGGGTTGTGTTATGAATCCTGTTGGTGGTGTTTCTCCAACATAATGCCACATTGTTTCTCTCTGTTATTAAAAGGCTTTTGCTACACTCAGACTAAGTGCTTGCGAGAGGGGAAGTATTGCCTCTTGGAGGCGCCCAGCGGGGGTGGTATATATTTGTCCCAGGTCACTGGGTGGGGGCTCGAGCCGGTTTGCATTGTGTTATTGGAATGGATCCCCTAGATATTGAACCCGGCCCTTGTTGCTGCCAACTCTGATGGGCAGAACTCTGACACTGATACTAGTGCTAGGGGCTCTGAGGAGCTCTGATGAAGCAGCTCCTTGTTCTCAGTCAACCAGTTCCCCTGTCTCTCTAGCTCTCACTCATCCTGGGTTGGAGGATTTGGTGCTGGGGAGCTTTTGCCCCAAGGGGGCCAAGCTGGGCAAGGTATGTTCCTCAGGGAAAAGTAGAGGGAGTCTACACATGGTCCTCCTGGTGCCTTTGAATAAGAGAGAAGTAAGTCCCTAAAAGTAGTAAAGGGGGCCTGTGATGGAATATACAAAATCACACTGGGTCCAAAGGGGTTAAAAGACAATACTGGGCCCAAGTAGCCCTGCACCTCCAGGCCTGCTGGTATGCTCTGACTGGAGGGAGCAGTTTAAAAGAGAGCTCAGAAACTCAGGCAAAGGGGATGGACAAGCAGCATAGGGTGACCAGACAGCAAATGTGAAAAATCGGGACGGGGGTAGGGGGAATAATAGGAGCCTATATAAGAAAAAGACCCAAAAATCGGGACTGTCTCTATAAAATTGGGACATCTGGTCACCTTAAAGCAGCAGGAGAGAGGAATCCTTCTCCAGGAAGCTAGACAGATGGTTGAAATTGAGAGGAGACTCAAAGAGTACATAAGATCCCATAGGCAGTGCTTTTTCTAGTTATCATCCTCTTTGAAAACTTGTAGGTCTGGCAGGGCCTTGCTCCTTTGGACTTCATTGGTTGTAGGGTAATTGATTGATTGGACTATAGAGGCTATGCCCCAAACTGAAGGGATCTATTGGTAGGAAGTAGCCCACAGAAGGGAACTCAAACTTATTATAGGGAGTCAGTGTTGCTTCCCACTGGAACTAGGGTTGCCACCTTTCTAATTGCTGGTAACTGGACCCCTGAGGCCCTTCCCCCTGTTCTGTCTCTTCCCTCCGCCCCATCCTCACTCCTCTCCCTTCCTCCCCCACCATCACTTGCTGGATTATCTCCCCCTTGATCCCCAGGCTCCCTGTGTTCCATAGCTGTGGCTGGGACGGGAGCTACTGGAGCCTGATAAGGAGCCTGCCTGCAAGTAGGAGGTGGCCCTGGCTGAGCAGGGGCTGGCATGGGGTAATGACCTGGTGCCTCTTCCTACCCCATGGTAACCAGACTTTTGGTGTACTGTCAATACATCTGACCGGACACTCCCAGGTCCCCTTTTTGACTGGACTTTCCAATTGAAAATTAGCACCTGGCAATCCTAAATGGCACCCAGACACAGAAGCCCAAAACTGGACTGTCTTGATAAAACATGGATAGATGACAACTCCAGCTGGAAGCCAGTGGAACAGGAGGGGCTGGGTTCCCTTACCACAGCCCCTTAAGGGCTAAGGCCCAGATGCAGGTGGAAAGCTGAAGATTCCCAGCTTAAGGTCAGGAACAGCTATGGCTATTGTCTTGCCAGGGAGGCAAGGGGTTGGAAGTCAGGTGTACTAAACACTAGGCTGCTTGGCCCTCTGAGCCCACTGTCACAAGGCCCAGATCTGCCTAAGCCTTCCTGTAATTTGAGCACCGGTTTTAGGCCCTTTCAGCAGCCTGTTTTGGGATATTGTGAGATCAAGCTTGCTATGAAGCTGCAGATCTACAGAACCTCAGTTAATACCTACTCTATTGTATAACAGTGAGTTAAGTACAGTATTATATCCATTTTGTAGACTAGGATATTGAAACAGATTAAGTGATATGCCTTGGATGACATTGGGAATATGTGGCAGAAGTCTCCAGAGACCCTGTCCTATGCCTGTCTTTCCTCCTTTTATGTTTGTTTATCTTCACTTTAAGGCCTTGTTTTCACAGGGAATTTGTTAAAACATTCCACCATTTTCCTAGCAATGTTAGAAATGTTAAGGGAGATCAGATACTTAGACAACAGGGTTATTAAGATGCCAGTGTCCACCAGAACCTTGCCTACACTAGAGCTCCCACCACAGGAGATGCAACTGTAGAAGATTTTAACAAAAGTGTCAGTGTTGATGAGACCTATTTTGTCCCATTTTAGCATCTTTGTATGGATCTCTTTCACAATCTAAAAGCTTATCAACATGATAAAGGGTGGCTTATGGCCTTGTCCACACAAACTTACATCAATTTAGCTAAAGATGTTTTTAAATCAATTGTGTTTAAACTGGTGAAAAACCCTGTATAGACACTTATTTTGATTAAAGAGCAGGTGATGTCAATTTTAGCAAAATTGATTCCTTACTGACAAATTTAAATGGAATAAACTGTCTATCCAAGATTTTGTACTAGGTTTGTGTGTGTGTGTGTGCATATATATATATATATATATAAAAATAACTGGTTTTAAATCTGATTTACATGAAATCAGTGCAACTTTCTTGTGTAGACAGGCCCCAAGATCAAAGCTTTAGAAATAGATGTAAGAAGTGAGATACACATTAAATTCACAGTCAAAGGAAATTTTGTTGGGCATTTAGCTAGCTAGTCAGGTGTCTCTCCATTCTATAGGATAAATTCAGATGTGGTAAAGAAGGTTGTCATAAATATAAAGGGAAGGGTTAACACCTTTAAATCCCCCCTGGCCAGAGGAAAAATCCTTTCACCTGTAAAGGGTTAAGAAGCTAGGATAACCTCGCTGGCACCTGACCAAAATGACCAATGAGGAGACAAGTTACTTTCAAAGCTCGGGGGCGGACAAAGGTTCTCTCTGGCTGTGTGATGCTTTTGCTGGGAACAGAAAGGAATGGAGTCTTAGAACTTAGTAAGTAATCTAGCTAGATATGCGTTAGATTCTGTTTTCTTTAAATGGCTGAGAAAATAACCTGTGCTGAATGGAATGGATATTCCTGTTTTTGTGTCTTTTTGTAACTTAAGGTTTTGACTAGAGGGATTCTCTATGTTTTGAATCTGATTACCCTATAAGGTATTTACCATCCTGATTTTACAGAGGTGATTCTTTTACTTTTTCTTCTATTAAAATTCTTCTTTTAAGAACCTGATGGCTTTTTTCATTGTTTTTAAGATCCAAGGGTTTGGGTCTGTGTTCACATATGCAAATTGGTGAGGATTTTTATCAAGCCTTCCCCAGGAAAGGGGGTGTAGGGTTTGGGGAGGATTTTGGGGAGAAAGATGTTTCCAAGCGGGCTCTTTCCCTGTTAGACGTTTGGTGGTGGCAGCAATAAAGTCCAAGGACAAAAGGTAAAATAGTTTGTACCTTGTGGAAGTTTTAACCTAAGCTGGTAAAAAATAAGCTTAGGGTGTTTTCATGCAGGTCCCCACATCTGTACCCTAGAGTTCAGAGTGGGGAAGGAACCTTGACAAAAGTACAACCCCATTAATAAAAATTAACTCCGTATCCAATCCCATTGAACATGACCCTATATTTTTAGTATGTCAGTGGGCCTGATGTATTGTTTCTGTTAATGGGAAATGTGAATAGACCCAACTTTGAACCATCTGTACTGTAATGTACATCTAGATCCCACAGTTATGGTTCCTTATTAATCTGTATAATAAGCAGCAAGTAACTGTAAAAAAATATGAGAGGGTATTGTGCACAAATAATAGCTACCCTTCACATTTACATTAGTTGGCTACCTACCACATAAAATATACCACAAACCTTAACTAGTGGTAAGCAGATCACAATATCATTATACAGCCACTTGGTAGCCTCATCTTAACTTTTTCCCATATAGATATATGAAAACAATAGATCTCAATAAAATCAATACTAATACAAGTACAACAAATGCTTAAGGTACTCAGAACAGAGATATGGAAGGAATCCTTCTACAGCTCCATTTACAGTGCTGCAGAATTATCAGTGGCTTTTGTACATTTCAGTTTCCTGATATTCAGTGAGTCATTCAGTTACAGCAACTCTGATGATTTAACAAATCATGTGATAGTGGAGCTGGAGAAGAGGTGTAAAGAAAGCAACAGGAAGTGGTCCTTTAGACTGTTATGAAAGCTAACTAAAGTAGTAATTTTCCTCAAACCTTGTGGGATAAATGTTAGAGTAAATACTGTATGATCACAGATATGTAACTGGAGAGAGAGACTGAGACTTCAAAACAAGATCCCTAAAATGAGAAATTAAATGAAAATATTTATTTTAGAAACTGTCGATTAATACAAATAATTATGTGGAAATTCCTATTTCCTAAAAATATCCCCAATTCATTGTTCATTTTATCCATTAAACTTGTGTATCTATATTTTTATACCTCACTCATCACAGTGGTATCTGAGAACTATATTATCTTACTGAAGACCTGAATCAGAATTCCATATTTTATTTGTCTGAAAAGTAAAACTATCTTTCTGCAAGGGTTGGGCACTATCTGTTAGTGTGCACTAATTTTTCATTTCTGCCCCCTGAATTAACATTTATTTAGCCACAAGGGAAAGTAGTAGACTGGTTCCAGACTAGTCCCTACATTAAAACACAGGTTAATAAAATTTATTTATTTGTCATCAGGAGCATTCCAGCACAGAAATAAATGTAATTCACAATTAATAGGATTCCCTCTAGTTGGTATTATGTTGTATTAGTAACTGGAAATAATGCACTGTTAGCCAATACTTCTATGACTATTATATATAAGCTTCTTGATAGGAATATTTAAAAAAAATTAAATTGAAATAGTCTAAGATCACGTAATATGTGCACCAACAAGTTAGCTGGGTATAGACCCCGGTGGTCTGACTAACTAGTAATTCAGACAGAACAGGCAAATGACTTTTTTCTTGACAATGCTACTGTTGTAATGTGCAAAAGAATCCTATTATGACTCTATGGCCACAGGCTTTACAAAAAGAACAACAACCATAGCAACAAAATATATGCTCTATCTGAAATACTAGGGTTTGTGTAATTTTCCAGTTCAGTCTTTCTCAGTCTAATAAGTATAAAATGACAGAACATTGGCAGTGCCAGTTTTTAAAAGGCATATAGTTCTTTGAAAGCTGGATTTGTTGGAATATTATAATATTCTGAATTTAATGAAGTGCTACAAATCCTGAACGTACGGTTAGAGAATGACACCCTGTAGTGGGTTTTGAAAATATCTGCATCTGAATGGTACTCTTGAACTCTGTAATTGACTTCCTGAATCATAGAGTGTTTCTTTTGTCCTTTATGCAGAATTATAATTTAAGGTTCCAAATGCAATAAACTTCTGTCAGTGTGCAATAAGATCATTCATCTTAAAAATAGTAATCTGAAGAAAGTTCAATTTAACTGTTTTTTTCATTCAACTCATGTCAAACGGCTTTTCAAAATACAGCATTTAATAAGAGCTTTAATTAATGAGTGTACCATTTCAGAACCTGCCATAAGAAAGATGTGAACAAACTGGAGAGAGCACAGAGGAGAGCAACAAAACTATAAGAGGTCTAGAACAGATGAGTAAAGGTTGAAAGAATTGGGTATGTTTAGTTTAGAGATGAGAAGGCGGGGGGGAAAGATAATACTCTTCAAATATATTAAGGTCTGTTACAGAGAGGATGGTGATCAATTGTTCTTCATGACCACTGAAGGTAGGGCAAAAATTAATTGGCTTAGTTTGCAGCAAGGGAGATTTAGGTTAGATATCAAGGAAAAACTAATCATCAGGGTAGTTAAGTACTGGAACAGGTTACCTTGGGAGGTTGTGGAGGTTTCTAAGTCTTTGGAGGTTTCTAAGAACAGGTTAGACAAACAACTGTCAGGGATGGTCTAGATATATTTAATCTTGCCTCAGCATGGGGGATGGGGTGGACTAGGTGACCTCTTGAGGTCCCTTCCAGCCCTACATTTCTGTGATTCTATAATGCGCTCATATAATTCACTATATTATTTTCATTGTATTTTAATTTTGTTTAAATTTTGCCAATTCCTATTATATTACTTTCATATCATGAGGGCTTTTTTAAAAAAAAACCTAGTACTAGATGTTTCATCCCAGAAGACATGACCTAGTGTTGTAAACCTCAGGCTTGAGGCTCCCTGTGTTTATAGTCTCAAATCCCAGTAGGTGATTTAATTTAGCAGTTCAGCCGTTGTGAAAAATCAAGTAAATGGAGGTATTCCAGGGCTGAATTTAGCCTGTAATTTATGAATTCATGCTTTCCTATGCAGACCAATTGCTTTTAAATTTTATATTTGAAAGAAGAAGAAGAAGAAGTAATATTTAACATATTGATTGCTTCATGGAAAAGTAAATCAGTATCCCCAGTTTCACCAAAAAAGGTCCCTCAGCTCCCTCTAATGTCAATATAAATTGGGGTACTCAGAATCTAGCAAGACTGCATCTCTGCTCTCTACCAGTTGATCACGTTATATTCAGACATAATTTACTTAAGATGTAAATACCTTCCTGTTTTGTATGGTTATTCGAAAGGCTAACATGATTTTAGACTATTATATAAACTTCTTGATAGGAATATTTTTTAAAAAATTAAATGGAAATAGCCAAAATAATTGTTTAGAACAATGCGCAATATACATTGAAATTATAACATTATCAGAATCCCCTGAATAGTGTGATGAAAGTCAGTTTCTAGATTTTTCTCATAAAAACGTTATCTTGTTTGCATGAGATATCTCTTGAATGTCATTTGAAAACAAAATGTTCTTATGGTTTCTAGTATCTAAGAGCCCTAGCCAGCAAAAAAAAAATCCATGGACCTCAGACATGCAACCCTGGAAAGATCCTAGGTGTGTAGGAGGGTGACCATACACTAATCATTTGGATTTGTCACAGCATACTCCGTGGAGCCACAGAATCATAGAAACAGGAGACGTAAAAGACCATATAGGTCATTTTGTTTCTAGTCCATCCCCATGCATGTACAGCAATGTTCCCCAGAGCAGAGGTTCTCAAACTGTGGTCCATGGACCACCAGTGGTGCACAAGTTCCATTCAGGTGGTCTGCAGATAGTTCCCTCTAAGGTGCGTGCTTGGGCAGCTGCACACGAGAGAATGAAGGGCCACCCACCTAATTAGTGGAGCTGCACAGGCATGGCTCCACTAATTAGGTGCCTGGACATGTAAGGTGAGGTGGTGGCCTTGAGGGGAATAGGGGGTAGGTGAGAGGGGGTAGTGGGGTGAGAAGAGGGTGGGGGGAGTTTGGGACGTGCAGGGCTGCGGCCACCAGAGAAAGAGGTGACTGCGGCTGCCAGGGAGAGATGGCCCTCCTTCCCAGTCTCAGCTCTGTGGCAGGGGAGAGACCCCTCTCCTTCTCAGCCCCAGCTCGGGTGCTGCTGCATCGGGGAAGAAAGGGCACATCCATTGCATTAGAAATGTAAGACTACTGATATTAAAATATGAGTTGTGTGCTTTTATTTGTAAAAAAAAAAAAAAAAAAAAAAAAAAAACTTTAAGGTTTCTTTTTTAATATAGCACTTTTATCCAAAGTGCTTTACAATAGTTAGCTAATGGTACAAACAACATTTGGAAAGATCATTAAGTGGTCCGCCAAGACTCTCAGCAATTTTCAAGTGGTCCGCGAAAAAAAGAGTTTGAGAACCACTGCTCTAGAGCATATTTTCTATCACTTTTTTTCCAGTTTAAATAGTCTTCTCTGGGAGATTTTCACAATCTGGTAGATCTGTGGGAAATTTTAACCTGATATTCAGCCTACATTTTCTCTTTATTAATGTCAGTTTGACTGGAACTGAAAATTGAGGCTTGTGTTTTCTTCTCCTGTACTTGGGGTGTCCTTTGAATAGGTTTATCTTTTTTGAAAATAAGAGACTGATTCTGTCTCTTATAACTTTTTCTCCCTCTATGCTTTGGAGTTAGTGCTTCTGTCTCCTTGTACTTTGATTACATTTCTTTTTCATGTAAATGCCCCGTAGTATCTTTGAACAATTTATTTCCCCGTTTAAACTGCTTACTTTTCTTTTTTACACTAGAGGGAGCATTTTACTGTGCTTTCTTTTTGCTGCTCTTGTATTTTCTATGTTCACAGAGATGTATTTGCTTATTGTTCTTTTTACATATTCATATAATCATAGAATGCATTTTATCTAGTTTGTACACCGTACTTGGAAAATTTAGTGTTTTGAACAAATTACCATTCACAAATTATTTGAGTGTGTGTGAATGTAACGCTTGTGTCCCATGGATTGTCAGTCCTTATACATGAAGTCTTTTATTTATCCACAGAATGGGTACAGCCAAAGCAGGAGCAACACAAGCTTCCCACACTGCACTGCAGATGTGTCTCAAGTCTAATTTTAAAGGGACTACTTTGAGAGGCGATAGGTTAATTCATTCTCCACACCTATTCAATCCTTGTTCTCTTTGTTAAGACGGCAAATAAAAGTACCAATTGCTGTGGTGTATATTGTGATATAGTCCTCACAAATCTTATATCAGTTTAACTAAAATCAGTTTTTAAATCAAGTTAGTTAAACTGATGGAAACTTCTGTGTTGACATGGTTAAATCAGTTTACAATGGACTTGTACTGATTTAGCTTAATTCAAAATATTTTGATGTAAGTCAGTTGTAAATGGATTTAAGTGTGTCCATACAGGTTTTGTATCAGTTTAACTAAATTTATTTTAAAATAACTTTTAGGTTGACAGTGCCTTAAAGTCTGAATAAAAACACTTCCTCTCAGTCTCCAGTCTATTATTTCTTGTGGTGTCATAGTCTCACTAGTTCTCCAATTTCCATATAGTGCACCAGAAAAAATGGGCTAGAAAGAACCTGATATTTCTAATGCTGAAGTAGAAAAATCCACATTAAAAATAAACAAATAGACTTTCACGCTTTCTTTATATGCCAGTAACAAACAAAAAAGGAGACATCTTATTTTCCTCTTTGCAGATCACATTTAATGTGGTATTAACTTCATAGCCCTTGTGGGCTCATTTAAATTATTAAACAATTATTAAGCAAGCATCAAACCTTGAACATGAGAAAAATAACCTTTTTATACTCCTTTATACTGTTTCATTTTGCAGATTTCTTGGCAGCAGTTTGCAAAGAGAACAGTCATTCCAATGAATTGATGGTAGGGTTTACCAGCTATATTGAACCATAATGTAAGTATGTATTTCTGAGACATACTTAATATATTGAGTATAGATTGTGGTTCTGTAAATGATCAGAGGTGATTTTGCTTCTTGTTTTTTTGACATTTTTCCCTGTGCGTTTTTTAATCTGCCATCTCCTGTAGTACCTTACATCCACCAGAAAGATGGGCAAATAGACTCTTCATGCTGTTGTTGTGTATCTGTTTGGTAATATCAAAGTGTGACCAGATCAGCACTCCACCCAATCAAACTTCATAGATCCTTTTTCATTGGTTATCTTCTTCTAGCTTTTGATCCAAGATTATTTAGGAGGAAATCTCAGCCAAGTTTGCCAACAGGCTTTGCACATTTGTTGACTTTGCAGGTCTACAGTATGTTAGATGCAAAAATAATGTAATTTAAAAAATGTTCTGCTCCCTAACCAGAGTAGCAGTGGTATCTTCTGATCTCAAACTGAATTTCAAGCTTGGTTAGTACTTAGCAGGGAAACCCAGCAGCAGAAAGTGGTGGGTAGGTTCAGCAGCTGGCACACTTTTCTTTGAGTCAGCATGAATCAAGGCTCATGTTGGTGTTAAACTGTACAGTTTTGATATCGATTTCAGATTACAGATAGGTGATCCATGTATGGAGGCCTTGAAGGATAGTACTCTTTGGTTAATGACATGGACTCAAGAAATCAGATTTTCTACTAACTTTTTAGAAGGCCATCAATAGCAAATACAGAGAAAAGCTTATCAGTTCTGTTTGCAAACAGCATCTTAGTTTTTCCTTTGGAAGTATGACTTAACATCTAAAGCAGGGGTGGCCGACCTGTGGCTCTGGAGCCACATGCGGCTCTTCAGAAGTTAATATGTGGCTCCTTGCATAGGTGCTGACTCTGGGGCTGGAGCTACAGGAGCCAACTTTCCAGTGTGCCGGGGGGTGCTCACTGCTCAACCCCTGGCTCTGCCCCTACTTCACCCCTTCCCACCCCCTCCCCTGAGCCTGAAGTGCCCTCACTCCTCTCCCCAGAGCCTCCTGCAGGCCACGAAACAGCTGATGGGGAGGTGCGGGAGGGAGGGGGAGGCGCTGATCGGCGGGGCTGCGGGTGGGTGGGAGGTGCTGGGAGCAGGGGGGTGGAGGAGCTGATGGGGTGCTGCTGATGTATTACTGTGGCTCTTTGGCAAGGTACATTCGTAAATTCTGGCTCCTTCTCAGGCTCAGGTTGGCCACCCCTGATCTAAAGTTATTTTTAGGAGGAAGGATAGGATGAGACTGTCAAAATCTGAACTCTGTTAAATTCATGCAATGCAAACTAACTGCAAATTAAGTCAATGGTGTTACTTTGGACATAGTCATGTAATTTAGTTTAGGATGTGACAGTTCATAATGTAAATTTGAAGGAATTTCTTTTATAACCTTACCTTAAAAGTTTATAGTCCTTTCACGAGTAAATGTCTGCCATTTCTTTAATTACACTAATTTTAAAACTTTATTAAATCTCTGGATACACTGTGCTAATATGTTACAGGAACTCAGTTTGAGTATCAGGAGAAAAGTATATCCCAGTGGTTCAATTCTGAATTCATGAATAGATGAACCAATGTCAGTTCAACAGTTAGAGTCCTTTCTGCCATCTATATATTGCAGTGATATAAATGTTAAATAAATAAATAAAAATCATTCTCAGCTGTGCAATGGACTCTGAAATGTTTTCCCTGGATGATGCAGAGCCCTGTCTTTTTATCTCAAGTAATTAAATCAATGATGGGTTCACATCTAATTTCATACCAAGTCTTCCTTAAAGTGATGTAACTGCAGTCAATTGCTTTGCAAAAAATTTGAACAATTTCATTATGAGAACAGACATGCTCTGGAGGTGGAGACTATAAGAAGGAGATGGCTGGCTCACTTTCTAAAACCATATATCAAACATGTTTCCTTTAGTCTCCCCCGTTGTATAATCCAGGGAGAAGATTTGTGGGTGTTTTTTTGGCAACGAACAATTAAATACAATTTTGTCTAAATATTTTGTGATTTCTCATATATCACTAACACTGTCAGATTAAAAATCATGGTTCCTAGCAATTGCCAAAGCTCCTGCAAGTTTAATGGACTAGTCCCCTTAGAGACTGCTCTGTGCAAGGACTGGGTTGGCATGGCACTTTGGCCCCATGGAATAGAGCTTTGCCAGCTTTATACCACCTTGGGAGTCCTCTGTGTGCTGCCTTAACACTGTAAAGCAGCCGAAAATGGGAGGGAGGGGAGGCAGAGATGTGGCTTTTATGGATGTGCACAGCTTCTAAAAAGAAACGAACTAATAATAAACAGTGTTTGGGGAGAGTTTGAGCTGTTGTTCCCTTGATCATCCTTGTTCAGCCTCAATCAGCCTTGCGATCACCCTCCCCTGTGTGATTTACAAGGGGATAGGGCTGACCTAGGAGGAAAGGCCTTAAAAGCCAGAGGCTAAAAGAGCTAGCAAACAGGGGACTGCAAACAGGGGAGTTTGAGAGAGGTCGAAGGAGATCCCCCTGCTGAATGAACAAGGTATGAGTATTAACCTTGGGGTGAGTGATTTTGTTTGTGTGTTTTTTTTATTTCTTTCAGGTTGTTTCAGTTACAGGGTCAATTGGGATTGTGTGTTTGGGGACAGTTTGAGCCATTGTTCCCTTGCTCATCCCCAATCAGCCTTGTGATCACTCTTCTCACCCCCCCCCCCATGATTAATGAGGAGGTAGGGCTGACTTAGGAGGGAAGGCCTTAAAAGCCAGGGGCTAAGCAATCAAGGGGAGCAAACAGGGGAGTTTGAGAGAAGAGTTTGTAAGAGGGAGTCATAATATTATCATTATGATTTTGACAAATAGGGAAGAACTGGTTGAGAATTTGAAAGTGGAAGGCAACTTGGGTGAAAGCGATCATGAAATGGCAGAGTTCAGAATTCTAAGGAATGGTAGGAGGGAGAACAGCACAATAAAGACAATGGATTTCAAGAAGTGAGACTTTAGCAAACTCAGGGAATTGGTAGGTAATATCCCATGGGAAGGAAGTCTAAGGGGAAAAACAACTGAAGACAGTTGGTAGTTTTTCAAAGAGACATTATTAAAGGCACAAGAGCAAACTATCCCACTACGTAGGAAAGATAGGAAGTATAGCAAGAGACCACCCTGGCTTAACCAGGAGATCTTCAATGGTCTAAAACTCAAAAAAAGAGTCCTACAAAAAGTGAAAACTTGGTCAAATTACAAAGGATGAATATAAGCAAATAACAGAAGTATGTAGGGACAAATTAGAAAAACCAAGGCACAAAACGAGATCAAACTAGCTAGGGACATAAAAGGAAACAAGAAAACCTTCTACAAATATACTAGAAGCAAGAGGAAGACCAAGGACAGAGTAGGCCTGTTACTCAATGAGGGGGGAAAGACAATAACAGAAAATGTGGAAATGGCAGAGTTGCTTAATGATTTCTTTGTTTTGGTTTTCACCATGAAGGCTGGTGCGATTGGACGTCTAACATAGTGAATGCCAGAGCAAATGAGGTAGGATCAGAAGAGGAAAAGAACAAGTTAAAAATTACTTAGACAAGTTATATGTCTTCAAATCACTAGGGCCTGATGAAATGCATCCTAGAATACTCCAGGAGCTGACTGAGGAGATATCTGAGCGATTAGCAATGATCTTTGAGAAGTCATGGAAGATGGGAGAGATTACAGAAGACTGGAAAAGGGCAAATATAGTGCCCATCTATAAAAAGGGAAATAAGGACAACCCGGGGAATTACAGACCAGTCACCTTAACTTCTGTACCCAGAAAGATAATGGAGCAAATAATTAAGCAATCAATTTGCAAACACCTAGAAGCTAATAAGGTGATAAATAACAGTCAGCATGGATTTGTCAAGAACAAATTGTGTTAAACTAACCTGATAGCTTTCTTTGACAGGGTAACAAGCCTTGTGGATGGCCCAGACCTTCAGGCAGGGCCCCGCAGCAGTACAATATAAGCGCAGGCCCCGGATCAGGGCAGGGCCCGCAAACAAACACTCAGAAGCTCAGGCCCTCTGGCAGGGACTGAGCAAATAGTTTAACAGCAAACCCCAGGCTCCTGGCTTTGAGCGACCAGGGAGGGGGGAGACTGCCACCCACAAGGTGGGTGGCAGGGGGGACGCAGGCCCACCCCCTCCACTGCCTCCCAGCCCGGGGCCCAAGCAGCGGCAGAAGACCTGCTGCTGTGTCAATGGGGATCCTGGCTGCAACACACCGACATTGGCTCTGGCAGTGCTGCAGCCAGACTAGGGTCAGCTGCCCGGGCTACTTCCAGACTCCCCCTCGTAGGGTACCTGGGTCAGGGTGGTGTCCTCGGAGGGTTCCAGCACCATGGGCTCCTCTGGGTAGGTGGCGACAGGTAGGCTTGGCAGCTCCTCTGTGCACCGGTCAGCACTGGGCATTGGCTGGTTCGGCCAGTCCTCGGGTCGGCCACGGATTGCCGGGGTCTCCCAAGCCGGAGCCAGGCCACAGGTGTCTGGCCTCTCCGGCAGCTGCGGCCCAAGTGAGCTCTGGGGTTGGGCTTTTATACTACCGTCCTGCGCCTTGACCTCTGGGGGGTGGGTGCAGGATCCACTGGTTCCGCCCACTTTGGTGTCCGGGAGGTTCTCCCCTCTGCAGGTTGGTGGGGCACCACACCGCCTCACTACAGATATATATTAGCAGGAGTACTGTAAGCAAGACATGAGATGGGGGACAACTGCAGCAGCTGCAGCTGCCATCCACTCCATGAACTCTGGTTTGGCCCATTTGGAGCCAGATGGAGACCTGAGATCTAATTTCAGCTCTTCCATTGACTAATATTAGTTCTGTGCACTTCAAAGCTCTTCTTATTGAGCAAAGCATTGTACTAGTACCTTAGGACTCAGGCAAGTAATTTCTTCCAATTTTATAAATAAGGTGAGTGAGAGGTTTTAACAGGTAACATCTCGCAGAGGTAAGATTAGAACCCAGGTCTATAAGTCTCATCTATGTAGCCAAACGTTCAGATTTTTAACTATTTAGGCTTTGCTCTTCTCAATGTTGCAATGCCTAACTGATTTAGGAGCCTAGGTCTATTTTTTCAAAATTGATGTAGTCATGTACCTAAGTCTTTGAAATATAATCAGACTTGGGCTCCTAGGTCAGTTAAGAATTGCAATGATAAGCCTAACTCCCTTTCAGAATGAATGTAATGTATCTATAGGTTTAGCAATGCTGTTTATAAGTAGGGCCGTACCAAATTTGTGCCAACTTTCTGACCGAACAAAATTGAACACCCTTGTCCCGCCCCTTCTCTGAGGCCCCGCCCCACTCACTCGATCCTCCCTCCCTCCTTCGCTTGCTTTACCCCACTCTCAATCACTGGCTCATTTTCACTGGGCTGGGGAGAGTGCCTTTTTGACCTGGTGTTCCGGTTGAAAACTGGACACTTGGCAACCCTAATTTGCAGCCATGAAAAATGCATCACAGACCGTGAAATCTGGTCTTTTGTGTACTTTTACCTACACAGAAGTAAGGGTGCCAATGTCATGCAATGCCTCCTTTCTGGGCTGCTGCTGGTGGCGGTGCTGCCTTCAGAGCTGGGTGACTGGCTAGCGGCTGCCACTTTCCACTCTGCCTTCAGAGCTGAGGGCACTGCCGCTACCAGCAACAGCGCAGAAGGGTGGCATAGTATGAACACATGCACAAAATTTGCTGTTTATGTTGCGACCAACCCATGAAAAATGTGTGATTTGTGCGCGATTTAAGTAGACCCCTATTTGTAAGCCACTAGTTTCATGCCCCTACAGAGTCAGGAAGAGAACCCAGGATTACTGATTTACAATATTCCTCTGTTGTCCAGGAAATAGTTCTGTAAGTGTGTGTGTGTGTGTTCCATCCCTCTCTAGTGGCTGGTCCACATGGAATATAATAGTCTACTAAAGGTAGTTCTTTCCCTCAAGTGGTAGAGATCAGTGATGTGGATCTAAAGTTCCTGGCTCACAATCCTGCTAATTACCTATGCAGGATCAATACAGTTCCATATGATGGAATTTGTTTTTTAAATTTGCTTCCTAAAAACATAAATTACATTTAAAAATCTTAAGTTAAAAGAATGTCAAGGCTGCAAAATCAAGCACTCAAATGTTAATAAATGCTGGAATTAAGGTTGCATGTACAACCTTAATTTGGCTCCCCTGAGTATGCATTATGATATACTTCTTAAATACATGATCATATGTTTTGTACTACAGGACCTCTGCCTCACTGACAGACATTGAATAATAAAGAGAAGAGAGAGGATTTTCTCTGGTGTTTAATGCACCAGACTGGGACCCAGGAGATCTAGGTTCTATACCTGGCTCTCTTATCAGCTTCCTATATAATGGAAGACACAACTATCACAATTCATATGCCAAAAGGGTGGCAGGGGGCGGCGGAACTTCACTGACATCTTCTGAGTGTTTGACTTTGCTCTTTGTTTTTGTTTAGTGTTGTACACTAATAGAAACTGAAAAAATATAGCTATGGATATAATGATCATGCAGTGTCAGCATCTGAATATTCGTAGATCAAATAGACTACCAAATTGTGCCAATATAGGTTTGGAAAACCCTTCTTTTGGATGCATTTTCTTCTATTAAAAAATTGTATTTGGCTGAACCAGAAAAAAGAACAAACACACAAAATCAGTTTAACACTAAATGAAAAGCAAAAAGTAACTCTAAGATACCTGTTTAGGATTAATTTAGAGAATTCTTTCAATCCATAAGAGTGTGTGTATAATATATATACTACACATCACTTTATTAAAGATATATTCTATTAATTGTGAAAACAAGAGTAGAAAATTAATTTCCCTCCCACAATCTTAATGAAGGAATAAAGAAACTAATTTCCCATTGCTGTTAGGGGTTTATCCACTCCTTCGCATATTAAGAAATTAATGTAACAGATCCAGTCAGCTGAACAGAGTCTCTGATTTCCCCTGCCCCCTATCCCTAACACCAGGTCCTTCTTTCACATAAAATTATGAAAAATAAATTTGAAAGAGTCTACAAAAGGTATCTTAACTTCAGCCTCTTAGTGTTTTTAGATCCTAATATTTATGCATTGGGGGCCCAATTCTGTTTGTAATGAACTCTTCCTATGGATTTGATTTGAGGGTATTTGCTAATTCTGGGTCACCATTAACAAGAATATTTTCCTTGCATTTATTTAAAAAATATATTTTTAAAAATATCTCCTTGACTTATTTTCCTCACTAGTATTTGATTTTTTTAATTTTGTCAAATGATCCCCTTTTTTACTTGACTAAAATGTTAAAGAGAGGGGGGAAAAGCTCCCAAACATGGAATTGTCTTTAATGCTCTGTGTTCTGAAAAATCTAGATTTGATCACAAAAGTTTGAGAACTTGAGAATGTTATTAAACAATCACCAGAGACCAAGTTTTGCCTTGTAGAACCATGAGTTTGTGCTACAACAAAATAATTTGAAATTCTGCTGGGACAGGTTTTTTTGTTTTTTGGTATTTTTTTGTATACAAACAATGCTAAACTCACAGGGTTTTGTAACTGTAAAACAAAACTCACAAATTTCCTTAAGGTATTTAAAATAAGTTTTATATTGCTCTTGATATGTACTCAACATTTTTTCCTTTTTCAAAATGTGCATCTGAATTGAATGAAAGGTGCTGACACTGGTAATATTGGAAATTTATTTTTTTCTTAAGGGAGCCAAATCCTTCTTATCTTACTACTTACACAAATAGCCCAATTGACTTAAATGGGACTACTCACATTATGACTTGAGCAAGTTTTGGCCCAGATAGGGGATAGGATCTGCAATATTCATTTTCCTTAAAGAAAATATTTTGAAAATTTTAGTGTTTTTTGGTTTTGAGAGGGTACAATTCAGTTGAAAATCAGGGAACAGGCAAATAGAAGTATCATTGTGTTGGACTCTCAAAGTCTCAGCAGTATCAATGCAATTTTCATTCTCTTCCAAATGTCTGCCAGGTCCATTATGTTATGTGGCCTCAAGAATCCTGGAATAACTTGGTAGGACATCACAAATAGCAAGTTTCAGTGTCCTACTGGAGGATTCTTTTATGGGCTCCTACAGGATGCAGAACACGCTGGCCCTGATCCAGCAAAGTACATAAGCATATGCTTAACTTTAAACATGAGAGTAGTACCACTGGTTTTAAAATGACAACTTGTATGCTTAAATTTAAGCATGCACTTTTATTTGTTGGATCACAGCAACTTGTAGGAGTGAGCCATATTTCCAGTGAAATACTAAGCTAGATCTCATCCAAGAC
Organism: Eretmochelys imbricata; assembly: GCF_965152235.1. Taxonomy (NCBI): domain Eukaryota; kingdom Metazoa; phylum Chordata; order Testudines; family Cheloniidae; genus Eretmochelys; species Eretmochelys imbricata. Next base: position 41,063,208 of record NC_135577.1, read on the forward strand.
AGCAGCAAGAAGATATTTGTGACTATGTCTAGGGCAAGGAGATAACTACATAAAACTGTTCTTAACCTCTGCAAAATTCTCATGTGGAAAACTCTTTGGAGAGGCTCTTGACAATATTGTGAAACAAAACAAAACATGTTCTTCCAGCACCTAGGGACAATAGAAAATTTCAATGCCAAAAGATTTTCTTTCACCAGTTTTAATAAAGAAAGTCCAGGAAGATGCAGGACTTTGATTACAAAAGGCACAGACTATGGAACAGAATTAGTAGAGGAGGAATAGGCAGATCTACCGCTAATGTCCTGGACACGCAGGAAGAAAGACGAGATGCAAGAGATGTGTTTGAATCAGGCTGCAACTTTAACAACTTAAGCCATCTGGGAGCTAACTGATGTGGGTGTGAGAGAAAAGGAGTACTTGTGGCACCTTAGAGACTAACCAATTTATTTGAGCATAAGCTTTCGTGAACTACAGCTCACTTCATCGGATGCATCTGATGAAGTGAGCTGTAGCTCACGAAAGCTTATGCTCAAATAAATTGGTTAGTCTCTAAGGTGCCACAAATACTCCTTTTCTTTTTGTGAATACAGACTAACATGGCTGTTGGTGTGAGAGAAGGGCCCAGCTGGAGGGGCAGGACCTATGTATCCTCCCCTGGGTGCACAGAGGCTGTCTGGTCATGCTACCCCTGCCACTTCGTGTCCCAACCCAAAGGAACAGGGGAGTCCATAAAGGAGACACTACCCCTTTCTTCAGACTGTCCAGAAAAAGAACCCAGGCCTTTGAGGTTTGTGGTGGGAGGTGCAGTCATGCTACTTAGAAGAACTTCTGTGAGAAAGCAACCTCTTCCATTCAATCAATGATAAGTGGGGGAATGCTTGCTGCTTTCTTTTTAATCAGTAGAAAGACAACTAAGTGCTTGAAGTCATCTGCCAGGGTTATGCCATCAAGTTAACTGAGACACCTACAATGACCATCCCATTATTAACATCCAGAGGTCTCAGAGAGCCAACACGGTCCAAATGGCATTACATAGGTGTGATATGTGACTTTTCCAGAGGCCTCCCAATATTGTTGGCCTTTTTTTTTTCTTCTGTAACATATACAAACTAATGTCTAATTTGCTATACACTATCATCTATAAAACCACTAATTCCAATGGGAAATTTGTGAGAGAAAGACAAGCAGGATTTGACCCCAGCTTTCTTTCAGAAAGACTGCATTCCAGGTTTCTTCCTCATCAAATATCTGTACTTTGAAATATTTTTATTGAGGTGTATTATGTTGTATTTTTCAAAGGTGAATCTCGGTATTATTTTCTGCCATGTCTTTAATCCCTGTAAATACTATTTGTATTATTCCTCTGTCGTCTTAGTATGTTCTCTATTAAATATTAACTTTTTCACAATTAAATATTTTGTGAATTTGCCTGATTCATTACTTTAAAAAAAAGAAAGTCTAAACTGCAAAATTTTGAAAACTTGGAGGAACATGTCAGAGCTCTTTATGGACTGATGTTATCTTATGATGCTTGATGAAAGGCTAAAGAGACCTCACTTGATATGTTCCATCTAAGGTATTCTTTGTAGATGTATTGTTCTAATGATACCACAAAACTATGCAGAGAAAGATTATGTATGAATCCAAAAGAACCCAACAACATATAATTTTCTGAACATAAGGATCTGTGGGACGACAGTTCCCCGGTTTCCTGTCAAGTATTTACACTATATCTAAAACACCTGTATGATATAGAAAAAAAGTATGCAACGCTCTAGATTATCATGTGCTGTTTGTTTTTGGGAATAGCGGTCTCGAATTCTAGCAATAAATACAATCTCAGGGTATTACTACATTGATGTTTTGGGAAATCCCTGTTCACAACACAAAAGGCTTAAAGAATTTGAAATGATCATCAAAATATTTGACATTGTCAAGAGTGACATCTATTTCATTTTGCCCCACATTTTTCTTAACATTTCTGGGAAATACTCCTTTTTATTTAAATTCATTTTAATTTGTAGGATTAGCAAGAGAACAGGAGAAGTAATTAGAATAAACAGATCAAGACTGTAGTATTAACAGAATTCCACAATCAGGACAACAACTGAAAACAGTTATAAACAAACAACATTAATACTTACAATATTTATAGTACCACAGGAATAAATGGCCAGAAATAGTGTTTTTCTTTTCTCCATGGCATGTTGCCTGTCTTGCTATCGCTGGTCTTTTTAAATCTGTGTATTTAAAAAGTACAAAACATAGAGGCTTAAATTGTTTTATATAGGATTTTACTATATTTTATTGATACCTTTGCTACAAATATTCTCAGGTAGTAATTACAGTAGTTAACATTACGGTTACCAGATAGCAACTGTGAAAAAACAGGACAGTGGGTGGGGGATAAAAGGTGCCTATATAAGAAAAAGTCCCCCAAAATGGGATATCTGGTCACCCTAATTAACATACAAAGCACTAGTTCTGGAATTTTACTCAGTGGTATAGATCATCAAATTCATGTAACCTAAAAAAATATCATGGAGTGAAAATATGCCATGAACGCTTCCATTCCAGTGCACTGTGTACACACTTTCTCAAAGGTGGGGTGTGAAAGGAATTTAAAAAACATGTTGGTGTAATTGCAAATATTTAGTGCCTGGAATTATGGTGTCTATATTTAGAATATATATGAAAGGTGGTTCTTTCATATTAGTAGAAATACATATTTGATACAATATTTGTGGTTGAGACTAAATATTCTGGAGTGAATAATTATAGCAAGTGTGAAAATGAACTGATATCAGATCTGTGTATAAATTGGTAATTGTATTTGGGTTAAGGCTGACATTAAAATCAGATACTGGATCTGATTCTAGAAGATGTAGAGGGTTACGGTTATCCTGTTTCACTGTAAAATACAAATATTAACTTATTTCACAAAATTGTATACATGATATAGAATACATTACCATAATAAAATGGATGCAGAAATGAGATAATAGCTGAGAGTTAGTTGCACAAAGGCTTAACTTGATCCAACATAGAAGACTGCAGAAAAAAAAATGTACTGCATTTTAAAAAGAATTGCAGTGTTGTTCTCAATAAACCCTTATTTGCAGAAGTTGCATCTTTGAACAGACTATAATAATACACAGTGAAAACCATTAGAGCAATGCTGCAAGCTTCTCTAATATGTCATCTGGTTTAGACTAGCATCATAAATATTATTTTGAAGATTGTAATGTTTATATCATAACATCATGGTTTCCAACAGCTGTCATAGCCACCAGTATGTATTAATCTCATGCTTATATTGAACATTGTCTTTAAACTTCAGTAAAAAGGTCAGTTATCTGCTTCATTCAGTTTTCAGCTTCCACTGTGGCTTTGACAAGAATATCTGCTATATTAACAGTATCAGTCCAAATTCTGTCCCAACTCGCTAGTACTAAATTAGAGATTTGAAATCTGCTGTATGAGGAAACTCACTCAAAAGATGTAGGTTTCACAATCAGTAAATTTCAAATACATGTCATAGTTTTAACCATCTGAGTAATTCCTGGGATTGCTTTTTCTATGACTACTTTCCAATTAAATTGTGATTTAAGCTCAGTAGATATTGCTATGAATATCATTGAGAAGCATGAATTATCCATTTATACAAACAAATGATGTTTAATGAACATCCTTCCTGTACTGACATTATAAACTACATGCAAAACAATGAGATGCAAAATGATTTAGAATAACAATATTTTGGAAAATTTTAGTGGTGAGGCTTCTTCACAGAGAATGAATCGGCACTCAGATTGTGACAGATGCAACAGAACATTAAATGAAGTAAGTCTCCACAATCCTTTCAGACTACTATTTTTCTTTTTTATGTTGCTAAACACATCTCCACAATTCACTCATTTCTTTCCATTCCTACTGTCCAGTTGTGGTGTTTAGATGTTGCTTATAATTATTAGAATTGGGAGCACTGGCTGTTGGGAGTCTGAAAGGAGAGAAAGGAAGGGGGAGGAGTTGAGAGTCTGGGAGAAAGCTATAGAGGGTGCAGCAGCAGTTTGGTAAAGAGGTTTCCACTTTGAAAATAAAGTCCTGTTGAAGCTTGTTCGTACCTTTTCTGGTTGATACGACATTTTGGCGATGAGGATGGATCTTCTACCTCTGAACCCACCTGCACCCTTTCTACAAAGCCCAGGTGAGCCTCCAATTGCTTTTACTACCTGGATCCATTTGTTTGAGACTTATCTGCTTGCAATCAGTGGTACAGAGATTTCTGAAGTAAGAAAACGTGCTCTGATAATCCACTGCCTTGGAGCAGAAGGGCAGCATATATTTTACGCTTTTCCCCTTGCAGATGATAAATATGAGACTGCACTCACTGCATTAAAGAATTTTTTTGTGCCAAAAGTGAATGTAGTAGCTAATCGCTACAGATTTCGCCAGTGTGAGCAGAAACCAGGGGAAATGATAATGCAGTATATTGCTTCCCTGATTTTTGTGACTTTGGGAATATGGCATGTGAGATGATTAGAGACCAGCTCATTGAGAAAACAACCATGCTTCATGAAGGAGAACGCTTACTTCTAGAACCACAACTTACAGTAGAAAAAGCAATAACCATTGCTACTCAGATTGAGTCAGCTACAGCTGAAGCCAAAATAATGAGCATGGATACAGGAGGCACAGTCCAGGCTGTGACTCCTTTGCAGAAAAGTTCACTACCACTGCAGACACACAATTGCAAGATGACAGGTTTCAGAGTAGCAGCTGTGTTAATCTGTATTCACAGAAAGAAAAGGAGTACTTGTGGAACCTTAGAGACTAACAAATTTATTTGAGCATAAGCTTTCATGAGCCACTGAATGCATCCGATGAAGTGAGCTGTAGCTCACGAAAGCTTATGCTCAAATAAATTTGTGCCACAAGTACTCCTTTTCTTTTTACAATTGCAAAAGGAAAACTAATGAAAAACCACTGAATCAGCAAATTCAAAATACAGAAAAAGCATGTTTTTGCTGTGGATCCCCACAATACCTTGCTAGCTACACAGGATGTCCAGCAAAAGTAGCACAGTGCAATCATTGCAAAAAGATTGGACATTTTGCCAAAGTATGTCACAGTAGCCAGTTCAATCAACAGGTGCATGTAGTTACAATACCAGATGTTACTGTGCTGAGCGTGGACAAAATCACTACTGCACATATTCCAGAACAGATAAAGTGCACTGTAGACGTTTCTGCCATATCCTCAGGCAAACCACACTCTATTCAGCTAATGTTGGACACTGGCTCAACAGTATCTATACTACCTGATTCCATCTATTTGCATTACTTTAAAGATGTGCCTCTTACTGAACCCAAGCTTCACTTGGTGTGCTATTTGAAAAACCATATTCCAGTACATGACTGCCTGCCAGTAATAGTTACTTTTGGTGATTGCTATGTAACTGCAGAGTTCTACATTGTCCACAAAGGCACTCCTATCCTTGGCAGAGATTTATTGGCTGCTTTAAATCTCAGGGTAGTTAATGGATGAATTGATCTTCCTCAGCAAAGCACTCTTGCGGTACATACACCACTTTCAGCTGGGACCCAACACCAAGTTGAGGAGGAACTTGGCTGTGCTTTTGGGTTTCTGCATAAAGTTAAAATGCGGAACAATGTGATGCCTATACAACAGAGGTTACGGTGCTTACCATTTTCAGTCAGGGAAGCTGTTTCAGAGGAACTTAGAAAACTTGTTCAAAAGGACATTATTGAAGAGATTGACTCCTCGGAATGGGTTTCACCTATAGTAGTGACGCAGAAGAAGGGTGGAGGCATTCGCCTTTGTGTTGACTTAAGGGAGACAAATAAAGCTATTGTGATTGACAGCCATCCTCTTCCTCACATAGAAGAAGTAGTTGCAGAACTCCATGGAGCAAAGATGTTTTCTACTCTTGATTTGCAGAGTGCGTACCACCAGGGCATGAAGATAGCAGAGACCTCACAGCATTTATTACACAAGGGACTATTTCGTTTTAAACGTGTTCCATACGGTCTCACATCTGCCCCAAGTGCCTTTCAAAAAATGATGTCATTGATTCTGAAGAATCAACATGGAGTTCAGTGCTGTCTGGATGATATTATTGTGTTTGGAAATACTTCTGAGAAGCATGACAATAACCTGCAGTCTGTACTAAACTGCATCAGCACAGCAGGCCTCCAGCTCAATAGGTCCAAATGCAAATTTAGACAAACTGAACTCTCTTTTCTGGGGCATACAATTTCACAGGCTGGACTAAAACCTGATCCAGATCATATCCTGGCAATTTCAAATGCTCCTCCTCCAACAGATTTGCAAGCCTTACATTCCTTCTTGGGTCTTACCTCCTGGTATGCAAAATTAATTTCCAATTATGCTTCTGTCATTGAACCGTGACGGGAATTACTACGGAGAAGTTCAACCTTAGTGTGGACAATGGATGCACAAGCTAGTTTCAAAACGTGAAAGACTTGATTGTACATAGTCCAGTACTTGCACTATTCAGTCCTGCATTGCCCACTATTGTAACTACTGATGCTTCTGATTGTGGACTTGGGGCTGTTCTTACACAACTGCATGAGGACAACACAGAGAGGACTGTTGCATTTGCTTCAAGGACACTAAGTAATGCTGAGACAAAATATTCTACAGTTGAAAAAGAAGCACTTGCTTGTGTCTGGGCTACTGAAAAATGGAGAACTTACTTGTGGGGCCGCACGTTCAAGTTGCGCACAGACCACAGCCCTTTGACAACGTTGCTCACCACGAAAGGACTGGAAAGAGCAGCATACCATATTGCTCGATGGTCTGCAAGACTACTCTTTTTCCATTATGAACTGGAATATAAGCCTGGAAACCAAAATGTGGTTGCTGATTGCCTTTCTCGCCTACCTTTGCCTTCACCATATGGTCCACCCAAGGATGAGGATGTAGTGGTTGTGCTTATTACAAGCACTCTAACTGCAGTTACAAGAGAACAATTTCAAGCTGCTTGTTCAGCGTGTCCAATTCAACAAAAGCTACGGGAATTTCTGACAAAGAGATGGCCCACTCACTCTAAAAACCTTGACCCAGTTTTGCTGCCTTATTTTAGAGTTCAGGATGAACTTTAACAGAAGTTTGAAAGAGAGTTTGCAAAAGGCTAAACTAGAAGGGCTCCTGACTACCTTCATGCTATTCTTCATTTTCATATAGAGTCACACACTGTGCTTGGCCCAAGTTACATGACTAACTGTCCCCTCTTCTCACACTTATTTCCATGTCATCTTCTATGCAACCTTCTTGATGGAGGTCTGATCAGATCCACCATGCTTCCGTATTTTCTTCCTCCAAGTCCTTCCCTAAAATGCACTTCTAAGACGGCTATGAACCTGAGTTCTCCCTGTGGGTAGAAAACAAACAAAAAAATAATAGAATAAAAATATCCAAACAAAAGCTATGGCATACTGAGGAAGTTCCAGAGGACTGAAAAAAAGCTAATGCTTTGCCAATTTGAAAAGAGTTAATGGGATGAGCTGGATGAGCTGGGTATAGAATGCAATCTGTAAACAATTAAAGGGTGGTAGCATGGTTAATACTAATCAACATGGTTTTTAAAGAAAATTGGTTTTGTTAAAAAAAGTGATATTTTTAATGAGATTTCTAGTTTGGTTGACAAAGGTAACTAATGACATCATAGACTTTGGTAAGACATGTGACTTAGTGCTGCACAACACTGATTAAAAATTAGCACTATATAAAATCAATGTAACTCATATTAAATGGATTAAAAACTGGCTAATTGCCATATCTAAACAATAATTGTAAATGTGAAATCATCCTTCAATAGGGAGTTTATAGTAGGGTCTATGGTATCTGCTCTTGGCCCAATGGTATTTAATATTTTTATCAATGATCTGGAAGAAAATACAAAATAACTGCTAGTAAAGTTTGCAGATGACGCACAAATTGGTGGAGTGGTAAACAATGATTAAAAAAGGTCTGTACTACTGATGACCTGGATCGCTTGGTAAGCTGGTTTCCCTTTAACAACATCTGTTTGAATATAGCAAAGTGCTAGGTCATACATCTAAGAACAAATAATGTAAGTCACACTTACAGGGTTGGGGGGTTGTATTTTAGAAAGCAGTGATTCTGAAAGGAATGTCAGGGTCATGATAAATAACCAGCTGAACATGGGATTTGAGTGCAATGCTGTAGATAAGAGAGCAATCACAATCCTTTGTTATATACGCAGCAGAATATCATGTAGGAGTAGGGAGGTAGTATTCAACTATGTATATTGCATTAGTGAGCTCACTACTGTGTCCAGTTCCACTGTCCATACTTTAAAAAAGACATTGGAAAGACTGGAAAAGGTTCAGAAAGAGCTACAAGCATGACTGAGGTCTGGAAGAAATGCCATATGTTGAGAGTATGCTGAGAGGGGCAATTCTATCAGAGAAGAGATTTCTCAAACTTTCCTTTTAATTTGGTGAGGTCAGAATCTTAACCTCACCAGCACATCACTAACATGATGTGTAGTACCCCCTATTGTTCAGACACACTATTCATCACAACCCACCCCCTTCCTCCCTTTGCTTATTGCCGATTACACTGAGAGACTAAAGAAGCTCAATCTATTTAGTTTATCCAAGAGGAGTTTAGGAGGTAACTTGCTCACGGTCTATAAGTACCTACGTGGGGACAAAGCTTTCTGATAATACAGAGCTCTTTAATTTAGCAGACAAAGGCATAACAAGATATGACTGGAAGGTTAAACTAGACAAAGTCAGGCTAGAAATGAGGCACAAATGTTTTATAGGGAGGGTAATTAGCCATTGGAACAACTTACATAAAAATGTGATGAATTCTCTATCACTTGAAGTCTTTCAGTCAACACAGGATATCTTTCTAAAAGACATGGCCTAGCTCCACCAGAAGTTCTGGGTTTGATGTAGGAATTACAGGAGAACACCTATATTTATAACAAAAATTTAGCATGTGTTTAATTGTTTTTCTGAATAGGGATGGATTTAATCATATGCCCTGAATCAGGGCCAAGACTTGTAAGCTCTTCGGTACATGGAATTTGTCTTCCTACATCTGTGTAAAGTAACTGTAGCACTAACAGTGTGCCATAAATAATATACTGATCTTGGAGTTATTCTCCTTGAAGCCACAATTATTTTTTAAAATATTTTTAATTGTTCTCTGAATATTGTATTATTTGCATTTACACGTTTTATACTGAAACTTTGGTCTGTCCCATTTCAATTCCTCTAAACTGTCTCCTTAGTGAAACTTGCAAAACTAATGTTGAAAAGCCATTTTGTTTTATCTGTTCATTAAATGTTCAAACAATATTTAGCTTTATCCACTTATAATATCTGGCCCTGTTCATGTTGAAGTCAATGTGAGTTAGAGCACGATCAGGCTCTAAATGCATAAGATTGGGGATTTGAACATCTACACTAATATTCATGTAAGTAAGAAGCCAATTACAATGAAAAGTGAAAACCTGTGATGACAGACCTTTATGAACAGAACATATATGGCCCCAGTTGCATGTTTTCAATCAGTAATCCCCAGGACAGTAAAGACACCTAATAAGCATCTACGCGGGAAGAAAAAATTCTGAACAATCATGCATGATTCCTAAATAGCTTAAAGCTTTATATGGACTGACAGTAGGAATTTTTCAGTAATATTTTTACTATGGTCCATTTGTGATAGTTAGCATAGATAGCACTATGTCTCCGGGCATGCAGCTGTAGTAACTGGTAAGGTCAATGAGGACTAACTTGATAATGCATTAAAAACTGACACAGAGTGACATGGCCACTGTTACTTATATTGATAGAAACTGGCAATGCTGAAGTCAGTACTGGCTGCAGTACAGTAAGGACTGGAAAACATTAAGGATTGTCTCCATGTAACTGTATATTGCAATTACTGTTACATTCAGATTTTTAAAAAATATTCCTTTTTAATGTACTATAATGTTAACAAATAATCCATCTGAAGAAATACAAAAGTATTTGAAATATTAAAATTTTGTTTTTGGTTTTAATTGATCTAATTCTGCTCACTTTTTTTCATGTCAAAGACATGGTATTTCATGCATCATATTTCTAAAGAAGTCAACACTGTGGATCTGAGTGGTTCAGGTATGTGACTTGACATTATACTCATCCATTATTGGCTATTGCTTTGTTCTGCATGCCTGGCTGAAATTAGGTTGTATATTTCCCAGAGGTCAAATTGTTCACAACTCCTGTTATTTTTGTGCAAGAAACTTAGAAGTCTGAGATAAATTTATTTGGAGATATGACCTTTAGCTGAAATAACATAGTGGAGCAGGTTTGAAAAAAATGAAAAAATATAGTGCCTATTTAAACTATGTAATAGAAATAGTTGGAAAAAAGGCTATAATATCGCGTTAGGGAGCTATATGTCGGACCTATCCAAATAATTTAGTACGTTATATGAGATAAATTTCCAACAGTTCAAATATTGAGGCAGGTCCACACTACGGAGTTAAGTTGATCTAAATTGTGCAACTCCAGCTACGTGAATAACATAGCTGGAGTCGATGTACCTTAGGTCGACTTATTGTGGTGTCTACACTGCACTGGGTCGATGGGAGAAACTCTCCCATCGACTTACCTTATGCAGCATCGATTCACTGGTAAGTGGAGACAAGCCCTTAGAGTTAAACTGAAATCTGAATGACTGGAAAATTTTAGTCACAGATTCTTTACTTTAAAAAATATAGGAAAAGTTGGAAATCTGGAGCCCAACCTTCTTAACTTTTGTCTACGGGGAAGTCTTCTTCTGTTTATATTGTAGTTTGAGTTAACAAGATCTGTTAAATGTGGAATACCTGGAATTATAAATTAAGACTGCATTCAGCAACCAAACTTTTATTATTTTTATGTATAATTATTTCTATAGTGCCATTTGTGTGCACAGCTGTTACAGAAAAATTAAAAATGAGCAAAGAGATTCCCAGTTTAAGACCCTGATCCTGCAGCCCATACTTTCTCAAGTACACCTTCTATAACAGTTGAAGGCTCAAACTCTATATTTTATATGCAGAACATTATGGAAGAAGGAAGGTGGGTTTGAGAACTATGAAAATTAATATAAAAATGATATATTTCTGTTATGCAAACATTTTATTTTTTGTATAACCATGATTTGTGCTTTTAGTATCCCCCAATTAAGGCATCAGTTGTGGCTCCATAGTTAAGTTTTTAATTCTGCAATCAAAGCAGGGGTTCAATTTCTTTGTTATAAATGAAAAATACAGCTTATTCTCCCCCCAAAATAGCATTAATTCTTTGCATATAGAATGAATTTTGAGAATTTGAAAGTAAATTCATTAATTAGTTTAGATGTTAAAATTAATTAAAAATGGGTCCTTTAAAAATTTAGAACTCGTCAGATTTTTATTTGACTCTGATGAAAATTAATAACAGAATAATGCAAACTTCCCTTATAATTAAAACTCAATGAAATCTTGTGTATAAAGTACACGATTTTTTTAAAGGGATTAACGTTTAACTGGTAATTTTTTCCAGTTATTCTTCATAATGGAAATTTTCTCTTTTAGCACAGGTTAAAGAATAATGTTCTCCTACAGAGAATTCCACAAAGAACTTAAGAGAAACAAAAATATGCCCTCTTCCAAAATGGTCAGCATATCCCATTGTTCCCAAAAGGAGTGATGTCAAGCTTTAGGAAGATGACCGTAGTCTCTCTATTATCGGGAGGTGAAAAGGAGAGAGAGGTGGATTAGGGGTTTGTGGAGCCCTGGGTCAGAGCAAGTTGGGGCCCCACCCCACCCCTCCTGCCTGCAGTTCCCCCTGACGCTCCTGTCAGGGAGCGAGGGAAGCCCCTATGCCCTGCTCCCTGGTAGGAGCGCCAGGTGAGCAGAGCAGGGCAAGCCCCTGCACCCCGACCCCACGCCCCAGCAGAAGCTCTGGGCAGGCAGAGCAGGTTGGGGCCAAGCCGCATTGGCCCAGTGGCTAATCTGCCACTGAGAGGAGCACTGTGAGGAGAAGGAGAATGGGGACAGCAGCCATCTTTGCTAAATGTGGGTATGCTCTCAGTCTCACTGTTCTTACTGAGAACAGAAGATAGCAGCCATTTTGAAAGAGTGAAATTCCATACCTTTAATATGCTTGGATTCCGTTTCATTTTAAACATAACTCTGAATTTCCTGGGTTTATAACACTTCATTTGGGGATTATTAGGACAATCCCATATTTTACCATAAATTACTGATATCTCCATCTTTAGATTGGGAATTTTTTTTAAGGTTTGAAGAATCCAAATTTTTCACAAAGGAAAGGGAACTGGAGTGTAGGTTAATGTTGGCAGGGTAATTTTGAGAATGTCTGAGTCCAAACAGAACCTAGGTTTTAAAAAAAACAGAATTAACAAATTGTCTTTTCATAATTACTCTCGAATAGTAGGGATTTCATGTAAAGTTCAAAAACAACATAATTGAAAACATAGATTTTTAAACAAGTTATTAGAATAAAATGTTTGAGAGTCTAGGTGTGAAATCCTGGTCCCAATGAACTCAATGGGAATTTTGGCTGACTTCCATAGAGATAGGATTACACACCATAATTTTTCCAAATAATAGCAGGCAAAGCCTACCTTTTCTGAAGTTCAACAACTACCTACATGCACCTATTCACTGTCTGATGATGCATGCATAATGTGTTCTGATACTTACTAATTATTTCGAGTGAAATTAAAATCCACTCCAAAACATTGCTGCTATTATTTATTTCTAAATACCTACATTTTCTTTCTGGATTATCTTGAATTTTCCTTGAACAAAATGAAGCTTTGTTACAGCAGATAAAGAAAAGGAACACCACAAAGAAAAACACTCTGGACCAGGATTTGGCTATTTTGCAAACTCTTTAGGAAAGCTAAAATGATATTATTGTGATTTTTTTTCTGTTCCATGTTTGCAATGCCCAAGAGTGAATGGTGTGAAAACCCTCATTTTCCACTTCCAAAAATGTTGGACAGAGATTGCTTTCTATGTTCTTCAGAAAATGTTGAAAGCTAGTTGTTAATATGTGTAGATTTAAAGTGCTAACCTCAGGCCATGTCTACACTAAGGCCTTATCTACACTGGCAAGTTTCTGCACAGTAAAGCAGCTTTCTGCGTTGTAACTCCTGAGGTGTACGCACTAAGTGGCTTGGCAGGGCCACAGTGCCAGTGTAGACACCATGGTCGATTACAACACTGCGATTGGCCTCTAAGAGGTGTCCCACAATGCCTGTTCTCGCCTCTCTGGTCATCAGTTTGAACTCTACTGCCCTGCCCTTAGGTGACCAACCGTCATCCCCACCCCATAAATTCCTTTGGAATTTTGAAAGTTCCCTTCCTGTTTGCTTGGTGATGTGTGCAGTGGTCTCAGCGCATCTTTCCAGGTGAGCATGCCTGCTCCACGTACCAGGCGATCCCCCGCTTGGAGCAATGCCAAACTGCTGGACCTCATCAGTATTTGGGGAGAAGAGGCTGACCAGTCCCAGCTGCGCTCCAGCCCTAGGAATTATGATACCTACGGACAGATTTCACGATACATGACAAAAAGGGGCCATGACCGGGACACACTGCAGTACAGGGTCAAAGTGAAGGAGCTGTGGAACGCCTACCACAAGGCGCAGGAGGCAAACCGCCGCTCCAGTGCTGCACCCATAAGCTGCCAGTTCTACAAAGAGCTGGACGCGATACTCGATGACTTCACCTCCACTGTGAAGGCCACTGTGGATACTTTGGTGGCTCGCATGCCAGTCGAGAGTGGAACGAGCCAGGAGGAGGAAATCTTGGATGAGGATGTGGAGGGGGAAGGGGACCCAGAGGAAGAGGATGACTCGGAGGGCAGAGATGCATGCAGCCCAGAGCTCTTCTCTACCCCGGAGGAGGCTAGCCAGTCACAGCTATCAGATCTTGGTGAAACACAAGCAAGAGAAGAGGCCCCTAGCAAGTGGCTTTGATTCTGAGAATCGCTGAAGCGAGTTGTTGGGGGCAGGAGGTTGCAGAAAGCAGGCTTGTATCTGTATGATGCACGTACCACCACATACGTAGTCTGAGTGGCAGAATAGGCCGTTGATTGTCTCCCTCACTTCATGGGAATTTACCTCAGAGATCTCCAGGAAACTCTCATGGAGATACTGGGAAATCTGCTGCCGCAGGTTCTTTGTCAGAGCTGCTTTGTTTCTTCCCCATTAATGGTAACTTTCCCGCATCACTCTGCTGTCATGGAGAGGTTGGGGGGACACCATTGCTGCACACAAGTGAGCCGCATAAGGGCCAGGGTGGAAGCTGCAGTCTTGGAGAAGACCCTCCCTCAGCAACGAGATATCTTCCATAATGAACACAGCCTGTAGAAAATGTGGGGACAGGAATGATTGTAAGGCCCCCCCTACCGTGCTAGCTCTCCCCAAGAGCCCCGTGCCCAGTGTACATGATGGTCCTGGAACACTGATTTCTCCTGTGGTTTCTCACCATTTTGGGGGTCTCGTGGCTCATGTGTGCTTGCCTGGGTTCAGCCAGTTAGTGACAAGTATGTAAATAGTGGCTGTGTTTTAAATAAGTGGTCTCTGTGTTGCAAACAATACTGCTTCTGAAAAATGTTGCATTTTGGCTTCAAAGATATGACCTTGGGAGCCCAGCCTCCCTCTTTGTGCAGAATTAGAAAGTGGCCATGAAGAACTAAAGAGGACTTTCTGTGTGAGGTCACGATGCACTCCGTGGCCAAAAAAACAAGAATTTAAGGAGTAGTGGGACAGCAAGATGAAAGACCAAAAGGAGAATGTGGTGTGCCAGAATGAAGCAATGGAGCGGCTCTTAAATGTTATGGAGCACCAAGCGGACATGCTCCAGGCACCACTAGCACTGCAAACTGAGCAGCTCCACGCCCACCCTCCCCTGCAGCCGCTGTCACAAAACTCTTTCCCATGCACCCCCCAGACACAGCCAACACACTTAACCTCCTGGCTCCAGTCTGTACCCACTGCATTCCACTCCTGCCCCATCACAGTCCAGCAATGCGGACTCTCAGTACCCATTGCACTCAACACCTGTCCCTCTGTAGTTTAGCCCTGCTGAAGTACAGCACCCGCTGCACTGTACTCCAAAGGAGAAGGTTGGACATGATCCCTGGACATACACAAACTTTAACGGTCCCAGACCGCACCTCCTCCTGGGACTCTCCCTTCCCCCATCACCTAT
Organism: Eretmochelys imbricata; assembly: GCF_965152235.1. Lineage (NCBI taxonomy): Eukaryota > Metazoa > Chordata > Testudines > Cheloniidae > Eretmochelys > Eretmochelys imbricata. Next base: position 41,078,491 of record NC_135577.1, read on the forward strand.
AGTGCTGATGTGTTTTTTTTTTTTGTTAAAAGAATTGTTTTGGTTTGAAAGCAATCTTTATTCCATTAATTGACAACAAACAGAGCCCTGCAAAGCAGCAGGCAATTTTCTTACACCTTCATAGTGCATCATCTGCACCAATCACAATCACCTCTTAGCATTACAAACACTGCACTTCTGAGCATAGCAACAAATATTAATGGTTTTCAGCTTCAAATTGCTGCCTCAAGGCATCCCTGATCCTTATGCCCCCGTGCTGCACCCTCTAGTAGCCCTGGTCTCTGGCTGTTGAAATTCAGCCTCCAGACACTTAGCCTCAGCGGTCCAGCCCTGAGTGAGGCTTTCACCCTTCCCTTCACAAATATTAGGGAGCGTACAGCATGCGGCTATAAGCATAGGAATATTGTCATCAGCCAGGTCCAGCCTCCCATATAGGCAGCACCAGCGAGCCTTTAAACAGCCAAAAGCACACTCAACAGCCATTCTGCACTTGCTCAGCCTTTGCTGAATTGCTCCTTGCTCCATGTATGGCTTCATAAGCCACGGCATTAAGGGGAAGTCAGGGTCTCCCAGGATCACAATGGGCATTTCGTCTTCCCCTACGGTGATTTTCTGGTCTGGGAAGGAAGTCCCTGCTTGCAGCTTCCTGAACAGGCCGGTGTTCCGAAAGAGGCATGAGTCATGCAACTTTCCAGACCAGCCTAGCTAGCATTCTTCCAGGGTCCCAACAGGCTGAATACAGCAGGGGTTAGATCAGCCGAACTGCAGCGCTCAGGCTGTGTGGATATTTCGTCCTCCCCAGTAGCTATTCTGCTCTAAACATTAAGCCTGGACCAGGCCTCAGCTAACAAATTCTTGTCTGATCTCCCTTCCCTATTGTTGCTATGAGTCTGGCCTAACAAGCTCCTCACATTTCTCTCACTCACCTGCCCTGGTTTTAGTGCGAAGCCAATGACAGCACTAGTGCAACCAGCGCAGCTGTTTGGGACTCAGGCCACCACCAAAGGGCAAAGTTGATGCAATTTGCGGGTGGTGCGAGCACCTGCCTTGCTGCAGCTTTTCTTTTTCTTTTATTTCTAATGATTTTAGACATACGCACGAGGCGGCACCCGGGGAATGGAGGGCGTGTAACAGCAACCAGAACCCCAGGAACCAGCCTTCGAAGGAGGCTGGGTTACGGCTCTGCAGACCCTCCGCCTAGACTCGCACCCGGCTCCCCTTCTCAGGCTCCCCGCGAGGAGCAACCGACGGTTGGAACTGGCGGGAAGGAGGCGACTCAGCGTGCGGGTAAATGGGCGGCGATGACCCGGCGCCCTTCTCCTTTGGCTCTCCCCTCTTTCCGCTACTTCCCCCGTGTTACGCCGCGCTGGGGCGGGGCGAGGTTATTTTTCTTCAGGGTTTCAATGCGAGCGCGTTGATTGATTGATTGATTTTTTTAAAACACGACGGGGGAGTCGAGCGGCGGGGGTGGGGCACTAAGCGGGGAGTCTGCGGGAGGCGGGGGCTATGGGGCTCCGCTGCTGGGGTTCGTTGTTGACGAGCCTCCTCCGAGCTGGTTGCCTGTAGGATGAGCAGGGACGTCCGACCGCCCCGACCCGCCAGCTCTCACTGACTGGCGTTGCTGCGGCCTGGTCTCTTCATCGGCCGGCGGGCGGCCTCAGCCCGGCGCGCGGGTGTTTTGAGTGCCCTGCTTGCAGGCCGTGGCTGGGCAAAGCGGAGATAGAAGCCCGATGCTTTATTGGTCTGGCTGCTCTTTAAACAGGCACTGACAAGAGCGAGGGGTTTAAATACCTCCCCCCTGTGAAGGTTGTAAAACTTAACTTCCCCACCACGCCACCCCAGCAACGAACAGACTCCAGCTCGCCAAAGGGGAGCTGCAGCTTTGTTAAAATTCCTCCAGCCTTTAACAAACCAACCCGCCGTCGCCAGGGATTGTGAACCTGTTTATGACACAGGCATATGTTGTTGCCTCCTCAGTCTTCCCACCCTGGTAAAGCAATAGGGAACTGAACTTGACAAGATTACTGTTCTCAAAGAGCTTCAGAGAGCAACTTCGCCCAATTCAATCCAACGTTTCCAGTTTCCTGTGTCCTTTTGTTGTTTTTTCCATCCATCCTGTAAGGTATAGTCTTTAACTTTGAATGGATTCATAAAGTTTAGAATATTTACATTGCTAAAATGTGCTAATAGCCTCTTAGCATCTGCACAAAGCAATAATTGAGCCCCAAACAATAAATATGTAGAAGTCCATTCATGCCTTTGCTTCCTGTCTGTGCTCTATGGTCAAGATCAGTCTCCCATACATAGATCTTGGCAGAATGAGACATTTTCTACCCCCCCTTTCTTTTCTTGATCCTGTATTTCATTCTTCTATCTATCCCTTCACTTAATCCTCTGAGTACTACTGTAATAATTTCCTTGCCATATATTAGTTTGTTGTATATTAGAAACACGCTACTATAGCATTTTATGATTCAAGGACCGTGGCAAACAAATTGAGTGACTTTTTTTGCGTTAGCTTTTCATTTCCATAGTGATCCCTGAAACTGATTATATATTACAATGACCACACTAATAATTGCTTCAGCTGGGAGAATAACTAGTGACTGTAGCCAGTAGTAAAGTTTATGGTGATGTGAGATAGGAAATCTACCCTCTACTGCATCAATCAATGGATGATGTACATTGTTGCCTTTTAACACAACAGTGGATTCCAACAAAATAAAGCTATTATTGACACACAAATAATTGTATTATTGCATTGCACATGTCTGACGTGTTTAGTAAGAGAATAACAATTTATTGTAAAGTGAAATATCTTGGTTTTTTTCTTATTTGTCCCTCTTATATTGTCTCTTATTTGTGTTGAGAACAAAAATGTAAAAATATAGTTCTAATTTTAAAAGTCTTTACATATATTTATATTGAGAATTAGTTTTAAGATGCTTGCTTATTGAATTTCTTACACCTCTTTTGTGTTTTCTCTTAAGCCTTAGTTAATGGGTTTTGCATTATATTGTACCTTTAGCATGATATTTCTTAGAAAATATTTCACTGAGTCTGTAGTAGCTAGTAGCAGGAGCAAATTTAGGCTGTATTGATTCCTTAGTGAGATTTGCATATAAGAAGTTCTTTCTGCAGCACATCATAATTTGTATTAGAGGCTAAGAAAGAATGGTGCTTTGGTAACAAATGATGCTTCCTCTGATTAATAAGACTAAGGATACATGTTAAGTGATGTATCAAAAAGGTTATATACACAAATTAAGTTTTTAATAACTTCAGCTGTGTGTGTAACTACCTGTGCACTGATTTGAACATTTACTAACAGTGTGAACGATTCCATAGTGTTCAGATTCTATTATTTTAGGCTTGAGAATCTAATTGCATTCCTGCCAGTTTGTGTCACTTAGAGCAGCTCTTTTACACTGTTAACTTGAGTCAGGACTCAGAGTGGCATAGATGCAATCTTAGAATCTGGGAGCTGTGACCTGTTCATTACAGTTCACCTCTCTCCTTCCCTCAGTGCTATGAGCAGGTATCAATTGATCTCAAGTCAATGGAAGCTGATAAGTTATCAGCACTTTTGAAAATTAGCCACTTATTCGTGTGCCTAAATATGCATATAGGAGCCTAACATTAGGTACCCATATCTGAAAATCTTGGCTCCTTTATTTGTTTCTATGTTTTGGGCTAATTGCTTTTCAAAATTCAAAAAAGTCTTCCTAATTTTAATTTGTTGATTTCTTGCCATAGTTTATATTCCTTTTTGCCTAAATTGGGCTGGATCTGCATTTTTGAACAATACCTGTTTGGCTAGAAAAACCTCTTGAACTTTGTCATTTAACCATACTGCTTTTTTTATAACTGGTATATTACGGTATACATAAGTGGCTTCCATGATGAATCTAAAGATTTTAATTATCTAATTTTTTACTTTATGGTCTTCTTGAGTTGTTCCTTTTTTCAAAGTTTAATGTCAGTGTTAGATTGCAGTATGATGCCGTTTGTTGAGAATATTAAACTTAATTATATGGTGATTGTGATCACTGATGTTTACTGGCTGAATCATAGTGATTCATTGTTCAAAGTCCCATGTATTACATAGGGTTAAGTCAGAAGTAGCCTCTAGCTTTTTGTGCTGCACCAAGGAGCAATCTTTTAAGGTTGCATACAACATGGGTGGAAGAACTTTGCTGGCTTCTAACTGGAGGTAGTGGTAGAGGCTAAAACATCCACTGATAGGAACATAATGGCCAAATTATATTTGATAGACAGCACTGAAAGCCTGAGCCATAGGCATATGGATTGGCCAGTGATACAAAATCATCAGCAAACAGGTTGCGGTAAGAAGTCTGCTGGCCATGAGGGAAATTTTGTATAAATTGGGTTTTGGGGATTTAACAATTTTGGATTCTGAGTGAAAATAGAAACTGGAGCTCTGATTCGCCACTGCTTTACTCTCATCATCTATTGCAGTGGTTCCCAAACTTTTCGGCATCACGCCTTCTTTTTAATTTTCGATAAATCCTCACACCCCCCACCTCTCCTTTACCATCATCCAACCTCCCCGATCCTTGTCCCCTGACCGCCCCCTTCAAGGACCCCACCCCCTATCCAACCTCCCCTGCTCCCTGTCGCCTGACTGCCCTGACCCCATCCACACCCCCAGCCCCTGTCAGGCCCCCTGGGACTCCCACTCCTATCCAACCCCCCCGCTCCCTGTCTTCTGACTGCCCCCCCCCGAACCTCCTCCCAACCCCCCTGCTCCCTGTCCCCTGCCTGCCCCCCTGGGACCTCCTGCCCCTTATCCAACGCTCTGCTCCCCGCCCCCTTACCAGGCCGCTCAGAGCGGCAGGACTGGCTTAATGGAAAGCCTGGGAGGTGAGTGGGCTCAAGCTATGCTGCACACGCGGCGGTGTAGCTGCGGGGAGAGTGGACAGGTGGGGAGGGGCCGGGGGCTAGCCTCCTTGGCCGGGAGCTTAAGGGCCAGGCAGCCTCGCACCCCCCTTGGAATTTCTTCATGCCCCCCAGAGGGTGCACCCCACAGTTTGGGAACCAATGATCTATAGCTTTGCCTGCAAACGAGTGCCAAGTGGATGTAAAACAATATCAAATCAGAATAGTATCATTTTACATCCAAAATGCACTCATTTAGCACAGGTGTAAGTGACAGCACAAGATGCAAATCAGGCCCCAAGCCTGCCCTAATAACAGAGGTTCCAGTCATTCCCTTCATATCCCTAAGTCTGCACCTGGTGCTACTTTTGTGTCACTAAATCTCCTTCCCCTGATGGGAAAACAGGTTCTGTGAGGTCACCCTCGCATTGCTTCTGATCCCATAGTTGTCTCCCAAAAAGTATTTCCAGATAGGGTTTATAATATGGCTCAGAGTTCCTAATTAGAACTACAGGAAGGCAGCATTGTTTAGTATGGTGTCAACTAGGTGGCAGTATAGTGTATAAAACAAACACTGAAAGCTTTGGTATCATTCTATTGATAAAAATCAAGTAGATGTATTTTGATCAGGTTTCTGTAAAAAGATCTTAGTAGATATTTCTAGTTCTATAAAATGTGAGTAGAAGTGCTCCACTTATTCTCAATAGCTCAAAAGACTGAAATAAATTAAAAAAATATTGAAGTTGATAGGTGGGGGAAAGGATTAAATCATCTCACATCAATATGTTATAGGTCCCATATACAATTAAAAAAATTTGATAAAACTGAGAGTTTTATATTTCTATTTTTTGTTTTGGAATGGGTTAAAATAATTTCATTAAATTTTTCACAATCCTGTTTATGTATGCTTGAAAAGCCCTTCCCAAGTTGTAATTGTGTTCCTACCATATTCTTGACCTTTAGATACACTACACTATATTAAAGGAAAATTAGTGTTTCTGGAGTTATTTTGAGGGTATTGTAAATACATTTTAGTGTTCAGTAGATCTATGAAATTTGCTTATGTGATAGAAAAAATTATGAGAGTTTTAATTAAGATCTGGATTTCTAGGTTAACTAGTTTTCAAATGATTTCATAAGAACTCAAACTATTAAAGGGAACTTCTTGAAGAGGAAGAGAGGTGGTCTCTCAGGTAGGCAGTTGAAAGCCATTATATATTCTTGTACCAGAGCATGAGGATTTGTATGGTGCAGGTATGTACCTGCAGGCTCTGCTGACAAAAATCTCTAATCAAAAACACATAGAAGTGCATGTATCCTTATGTGGAGCACCCATAGAGAAAAAATGTCTGAAGAACTCCAGTTCCTGTACATATATATAACCTCTCCTTACTCCAAATTATTCTCCAGGATCTCCAAGAGAGAAAAGCACAGTGTCACCTATAGGTAGCCTAGTTTATTTCTCCTTAAGTCCAGGGTGGATAAAAATCAATGATTTAAAAAAAAATCAGATTTTTTTAATTTAAATTGGATTTTTTTTGATAAAATGCTTTTTGAGGAAAAAGCCTATCTAAAGATACATTATAGCTCAAAGATATCTCATCATGGAATAGGGATTATCAATTCTGTTTCTATAGTATGAGACAATATATTCATGTAATGTTTAAGAAACATTTTGTAAATGAGTTCTAATAGTTCATGGATTAGGGACCCAATTTTATGGGGTTCCAGGGGCTTCTGTATAGATTATTTAGGTTAATCTTTCTATCTACCCCATGGGACTCAGTGCTCAGTCTAGAAGATACCATCAGAGATGCTTAGTTTTGCAGTTCTCAAATTGTGGATTTGTCTCTCTAGAGATAACATGCTTGTTAACAGCAAAAATTTTTTTAAATAAATTAATATATAGAGTTGAGAAATAACAGACCTCAACCCAATTGTCCCTCTGCAAATTTGTGTACACAGAGTCAATCCCTTACCTCTCTCTAAAAGGGCAAAGTTTCAAAAAGTTCAATGAATAGAAGATTGTTGGGGGCGGAATAGATCTGGACAAGCAGAAGAAGTCTGGAGATAAATGTGAGAAGAGAGGGACAGGCAGTAGAAACAAAAGTGAAACTGTTTGAGAAGCATATTCCAGAAGTCTTTAGGTCTTTCTGAGTATAGGCTTCATTGGTTTGAGATCTACCATACCATTCTCTCACTAGAAGGGAAAACCTATAATGGCAGCAGGCTGTAAAAGAGACCCAGTTTGGGAATATTTTAATGAAGTTCCTCTACTTGTGGGTAAGACAGGCATGCATGCAAAATGCAAACAGTGCAACAAAGAAATGCAAGACCTGGTTGCCAGAATGAAACAACATCATGCATTCTCTTTCTCCTTTGTCTTGTCTGGGAGAGCCTCTCTACTGGTGTGGAAGAAGAGCCAAAGGCTACGCTTTCAGCTGTAAGCCATGGAAAGCACAAAGCAACCACTGTCCGTGCAGACCTAGGGTCTAGTGCAGAGTTGCTGTATAAAAATAACTCCCCTTATTTCGTGGACATTTAAGGCAGATTTACACAAGGTATTTATTGAACCAGTTTGCTGTCCCAGCCATGGTGAGTATGGCCCTGATGCATGAGTGCTGGACCGTCAGGTGTGTGTGCGCGCGCGTGCTTGCAATGGCGAGTGAGCACCATAAAATTTCTCTTCCCACCTTTCCCATATTTTCCCTGGTGCTGCTGTTGCTAGCCGTTGCCGGAGGCTTGAAACTACTACGGTCAATGCCGACCCCTGCCATCCAAACTACGGCCATGTTTTGGAAACCCTGGGTGAAGGGTCGTAAAATCGCAAAGGGAGAGAGTACATGCAGTATTATTTGCAGTCCAAGCAGTTGAAATGAAAACTACCACTGCCTCCCCTAGGTGACCCTAGCTGATATCACTCTCCTGAGGGTAACCGAGGCGGCAAGAAACAGATGCCACAAGCATCTGGGTGCAGACTGGGTCCTTATTCTGCTATGTTGTGTACTGCGATGATGCCAGCTGAATTAATACTGGAATAGCATGGGAAAGTGTCCTATCACGGTGGAAGAAATAAAGCAGCCCTCTCGAGAAACCTTCTGCAACAGATTGCAGAGTACCTCCACGAAAGTTTCCTAGAGATCTTGTTATACCAATAAAATAAAAACCAGCAGGATCTTACTAAAGGGGATAAGACAAAATGTCACATTTATTGTGAATACAAAAAGAATCATAGTAGGCAGTCAGTTATAGCTATAACATTTCATCCAGTTTCACATTCATTCATACGTTCGTTCATACACACACACACAGGTTCTGCAGCTGCTGTATAGTTACCAGTCCTGAATCTAGCTTGAGTTCGTGGCTTGGGTTCGTAGCTTGTGGCGGCTAACTGGCCAAGAAAGCCGGGCACAAGGAAGAGCTGGGTCTCTGTTGGGCATGCACCGATGCCTTTCCATGTTGGCAGCAGAATGTTACCCTTCAAAGTCTTCCATCTCACCCATCCTTTTTATCGGCTTTAGTTTGAATCCAGAGTCTATAGGTCTTGCTGTGTCAAGCTGCCTCTGGGTCCGGTGTGATTGATCACTCATCAATTGCAGACATGACTTTCAGCCTAGGACCTGGCTTTGACGTTTCTTCAGTTGTACTTTTGTTCTTTTCTTTTGAGGGTGGACTCCCCTTACTTTGTCAGGGCTGTTGTCTGCATCTTCAGCCGTTGGGTGTTTACACTTTATTTCATCAGGACAGGCTGGGGCTGGAGGTAGATTCCATCATCCATACATACCTCATTCACACATCTAAACTAAACTAATAAGATTACAGCAGGGTTTTGCAAAAATGAAGGTTGCAGCAAGCTTTTACAAAATGAAGTGAGCGTTTTAAAATGGAGTTTGGGACAAGTTAAAATGGAGTTTGAGTTACAATATGGAAAAGTGTAAGGAATGACAGTGAGCAGAAGTTACAATGTTGAAACAGTGTAAGTTTCAGCGATTTAAGCAGCAATTGGATTGAAAGTGAAACTCGATTAGCCAGTTATTGAGGTAACCGGTTTTATGAATGAATGTTGTTTCATTTATAAAACTTTGCTTATGAAGTTATATTAATAAAGTGAACAATTAAAAACACTGATCAGTTCTACAATCTCTATGGAGGTTTCTCGGACTATCCCTGTGTACATACAGTCTTTTACTTGGGGCACCCTCTCCCTTGCTGGTCCGGCCACTGGAAAGCAAATAGCCACTCTACCTCACCGTGTCTATTTTAATTAAAAATAGAATATAAGAAAATACGATGGGGTGTACCAACCCTGCACTGGTCCAGATAAAAGGAGGCAGTCAGCTCAATCGGGGTGGGTGACAGAGGAGGAAGGATGTACGCCGTCGGTTCCTGCGGAGGTACCCGTGATGCTCCTGGCGGTAAAGCCCGAAGTCCCTGACTACGCTCCAGGCAACTCACTGACTGCAGAGACCATGGGGGAAGCCCAGCCACCACCCACTGAGGAGGCTACTGCCTGCTGTACGTCCCAGCCCAGAGGGAAGTAAGACCTATAGACTCTTTGCTTACCTTGCCTTGTCCAGGGTCTGCAGCCTGCTTGCTGTTTCACCCTGCCCAGGGGGCTAATTCCCCAAGTGCCCCCATTGGTGATGGACTCAATATTTTCCACAGTTGTAGCTATAACACAGGATTGGGGTAGCCATGTTCCTGTGGGCAACCCTGGGGTTGGAAGCTATTAGTTTGGAACAGGTAAATCTGGGAAAACTTTCCCCCTTAACAGCTGTATTTCTTTATTTCAATTAAAGCAGGATTGGTTGCTAAACCTGCGCACACTTCACTGGGATATAACATTTACAAGCATTTTTCATACAAAGATCCAGTTTCCTTAGGGCAAATGCCTTACATGGCTTTTCTCAGTGAGCTTATACTCACCAGCAACCAAATAAATAAGCATAATTATGTATGAAGGGGTACTACTTATTTAATTGATTCAGCTTGCACAGAAGTGTCATGAAAAGCCATACAGGGCATAACTAAAGGTATCTGAGTTTCTTGTATAGAAATGTTACTGTAATATTTTAAAAAAGCAGAAGTTTTTCAGACAAATCTGTTAAGTTTAAAAAAAGAAAATTTATACTTTTAAATCATTATTTCTTTTAAAAGATATTTTTATCAATTGTAATGATCAGAAGTTTTATCTAATATCAAAAACTACCAGTTGTGGTAAAATGATAGTGTGAAATTAATGCTGTTATACTATAACAATAAAGATGTGACTCGTATTTTATGTACACATGCATTCAAGTGTAGTGACAAATGGCTTCATGCTGTGTGATTAAATGCATATTAGCGTTTGCCCTAGGCATTTGATTATTACCATCTTTACTTCATTACATTACCACACTGTATGGCCATATAATTTATAAGATAATACAGACATCACTTTGTTGCTGATAGGAATTATTCTGTTTTATGGATGGTGTCCTTTAATTTTGCCTTTCATGGATTATAAAATTGCTTAATATCTGCTGAAGTGAATCACTGGAGAAGCAAATAAAGATGTTGGCCTCCGGTCACAGTGTCATTTGTGATACTGGCAAAATCTTACAGGCTCATTTATCCCTGTACATGATTGATAACACTATGGGTTAAATGGAGAAAGCTTTGCTTCCATTAAAGGATCATCATGAATGAAGACCTCCCACTTAAAAGTCAGGCATGATGAGAAGACAAGAGACTATCTACAGGTCAAATTAAATAACTTAAATAATTTAAGTGGAATGACAGTGTAATTTGTCCATTCTGTGTTATTACCCTGACCCCTACCAGGCTCATAGGATAACTTACTTTCTAGTGTAGGGTATTTAAGATGTAATTTTTAATAAATGTTCATATTTAAGTGCCATAAAGGTTTTTATAAGTGTGTTTTAATAAACAGATTTAATAATGTGTGTTTTAAAAAACGTCATTTTATCATGTTATATTTGTTAAACATAAAAACATAATAGAAAAGCAAGTGCAGTGAATGCTTCGAAGTGGGGATTTTAATCATTCTTTATCATTTTTATTTTTTTCATATTTATAATGTTGTCTTAAAGATGCACATTGTAAACTTTTTAAGCTTTTTTTTACTCCAACTCTGTGACAAGCATGTTTGTGGCCAAGAATAGAAGGAGAATACATTTCTTTAGGGACATTTTTTATTGCACAAGAAACAATTTCTGTATTATCATACCAAATGACACGCAGTATTGTTTATCTTGTGGTTTTTATGGCTTTAAACAGTTGTATTAATTTGAGATGTTTATAGTAGACATTTGATTTGTCATTCCAGTATACATCTGATGATTTTCAATCTTTAAAAACATGTTTTAATAGTTTAATATAATATGAATTTATTAACTTTAAACTTCATCAGATGTTTTCTGTCAGTAATTTGCTTGCTTTTCTTTTTGCTGTGCATCATCTATTCAACAAATTATAGAGCAAATGGTCAAGTTCTCATATTCCTCTGACTGGTGGGGAGGGTCACACAAGTATCACACTCAGCCTGGAGAATGAGGAGAGGGAGTAGGGTATAATATGCATCATACCTTTGCAGTTTCCAGTGGTTTCTTACAGAGCATTTTGTGGCAGTCTCAAAGGAGGCTTGCCTGACCTCCCTGTTGCAGAATGAGTGCAGATTATACATAAGAAATTGATACCTCACAATGGAGGGATGAGTGAAATTTCTGAGCTTCCACTTGGAAAAGCTTTTATCTTGACTCGCTGCCTTCGGGATGTGAAGCTTTCCTTGTCAAGTGCCTTTGCTGGGATCAGTTGGGTGAGGGAAAGCCAGTGGATGCCTCAGGTCCATTTTCTTCCATCCCTTAAAAATGATAAAGTTGATTTTAAAAAAAAAAAATCACTGACAAAATAATTCCCAAAATTGCTTTTTTGATTAACAAGGAATTGGACTCTATCCTGCATAGACTAACACATATAACTTTGCTCATTGACTTAAGTGAGGCTACTTTCGTGATTCAAGTTATTTACATGCATCAGCCTTTGCAGGATTGGGCCCTAAATTAGTCCATCACTTTCTTTGTGTACAGAATTTTTCACAGGAATTAATTTTTCTCTAAACATACCACACACAAGATTCTCCTATTTGGATTAGCATCCTCATGTCTGAAGCTGGTGGAATTCCAAAGCTCAGAGGGCTAGGTCTACAAAGGGACTTCGATGTTGTAACACTCAGCGTTTCAGTGCCTAGGCATCCTGCTGCCTAGTGGAATTCTCAGGCCTGAGATAGGTACCCAGGTTCCCAATATAATGCCTGGGAGGACAGTTAGGGGCCTAAGATAGGTGCCCTCAGAGGGGAGCAAGTTGTTTGGGGAGCAATCTAAGCTAGCGAGGAGCAAAATGCAGAGGAAAGCAATGGGACTTAGGGCTTAGATTCATAAAGACACTTAGGTGGCTAACTTCCATTGATATGGGCTTTTATGCTCCTGTCTCTCCTAGGGACTCTGAGCCATGAACCCTCTCCCTCACCTCTTTTTTGGGGAAAACCAGAGAGAGAGACCCCTTCCCCTCCATTATGCCCAATAGTTAAGGCACTTTGTTGTGAGGTGGGAGACTGGGTTCCAGTCCCTGCTCAAAATCAATCAGAGCAGCGATTGGAATCTGGGTCTCCCACCTCCCAGGAGAATGCCCTAACCACCAGGCTGTTGGGTATTTTGTGGGTGAGTCTCTCTCTTTATTTTTGGTGGAGTTGTTCCACTTTGTATAAATGATTAAATCTTCATTGGAATAGGAAATGTCTGAACCACCAGGCTGTAAGAATCAGTCTGTCCATCTGGCCCAATGCATATTTAATTATTTATACAAAGTAGAACAGCTTCAACAGGAGAGATCGAGAGAGACCCACCCTAGAATAGCCAGTAGACCTGGACCCAGGTCTTCACCTCCCAAGAGGTTAGGGTACTCTTCTAGGAGATAGGGAAACCTGGGATCAAGTCCCTGTGTCAAATCAGGCAAAGTAGGAGTTTGAATCTGGGATACACACATGTAAAATTCCCCTCTTTGGAGAACTGGTTTAGTAGGCATGCTTTGAGAATGCCTGAGTAGGGCTTGATTCAGTAGGCAATGGGTGGAATGCCTAGTTTAAAAATCCTGCAGGGACTTAAATGTGAGCTTGGGCTCCAACTTCCAAGCAACTTGTTAAGCTGGGGGTAGCGCCAGGATTTAAGTGGCTTTGCACATGTTCATGGGGAATATTTAGGCATCTACTGGGTTAGGTGGCAGCTAAGCAGTGTTTTTGGGAAAGTCATTAGACATTAGGTGCTTACAGAGGTAGTTAGGCAACTAAGTACTTTTGTGGATCTAGCCCAAAGAGCGAGCCTTATGTGACTGTGGTATTGGAACTGGAGCATGTATCAGGTCTCCTCATTTTACTTTATAGTCACAAAATCTTGTCTTAAATCAGGACATAACATGATTAAAGATGGACTCAATAGTTTTATATCTACTATGACATGAGAGTAGGGTCTTTTAGTTATGTAACTGTTGATGACCTCTCTAACAGTAAAATAGTCTAGAAAGTTGTATTCCTTGTACTGCTTTATATATTTGTGGTGTACCTCTGAAATCTGGGGTCATTTCAAGTAATGAAGAAAAGAAAAATTATTTGCATTTATTATTGAGGGGTGGGGGCTGATTGTGCAGTTTTGGATTCAGTAGGAGTTTTGGCTAAATAAGGATTGGTCTGTCCTGAATTCTAGTGCCAGTTTTGTAAATTAAAAATAATTAAGCCTGTATTCTCTGTGCGAAAATGAATGTGTAACTGTGTAAATTAAAGTACAGAGTTTGGTTACTTGCACAATATTTGTTTGCACATTCAAACAGCCATTTGATGGTGCTTAATATGGATACATTTTTTTACACATGAATTTTGCCAGCAGATTTCAGCTTCTACTCTTGAAAATTTGGTCCTTTAATTCTACATATATTTTGTTAATGGAGTTGTCAAGGTTCCTCCCCCACTCTGAACTCTAGGGTACAGATGTGGGGACCTGCATGAAAAACCTCCTAAGCTTATCTTTACCAGCTTAGGTCAAAATTTCCCCAAGGTACAAAATATTCCACCCTTTGTCCTTGGATTGGCCGCTACCACCACCAAACTAATACTGGTTACTGGGGAAGAGCTGTTTGGACGCGTCTTTCCCCCCAAAATACTTCCCAAAACCTTGCACCCCACTTCCTGGACAAGGTTTGGTAAAAAGCCTCACCAATTTGCCTAGGTGACTACAGACCCAGACCCTTGGATCTTAAGAACAATGAACAATCCTCCCAACACTTGCACCCCCCCTTTCCTGGGAAATGTTGGATAAAAAGCTTCACCAATTTGCATAGGTGACCACAGACCCAAACCCTTAGATCTGAGAACAATGAAAAAGCATTCAGTTTTCTTACAAGAAGACTTTTAATAAAAATAGAAGTAAATTGAAATAAAGAAATCCCCCCTGTAAAATCAGGATGGTAGATACCTTACAGGGTAATTAGATTCAAAACATAGAGAACCCCTTTAGGCAAAACCTTAAGTTACAAAAAAGATACACAGACAGAAATAGTTATTCTATTCAGCACAGTTCTTTTCTCAGCCATTTAAAGAAATCATAATCTAACACGTACCTAGCTAGATTACTTACTAAAAGTTCTAAGACTCCATTCCTGGTCTATCCCCGGCAAAGACAGAATATAGACAGACACACAGACCCTTTGTTTCTCTCCCTCCTCCCAGCTTTTGAAAGTATCTTGTCTCCTCATGGTCATTTTGGACAGGTGCCAGCGAGGTTACCTTTAGCTTCTTAACCCTTTACAGGTGAGAGGAGTTTTCCCCTAGCCAGGAGGGATTTCAAAGGGGTTTACCCTTCCCTTTATATTTATGACAGGTGTGGAAACTTAAGTACTTTTTTTTATTATTATTGATAATTTATTATCCAGTGCTGACAGTATTATTGGTGCTGTACAAGACAGAAGACAATACTGGGCCTGATTCTCCTCTTTTCCCCTCCCCCCCCCTTGTGTAACTTCAGTGAGTTCATTAGAATTACTCCTGATTTGCAGTGGTATAATTGAGAAAATAATCACACCTACAATCCCTTCCCCAAGCAACTCAGGGTGTGTTTATATTATGGTTTTAGCCATCAGTTAACAAGGCCTTAGGCACTGATCAATGTTCCCTCTAATTTTTGACAGGCCGTGTGTGCAAAAAAATTTCTTCTGTGCAAATTTTTGAAGCAGAGTTCAAATTTGTGCACCATGAGGCAAATGCACCCAAGCGAGTAAAATGCATATACATTTAAAAAGTTTTAATTTGCAATTTGTGATGATAATAGTTTACACCTTGTTATTTTATAAATGTCATTTTTAAATACTTAGAAAAAGGAAATTTAACTTTTCTTCATGAAGCAGAAGTTAGTTTTAAGCATTACGCTGTATGATCTTTTTTTTATAGACAATCATGAGCATATATCAAGCACATATTAATCCAAGATCCTTATCAGTCCATAGGCTTCTGCCCATTGGTATCCACTTTCATCTTTCATTCTATACACCTGTCCGAAAAGATTTTGATAAACATGTAATAAAGGCAATTTAATAAGTATGCTATTATGTCAATGTATATGGGTTTCAGATAGAGACATCATAAGTAAAAAAAGAAAAACGAGTTTGTGTTTTAAATTTAAAATTTTCCTAAAAAATATCAATAAATGATTATCAGCCAAGAATAAGATATGTAATTACAAATGCATTTTAATTTCCTTATTGGTCAAAATGTCAAAGACTGCTAAACTAACCTTACTGTTTTTCCCTGCTATCTTTTTCATTTGCCCGTTCAATATAAACTCTGTCCAGATCTATCAGTCCTCCATCCAGCTGGTAACTCTTAATACACATCAGCATGTTCAAATGATCTACTTGTAAATGATTCTGTAGTTTGTTTTTTAGAGTGTTCATTAAGCTAAAGCCACACTCACAGTCTGCACTTGGTGCTAGGAATGTTCCTCCAATATTCATCAACTTTGCAAGATCCTGAAACTCTTCATTCTGGTGAGCAAATGTCATCACATCTGGGAAACTTAAAACCAATTGGCTTTTGATTCTTTCGGCTACTGCAAATTTGAAGTCATTGTACTGACTGACTATAACAATCTCTTCAGCAAAAAAGTCTTTGTATTTTGAACCTAGGGATTTGACCTGATGAATTCGAAAATTGAAGTCATACTTAACTTCTGCTGCACAATCAAAAGCAGGCCACTCCTGGACTTCATCCTCTGGAAACCTGTCTGCCAAATGTGCACACCAGATGTTTATGAAAGTTATTATGGAACTGGTATCAATTTCATTATTTTCTTGACAGCTCATATCTAAAAGAGCCTTAACTTTGTCACTCCATAAGACTGAACCTCCAAGGTACTGTCTTCTGATCTTGTTTAGTTTACCTCTGGCAAGGTGAAATGCTTTAAGAGGTATAAGGCCCCGTTTCTGGAGCAGCGTGGATAGTGAAGCCAGCTCCAACAAAACATCATTCAAAACTTCTCATGTTATTCGGTATTCCATGGTATTCAGCATTTTGTGGCAGTATTTAGAAACTGGATCAGTATCTTTTGTCTTGCTCAAAATATTCCAGAAGAGGATTATAGTTGCGAATAATTGCTCAAAGTGCAAAGTGCCTAGATAACCAGCGCACTTCATTGAGTGGCCTGAAAGCCGCTGACTCACATTCAGAAGCATCCACTATTTCCTAAAATTTGCATTTTCTCCTGGATGACTGACAGAACACCGTTTAGACAGTTCTCATTAAGGTTTCGATGTCTCTTATCAGCTTGACCTCTTTCCATGCATCGGAAATCCCCAAGTCTTCCCGGTGTGCAATGCAATATTGCTGGACTAAGTGTGGAATATCACGTTTCAGCTGAACCACCACACCGTTGAGTTTGCCCAACATGACGGAGGCAACATCAGATGTGAACATCACCATTTTCATTAGATCAAGTTGGTGTTTTTTATAAAACTCTTTGATTGCAGACGCTATTGAAACAGCATCACATTCTTGCAATAGTAATAGTCCACCAAACGAAGTTTTATAGTCTGCACAATTTATGGATCTATATTTTAAAGTAGAGTATCAAGTATCTGTTAATGGATATATCAGTGTTTTCATCAACAGCTACAGTATGAAACATTGCTGATGCTATTTCATGCATGAGGTCATTTTGGACAATGCAGTTGATAATTTCAAGAAATTCAAAAGCATAATCTTTACTTCTCCAGCTTGCTGGTACGTGCACATATTTTTCCAAATGGTCATTAATATCCTGAACAGAAAACATTGAGCTGTTCATTTTAATAGCCAACAACACAGTGTCAATAAGTACCTTGATTTCTTCTGGGTTTGAGTGCTTGCGTTCAAGATTAATTTGCCTCCTCTGTTTTTTTGTTTCTAAGTCTTGTTACACCATTTATATGAGACTTATTTGACAGATGACGCTTAAAGAAATCCAACTTCCATACATCGTTCCACATTATTCCTGTTAAAAATTCTCCTGAAGCTCTGGCATCTTGACAATATATACAAACCACTCCGTTGTCCTCATCATATGTGAATATTTCACGAAGTTTAACAAGCATTACACTATGTGACTTCGGTGTAACAGTCTCTATAGTCTCATCCAGCCATCCAGATTTAAATGAAATCACTGTTCTTTTACGCTTTAGACCTCTAGACAGTGACATTTTGGGATTGATTTTTTTTACCAGATTGGTTTCTTTAAAATTAATACTTTTATTATATGGCTACTATTTCAATGCGCTTAACAGCGTGACTCGACAAAAGGGCAAACGGGAGATCATTCAGATCAGGATACTGGAAGTTTGTGCATAGCTCCAATCACGTCCATGCATCTGCGGCAAAAAAATGTGGGAAAATGGTAAAACATCACGAGTAAATGTATGAAGTCCAATGCCTTTGAAAGATCTCAATCATGAAAACAACACTTACCTTTGTTCATTTCTGGGAAATCTTTGACGTTCCTTAGCAACTACGGCCAGGCATTTTGACTTATTCGCATGTACTTGAGTTTGAACACAGCCAAATGAACAGACTACAAGGATATGTGTGGGTCCCGACCGTCCCGACGTGATCAACTTTCCACCTTCAAAATGCTGGCGGGGAGGGGTACGATTCTTTGCTCTCCTTTCCCTTCCCCCCTCCCTTGCCAGCTAGTAGAATCTGGCTGCGTTGATAGATGGCGGGAGAACAATGTCAAAAGTCGCCCGTAAATGGTATTTTGGCCTGGCTCCGATGTACTATTTCATTTTTTGTGCGCACAGTGTTTTGCCCTGTGCGCAGGGTTTAGCATCTGTGCGCATGTGCACACGCGCACAGCTTAGAGGGAACAGTGGCACTGATTCTGGCTCATGTTTTGGCCTCATGACACAAATTGGGAATTCCCCAAGGAGGATTCTATGTTGCTGTACTCTGTCTCCCCCTCCATCCCCCCATGACCTTTGGAGCCCCAGCATAGGGAGGTGTTAAGTGTGGTAATGGGATTAACTGGTATAGTATGGAGGAGGTGTTGCTAGAGCACTCTGCATTCTGGCTATTTTGGGCTGCTGATATAAAAAATACCTTTTGAAAAAGAAGGAAATTTTTAGAAGTGCATCCACTATATCTACAATTACTTCTGTTCCATAAATACTGGGTAATCTGAGAAAAGTACTATAACTCATCATTATCATCCCCACTCCAAACAGGCTGCCCCAATAGTGGCAGTAATATGAATCTGTATTGGTGTGTGAGACCAGCACTACAAACAAGGGTAAGGGAGGGGAATAGTAGAGTAGATGAAATCCACTGCCAAATCAGCATAAGGAGCAGTGCTACATGTCAGCCCCTGCAGCGACTATGTTGCCAAATCTTGCAATTTTATAGTGAGAATTTTATATTATATTTAGCGTTTTACTTCAAGCCCTAGTTCCTGTAGTCAAGTGACCATTAGAAAATCTCAGTTTTCATTTTTAAAAAGTAAGTTTTTATTGCAGTCATGGTTGTGGGGAAAAAAGCTCCAATGTACATTTTTTTAAAATAAGATTTTTAAGCCAATGTAAAGATTATTATTATTATTTTTTAGGCTTGAGTCATGATTTTTTGAACTCTTGGGGTTGGCAATTTAATTGCCGTTTCATAGGTTGAAATAGCAGCTGCAGCCTCCCCATGTCAGTGCTGTAGGCTATTTGAGCTACCAGATCTGCATAAACCTGGATCCTACGTCCCTTCCCTATTTCACACCCAGTGTCTTTATTTTATTTTATTTTATTTTATTTTATTTTATTTATTATTGAGACTCAAAGCAAAAGATAAGAGAAAAATTATGGGATATGGCGAGATAGTGATAAAAACATCTTTTGTCCTCTACCGTCATCGTACATCCTTTTAAAAATAAAGATGGTAATAATAACTAATGTGTAATCATTTAATGGTTTTATATTTTCTGGAAAAAAGTATTCAGTATATCTCTAACTTTTTTGGTAAATCTTTAGAAACAAATATAAAAGAAACCAGAAGCTAGCAAGATCTCAAGTTATATCATGTACCTGCTACAAGAATAAATAAGAAATCACAATTTAAATATATTTAAACTCTAAAGTAAGCAATAAGCAATGGATTTTTTTTTTGTCAAATTAAATATTACTGCCTAATTTCACAGTTTAGACATGGTTGTTTAAATAGCTAAATTATGATATCTATTGTTTTCAACACTTGCAAGTTTTCAGAAAGTGAAAGACTTTAAAGGCTAAATCTGAAAAGATTATATAAATTTTTATATTGCAGATACAGAATTTAAATATGGATAGAGACTTTAAGACAACGACACCTGCTTATACTTTTCAAAGTTCTTCAGACACATTGCTTTCTATTCATCTGTTAGATTTTAAAACAAGTTTACTAGAGGCAGTAGAAGAATTGCGTGTAAGAAGGGTATGTGTGCTATCATTGTTTTAAGCTCCCAATTCTTTGTGTTATTTACAACTGTTCATTATTAATTGTAAGAATTCCTACTCATCTATAAAAGCAAATAAGCCACTTTCATATAAAAGAACATCTATCCGCCAGGATTTTGTATCATAAATATCATGGAAGTTTGTAGTGTGTGTATTTGGGGCATATATTAGTCTTGGACAACTTAGTTCTTATGGGTACATTGG
Organism: Eretmochelys imbricata; assembly: GCF_965152235.1. Lineage (NCBI taxonomy): Eukaryota > Metazoa > Chordata > Testudines > Cheloniidae > Eretmochelys > Eretmochelys imbricata. The sequence goes on from NC_135577.1 coordinate 41,098,636, forward strand.
GACAATGAATGCAACTGACACATATTTATCTATCAAAAAAATACAATTGTTTACCAAATTAATAAGGCAGAAATTCTCTATAGTCAACTTTTATTTTCTATTGTGTTTATTTTATTATATCCTTCTGTATCAAAAACCTTTTCAAGAGTGACTCGTGATGTGGAAAGCAAGCAGACATGTAGATGTACATCCATAACTGAATCTATCTCAGTCTTTGTTTAACAGATTGATTTACCATTTATCAGGAGGGGTGTAGCTTTGACCTGCTTTTCAGTCAGTATACCGGTGCTTTCACTAAATTAAAAAAGAAAGCAAATAGATGGTTAGTATCTTTGACATACGCAAGTAGATTTTTTTTTCAACCATCTCCTTGGTTGTAAACATAGTCAATAAAGGTCAAAGTCAAACTATTACCGTACTTTAGAGACCTTATGACCACTGCCATTCTAAGATATGAGTATTTCTTGATTTAAAATAAAGAAATAGATGGGAAATTCATTTTTAAGTATTGCAATTATGTCCTTATAATTAAAGGCCAATAGTAACACCTATTTTGTTTTTCAGTTATATTGCAAAAGATTCTAGTGTACATTGCTAATGCTTTTCTTTTTAGATTTTTCTGAACGATTTTCTTTCTGCCTTTCACAGAAGAACTATACTTTAGTTATTTGATACCTTTGACCTGTTTGACAAAAGTGTATTGTAGACATTCTACAAAAAATGTTTGCATTGATAAATGTTTACCTTTGTTTTGATCTATTTTAAAAGTTAAATGGCACAACGCTTTTTAAAAATAACAGTACATCTGTAATGACTGCTGCACAGTATCTTAACTAAAAGCCTCTAGGCCCTTGGTGCAATTGCAGTAGTTATAAATTCACCACACCCTAATCACTACGAACTGTAGGTTTAGTCTAGGACAGAAGGAGTTTAGCCCAGTACAGCCATGTTTGCAGTAATGAAGGGACTCTGGAGAATTTTTACTTAGATAATAGATCAGAATAGCAAACCACCATTTTTCCCCATAGAGATAATATATTTTGTGGTAGCTTGCTGCCCTTTACACTATCAAAGTTTTAACCTCTTTATTTCATTTGGTTAGAGTCATATAACACTAAAATGGAAATATTGTAATTTCAAAAGAATGCTATAAATTCTCTTCTCTTCTCTTCTCCTTCCCCCCCCCTCCCCCCCCCCTTGTACAAGAGAAAAAGAATAAAACAAGGACTACAGCTTCTGTATTTGATTGTCTCTGGAAGGTAAGTTTTTATCTTTTTTCACTACATGTACTTTTAGTTGCAAAATGCCTGCAGCCAAGAGCCAAATCCTGTGAGTAAGATTTGGCTTGAAATGTCCAAAACACAGATTTTCATCTTCATGCTGAAGATGTTTCTACCTTGTTCTTAATCAAATTCGCAGCAGTGGGAAAAAGTTAAAAACTTTTGAAGGCTAGTAACAAGAGCAGGTATGTATTACTTGATCTGTCAATGAATTCAAGATTACCTGCTTAACGAGGATGAAAAATGAAACTATTTTGAAATAGGATTATAAAATATTTTGGGCCACAATGTACTACTGTTGATTTGTAAGCAGAACTCTGCATATAAATCAATTGTTACAAAATCAATGGCACAAAATGCTCCCATGATTTTAGTTATGCATTTATTACAAGTCATAACTTACATAAGACTAGACTGTAAATTTACAATCTGCCCTGAACAAGATAGTATGCAGTTGTACCACCTCAGAAAAAGGCTATAGAATGAATAATGGCTCAGAATCACAGTTCCTTCCTTGCTCTGAGAGAAGGGTGAGTTGCTTCACCTTTTTCATGGAGTAATTTACTCCCCACTGTGCACCTGACTAGTGAGTAGGAGAGATGGGGCTGAGCCAGAGCAGAGGTCCTCAAACTGGGAGGTGTGCAGAATATATTCAGGGTGGGGAGAGAAACTTTAGGGGGGAAAAAAATATTGTGCACATTTAGAGCTGGGTGGCTAGAGAGTGGCGGCTGCTGGCCAGGTGCCCAGCTCTTATGGCAGCACCGCCACCAGCAACAGTGGAGAAGTAAGGGCAGCAATACCATACCTGGTGGCGGTGCTACTTTCAGAGCTGGGCGGCCAGAGAGCAGCGGCTGCTGGTTGGATGCCCAAGGGAGGAGCATAAACCACTACAGACACAAAGAAGGGGGACACATTCAAATAAGTTTGAGGACCATTGACCAAGAGGGAGTCCCATTTCCCACCCATCTCTGCCCCCACCTTGCTGAGTTGTTCCCTAGGAACAGGATTGGGCAGGTAGCTCAAGGGGGGTTAGTGTGGTCAAGTGGATAAGACCTTAAACTGGGTTTCAGGAGACCTGAGTTCTACTCTCACTTCTACATATAACCTGCTGTGATATCTCAGATGAGTCATTTTACCTCACTGTGCTTCTGTTTCCCCTCCCATGCTTTGCCTGTTTAGAGTGGAAGCCCTATGGGGCAGGGAATGTTATGCTTTTGTACAGTACCTAGCATAGTGTGGCCCCTGTTGGTCTGAGTGATCCAGGCTGTATTGTAATACAAATATTAAATTGTAGAAATGAATCTTGCCCCTCTTGCAGCTGGAGTCATAATTTGAGCAGAGCTGATCAGTGATGAAAATCTAGCCCAAAATAATTAAATACTGAAATAACAATTAATGTCTGAGAGGCTTTTAAAAAAATTGTTAATGCAAAAGCTGAAGGCAATAAAAAAGAAAAATATAAACAAAGCTATTGACCATAAAAATTATTTTAAAAGAAAAATTGAAACATTCTAAGTCAATTTATATTTAAGTAAATACATTCTAATTACATTGTAAGAGTTTGTTTTTAATGTTTTTTCTTTGATAAGGTAGGAGTTATTAAATCATCAAATTAAAAGTAGTTTATAATTACAAGCAATGCCCCCCCCTCCCCCCCGCAACTTTCCAGCTACAGAAGAGACAAAATCAGCCCTCACATATGTATGCAAAACTCCCATTGAGGTCAATAGGAGCTGCGCATGCTTATCTTAGAATAGACAGGCTAAATTTTCAAAATGCATATGCCACTACCTTATTTCTTAAGATGTCAGGAGAATCTGTCTTTTTAATGGGAATTGACTATAATGCCTAATGATGTAATCAGAATCCGCAAAAGCAATCAGTAGAAATTACTGTTTTGTTTTTCTTCCAGGGGATTCTTTATATTTTGGTAGAGTATTGAGGGTCCGCTTATTTTTTGCCAGTTTTGCCTACCACTCTACCATGTCCTCTGACGTCTGTCAGTCCTGTTCTGCAATCAGCTGGAGACATTATGTTGGGTAATGTGAGGAATTTCTTCCACGGGGCTAAAATATTGTCTTACCTGTAATAGTTTTAAGTGTAACTTTAGGTATAATGATAAACAGTCATATACTGTTTGTCACAATGGACGTCTAATGCAACCATAACTACCACCACCATTTGACAATTGAAGTTAAGTTTAAGATAACATTTAGAAGGGCTAGGAAGCATTTGAACTTTAGTATATTGTGTACTGAATCAGTGAGAACTATGGCCCTGATTTAGGAAAACATCTTTATGCAGGAAAGCACTTAAGCATGTGCTTCAGTGCTTACTGGAATAGGGATGTACTTTGATGTAGAGAATATGGGATAGTTTTGTTTGTCAGCAGTGGGAGCAATGGAAGTGACGTCTCGCTGAGTACCAAAAAGATGAATTTTAGTGCTGATTTTGTTCACTATACTAATTTGTCTCTGTGGTGCAAAAGACAAACTCATTTTGTCTATTAACCAAAAGGATGGTAGTTGGAACCTGTGTCAGGGATGTTTTCTTTCTTTGAAGCTAGCAACTAGATTTTGGAGTAAAATAACAGGGTGTAAAATAAAGAAAAATCTTATTGGAGAGGGGGGAAGGAATGTTAGTTTCTTGGGGAAAACATAAGCCACCTTTCAGTCTGGTCCTCTCCCTGATACCAAGGATAAAAATAAAACTGAAAGAATCCGCCCCCTCCCCCCCAATTCTGTCATGTGGAACCATATCAACCTGCAGGTTTGGTCAACAGGGTTTTGACCTTTATATCCACAAAATAGAACTCTACCACTTGAAGTAATGGAATAACTGGTAGCAGGCACTAGAGGGGGATGAGCTATACACTTTGCCGGTGGATTTCACAGCTTGTGTGCTGATATCCGAGGAATGTAGAGAGACAGGGCTCCTGGGATCAATTATAAATTCTGGAGGGGAGTGTGTTCTAACGGTTATAGACTCCACTGCTCCAGTCTGTCTCTGCCCCCCGCTGCTCCGATCAACTTCCAGCTCCTGCCCACTTCTGTTCTGTTCCTATTCATCCCCCCCAAATGATCTAGCTCCTTTCCTCCTCCTCCTGTACCTATAGACCCCTAGCCCCTCTTCCTCATCTTGCTGTTATCCACTCCTCCAGTGGCTCCTGTTCTCCTCCCCTACTTCTGTCCCCTTCTGCTTCCCTCCATCCTTTGGCTCTTCTCTTTTCCTACTTCCTACCCTCTGGCTCCTGCAGCATTATACCTTCTCCTCCACTCAGTGGTGGACGTAGCTTCCCAGTTCAATGGGTGCACTACACTAAACTCTTCTTGGACATGATTTTGAGTTGTAGTCAAGGGATCACCAACCACCCACAGCAGCACCTTCCACCATGGCACTGCAACCCTAACCCAGATCCAGTGCGGAAGAAAGGCCCAGGAGGTGAGGGTCTGGAGACCGAGCAGCAACTCCTGTCCCATGGGGTTGGGGCTGGCTCCCCACTCTGAGCATTGTGATTTGGAACATGTGGTCAAAGTCCCACTCAAGTTTGGCACTTTGGTTTCATGATTTCTGTAAGTGCAAATGAACCCACACTAAAGCCACCCCTGCCTCAGGCTGCTTCCTCTTACTATTACTCCAGGTTTGGTATAGTGCACGCACGGCCAGCAGCAGGAGCATTGAGAAACCATCTCCCTGCTTTCATTTCCTGTGCCCATACTGTGGCAGCCCCCAGCTGCTGGGAAGAGTAATTGTAGGGAAAATCTTGCTCAGCCCGTGGAGCTCTGATATGGAGCATGCTTGGAGCAGACAAAATCTTAGTAGAGTTAGCTGCCAAGCTTTAACATATCTGTGTTGAATGTGTGCAAATTGAGATTTTTTTAAGAGGCTTATAACTTGGCCAAGTTTCAGTTAATTTTTACATGAACAGCAAAAGGCACATCCCTGTCACCAGTATGTCGTCCCCTGTGCAAATTTCAAGCCCTCGCTCCAAGGCATGGAGGTGCAAACTGTATTTTTCCTTAAATTGGTCTCAGAAATTGTGAAACTTAGCTGAAATGGTGAAAATTAGCTGAAACTTTAAAAAAAAATCAAATCAGACCGAGGCCAACATTAAGTGTGTAAAGTTTTAGTTTGAAAAATTAAAGTTTTTGACAAAGTTATAAACAAATGAAATCAGGGTCTTACAATGGAGAGTGTTAGGCAACCTTAACTGCAGGTGATGCTACCAGCTTTGCCTATAATAATTTGCACTGTATATGTTTTGCTATCATTCCCTTTTCACATTGCTTTGGTGATTATTTTCTGAATAGCATAATGGTTTCAGTCTCCACTTCTTCCTTCCACCTTTGTGCTGCCATTTTAAAAAAATACCTTACTTCTTCTGTTAACTTACTTTCACCCTCATTAGTAAGTCAGAAAGGCTGGATTCCCCTTCCTATCATCCCTAACCTTTGCACTTGATTTATTGAACACTGGCATAAATATGTGGTTCCTGAATCTTAAGAACCCTAATCATTTCTTTAGAATCAGTGATAGGGAGAGGCAACTGGATGTAGCTTTCTTGTTAGTAAGTCTTTAAGTTTATAGCTGATCTCTGTTGCTAGTTAATTCATGGATAGCAAGGGTGAAATCTTCTGTGTGCCTTCTTAAGTGCACTCAAAAAATTAGGAAACACTTCCATTATGCACAGCCAGAATAATAAATTTCATATTCAGTTTATCATTTGCATGTGCAATTAAATGTTCTGCATTAAAAATACAGGGTTTTGTGCCTGGAAAAACAGATACTCTTGAAAATTTTATGGGAGCACTTTGAAAATGTGACCCTCAGTCTACCATGGTAACCAAATAATAATTATAATATCCAAGAGACCAGGTAAGTGAAGTATCATCTTTTCATTGGATCAACTTCTATTGGTGAATGAGACTAGATTTTGAGCTGTACCAAGCTGAAGAAGAGCTCTGGTAAATAGTTTCGAAAAACAGTTGAACAAATATTTAAAAGGATAATATGCTGTGAGTTCAAATTTTAAGGGAAGGGGACAGGCAAACTAAATGTCTAAAATGTCCTATGTTCATACACTTAAGTCTCTAAGGTCTGGTCTACACTAGGAAGGGGATCGATCTAAGTTATGCAACTTCAGCTACGTGAATAATATAGCTGAAGTAGATGTACTTTGGTCTACTCACCGCGGTGTCTTCACTGTGGTAAGTCGACTGCTGACGCTCCCCAGTCCACTCCGCCTGCACGTCTTGCTCCAGTGGAGTACTGGAGTCAACGGGAGAGTGCTCAGTGGTCGATTTATCGCGTCTAGACTAGACGCGATAAATTGACCCCCACTGGCTCGATCGCTGCCCATCGATCCAGCAGGTAATGTAGACAAGCCCTAAATATCAGTACAGCTTATTTTAACATTGTATACAACTTCTACATCAGATTGTAACTACTGTAAAGTGCTACATACTGTAATAACAGAAGGAAAGAAGTTAAGAAGTATAGGCAGAGGAAAAATGTTATTAATGAGATTTAAAATGAGATGGAGCCTCAATGAGGCAGATAAATACAAGAAAGCTATTCCAGATGGTAATAGCTGCAGAAAATACTGTTCTTTAAGTAGTGTCCCAATGGGTGCTCCACTTCAGGTGCTCATGTGCCTTTTGAGCCCTGGATCAGAGATTTTCCATTAGCAGTGTCCATTCTGCCCACACACGCACTCTATACAACTTCATGCTGTTCTTTGAGAATATATAGGGCTGTGTGGGTGAACCATCTTCAGTTCCTTCTCTGTTGCCTCAGCCTGAGACAGAGCTCTAGCGTGTCCACCTCATGGATGCCTCAGCATGTTTTGTAGTTACTCTTTAATTAGTTCAGTGTTAGTTGTTATAGAATTAGTTAGATGTGAGAAGTTTGTTTTTCCTCTTTCCCTTTTTTTCTTTCCCATTTTTTTCTGGGGAGCTTATTTGGCCTGGCTGGTCATGCCTGGCTCACCAGGTTTCATGTGCTGCTCTCTTGTTGGGAGGCGATCACAATCACCGATGGCCACTCTAACTGTGTCCATTGCTTGGGAGATCCCATATTTCCCAAAAGTGTAACTTTTTCCTGGCTCTAAAATCTAGAGCTAAGAAGAATTGGAAGACCAAACTGAAGCTGTTGCTAATAGAACTCTCCCTTTGCCCAGCTTCTGAGTCAGGTCAAGAAATTGCCTTCCATACACCTTTCATTAGATAGATCCAGCACCTCTTTGACTTTGGCTAAGGTCTCACTTAAGAAGGGGAAGATCTTGGACGACTCAGGGAAGGCTCAGAAGAAAAGGAGCTCGGTCTCCCAAGAAGCTCTGATCTCCTGGTAGGTCTGTGGTGTCGAAGGGCATGATCTCTCCACTCAGTACCTTGGAGGTGAAAGACTCTTCCTTCAGTCCTAGCAGAACAGGGAGATCCTGAAGCATTTCAGAGAAACCTGACACCAGTAAGGCCCCAGTACCGTCTGCCTCCAGATCAGCACCATCTATTTCAGACTTACCAATAGTGCCTTCCCACTCAGCTCTGTCAGTACTGACAAAATCAAACATGTGTCTTTGACCCTGGCGCCTACACTCTTCAAAGCAATGGTACCGCCCAAATCAACTGCTGTGTTGGTACCGACCCACGCAGTACCACAGAATTCCATGACTCCAGGGACTTGTCAGTGTTAGACGAGTCAGGGACCCCATAGGTGACTTCTGTATTTGGGAGGGTGGCTCCAGTCAGGCCAACGGGGCCGCACATGGGAGCAGGGGATGATGACAAATTCTGTGCCTGCCCACAGGGACGCTATTTCAGATTCGGGGAGGGACTTTAACCGTGATTCAAGGGGCTACTTAGGCAACTGAAAACTAGTGTTTTTGCAGATAATAATTTAGATACAATACTCTTGTCAGATATTTCTAATTGCTATATCAAGAAAGAAAATTAAATCAATATTAGACCCACTCAGCTCTAATACTATCAAGTTCTGACATCTTGTGGCAAGTCACTTATGGGACACTGGTTAGGTTTAAAATAGTAATGTGTAGTCTTACTCAGATACTCTTAATAAAGTCAGAAGGGACCATCATGATCATCTAGTCTGACCTGTACATTGCAGGCCACAGAACCTCACCCACTCACTCCTGTAAAAGGAATTGCCCATCCCCAGCCTCTGGCAAACTGCCACATCACATTGACGGTGCTCAGTCATCATGTGATCAACCAATATCCCCAGCTCTTTCTCCTCTACTGTCACTTCCAACTGATAAATCCCCAGCGTACAGCAAAAATTCTTGTTGTTAGTCCCTGAATGCATGACCTTGCACTTTGCACTATTAAATATCATCCCATTTCTATTACTCCAGTTTACAAGGTCATCCAGATTTTCTTGTATGGTATTCCAGTCCTCCTCTGTATTGGCAATACCTTCCAACTTTGTGTCATTTGCACATTTTATTAGCACACTCCCACCTTTTGTGCCATGGTCAGTAATAAAAATGTTAAATAAGATTGGTCCCAAGACCGATCCCTGAGGAATTCCACTAATAACCTTCCTCTAGTCTGAGAGTTCACCTTTCAGTATGACCTGTTGTAGTCTTCCCTTTAACCAGTTCCTTATCTACCTTTCAGTTCTCACATTAATCCCCATCTTCTCCAATTTAACTAATAATTTCTCACGTGGAACTGTATCAAATGCCTTACTGACATCCAGGTGAATTAGATCTACAGCATTTCCTTTGTCTAAAAAATCAGTTATGTTCTCAAAGAAAGATATTAGTAATTTTACCCCCTCTTGAATACAAAAATTGAAACAATTGTAGAAAAATCTACAATTACTTTCTGTCATTTAGGCTGCATGCTTTTTGCAGTTGACCAAGCTTGGAACAGATCATTTAATTTTAGGAAACATTCTAATAGCCCTTTTAAAATCACCTGGTAATCACTCTGTTTTATAAACAAAATTCTGACTCCCCGCCTCAGGGGCGCAAACTGGGAGCAGCACATCTCCTGTCTTCTCTGCAGAACTCATTGCATTGCACACTCAGGCTGCCTGCCCCCGTGGCTTGTAATCTTAGGGGAGGGTGGGGGGACAAGTCCACTCTCTAAGGACTTGCATCACAAGCTCCTGGACGTAGTGCAACCCGGATTGGTGTTACCAAATACAAGACCCATTAATAATGGGCTCCTGGATCCAGCAAAGACTGTGTGTGGAAACTACTGCCAACTTGTAAACGGGCAGATAAGAAATACTATTTCCCACACCTGCCCAGGGACTCAAAATTTTTGTTTTCCCATCCCCCACCTAATTTCCTGTTTGTGGATGCCATAAACAAGCAGGGTAGACAGCATTGCTCAAGTTCTTCCTCTTATGACAAGAATCGGGAACAGTTAGAACTTTTTGGACGGAAAACCTACTCATCTGCAACTCTCCAGTTTTAGATCACAAACTATCAGGTGGTCATGGCCAAGTATGATTACATGAATTACAACAAGTTTGCATTCTTTATTGAACATCTTCCACAGAAGCATAGAGAACACTTTGAGGCCATGATTAAGGAGGGTCAGTTGCCAGAATTTCTCTGCATAGTACCAACTTGGCCGAGGCAAGCTTGGTGCTCTTTCCTGCTTCATCTGTGTGTCCAACTGGCTCAAGCATCTGACTGTCCCTCATCTCCTCTCCCAGGACGTAGGTTGTGTGCTTCATCCTAACCTAGGAGTCCTCTATCTACAAGCATGGCTCCTGGATGGTTCTCAGGATTAGAATTTACCTGCTTGACAGGCATACAGCAAGTATTGCTAAATAGTAGAAGGTAGTCAATTTGAATCACTTACCTTCAGAAATGGAAGAGGTTCAACCACTGGTATTACCATCACTGCCTTGTGCCCGAATCTTCTTCACCGTCAGCCATCATGAATTATCTGCTAGATTTAAAAAAATAAGGTTGTTCAATTAGCTCTATTAAAGTTCATCTCACTGCAATATCCGCCTTTCATTCCCCACTCTAGGGGATTTCTGTTTTTGTGCACCCTACATCCCTGAGATTTATAAAGTGTCTGGGGAATCTTTGCCCCTAGGTTAAGGATCCTACTCTGACTTGGGATCTCAGCCTGTAACTTAGATACCTTTATGGGACCTCCATTTGAACCTATGGTGACCTGGTCCTTACTTCACTCATCTACGAAGATGGCCTTTCTAGTAGCTACCATGTCAGGCTGCAGGGTTGGAGAAATTGGAGACTTGATGGCAGACTGCCCCCACCCCCATTTACAATATTTTTCAAGGACAAGGTCTCCATCTGACTCCACCCAAAATTCTTATCTGAAATGCTGTTGGATTTCCATCTTAACCAGTCTATTCACCTACTGTTGTTTTTTTCCTGAACCATACAAATCTCAGTGGGAGACTTTCCTTCATAAATTAGATGTATGATGGGCATTGGCCTTTTATCTGGATAGGACTAAGCAATGTCAGAAATCACCTAAACTCTTTGTTTCCATTGCAGAAAGATCAAAGGAGTTCACAACCTCTTCTCTGAGACTGTTGAGATGGATTTCTGGGTGTATTACTGCTTGCTATGATGCAGCTGGTGCTTTGCCTCCCCACAGGATTATAGCACACTCTACCAGATCCGAAGCAACTTCCACAGCATTTCTCAAAAACATTCCAGTGTCTGAGAGCTGCTACACTGGGCACCAGTGCATAGCTTTTCTAAACACTATGCCATGGTCCATTTCATCAGATAAGATGTGGCGATTGGTTCTGCTGCACAGTCTTACCTCCTGGACTTGATTCCCAAGCTCCCTCATTCCTGTGAGGATACTGCCTGGAAGTCACCTAAACTGGAGCAACCATAGGGACACTACTCAAAGAAGAAGAAAAAGTTAAACTTACCTTGTTTGGTTACTGTGGTTCTTCAATATGTGTGTCCCTTTGGGTGCTCCACTACTCGTCATCCTTACCCTCTTGCTTTGGATTGTTCTTATTAAATGTTCGTGTAGAGAAGGAGCTGCGGGTGGTTCTCCTGTGCAGCCCTATATACCCTCTGAGCATGGCGCAAAGTTCTACAGGGTGCATGTGCAGGCTAAATGGACTGTAACAGAAAATCACTGATCAAAGGTCACATGCGCACCTGAAGTGGAGCACCCCTAGGGACAAACATCTTGAAGTGTAATCTTTTTTCTGTAGCATAGTAATGAGATTGGTGGGAAGAACAGAGAAAAGGCCAATACTAGCTGACTGGAGGGACCGAGTGAGGGAGACAAGATATGTGAGACTGGCTGGAACAAGTCCTTGGAACGAATTTAAAATTAGATAAGGTTTTAAAACAAGACCAGTTTTGAATTAGATTCTGAAATGATTTTGGAGAAAGTGGCATTACTAGAGAATTAAGGTGATCTATTGTACTTGTAATATGAGAGGAGATATCCTGAGGAGAGAGAGAGATGCTGCCTCAGTTTCCTCACCTGCCTGTGCCTCAATTTTCCTCTCAGCTGATGCAGTAGTTTAATTTAGGCTCCTGGCTAAATTAGGAAATGCTATTCCTTTCAAGGTAAATAAAAGTCAAATTGAAAAGTTCAAA